>NW_024062846.1:1933239-2577652 GCF_006381635.1 Hibiscus syriacus | reverse complement strand
ATGCATACATCGTAGTGTGGACCACCATACTCGAGCTGATCCTCTAAGTAAAGATACAACTCCTCCAACTTTCCTGATCTGAGTATTGCATGCTTTCAAGCATTAACATTAAATTATTAACACATATCGGCTCCATAGGACCCTCACCTTCATCTCCTCAAAACTCTGTAGCTATCAAACTCTTTAACTCTTTTGGGGTCAATATTCTAGGCACTAGAGGAGCAGGGATAGGTTAAAAACAAGTCAACATAGCATTAAGAGCTTGCATAAAAGCTCTATACTCTAGTACCGGTATTCCTTGATGTGCAGGCGCATTAGCATTCAGATGGAACCGGGCTCACTATTAGCTTCGTAACTTTCGCTATAGTTTCGCTATTATCCCTCTGTCTCCCGCTCTACGTGAGTTCGGGGTCTGACATCTATTAGAACATACATAGTAACAACATTACTATTAGTAAGAAGTGTCATCAATTACACTAAAATGACACCTTATCAGTAACTTTGACAATCTTAATGGCATGTAATCCTTTTTCTCAGTTCAATTAACCCAATTTGGCCGAGAATCAGCTAAACTTGTAGCTATGATACCAATAAAGTAACAACCATATCCCATATACTCTTCCATACACGAGATACAGAGGTCACATCACTTAAAACTTTTTATCAATTGAAAAACCCGTAAAATTTGTTTCAATTTGATCAACTAAAAATATGATGTTTATAAAAGCAACATGCTAAACTATCACTTTAGTACATTACAAAATATGTACTATAGTTTAATTACATGCCAATTAAGTTCTCAAAATGATAAGATTGTCATAATGTTACTGGTGAGTCAACCTTTAATTGATTAAAGCTGCTGCAACAGCTACACTCCTTACGCAACTAATCCTTGCTTCTACATACGCGTGAAATAAACACACGTTAAGTAATTACTAAGTTATTGCTACAATGATATTACAACTATACACAGTATCTTATGAATACTGAATAAAGAATTTAATTTAGTATTTATAAGGACCAGTTAAGTCATTATTAGTTCAACCATAATTCTTTCATACGATCATGGAAATTACTCATTATACCTATTATACTTATCCTTTTGTATATTATCCCTCTTGATTCTTTGTTTTCCCAGTGACTTACATGTGAAAGTCCTTTATTCTTTTACTTTAGAGCAGACCTACTCTAATAATCATTCATCATATCTATAACCCTTCCATCATTATACCTTCTATGGTTATTCTCATACTGCCAGTGCACTAATACCTCAATTTTACTATAATTTACATGAATTAATCATCCAATACAATTATAATAATTCACTTTATTATGAACTTCTGACAATTTCATCTCTCACGGGATCTTTCAATCAATTCGTATTCCATAATTTACTCCCTTGCGCTAATATCATCATTTATCAATAATTTCTAAAAGTTATGTGGTTTACATACCCATTACTAAGATAAAGACCAATATCCTTATTATGCAGTTCTAATATTTATACCCATATATTTCACATGCTGAAATTCATACATTAGTATGAATTTCTTATATTTAGCACATAAGGTGCCCGATGCAGAAATTCATACACTTAGTATGAATTTTTATCATGTTAGCACAAAGTGTCCTATACGGAAATTCATACACTTAGTATGAATTCTTAACATTTGCACACGAAGTGCCATTGGTAATCACCATACTTACATTAATCATTTCTACAACTATAACTATTGTAGCATGTACGTACATAATTAAATGCACTCAACTGACTTTCCTCGCTATGTATCCCAAATATAAGGCTGATTACTTTGGTACTTTGCCTTTTCCCTTTGTTTTACTTGTTTGGGAGTTTTGTTCCGATTTACTCAAGCATCTATAAAACATGTACCATATCCGATGTTAGAATATTTTCTAATCATTATACTTAAACAATACTCAAAAGAACATATCATTAACTTTACATGCCAATATTAGCCTATTTTAACATTTATGGCTCATAGTATCGATAATACTACCTGTATCGATACTTCTATACTATGGTACCGATACCCCTTCGGGTATCGATACCGAAAATAGGTTCGATGTTGTTGGTACGATACTACCCTACTAGGGTATTGATTCCCCTACCGGTATCGATATCAAAATTAGATTCGATGTTTCTTGGTATCGATACCCCTTATCATGGTATCGATACTACCTCATTCGTATCGATATGATTGAATCAGTATCAGTACACCATCTAATTTATCAACTTTTTTGCTATAGTATCGTTACTGTTCTTAGCAGTATTGATACCCTAGCCCACAATTTCCAGTTTTCAACTCTATTTCATCTCAATGTGGCCTATTTTTGTTATATTTACCCCATACAATATTATTAAACTCTTCATTAACTATCCATACTAACATTCTTTCATTTAGCCTCTTAGAACATCTAAAATCATTCAAGAACATTCAATTTTAATAATCAACCCACTTTTTAATATGTTCTTTAACTCATCTAATACTTCTAATCTCTCATTTTCTTTTGGTAAGTCAAATCTACCAATAAATCTCAATAAACACCAATACTCTAACATTTCATTCAAAACCCATTTTCTAAAATCTCTAATATTTCTCCATTTCATGATTTAAATCTAAAATAATCCTTCCTTAAGCATTCATATCACTTAAGGTTGTATAAACAACCCACAATTAAAAGAAAAAAACCAAATAATTTAAACTTACCTTTAGAGTTATGGAGGATAGCAAACCCACAGGGAAGAGGGAAGAAGGAAGAAGAAGAAAATTGCTTCTTTAGATTACTTTCCCCTTTTTATTTAAATACCTAATATAATGGGTTTTAAATTCATTTCACTCTAAAAGACCAAAATCCCTCTTTACTCATCTATTTCTATAATTTAGTTCAAATACTTTTTCAATTCATTTTTATTTTTTACCAATATTCAAATAAATCTTTAATTTTTAATTCTTTTCAAATTAGTCATTGACCTACTATTTGGGTATTACAACAAAACCTTGTGGGCTCTGTGCGTAACAAAACAGTGGTGGAATCTGAACCAATGCATACGACATCTGGACTTGCAGATGTGGCATCTGAATTGGATGCGATGGCATCTGAAAGCTAAGTGGTGTCCCTATATGATTTGGAGAGCTAGGGATGTAAACGGTGTCACTGGTTGCTAGTGTGATGGTTCCGGAAGCACCTGCACTTCGTCCAGTAGTGGGGGTGATGATGTTGTGAAGTCGGACGTTTTTATTGGCGACAATGAATTGTCACCCTCGTGCTTCCACTGAAAGTAAGAATGACTTCTCGTTTGCGTTGAACCATTCAATATAGCAATATAAAACCATCGAACCAGTTTCTATTATATATTATCAATGGGGGTGTTGATGTCAGTTCTCCCACATCACCAACCACTCTCTATGCTTCACCAACCAATTCACCTTTTTCTTGCCCGTCTATCGATGTTATGCATATTGTCAAGGTTCCTTGATGCTTCTAGAATAAATGTTAAACCCAAACTGACGAAGTACACGATCAGTCGGATGCCACTCAACAATAGCATAACGAATAAAGGGCACAACTTACCCATGCATCCAATATCCACTCAGGTTAGGTAGGATGCAAACCCTCAATTCTTAATCCAAATATGGAAACCATTTAAACTAAAAACAAAAATATAGATTTCTTAAAATTAAAATGATATTCAAATTATATAAATACAATTAATTAAAATTAAAATTAAAAAATGTACCACTACACTAGCTTTTTGGTGAATGAGTAATCAGATATCTTGTAATTCTTGTGGGAGGGGGAAGTCGCGCCCCATTTATTGCGCCTTCCAGGGTTGTCAGAAAAACCCTGGTAAGGCACGCCCCTGGGGATGCGCCTTCCAGGGTTATCGACAATTTATTGGGGTGTCAACGGTTTTCTGCTAAAACACTGCCTATCAATCATGTCTTCCTCTTAAAATACGTTTCACCGAACGTGTCTTTCTCTTATATGTTAGATCGAGCAATATTTGAAAAACAGTGATTAAATCGGTAATTTTTTATTTATACGGGTGATTTTTTGTCGAAAAACCTTTTTTCATAAGATATAAGCCATTTTATTAATTTAAAAAATATATTAAATTATTTAAAATTTCATCATATCAAACAAATAAAATTGAATCTAATCTAATCCACCCATAACCATTTATCGAAAAATGTATCAGAAATTGATTCTAAATAACATGTGTCTTAATACTAATAATTTACTTTAAAAAACAAGGGTAAAATATAGTAATAGTCATTGAACTTTTCTAAATATTTCATTTAGGTCTCCAAACTTTTAAAACTTGCAATACATCCCTCAACATTTATTTCGTTTGTAATATGGTCCCAACGTTACACTTCCTTTAGTACGTTTGCAATATGGTCACTGAACTTTTCAGGCGCTTGCATTTAGGTCCCCAACATTTAAAACTTGCAACACAATCCTCAATTTTATTCTAAACCCAAATTCCTTTTTGATCTCGATTTTCCTTTAGAAAAGTTTTTCATCAAACGAGATAGATCTATTCAAGGTGCATTTACTTATTTTATCGTGTTTGTTTATAAAATACTTCTAGTTTACAAGTCAATTAAAAATGCTTAAAATATATAAATGACCTTTAATTACATGATATTATTTTATAAAGTTTCACCAACTATTAAAAGCTACAAAATGATGTCTTAAGAGTTTTGTTTTATCAAGTCTCCGACTATTAAAAGTTACATAATGATCACATTATTATTTGTATGTTCAAACTTGTCTCTTTATATAAAAAAAGTAATGGTCGTTTGAACCAAACACTAACCCGTTGAATGAAATATGATAAAATATTTTCAACATCCGTAAAATTTTCAAGTTAAAAAAATTGTTTATACCAAAAACGAAGATCCTTTATTTTGAAAGAAAACAAATATACAAATAAATTTACAAACTTAACTAAAATATTTCAATATTTATATGCCCACTTAACTAATCATTATCGTACTCGAATGATTCATTGACACTTTCATTAATGTTGATATCTATCGCGAAAAAAGAAACTTGTAACATGCACAAAAGCAATCTGGACGTTTAGCTTAAAAAATTCAATAGTATACATTTTTTCTATACTATTTTATAAGGTTCATACATAAACATGCAAGTCAATATGAACATGCACGCATTAAGTATAAATATCTATAATCCTTAATTAATTATTAGGGATTATCATACTTACACAAGTATAAAGAGTAGCATATTTCAAATCAAATAGGTACATACTAAAGTTTTGTAATCCTTAATTAATTATGAACATGTACATAATAAGTATAAATATCTATAATCCTTAATTAATTATTAGGGATTATCATACTAAATTGTTATTTATTCATTAACTTATTGACTTTATTGGAAGGAATTTCAAGATTTTTTATTTAGTATATGAATTTCTAAAGTTTATTCTCTCTTTTATTTCTCTTATAATAAGTTTTGTAGGTTATAAATATCTATAAGATTTGATTTTTAAGACTATGATATAGCAATATTTAAGATAAAATTTTCATATTTATTTTCTAAAGAAAATCCGAGATCGAAAAGGAATTTGGGGTTTAGAATGAAATTGAAGACTGTGTTATAACTTTTAAAGTAGGGAACCTAAATGCAAGCGCCTGAAAAGTTCAGTGATCATATTGCAAATGAACTAACGGCAGTGTAACGTCGGGATCATATTGCAAACGGAATAAATGTTGGACGAATGTATTGCAAGTTTTAAAAGTTAAGGACTTAAATGAAAACTTTAGAAAAGTTCAGTGATCATTACTATACTTTACCAAAAAACAATCGGCAACTATCATGACAGTCACATTTTCATCAGCGACGCTATCTCCAGCCGGTCTCTTCCTCCGACCAAGTCATTACCATCCAAAATTCTCCACCTCTATCCGCTGCTGCTCGTCTTTACCACAATCAATGGACGACCGACAACAACCACAAGCAACGAAGCGCGTGGTGGTCTGCGGCGGAGGCGTAATCGGTGTTTACACTGCTTATTTTCGCCAAGAAAGGCGCAGCCGTCACACTCGTTGAAATATCTTCCGTAGGCTGTGCCGCTTCCGGAAAGGCCGGCGGATTCCTCGCTCTAGACTGGTGCGACGGCGGTCCAGTCGAATCACTCGCGTGGGCCAGCTTTAATCTCCACCGCTTACTCTCTGAAGGACTCAACGGCCCGAATCGTACGGATATCGGCCTTGACCGCTCTTAGCATTACCATAAACGAATCAGGGTCTTATCCTTCCGGTTCCAAGTCGACTGGTAACTCTAAAATCCCGTCCTGGATCGATGGAGCGGCAAGAGGGCTTAGAACAATTGGAACGATCCAAACGATCGCCTAAGTACACCCTCAATTATTCACAAGAACTCTATTAAACACGGCTGTCAAGAAATACGGCGCGGAGGTGGTGATTGGAAAAGTGGACGAGGTGCGGGTTGAGGAGGGGCGAGTTGAATCGGTGGTACTGGAAGGGGAACGAGTCATTGAGTTGGAATCGGTTGTTTTGGCACTCGGCCTTGGACCGGAAAGTTCGATATGTTGGCTTCGATGTTCAGAGTTTATGGTCTTTAAGACCCATAGCATAGTATTGGAGCCCAAAGAGCCTGGTATTATAACGTGCCCTTTTTCTTAGCTATTTTCCGCAGGGTGGTAAGGCCATGGACCCCGAAGTTTTCCCTCGCCCAACTGATAAGTTCCACTGCTTAATTCCTGTGATTTCCATCTGAATGTTATTTTTTATTATTATTATTAGTATCAGTTCAAAAAATTTCTTAGTTATTGATAATATACGCAATACTGAATATGTAGTTATAGGAACCTATAATCTCTAGAGAGAATAACATTCAAGTTCATTTAAGATGGCTTAATGAATTCAACTATTTGTGATTTGTATATAGCAATTTGAAAGCTAAACAATTTAGCATAGTTTTTAAGTATAATAGCCGGTGTGATTCGGATTGTTAGGGGAGGTGTACATATGTGGGATGTCATCGGAGGAAGGGGTACCAGATGATCCAGAGCAAATAGGAAATCCAGTGTCAATAGTGATGCTAAAGAGAGTGGCTAAAAATGTATCGAGCCATTTGACCGAAGGAGAAGCACGAGTGAAGGCAGAGCAAGCATGTTTCTTTCTGTGCACCGACAGTTTGCCGGTAATTGGAGAACTTCCGGGGGTGAAGGGGTGTTATGTTGCCACCGGTCATAGTTGCAGGGGGATACTCAATGGTCCAGCAACCGGTGCTGCTGTGGCTGCGCTTGTTGTTGATGGACGTGCTACCATCGTTGATCTCACTCGGTTGTCCTGCTAGATTTGTTGGGCGTAGAAGGGTTCATGTTTAAGTTGGGTTTTCAGATGCCATTTTATCGAGTAAATGGAATCAACGAATGTTACTTTTAGCTACTTCATAGTTGATACTATATATATATATATATATATATATATATCAAGGCAGAGAGATAAACACTAGTTTGTTGGGGCACTCGTTTTAAAGGATCAAGCCACAGAAATGGTTTCATTCATTCCAGCCATACATTTCAAGGATTTAACATGTTAGAAAGCAAATGTTAAGTTAGAAATAGGGAGGGCGTTCGATTGATTCAAATCGAGTCAAAAAATTTCAAGTTGATGAGTTTTATTTTGCATCTCGGAGTTAATTTGAAATTTTTTCGAGTTTCTATTTAAATTTAATTATAAATATTTATAATATTATTTGATTCTAATTTAAGTGGTTTTTTATAATCATATATACAATAAAAATATATTTCTTCATATTTTTCATATGTTATATACATATATCATACAAAGTCGAAGGACTCAACTCAAACTTGAAAATCAATTGACTAATTTCTAAAAGTTTTAAGTTATTCGAGTTGTATTTTACGACTCAATTTGAATTTGAAATTTTTTCAAGTGGAATCGAATTTATGAAATTACAACTCGAATTGTATTCGAGTCGAGTTTTTTCAAGTTAAATCTAGTCGAAAAAAATTATTTTTTCGTGTCGAGTTGAGGTTTGCTCTTCTCAGTTACACAACATTGAAGATTGAAAATGAGAAAGCAATTGGTCCAGTTCTTGGTGTCTAAACTTTGTAACATGGAAGAAAGACGGATCCCGAGCATAATTCAGACGGCTAAACAACAGCAAAATTGACCTTCAATGATGGCACCAACAAGTACTTTCACCACCATAATCACCATCCAAAAGTCATTTTTCCCTTATATAAGGAAAAAGAAAAGAAAAGAAAGAGAAAAAAAACAAGTGAATATGTAGGCCAAATGACCAACAACCTCCAGCTCCTAATATAAAGGCTGTTAGGGTTGGGGTGGGTTTAAATATAAAATAGTGATTTCATTTTTTTAAAAAAAATTTCTAAAATATCACTCAAAATGAATCTTTTAAAATTTGACAAGCATCGTTTTACTCGTCAAAATAAAATAATTCATCTTCAAAATAAAATAAATAAAACTGAGAATAATATAGTGAAAGAGGGTTGATCCATAGGGAGTTAGTAATTTCTGATGCAAATTGGTGTCAATTTTAGTTCAGGTGACTGCAAAGAAATAAATAAAAAAGGGGTTTTAGCAAGAATGAGATGAAGTAAAGAAATGTAGAAAATGAAAACTAAAAGCAAGGCGAAATAAATTAAATGTAAATAAGATTGAGAAAATATCAATGAGAAAATCGACTCAAGCTAGCTTTGCTTCAATTCCGTTGATCATCGAAATAGAATTTTCCCACGAGATTCATGTCGGTTATAGTCTACAATGCCCAACCCATTGTAACTTGTCTTTCTCTTTAATAACAGATCTTCCCAAGTCACTCTTCGAAAGTCGATTCTTGAATGAACTAACCACATATATTGTCGTTAGAACAAACAATTTAAGTTCTGGAAAAGCCTCACTCGGATTATGTTGTCTCATCGAGAATCAAACCCGATCTCGATTTTTCTTAGCAGACCGCCACTAAGTGTGTTCCAGGAGGTCAAATATGCCACAGGTCAATTCCTCCTCCCAACTATAAATTAAAACAACATCCAGACCAACGTCGACTTTTGATTGAAAGTGTTTTAATTTTGAAAGTAAGGTCGATTGCCAAACTAAAAAACAGAAAATCGAGAATGTAACCCGAAGGGTATTAAGTGTTATATCAATTCTCACATATGGAATTGAATCATCGCTAGCTCTCAGCTAATAAGAAAATTAGCTAAGCATTGTAGAGACCATACTTAACATATTTTATGAAAACGAAAAAAGCATAAAGTAAAGAAAGTGAGAAATGAAAGAAAAAGAAAACTTTGATTAAAACAAGAACAAAGTAACAAGGATGAATTCGAGATCCTTAGCCTTACCCTAGAGGGTATTTATAGGGTTCTAAATTCTAATGTAAAATGGAAATTAAACTCAAAATAAAAACAACCCTAAGATTTTGAAAGATAATTCCAAATGTTTAAATGCAAACCTAAAGACTAAATCTCCTAGAAAATCTCTTCAGATTGTGTTGACTGAGTTGTTTCCAGAATGCTCCGCGTGCTGACTAGACCTTCTAGAAACTATCACGTCAGACACGCGTCGTGCCTATGTCTCCAACCACGATCAAAAAATTAAAAAAATTACAGAATGCGTCCTTTTACTATCAATTTCAGTAAATAGATCACTACACAAAAAACAAACGAATACAATCCAATTCAGCAGTGAAGAATTCATAAAATAAGAGAATTGGCAAGTAAAAACGAAAATTTAGAATGCTCATCAAATTGCCCCTCACTTGTTTCATGCTTGTCCTCAAGCATGCTTTGATCAAACTAGTTAAGAACTCAATTTACTTTCCTCCAACCCGTCTCATACTCAAGCAAATTATGAAAGTCTAGCTCACAATAACCTTTTGAATCAAAACCCCAATCTAGTGAATGAGAGTAAATCAAAAATATTGCAACCTCCAATCATTCATCAATCAAAATTCAACCTAACTCAATTCCTCACAAGGATTCACTCAAATCATTCAAATGTGTTTCGGGGGCCAAATTCGCTCAAGTCGGAATTAAACAAGGATTTCCATAGGCTTGTAACAGAATCAGTTTTCCACTACTTAGAAGAAATAAGATGCAAGGATCATTGGGTCTTCAAAAAGGGTGTAATGGGACTTAGGTAAAGGTGGGGAAAAGGCTAAAAATGAGTTTAACAATCAAGACAAAGAATTCTTCAAATGATCAAACCAATTCCACGAGCAAGGGGGGGGGGGAATAAACAACCAAATATTGACATCAAAACCAAAATCCAAATCAATCTAACCACATTTTTTCCCATTTTTTATTTTTTTTTCTTTTTTCTATTTATCTTTGAATATTTTCTGTTGTTATTCTTATTTGAATGATGTTGTTTTTTTTTTTTTTTTTTTTAATGGAACAACAGTGCAAACAAGCTTCAATTCTTTGTCTCACAAAGGTGAAAAGAGAGTGAAAAACAAAAAGGCTTGGGGTTTAAGATTAAGGTGAAAACAAGGAAGTGAGAAAAGTCTCAAAACGGTTCACTAATGGAGAAGAGAAGGGTAGGCTTTTCTTAGGGAAAAATGGAGTGAATCATAATGCCCAGATCATATCAAAACACCAAATTTCTTGTGTAGTCTCAAAATGTATCAAGCCACAAGTTCAATATTTCCAAGTTTTAATTCGACACACTCAAACAAGAAAATGAGGATAAAAATTAAGAAACATGCTCATGGCTCAAATCTTACTAAAGTGTGTTCATGAATCAAGTTGGGTGAAATTCAATCGACAAAGTCAAGCAATGTCACAATAACGTAAAATTAAATTCCTACTTATGCAATTCAACTATCAAGAGTTTTCATATTCAAAATGATTACATAAACCTAAACAACAATAACATGCTAAATATAATCAAAGGAAAGGAAAATTTCAACCAAGTATTCAACCGATTCAATCAAGCATACAATCAAACAAAAATAAGACAAGTAAGATGAAATTTGAATCAATCTTTACCCTCACTTAATCATATTGCCCTAATACGCAAAAAATAAAGTACAAGAGAGGAAGGTAAAGAATACTCCCCGTGATTATTGGGGATTGCGAAAAGGAATATTCGATTAGATTCGGCCGCTCAAAGAAAAATTGTTGGAGTACGGATCGATGCCAAAATTTACTGCAAAACCAAAGGTAAATACTATTAGTAATGGGTAACAAAAATCAGCTCGTTTATTTACCTTAAACTTTCAAATTCGGCATTGGTTGATGGTGTCTGCGATTAATCGACAAAAGACAATTGTCGACCTTTGGGTTTCTTATTCGAACCATGGTTGTTGTGCAAGTCTCGGCTAGAAGCGCAGAAATCAGTGTTGTACGAGCTGCGATCAGAGCAGTGAACGATGAGCTGCTACTGGGTGAGAGTTGGAGGGTGCGATGAAGTAAAATAAATTAAAGGAAGAATGAACGAAGGGAAAGAATTGAGTGGATGTTTGGGTAAAATACAAAAATGGGGTTTGTGATATAAATCACGTGGATACTGAGGATTTAAAAAGGGAAAGAGGTTGAGTGGAAATGAGAGTTATTTTGGGAATTAATTTGATGATTTTGGTGCCATGGAAAATAAAAAGAATGGAGGATTGGTTGATTTAGTGGTCGGTTAAAGTGAGGATAAGGGGAGTTCAAGCGAGTTGTTGCCATTGGGGGGGTCTGAAAATCGTTTGATTCGATTGAAAATATCGCCTGATTCGATTGAAAATATCGCTTCTGCCTTTGTTTAATGGATCAATAATATCAATAAAATTCAAGTTCACTACACTATTTCGGTATTTCATGGCTTTATATACGTCAAATTTGATGACCTCACCATCAAACTTCATGGTTAAAATACAAGAAGGATACGACAAGAAACAATAGTGTAATCTTACAATTCAAAAACAGATAAAGCAGTAAAGGTACATTTTTCCGAGGAATTCTTCTTCAATTTCTTTTTTTTTCGTTGTATGTGTACGATTGTTAATTAAAATTAGAAAATAGAGAGGGATTAGGAATTTACTTGGATTATGCGAGTAGGGAGTTTAGTTGATTTTATTTCATCACCATCTGTTTCCGTTGTCAAAGAAAAAGAATCGAGGTCAGTCTTAGTAAATAACACCTTATGAATCAAGCAGTACAAACATCAGAAGTTCATAAATTTTTCTTTCTTTCTTTCGAACCTCGACTAGCCCTTTTCTCATTTTTTTAAAAATCAAAACGTGTATTAAGAAAAGTAGGGGTCGTTTACCTTAAATGTGGATGTCCATCGTCGGAGTCGAGGTCTCTTGAGGTCATCGGAAAAAGTAGAGTCAGGGTCCCTCCGAACCATATTATGTTTTGCATGTAGACTCGGTTTTGGGTTCGATCGATGGGTTTCGAAGTGGTTGAGGAATGAATTTTGTGGTTAGGTTATGGTGGTTGGTGGCCGGTTTCATAGGGCTTGATCTAGAAGCTTTGGCCGAGAGATGGAGAGAGTTGCTGAGGGTAGTGCCGTGCGTGACCAAGAGAGGTGAAGAAGATGAGTGGAGAGCAAAGTGAGAGAGCGGCAAAGGGACTTCTTGTGTGAGATTTAGTTTAGGTTTAGTATAGTTAGATTATATATATTAAATGTTTAGGGTTAACTTGGTTAAGGTCCTTAAAAGTTCACCATATATTTACGTTTTAGTCACTGTTATCATGATTTTTATTCTATTTCAGCTTTTAGGTGCCCTGATTAAGTAGTTTCACTTTTTTTATATATTGGTTATCTATGTAGGCTTTTACTTGGAAATAATTAAGCTTTAGTCCTTCCAGATTCGAATGAATGTGCATTTAGGTCATTGAATTATTTTTTATTTATAAATTTAATTTTACGTACATTTAAATTTAGTCATTACATATATATATATATATATATATATATATCTATATACTTTTTAAAATTTTTAGTTTAGCATGTTATGTTTTTGTTTTATATTTGAGTCTATTTGTACATTATAGGTTAGTATGCATGGTTTATAATTTTAAATTTAGAAATATATGTGTATAATTTTTTTGTATGTCACGTTGTATGTCATTTTTTATTTTGTTTAATTAATTTTGGTATGACATTTTTTTTGCACGATTCGCATGGTAACCTCATCTGCATAACTCGACATATTATATAATTGGATTAAGGGTAATAGACTTTTAATTTAAAATTGTTTTAAGCGGGTTGTCATAACGCATTTGAGGTCTGCTTTTAATGATTTTAAAATAAAAGTGTATCCCGAAAGTGAAACCTAAAAATTGATTTTTCACCTAAAATTTGGGAATTGAAGAAAAAGAAATGTTCGGCTATTTAAATTTATCGAGAAAAGGTTGTTATAGCTTTTAAGATCTGGTCTCGATATTTGTAAATAATCGAACATTCTTTATCTTTCTAAAACGACTTGGTAATTTTAATTTAATTTATTTGGGTGCATTTGAATATTATAATGAAATTTTAATATTGTATTATTTTTATTTGAGTATGAATTAATTTTCTCAAGTATTGATAAATTATTCCTTCTCGATATGAAATAATTTAATATTACTACATTTCATTGTAAAATTCACATTTTTTCGGGATCATAAATCAAATCAAGTTCGAATTTGTCAAGTTCAATGCAAAGACATTAATTAATTGACTAGGTACCGTTTTAGGGCGTTGTGGGGGTGCTAATCCTTCCCCGCACGTAACCGACTTCCGAACTCGGATTTTGGTAACACGGACCTTAATTTGTTGTTTTAATTAAAATTAATTTTTATTTAAAATAACAAAACATTTTTGGGTGCCCAATCACACCCTAATCAAAGATTGGTGGCGACTCTTTGAACTGTATTTTTTTATCGTAAAGGAAATCCAAAATTTTTCGAAACGATAGGTCTTTTAAATCGCATTTGTTTTTAAATTAAAAATCAATTAAAAGAGGATAATTAAGAATTAATGTGGTTTTTAAAATCTCACTTTTTCACCTTTCAGAAAAAAATCATTTCGACAGCTTGGCGACTCTGCTGAGGTTTTTTTTTTAGAGAGTCAGGCCGATAGTCAATTAATTAATTGTCTTTGTAATTGAAAGTTATAAATTCGTTTTAATTTGATTTATGATTCCTTGTTTGGTTTTTAATAAGTTTTGTTTGTATTTTGATTTAATTCGATTAACAATTAAATAGTTGTACTAATTTGTTTGCTAATGATTTCAGACTGATTGTGTGAATTTAGGAAATTTGAGTGTTTTTATTGTGTGCTTTTTTGCTTTTCCTCACACACTGCATAGTTGCATTTTCATGACATGAGCTAAAACCCCGCTCCGTCCTAATTAAGTAGGAGTAAGAGACTATGCCCTCGTGTGGTTTTCACCTCTGCATGGGATAGTGGATCGCTCCTGGAGCTCACGCCTTATGGTCCTCGTGATGGTAATCACCTCCTCATGGACATAAGGAGGTGTGTTCCCTCAAAATTGAACTCGATCCCCTAAAGCCTGTGATGGGTCAGGATTAAGGGTTTGGCAGCCCAAAGGGGCACCGACAAGGACAATTCGAGAACCTATTACTTTAGAACCGAACCCAACATATAGTGAACATAGAGCCTGAACTTAGATTGAGCCAACCCCGAGCCTTAAGAATCCCCTGAGGATGGTACACAAGGAAAAGCTTTTTTTTTAGTCATTTAGGTTTATTTTTCGAATAAGCATGCGAATTAGATATCATGCAGATAGGATTTCTTTTTGTGAATAACAAAGCATGGGGGTAGATAACATGTTGGGTAAGATCTGATAAAGCATGATTGGGTAGCCAGCATGTGGGTAGGATTCTTTAACAAATTATTATCCCGACTTAATTGCTTTATGTTTACTAACCGATCTTTTGTTGTCTTTGCCTTGTTTCTTTTCTATTTTGCATTACACTATCCATTACATGGTGTTGATTTGGGATCGATGTCCATAGAGAAGGCCAGTAATATAGAACGAATGGTTCAGAAAGAGGTTGAGGACAATGCAGATGTTCTAAGGTGGTCGAAACAGTCCCAACTGACCAACGGGGACAGTGTGATGCCTGGATACGTGTCAGAGTTATTTGGTTATACTCACATCAATGTACATCAGAATGATCTGAGTGAGCTAAGAGATGTGTGGGGAAGATGGGAAACAACCAATAAGGAAATGTTTTATCAGTTGTACGGCGATATTCCTTATCTTCTGGATGTTCCTATTGACCGAAATCTATTTAGAGCATTGGCGCGGTTCTGGAATCCGTCTTATAGTTATTTCATATTTGGTAGGGTGGATCTGACACCAACAATAGAGGAGTATCAAGCTTTGGTCCGTTATCCGAGGTCCCAAATCGATAGAATATATACCAAGCTATCAGTAACTCCTTCATTTAAGAAGAAATTACTATTAATGACCGGAATGAGTGAAGATTGGGTAGTTAGAAACATTAAGAAGAAGGGAGACAGTGAGTGCATCTCTTGGGTTGCTTTGAAAGAAGTAATTGCTCATTACCCTGATAAGAGAAAAAAGCTTGATTTTTTGCTTTAGGGATTTATGGGCTCATTATTTTTCCAAAGGTGCTAGGATATGTAGACGTATCAGTCGTTGACTTGTTTGAAAGATTATACAAGCATGTGGATCCTATTCCAGCTATTCTAACTGAGACATTCCGGTCTTTGAGTTCTTGTAGGCGTGAGGGAGAAGGACGTTTTATAGGGTGTGTACCTTTGTTGATAGTGTTGATTCTAAGTCATTTTAAACATGTTGAAAGGGCACCAGGACGAGTATTTCTAGATGGATTTTCTCCTTTGAAGGATTTTCTTTCTAAAGAATGGCCTGGGGACTTCACCGAAGAAAAATGGATAGTCATCTTCAAGGATATCAGAGATGGTGATATTTTGTGGCGAGCTTCGTGGAATGTCTCTTCGGATATACTTTACCGATGTGGAGAGCGAGATTGGGTTCTTTTTCCAGGTATATGGGGTTCTGTTGAGTATGCACCACTACTAGTTTCCATATAGTATGGGTCAAGGAAGTTCATTCCAGCCACATGGGACTTGGTAGGGTCAGATTTTGCATTCAAAGGAGATCAGTATAAGGGTAAAGTTAAAGGGGTTGTTGAGGCCTGGAAGCAAACTCATCGTGTAAATCTGTTCACCTATGATCTCGAGTTATCTCAAGAGTACGAGAAGTAGATAAGCGGTTGAGTAAATGACAACATCCCGATGGTGAATCCTAAAAATATTCAGCATGTAGAAGAATAATTAAGAGTGGTGCAGTCTCCATTAGAGTTAGCTAAGCTCAATTTCGAAGCAGAACAGAGACAATGGAGAATGACTTTGCAGAATCTAGAAGATGAAGTGTATCAAAATGGATTGGAGATTGACATTCAGAAGAGTAGAGTAGATCGAATTGAAAAAGTGGAGAAGCAACTTCGACTAGACTTTGACTATCTTCGGTCAACTTATCAGCGAATGGTAAAAGCTCAGGAAGGTTCTAGCTCGAGTAAGTCTGTCGAATTGAGGCAAGAGGTGGCGAGCCTCAAAAGAGTAGCCAGAGAGAGTCAAGAAGAGCTCAAGCAAAGCAGACACCAAGTTAAGATTTTATCGAAGGAAAAGGATTCTTTAGAGCAGCAGTTACAAGAGAGTCAAGCCCAGAATGAGAAGTTGAAGGGGAAGATTTCAAGTTTAGAGACTACATTACGACGATACCGAAGCAGGGAAGGTAGCTCGAGCCAGGGTGAGGTTTAAAGTTTTAAGAGACAAGTGAGTGAGCTTGAAGCCATGGTTCAAGATTTTCAGAGGCAAGCAAGTGAGCTATCGATAGTTCCTTATGAGGGGGATATAGAGTGGAGTTTTCGATGGGAGCGAGCTCATGTGAGAGTTAAGAAAAGAGAGGACCTTATTACTTGTTACTTAGGACACACGCAGAGAATAGCTCAATATTTGGTCATTTTATCTGAGGAAGCTGCTGATGTGACTAAAGAACTGGATCTCGAGGCTGAAGAAAACCAGAAGATTGTGGAGTTGCTAGCACATGTACAACAAATATGAGAGAGAGTTCAGATTTATTTGTGATTCGTTCCAACTTTGTAATTGAACGTCGTTATAATATAAAGAGTTGTTTTAAGGAGTCGTTCCAGGATCAACACCCTGCATTTTGCATATACATTTTTTAATGCATTTAAATTTTTGCATCTCATTTTATTCATTCATAATCATATATTTCAAATTCATTAATAAACATTAACGTTAACAAAAAGACTGTATGACAGAGTAATACTGGGAACTTCCAAGCATCCCTATAATACCCGAAAGAAGGTCATGGATGATAAAATTGCTCAACTTGAGAAAACTCAGCTGGAGTTACAAGAAAATATAAAGAAAATGAAAGAAGATATGATGAATGCCAGAAAGGAGATGTTTGCCAAGTTTGCGAGTATGTTGGAAGGAATAAATCTAGAACATGGGAAAAGTCATGTGCCAGGAGTTGTAACTGAGGACCCACTTTATCCTCCAGGGTCCCAGAATAATCCCAGAACGTTCAAGTGACCCTTGTTCATGTTGGGAAGGTGCACATTAATCCAGTCGGCGTTTCTGTTAACGTACAGCCTGGATTTGGTTCGTACCAGGAAGAACATTCATATCATCAAGTTCTAGACCTTGATGAAGAAGCTAAGAAGGACCAAAACAATCCACTGAAAGAGAAATGAAAATAGTTAGAAAGAGAAGTCAGAGCCATGAAGGAAGATACCAGTGTCTATGGATTCGACGCAAAGGAATTAAGTCTAGTTCCGTATTTGTTTTTGCCTCAAAAGTTCAAGGTTCCTGACTTTGAGAAGTTTGATGGTACCAGGTGTCCCTCTGAGCATATCACGATGTTCTATTGGAATATGTTCGGATACATAGGGGATGATCAATTGTTGATACATTACTTTCAGGAAAGCTTAACTGGTTCGGTGATCCGGTGGTATAACCAGCTGAGTAGAGCTAATATTAAATCGTCGAAAGACTTGGCTAAGTCCTTTCTTGAGAAATACAAACTTGTGAAAGATGTTAGGCCCAACAGGATGATGTTGCAAGGAATGGAAAAGAAGTCTAACGAGAGTTTTAGACAATATGCTCAAGATGGAGAGATGTAGCGGTGCAAGTCCATCCACCATTGGAAGAGGAGGAAACAAATATGCTTTTTGTCAATACCTTAAGGGCTCCTTTTTTCTCGTATCTTATCGGTAATCCTTATCGAAGTTTGTTGATGTAGTTACGGGGAGAAATGATTGAAATGGCGGTTAAGAGTAGAAACCTCAAGGGAAGAGAGTCTAGTAAGAGGCCACCAACGAGGAAAAAGGAAACGAAGTCAGTAACGTGAGGCAATATGATTCTAATAACATCACTGTTTCCCATCCTCAAGAAGTAGGGTCATCAACAAAAAATGACAATAGACAAGGGGTAAAGGACCAAAGGAGAGAGAGGCCTCAATTTGACCCCGTCCCGATGACTTATAAGGAATTGTTTCAGATTTTGTATGATCGGCATGTGGTTTTGTCGTATCACGTGACATCAATGTAACCTTTTTTCCCAAATGGTATGATGTTAGTGCTTAGTGTGAGTACCATGAGGGGAATCTCATACATTCCATTGAGAATTATACTGCGTTTAAGAAGGTTGTCCAAGCTTTGAGAACAAGGAATGTCATCAACTTTGGTGACAGTGAACAGCCGAATATAGCTCAGAATCTGTTGCCAAGCCATGTAGGGGTAGGAGTTAACGCAATTACTGAAGAAAAAAAAGAGAATTATAAGGAAGGTTAGTGAGGTGGTATCACCCATGAGTTGGGTGTGGTGTCAGATGGTTAAGGTAGGATTGTTGAAGCCCAGTTTGATGGGTGAACAGTTTAACAGTGGAGAGGTATGCCAATATCATAACAGTGAAGGACATAGTATTCAGCAATGTCCTGACCTCCTATCTTTGGTACAAGACATGATGGACAGTAAAGAAATTGAGTTCTTTAAAGAGATTGTTGAAGAATAGGAAGTTTGCGCTTTAGAAGGATCGTCTAAAGGGGTTTACAATGCTAGTTGTCCCCTAATCATTACTCCCAAGAATCGATTGTCTGAAAAGGTAGCTCTGAAAGTGGTTATTACACCTCCATCTCCATTCTCATATCGGGATAATAAACAAGTTCCTTGGAAATATGATTGTCAGATGGGAAATGTAACAAAAGAGAATGAGGAAGTAGATGAGGTGGGACACTTTACCAGAAGTGGTAGGTGTTATTCTCATAATCCACCTAAAGAGTCTGAGAAGAAGGTTGCGATTGATAAAGGGAAAAAGGTTGATTTGTAGATATAAAAAGATAAGCCCGTTATCAACGAACCTGTAACTGAGAGCGAAGCAATAGAATTTTTGAAGTTTCTGAAACATAGTGAGTATAGTGTTGTGGAACAGTTACACAAGTTGTCTACCCATATTTCTATTCTATCATTACTTTGAGTTCAGAGGCCCAAAGGAATGCTCTGTTAAAGGTTTTGAACCAGACTTTTGTTTCGAAAGAGTTGCCCATTGAAAAGTTGGACCGGTTAGTTTCCAATATACAAGCTGATAATTTTTTTATCTTTTTCTGAGGATGAGATCCCTTCTGGGATGATTGGTAGTCAGAAGGATTTGCAGATCACAGTTAAGTGTAAAGGGCATGTGTTGTCCCGGGTTTTGGCTGATAATGGTTCGGCTTTGAATGTGATGCCCTTAGTGACTCTGAAGAAGCTTCTATTAGATAGTACGCTTATGAGAACTTGCCAAAGTGTGGTTTGAGCTTTCGATGGGACTAAAAGAGAAGTGTTGGCAAGATTGATGTTCCTCTGACTATTGGTCCAGCAACTTATGAAGTGGAATTTCTCGTAATAGACATTATACATTATGCCTACGTACAATTGTTTGTTGGGAAGGCCTTAGATTCATCAGGCCGGTGCAGTTCTGTCCACATTGCACCAGAGAGTAAAATTTGTGATTGATAGAAGGTTGGTATGTATTCACGCTGAAAAGGACATTATTGCTTATGTTTCTACTACTGCTCCGTATATTGAAGTTATGAGCAAGCAGTTGAGTGTTCTTTTAGATCGTTGGAGTTTGTCAATGCCACGTTTGTGAATGAAGGAGGGAAGATACCAAAGCCTCGATTGTCAAATTATACCAAGATGGGGCTTAAATTGATTCTTGGAAGAGGAGCAAAAGTTGGAAATGGGTTAGGTCTACAGTTACAAGGACCGGTGAATCCAATATATCCTATTACTAAAAGAGATTGATTTGGTTTGGGGTATCAGCCAACTTCAAGGGATAAGCTAAGGGGAATTAAGAAGGGTCAGGAAATGAGAAAGGCCAGATTGGCTGGTGAAGACCTTAGCTGGGAACCCATGACCTTCCCGTCGTTGAGCAGCATTTTCATATCTGGAGGGCATATGTTTCAATGGAATTCAAGGAACACTGAGGTGATGGTTGAGAATTCCTTGGGAGATTTAGGCATTAATGTTATAACTGATGGTGAGTTTGAGGAAATGAGAGATATAGGTATTTATCCTGCACCACCGGGCTTCGTGTTGAACAATTGAACCGCGAAAGAACTATCTGTAGTTTACAAATCTGTTACAGAGTAATGCACTGGAACTTTCTCCCTGTTGTTCATACCCTGGGGCAATATGTGATTTTATGTAAAGGGTTAAGCTGTTTTTTTTCTTGCTTTCAATAAAGATGCATTCTGTTAGTCCCAAATGGCAAACATTCTCCCATGCATTTTATTCATTCATTCGTTGTTGTATATATGTATGTATTTATTTCTTTCTATTTATTTATATGGGAAAAGATCCTCCCATATGTATATATATATATATATCTTCTCTTTCATTATTTTTTCAGGAGCTTAGATATCAATAATATGAATGCTAATGACTCTGAGTCGGATATTGATTTTGAGAAGCCTATATGTCAAGGGGAAATCGAGGATGATGATGATGATGATGGATGTGAACTACCTTCTGAATTGCTGAAAATGGTGGAGAATGAAGATAAGTAGATTC
Source organism: Hibiscus syriacus (assembly GCF_006381635.1). NCBI lineage: Eukaryota > Viridiplantae > Streptophyta > Magnoliopsida > Malvales > Malvaceae > Hibiscus > Hibiscus syriacus. The sequence goes on along the minus strand of NW_024062846.1, from coordinate 2,556,510 downwards.
TGCCTCATAAAGAGTCTACTGAGATTTTGAATTTGGGGACAAATGAGAATAAGAGAGAAGTAAAGATTGGAACCACTCTGTCAGTTAGAGGTCGACAAGATTTGATAGAATTGGTTCGAGAATACAAGGATGTGTTTGCTTGGTCATACGAAGATATGCCAGGTTTAGATACAGAGTTGGTTGTCCACAAACTGCCAATAAAGCCTGAGTGTAAGCCGGTACAACAAAAACTGAGAAGAATGAGACCTGAGATGCTACTCAAGATTAAAGAGGTAGTGAAGAAATAATTTGATGCCGGGTTTCTTAAAGTGGCTAAATATCCTGAGTGGGTGGCGAATATCGTCCCATTACCGAAGAAGGATGGGAAAGTTCGAATGTGTGTCGACTATAGAGATCTCAACCGAGCTAGTCCAAAGGATAACTTTCCTTTGCCACATATAGACACTCTAGATGGATAATACTGCTGGAAATTCTTTGTTCTCTTTTATGGATGGTTTCTCTGGCTACAATCAAATTAAGATGAACCCTGAAGATATGGAAAAAATAACGTTCGTTACCATGTGGGGAACGTTTTGTTATAAAGTAATGTCGTTTGGATTGAAGAACGCAGGGGCAACATATCAAAGGGCCATGGTGACGTTATTTCACAACATGATGCATAAAGAAATAGAAGTTTATGCCGATGATATGATTGTCAAAGCTAAGAAAAAGGAAGAACATATTGGGAATTTGAGAAAACTCTTTAAAAGACTAAGAATATGCTAGCTAAAACTCAACCCAAATAAATGTACTTTTGGGGTGACATCTGAGAAATTGTTGGGATTCGTGGTAAGGCAAAAAGGAATTGAAATAGACACAGATAAAGTAAAATCTATTCAAGACTTGCCAGTCCCACGAACACAAAAAGAAGTCAGAGGATTTTTTGGGAGATTGAATTATATAGCTCGGTTTATTTCACATCTGACGGAAAAGTGTGATCCCATATTCCGCTTTCTTCGCAAGAATAACTCAAGGGAATGGAGTGAGGATTGTCAAAGAGCTTTTGAAGCAGTGAAAAGATATTTGTCGAGCACTCCAATCTTGGCGCCACCCATCTCAGACAAACCATTGATTTTGTATTTGTCGGTTTATGAAAATTCAATGGGGTGTGTGCTAGGGCAACGTCACCAAACTGAGAAGAAAGAAAGGATTATCTATTATCTCAGTAAGAAGATCATTGAATGTGAGACTAGATACCCACCCATTGAAAAGTTGTGTTGCGCTTTAGTATGGGCTACCCGAAGGCTTAGGCAATATATGTTGTATCATACTACTTGGCTTATATCCAAGCTTGATCCCTTGAAATATCTAATGGGTGTGCCTGCATTATCTGGAAGATTAGCTCGTTGGCAGATCCTATTATCCAAATTTGACATCCAGTATGTAAACCAAACAACAATTAAAGGAAGTGCTATAGTAGAATTCATTGCAAGTTGGGCTTCGGAAGAATATGAGCCGTTGAGCTTTGATTTCCCAGATGAGGATTTAATGTATGTTTCAGTAGAAGAAACAGTTACGTCCATTAGTAAATATTGGAAGTTGAACTTTGATAGTGCTTCAAATGCCATGGGATATGGAATCGGGGTAATTTTGGTCTCACCAGAAGGAGAACATTATCCTTTCACCAGTCGGCTTAATTTTGAGTGTACAAACAATATGGCCGAGTATGAAGCTTGTGTTCTGGGTCTTAGAGCTGCTGTTGAACGCAAAGTAAAAATGCTCAATGTGTATGGGGATTCAGCTTTGGTAATTTACCAGCTCATAGGAGAATGGGAGACAAAAGATCCTAAGTTGGTTATGGAACTTGTTGAAGAATTTGAAGAAGTAACTTTTAATTATCTACCCAGAGAAGAGAATCAAATGGCATATGTCTTGGCCACACTGGCAGCGGTATTTAAGTTGAACGGGCATTCAAATATGATGCCCATTGAAATGAAAGCTTATGAGTATCTAGCCCATTGTTTTAATATTGAAGAGGAAGAAGATGGAAACCCCTGGTATTATGATATCTTGCAATATATAAGGTATCAGAGTTATCTGGAACAAACCACTGAGAATGATAAAAGAACCATTAGAAGAATGGCATCAGGGTATGTGCTTGATGGTGAGACTCTATACAAAAAAAAGTCTAGATCAGGTCTTGTTAAGGTGTGATGACACGAAAGAAGCCAAGTTGATTCTTGAAGAAGTACATGAGGGAATATGTGGTACCCATTCTAATGGGCATGTTATGGCTAGGTAGATTATGAGATTTGGGTATTCTTGGTCAACTATGGAAACAGACTGTATCAATTATGCCCAAATATGTCACAAATATCATATTTATGGAGATAAGATACATACTCCTCCTCATCCGTTGCATGTAATGACAGCGCCGTGGCCATTCTCAATGTGGGGCATGGATGTTATTGGACAAATTTCGCCCAAAGCTTCAAATGGTCATCGCTTCATCCTGGTAGCCATAGATTACTTCACCAAGTGGGTAGAAGCAGCTTCTTATGCAAATGTTACCCAGTCGAAAGTATGCAAATTTTTAAAGAAGGAGATTATTTGTAGATATGGTTTGCCAAAAGAGGATTATCTTCGATAATGCGTTGAATTTAAACAATAAGATGATGAATTCAGTCTGTAAGCAGTTCAAAATAAAGCATCATAATTCCACCACTTACCGCCTGAAGATGAATGGGGCAGTAGAGGCGGCTAATAAGAACATCAAAAGGCTCATAGAGAAGATGACTAAGACCTATAAGGATTGGCATGAGAAGTTGCCATTTTTCTTTGTTTGCCTATCGAACTAAAGTACGGACGTCAACTGGGGCAACTTCATTTTCTCTGGTATATGGGATGGAAGCTGTCTTACCTATTGAGGTGGAAATTCCCTCACTTCGGATTTTGTCAGAGGTGAAGCTCAATGAGGCAGAATGGGTACAGGCTATGTATGACCAGTTGAATTTGATTGAAGAAAAGAGTTTGAAAGATATTTGTCATGGTCAGATGTACCAAAAACGTATGATACAAGCACATGGTAAGAAAGTTCGTCTTCAAGAATTCCATGAAGGAGATTTGGTGCTTAAAAGGATTTTGCTTGTTCAGAAGGATTTCTGAGGAAAATGGATGCCCAACTGGGAAGGACCTTATGTTGTCAAGAAAGCCTTTTCCGACTGAGCTCTAGTATTAACTGAAATGGATGGATCATAATTACCCTATCCATTGAATTCCGACGTTGTTAAGAGATATTTCGCTTAAAGAAGAAATAGAAAAAATGAAAAAATGAAAAAAAATGAAAAAAAAATGAAAAAAATGAAAAAAATGAAGAAAATGAAAATGAGAAATGAAGAAAATAAAAAATAAAAAAATAAAAAAAGAAGAAAAAATAAAATAAAATGAAAAATGAAAAAAGAAGAAAGAGAAAAAAATAAAAAAAATGATGAAAAAAGAAAAATAAAAAGAAATAAAAGGGGGGTTCAAGATGAAAATCCGCAAAGGGCGTCTTGAAACCAAAGGAGATCTCAAGTTGAAAACCCGCAAAGGACGACTTGATTTTTGTTTAAATTCAGAATTTGCGCATGGTGGAGGTTTTGAATTGATTTTGGAAGTGGAAAGAGCTCTTGATATGGATAGTAACAATGACAGTTGGTGATCAGGGTTGAGAATAAAGATTAATGAGTCTCGATTGAAACAACCAGGAGAAAAATTGAATGCACATGAGATTCAATACTGGTTTAGGGCATCCAATGATGGAGATTTGGGAATTTAGAAGTAGCTTCACACTCTTAAGCATCATCATAATTTTGGAGATCCTTTCGACAGAAGCTACACTCAAGTCATTCTAACGGCGTGCCAGTTCAAAAGCATTTGCATTATTGATATTTGAAGATGCCTACTCTTTCGTTCTTTTGCTTTTCACAGTTAAAAGTTTGCCATGTAGTTACCTAAAAATTCTCTGCATTATATAAATAAAGAGATGTCTTTTCTTGTTAATTTCCCTCTTGCAAACATCTTATTTTGAAAAGTTAAAACATATAGCTTAACTTGAAGTACATAAGATCATTTTGTATTATTGTGCAAAAGGTTTTGGAAAATACAAGTATTCTGAAGCTGACAATGATTTAAACATGTAAGCTTGAGTGGGGAAACTAAAATCTTGAAATTTGGAGAAAATCTCAGCCATTAGAAGATGATCCAAAGAGATTTTCATTGATAAAAAAGTTGGTCATGAGTACTGGTGGGTTTCAAGAAAGAAAGGAGTTGAGGTCCTATTAAGTCGAGAGATATGGAATTGAGATTGTTAGCTGGGGTGAACTGGTCAAATGTTATATGCTCAAGATGAAACTGAGTTCCATCAAGATCAAAAGGAGATAGAGTTCCTTCGAAGAAGAAAATGCATCAAATTGCATAATTGCATACATTTAGGCATTAATAGGATCATGTCATTCATAATTGCATGATGACTTAAATATCTACAGGTTTCACAGGGATAGTTGAAGATTGAAGATATTGAAGCATCGAGATGAAGATAACTGGTTTTGAGATCTTGACAAGAATGATGTTTATACGAAAACTGAGCCAAAGCAGATTCACATATCCAATGGCTTCCAAACGAGTTTTCACGATGGAGATGGATTTTCAGAAATTTTCTCAAATTCTAAATTTTTGAGTATAATATTTTTAAACATATATAATGATTGGTAATGTTTGATTTTCAGGTTTGACCTTTAAAACAATTCAATCTTAAGCCTTCACGGAAGAGTAGTGAAGAAAATCATCTATAAGGCTTCACGGAAGAGTAGTGAAGCAAACTCATTTTATGAAGATCGAGTCCTATACTCTCTGAAAGAATAGGGAGCAGACACGTTAGTTGAAGATTGTTTGAGTCTTATACTCCCTGAACGAATAGGGAGCAGACACGTTCACTGAAGATTGTTCGAGTTCTATACTCCCTGAACGAATAGGGAGCGGACCCGTTTATTGAAGATTGTTCGAGTCTTATACTCCCTGAAATAATAGGGAGCAGACACGTTTGTTGAAGATTGTTCGAGTTCTATACTCCCTGAACGAATAGGGAGCAAACCCGTTTATTGAAGATTGTTCGAGTCTTATACTCCCTGAATGAATAGGGAGCAGACACGTTTGCCGAAGTTTGTTCTAGTCTTATACTCCCTGAAGGAATAGGGAGCAGACTTATCATTTGAAGATTTTTCAAGTTTCATTTATCCCGAAGTAACAATGAAGTGCTTTAATTTTTTGAAGTTCTTAGAACCAGACAAACTCGATCATCTTTTGATCTTTGTTCTATTATCGTTACACGATAATGAGCAAAGAGGGGCGGTTGTAGATGCTCGTTTTGTCCAAGGCCAAGTCAGAGCAAGTCTGAAGCAATGATGGGCTTAAAGAAGAACCCATACCAGGTTGAGGCCCAATTCAAGTCCAATAATCCTCAGTAGAGTGAACTCTAATCCACATGAAACCTGGAAAGTACAATGGTTATAGGGAGTTAATAAACGTGAGAAGGCAGTTAACAAAAAGAGAGAGCCATTATTGGTAGTAGAGGAGCACGATACGGGGGCACTTAAAAATGGTAAAGAGTCAGTTTTGGGGAGATTAACCACTGAAAATGAGGGGGAACACAGAACAGGAACAAAAACAATTAACCAAGAGAATGAGGGAGATATTAGACAGCCAGAAAAAAAAAGAGAAAGTAGAGACTATCAAGAAACAAGAAAAAGCACGAAAAAGTTGGTTCTTCAATTCTTTTTTTTAACAACAGAGCAAGAAGGATACGACAAGAAACAATAGTGTAATCTTACAATTCAAAAACAGATAAAGCAGTAAAGGTACATTTTTCCGAGGAATTCTTCTTTAATTTCTTTTTTTTTCGTTGTATGTGTACGATTGTTAATTAAAATTAGAAAATAGAGAGGGATTAGGAATTTACTTGTATTATGCGAGTAGGGAGTTTAGTTGATTTTATTTCATCACCATCTGTTTCCGTTGTCAAAGAAAAAAAATAGAGGTTAGTCTTAGTAAATAACACCTTATGAATCAAGCAGTACAAACATCAAAAGTTCATAAATTTTTCTTTCTTTCTTTCGAACCTCGAATAGCCCTTTTCTCATTTTTTTTAAAATCAAAATGTGTATTAAGAAAAGTAGGGGTCGTTTACCTTAAATGTGGATGTCTATCGTCGGAGTCGAGGTCTCTTGAGGTTATCGAAAAAAGTAGAGTCAGGGTTCCTTTGAACCATATTATGTTTTGCATGTAGACTCGGTTTTGGGTTCGATCGATGGGTTTTGAAGTGGTTGAGGAATGAATTTCGTGGTTAGGTTACGGTGGTCGGTTTCATAGGGCTTGATCTAGAAGCTTTGGCCGAGAGGTGGAGAGAGTTGCTGAGGGTAATGCCGTGCGTGACCAAGAGAGGTGAAGAAGATGAGGGGAGAGCAAAGTGAGAGAGCGGAAAAGGGACTTCCTGTGTGAGATTTAGTTTAGGTTTAGTATAGTTAGATTATATATATTAAATGTTTAGGGTTAATTTGGTTAAGGTCCTTAAAAGTTCACCATATATTTACGTTTTAGTCACTGTTATCATGCTTTTTATTCTATTTCAGCTTTTAGGTGCCCTAATTAAGTAGTTTCACTTTTTTTATATATTGGTTATCTATGTAGGCTTTTACTTGGAAATAATTAAGCTTTGGTCCTTCCAGATTCGAATGAATGTGCATTTAGGTTATTGAATTATTTTTGATTTTATAAATTTAATTTTACGTACATTTAAATTTAGTCATTACATTTATATATATATATATACTTTTTAAAATTTTTAGTTTAGCATGTTATATTTTTGTTTTTATATTTCAGTCATATTTGTACATTATAGGTTAGTATGCATGGTTTATAATTTTAAATTTAGAAATATATGTGTATAATTTTTTTTTGTATGTCATGTTGTATGTCATTTTTGATTTTGTTTAATTAATTTTGGTATGACATTTTTTTGCACGATTCGCATGGTAACCTCATCTGCATAACTCGACATATTACATAATTGGATTAAGGGTAATAGACTTTTAATTTAAAATTGTTTTAAGCGGGTTGTCATAACGTATTTGAGGTCTGCTTTTAATGATTTTAAAATAAAAGTGTATCCCGAAAGTGAAACCTAAAAAATTGATTTTTCACCTAAAATTTTGGAATGGAAGAAAAAGAAATGTTCGGCTATTTAAATTTATCGAGAAAATGTTGTTATAGCTTTTAAGATCTAGTCTCGATATTTGTAAATAATCGAACATTCTTTATCTTTCTAAAACGACTTGGTAATTTTAATTTAATTTATTTGGGTGCATTTGAATATTATAATGAAATTTTAATATTATATTATTTTGTTTTGAGTAGGAATTAATTTTCTCAAGTATTGATAAATTATTCCTTCTCGATATGAAATAATTTAATATTACTACATTTCATTGCAAAATTTGCATTTTTTGGGGATCATAAATCAAATCAAGTTCGAATTTTTCAAGTTCGAATTTGTCAAGTTCAATGCAAAGACATTAATTAATTGACTAGGTACCATTTTAGGGCGTTGTGGGGGTGCTAATCCTTCCCCGCATGTAACCGACTCCCGAACTCGAATTTTGGTAACGCAGACCTTAATTTATTGTTTTAATTAAAATTAATTTTTATTTAAAATAACAAAACATTTTTGGGTGCCCAATCACACCCTAATCAAAGATTGATGGCGACTTTTTGAACCGTATTTTTTTTATCGTAAAGGAAATCCAAAATTTTTCGAAACGAGAGGTCTTTTAAATCGCATTTGTTTTTAAATTAAAAATCAATTGAAAGATGATAATTAAGAATTAATGTGGTTTTTAAAATCTCACTTTTTCACCTTTTAGAAAAAAATCGTTTCGACAAATTGATATGCTAGTTAAAAAATCAATGTAATTATATATTTGATCATCGTTATTTATATGTTCTATAAATTTGAATATAGTTTATTAAATTAAAAATATGACCAAATTGATAAAATATGTAAATAATGAAGACCAAAATTGTAATTAACTGTCACATCAATTTGTTTATTAAATATTAATTACCTGTGACTTAAAAAAATTTGATCCGAAGGTTTTGACATGGAATAGTATATTGCAGCAAAGAAAGCGACTGCAAATGGAGGGGGTGCATGCAATGGCATTGTGTGGATCATTGAAGGTGAGACGCTCGGTTGGTGTTAACCGCTCTCTTCCTTGGGAGCCTCCACTTGTTGGGTGGTTTAAGATCAATACGGATGGTGCTCGGTAGAATTTTTCCAGTCTAACAACGTGTGGGAGCGTCATGCGAGATCACTCCGTTAGCTGGGTCATGGGTACTCAAAATTCAATAGTATTTGCTCGGTAATTGATGTAGAATTATTAGATGTTTTCTAGGAGCTGAGGTTTGTCTGGGAATTGGAATTGTAGACAATTATTGTGGAGACTGATAGTAAGGAAACTCTTTCTTTGCACGACTAGGGTTCAGATTCAGATCTTCAATGGTGTCGCACACTTTTGAATTTACCTAGCATAGTTGGAGGGTGAAGTTTAATCATATTCCTCGTGAGTGTAGTAGGAACCCTCGCGTTCATCCCTTCCAAGTTTTGCCTTGTGAGATTGGTTTACTCTACGGGTGTGCAAATGTAGATACGGATCCGATCCCATTTGAAAATTTAAAGATCTAAAATTTTGGATAACGAAATAATGATTTAAATCCGATCAGAAATTTCGGATATCCAAATATTCAATTCTAATATACCACTCACTACAGCAAAATAGAGTTTTAGCGGCGTTTTTTTAGTCTTATAGCGGCATTTTTAAGCACCGCTAAAAGCACTTGCGGCGATTGGAAAAACGCTGCAAGAAGCTCCGCTAAAGTTAGCGGCGTTTGAGAACCAAAACGCCGCCATAGTTCAAGATCTATAGCGGCATTTTTGGAACAAACGCAAAAGGTCGAGATCTATAGCGGCGTGTTTTGAACAAACGCCGCAAAAGGTTAGATATTTAGCGGCGTTTTTGGATACAAACGCCGCTAATTACCATTCTTTAGCTAAGATTAATTTATATTTTGCATATTTCATTTTTGCCATACAAATTTAATATCATGTAACTTTATATAAATAACAACCATAAATTTTATCATTAAAATTAAATATAATGTAGCTTTGATATTCATTACTTCGAAAATATTGAGTTCAATTCCACATATGGAAAGAAAAATAAATTAGTATGCATATAATATAAGCTACAAATGCCATTTGGCTGGATTCTTGACCTAAAAGCCATTCCAAATTTTCTTGGAGATTCAACTTCTGCAACTCCTCCCATTTTTCTTTGTCTGCAACCATTTTCAAGGCCATTTTCTGCACTGTTCTTGTGACAAGAAATGCTGCTTTAAGATTGGCACAAGCTTTATAGCAAGCTCTACTTTACAAGAAATGAAACCATCTGCATCGATATCATTTATAAGAATTAGATCAATATTCAAATACAGTATAAGATGAAACAAATAACTTGTCTCCATAATTGTTCATTTTATCACAGTAAAAACAGATGAAAATCTTTTTACCTATGCCAACTCCCACTAGCACCAGCTAAAAATCTGAAGATGTTTCCAACAGCCATCCATAAACAACATATAACTTTAGAAGAATTGTGCTGATCAGGACCTGTTATACATCATTTTGTCATGCATGATATTAAAGCACGCATAAAAACTAACATCATAATGTTACCATGTACAGACTAGAAATTCTCTGTATTTCTTAAGAAAGAAGTTCACCTGATAGATCTGCCAAAAGGGCACAAGCTGGTCCCTAAGAAAATGAAAATTCGTTATCCACACACACATACAACGGCAAACTTGAAAGGAAAAACAAATCACCATGGAAGGCTTACATGCACTGTATTGTTGGCAAGATCCAACATCCAGAATCCAATAACAAAGATAAAAGCCTCCCTTGTTGGAAAATATCATTCAAATTTTTCCTTTTTTTTGGGAGAGTGGGGGAGGGATTATAAGAGCTGAGAAAAAATCAAAGAAGCAATGAATACCTGCAATGCTCTGTTGTATCACCTAAAATGTATCTAACATCTGCAGAAAACCCGATTACTATCACCTAATGCAAAACTCAGTTTAGCGGATATAAAACACAGTAACCTAGTATATAAGAATGAATCATGTAAGACTTCAATGCTTACAGCAACAGAGATCATGAGTGATCCAGCAATGATAAAAGGTTGTCTCCTTCCATACTTTGATGTCCATTTATCACTCCAAACACCAACACAAGGTTGAACAAAAGATCAAAGTACAATAACCCAAAAAACTAAAATCCAAATTAGATATGGTGACATACACTATTGAACTTAGATGAGTCAAGTTAATCTATTTTAGAAGCAAATGGATTAAAAATCAAATGAAGTTAGTATAAAACAATGAAATCAACAAATTCTAATATATGGGTAAATAGAAACAATAAAAGTGAAAGTCAAACCCCATTAAAGTTCAGTGGATAATTCTACTTCTCCTACGCTGATAATTTAAAATTTCCTTATGATAATAATAAGGAGGAGGAAATGAAAGTCAAACCCCATCAAAGGACTTACTGAGGAAATCACCGAAGCTAAAGTTGTTGGAATCCGCCCATTTTTTGTAATTGACATCAGGCTTTTCAAGGGTGTCGAACCAGCAGAGGGAACCACCCACCGTGTAGTTCTTGTAAGAGACATCAGAAATCCCTGCTAAAGTTGGTTATCAATATAAAATTGAAAATAAATTTTGCAAACTCACAGTACAAAGCTCTGTTTGATTCTACCAAGTGATATATTTAGTGATGAACTGATGTAGCCTACCCCAGGCACACTGCATTTATTCCCGCAGACCAATTAGTCAGTCGACTCACTATAGTGGGTTAGCATGGACAAGATGCTATTAAGTACATTCGCTGCCATTCGCTTCTCGAAATTGCTTGCCTTGCATATCTCTTCAACATTTAATACTGTAAAATACACTTAGCTGAGAACTCAAAACAACTAAATCCAACTAAAATGAAAGATGATAACATAGTGTCAATTATTATCATCGAAACAAAGAGTGAATCTTCAAGTAGCATATAACCAAAACTCAATCCAGAAGGTCAAAGAAGTGACTTGAAATAAAATTGTGAATTGCATTTGATAATGGCACTCAACATACTTGTTATACCTGCTATTTATGAACATGTTTCCACATTACATGAACAGTTGATAACAAATATACTAGTAAAAGCATAATGAATGAAAATATTTAGTTAGTACTACAATTGATCATTTAATAATGACTACAATATAAAAGTTGAAGTTGAGAAAACGAACCATTATTACTCAAATCCGAGGAAAAAACACGACCCAATTCAAGCACAAAATTGGTATCCACTTTCTTCGTACAAGAACCGAACATAATCTCATTCAAGCTAGAGGCCTCCTCACTCAAGCTCACCCCTTCATTCCCCCTCTTCCGCCTTGTTATCGGGACCTGAACAGCCACAAAATGAATCACCCTCCCATCTCCTTTCCCAAAAACGGGACTCATATGGAACAACATCCAAAATGGCATCCGATCTTTACGGTAATTCACCAAATTCACTTGAATACCCCTCTCTTCTCGAATCACTTCTCTTATCTCCATCATCGCCCTTCTATTAGTTTTGGAACCCTGAAATATATTCTCGTTTTGAACGATTACTTCTTCCTGGGAATAACCCAACATTTTCAAGAAGTTTCAGCTTGCAAAAATGATTGGGTGGCCTGAAATCGAAGGATTCGTGATGGTGAAATTGTCGGACAATTTGTCGAGGCTTCCCAGACCCATTCGAAATAACGGGAGTTGAAAGATTGTTGGATTAAACCCAATTTTGAATGCATGTTTAAGATTGGTACAACTATTGTTGCTTTTTGAGACCTGCGATTCTGGGATTCCCGATTGGAACCAATCCGATATGGGTAGCAATATATTTTTAAAGACTTCGAAGAATTCCTAGATTAAAAAGGAAAAAAGGTACCTTATTTACATGCAAATCATCACAAAAAATTGAGGTGAAAGAAGAAGAAAAATACCTCGCGATTAACAGCAAAAATGGGGCAATGTTTTTCGATAACGTCATGCCAAATAGTTCTAGACTGAAAACAGCTTTGCATTTGCAACCTTTTTTGTAGTGAGAATTTGTTTGAATGAAGCGCTGAGAAGAAGAGCCCCCCATTGGAGAAGAAGCAGTAGATGGGTTTGACTAAACGACGGGAATGAAAAAATAGGCGAAGGGGGAAAAATGAAAAAGGGTTAAAGGGGTCTTAAAACTTTAAATTTGCGGCGTTTGTAACACAAACGCCATTAAAGTACAAGTTTTTCATGGCATTTGTTTAAAAATGCCACTAAAGTACAAGTTTATAGCGCGTTTGTAAACAAAAACGCCACGAAAGAACGAGTCTTTAGCGGCGTTTGTAAAAAATACCACTAAAGTACGAGTCTATAGCGGCGTTTATAAAAAAATCGCCACTAAAGTACGAGTCTATAGCGGCGTTTGAATAAAAACGCCACTAAAGTATGAGTTATAGCGGCGTTTTTATACAAACGCCACTACAGTACGAGTTATAACAGTGCTTTTATAAAAAACGCCACTAAAGTACGAGTCTTAGCGGCGTTTGTATAAAAACCGCTCCTAAAGTATGATTCTATAGCGGAGTTTGTGTAAAAACGCCACTATAGTACTAGTCTTTAGCGGCGTTTGTATACAAAAGCCACTAAAGTAAGATATTTTGCGGCCTTTTTATACAAACGCCTCTAAAGTTAGATCTTTTGCGGCATTTATTCAAAAAATGCCGCTATAAACCCATTTTGCTATCTTTTTGTAAGAAAATAGTAACGAAGTCGATAAGAAACTCTAATATAAAACTTCAAATAATATAATGGGAGCTGTGATTTTTACACAACTTAGACGAACAATAATGCTCTAGTTCTAGTCTTCCATATAATTAAAGGTAATAACGTTACCTCCTAGGGTTATATTATTTTTTTAGGTTTAATTATACACCATTCAATTGTTTTACTTAAGATCTAATGCCCCTAAGTTCTTTTTGTATTGGTTTTTAGGGATAATTATACTATATATTTTTAAACTCTAACTCAAAATTTAAATTATTTCAAATTTTAAAATATTTTATTTGAAATTTAAAATATTAGATATTAGATTAATTAAATCATTAAATGGTAATCTAAATTTGATATTAAATATATTTTAAAAAAACCTGGTTAATAATTTAAATATAACGTACCAAAAAAATTTTTGTAGATGATATTTAATTGTATGGGTTAGCAACTTGTTGTCTTCATGGATATTTTAATATATTTTATAGTTGGATGAGGAAAAATTAAAAGTTGAGATTAACAGTAAGAAATGAAAAGATATTCACTAAAAAAGAGTAAATTATATTATTGACCACCTAACTATTGTCCCTTTCCATTTTGACCACCATTTTTAAAATTTTGTCAATCAGATCATCCAACTATTTAAGTGCATTCTATCAAGCTACTTGTCGTTAATAGTTAACGAAAGTGATAATGTGACAGTTAATAAAATTGGTATAATTATACATTTGGTCCTCAATATTTATAAATTCTATCAATCTAGTCCTAATTTAATTTAATTTAAAAGTTAAAATCATTGAATTATAATCAATAAAAAAGAATTATTAAATTTCGTCTAAACATAAATTTTCTAAATTTTTATTTATTTTTAATTTTGTATCAATTTCATATTAAAGTCCATGAATAATTCCGTAATCATATATTTTAATCAAGTTTAAGTCCTTAAATAAGTAGTTTTCTTTCTTTATTATTATTTTTTTTGACAGTAGCCACAATATATTTTATACGAGATTATGTAAACCAAATCACAAATCACCGTTGAAGGCTTAGCTCAGTGGCAGTGTCTGCTTTGCTTAACCCTCTTGGATACAGGTTTGATCTTTTCCGTACTCATTTCTTTGTACGCTGTTTTCCTTTTAACTAGATAGTAACCCATGTCACCATCTTTTTGGACAAAAAAATATTAAATAAATTAAAATTATAAAAAAAATCTCCAATAAAATGATGACATATGTCGTCATATGATTAGAGGATTAAGTTTACTGGACTAAATTGATAGAATACATAAATATTAAGGATCAAATATATAATTATTCAAATTTTATTAATTGTCGCATCAGCACTTGCATTAATTGTTAATGACGAGTGGCTTGATTGAATGTATTTAAATAGTTGGATGATCTAATTAACAAATTTTCAAAAATGGTGGTCAAAATGGAAAAAGATAATAATTAGGTGGTCATTGATATAGTTTACTCGAAAAGACAATGAGTTAATCTCAACTTTTAATTTTTCCTCTTCCAATAATCTTAAAATAATATAAAACTAAAAATTTTACGCTAAGTGCGACTAGATTCAATCTCATTGACCGAGGAGAAAATTATTGTGAAAATAGATCGTAGCTTTTCGTGAAAGATATTAAAATAGGCCTATTGTCTACTGGGCTTAGAGTTAAAGTCCCATTTGTTTCTTTGATATTTGGATAATTTAAATTTAGTTTTTTTTATGCATATCCGATTTGATTATTTGATTTTTAATTCAATAATCAATTTAAATTATCTGAAAAAAATTCAAATTAAGTATTTGAATAAATCGAATCATCAATCAAATTATTCAGAATATTTTTACACACCCTAAATATACTCCATAATGATTCCAGGGACATTGGCATGTAGATAACGGCAAGTTAGTATAGACACCTAATTTCCTTTCACTTGTATTCAAAAACAAATATCATTTTGGTAATTAAATAAATAAATTGATTAAATTAATATATCGATAATTATATTAAAATTATTCTATTATTAAGTGATGATTGATATCCATAAATTTAATGGATTGTGGAATTTTTAGGTAGGCCTAGAATTGGGTCATGAGGGTTTGGAGTGCAGTAGCAGTCTCACTATTCAAATGTAATACAAGCAACATAGACTAATTATTTGAGGATGGGAGCACGTGAAATTGTCACGTGGAGACATCAATCTCGTAATAAAGAAAAAGGTGAAAATGACTTTAGAATTTAAAAGCAGAAAGACCCTATAAATAAAGTTGTTTTTTTAAAGAGGGTAATAACCCCCACGCAACTTAAATTCGCGCCAACATTTTCTTCACTTCCAAGTTTGAACATTCCAATATGAATGCAAAGTTTCTCAAACTCATTAATTATAAGAACATTTTGGAATGTTCAAAGCCAAACATCTTCTGTGTCTCATTAAATTTCTATCGTGTTCAAGTAGCCAAGAAAAGAATCCAATTCGGGCTTAAAATGTTTTATATTTTATTCACAAACCCACAGGATCAACTTTATTCCACAGTGAAATAGGATTTACTATTATGAACCCCAATCAGTGTGTAATAGGACGAAACAGAAAACAACGAAAAATATATGTTGAAAATCCAACCAAGGCTGTCTTGTACTATTCACGGACCTAAGTGAATCTCCATTAATCAATAGATGTTGTGAAATCAGCCAAGGTTTGAGGAGGAAAAACAGATTGTACAGAGAGGTTTAGAGAGAGAGGTTTTTGTTCTGGTTCTAAATCTTGTAAACTTTGTTTTAATTGCCTTAGTGAGATTGATTCCTTCCTGTGGATGTAGGTCACCCTGACCGAACCACGTAAATATTTGGTGTTCTTGATTACTGCTTTGATTTTCAATCTTGATCAGTGTTTAGACTCTGATTGTGTGTGTGTTTTTCTGTGGTTATTGGCTGATTTCACAACAATTGGCGCCGTCTGTGGGAACTCAGACCACGATGATGGGATCTGCCAAGTTTGACATCGAAAAATTCACTGGAAAGAATGACTTTGGCCTTTGGAGAGTAAAGATGAGAGCCTTACTTGTTCAACAGGGAATTGTGGAAGCACTACAAGGACCAACAGCTTTGCCTACTGAGATGCCCGAGAAAGAAAGGAACATTATCCTGGAAAAGGCTCACAGCGCGATAATTCTGAGCCTAGGTGATAAAGCTTTGAGGGAAGTGTCAAGAGAGACAACGGCTCAGGCTCTCTGGGCTAAACTTGAATTGCTCTATATGACTAAATCTTTGGCCAACAGACTCTTCTTGAAACAACGCCTGTACTCCTTCAAGATGCATGAAGAAAAATCGATCACAGAGCAGATTGATGAGTTCAATAAAATCATAGATGATCTCGAAACATTGATGTTAAGATGGAGGACGAGGATAAGGCTTTGCTGTTATTAAACTCTATCCCCAAGAGTTATGAGCATTTTAAAGATGCGATGCTTTATGGAAGGGTGCAGTCAATTTCGATGGAAGAAGTTCAATCCCTAATAAGAGCCAAAGAACTTCAAAAGAAACATGATATGGATGAAGAGAATAGTGGGGATGGTCTTACTATTAGAGGAAGATCAGACAGAAGAGACTCAAGAAATAATCAGAACAGATCAAGATCGAAACAAAGAAAGAAAAGTGGAAATCAGTCATCAAAGGGACCGTTCAGGTGTTATCATTGCCACAAGGAAGGACACTTCAAGAAGAATTGTCCTGATCGGAAGAAAAAATATCAAGAAAAGCCAAAAGACTCAGGAGAAGTAAGTGTAGTCTCTGATGGCTATGATTCGGCTGAAGCTTTGGTAATTACTGAGTCAGAATCAAGCAAAGAGTGGATTCTTGACTCAGGTTGCTCCTTCCATATGTGTCCTCATAAAGATTGGTTCGAAACACTCCAACTGGTCAGTGGTGGAACTGTACTGCTTGGAGATAACAAAGCATGTAGGGTGGTTGGTAGTGGGACAATCAGGATAAGGATGTTTGATGGAGCTGAACGAATATTACAACATGTCAGGTACATACCAGAACTTAAAAGGAATCTGATTTCTTTAGAAATGTTGGAATCAAGTGGCTATTCTTTTAATGCTGAAAATGGTTATATTAGAGTTACTAAAGGCTCTATAATTACCATGAAAGGAATTAGGAAAAACGGGTTATATTCTCTAATCGGGAGAACTGTAATTGGTAACTCCTCTAATGTAGTCCAACCTGCAATTGATAAAACTAGACTATGGCACATGAGGTTGGGACATGTAAGTGAAAGGGGCCTACAAGAATTGTTTAAACAGAATCTATTAGGTGTTGACCAAATTAGTAAATTGGAGTTTTGTGAACAATGTGTGTTGGGGAAGGCAACTAGAGTAAAATTCTCTACTGGAAAGCACATCACAAAGAAACCATTAGATTATGTTCACAGTGATCTATGGGGTCCTGCTAGAACACAAACACATGGAGGTGGGAGGTATTTTCTATCTGTCATAGATGACTACACTAGAAGAGTGTGGGTTTTCGTTCTAAAAACAAAAGATGAAGTTTTTGAACGGTTCAAGGATTGGTTAACTCTCACTGAAAACAAAATGGAAACAAAACTGAAGCACTTGAGAACTGACAATGGCCTGGAATATTTTTCAGAGCAGTTTAATGAGTTGTGCAGGAAAATGGTATTACAAGGCACAAGACAGTTCGAAATACCCCTCAGCAGAATGGATTAGCTGAAAGGATGAATAGAACTCTCCTAGAGAGAGTGAGGTGCATGTTGCTGAATGCTGGCCTACCCAAAAGTTTTTGGGGTGAAGCTGTGTCTACAGCCTGTTACCTTATTAACAGGTGCCCTTCAACAGCTATTGGAATGAAGACTCCTTTGGAAATGTGGTATGGGAAACCAGCCAACTACAACAATCTCAAAGTTTTTGGATGTTTAGCATATGCCCACATCAGACAAGATAAACTGGAGGCAAGAGCTTTGAGGTGTATCTTTATTGGCTATCCACACGGAACCAAGGGTTATAAACTATGGTGTATGGAGCCTGGCCAACAGAAATGTATCATTAGTAGAGACGTGGTGTTTGATGAGTCGAAAATGGCAAATCTGCATAGTTATGTTACTAAGAACAATGTTACTAAGGATGGTATTCCAATTGAGGTGGAGCTGCAACAACAACAAACATTAACCGATCAAGGGACTGTCTTGAATGATCAACATGAAGAGGTAGAAAACCAGCAAGAAACCAAACCAGAGACCAGATTGGATGATTACAACTTGGTGAGAGATAGACAAAGAAGAACCATCAGACCACCAGAGAGATTTGGCCATGCAGACATGATCTCCTATGCTTTGAGCGTTGCTGAAGAAATAGAAGAGGCTGATCCAAACAACTACAAGGAAGCTTTGAAGAGTAAAGAGAGGGACAAGTGGGCTGAAGCAATGGATGAGGAAATAGCATCTCTAATGAAAAACAAACTTGGGATCTTGTGGATAGACCGAAGAATCAACGAGTAGTAGGATGTAAGTGGATTTACAAGAAGAAAGAGGGCATTCCAAGTGTTGAAAAGGCCAGGTATAAAGCAAGACTTTTTGCAAAGGGATTTACACAGGTTAAAGGAATCGATTTTAATGAGATTTTCTCACCTATTGTAAAACATTGCTCAATCAGGTTAATTTTAGCATTAGTTGCTCAGTATGACTTGGAACTGGAACAATTAGATGTTAAAACTGCCTTCCTACATGGAGAGTTGGAAGAAACTATCTATATGGACCAGCCAGATGGGTATTGCACTCTTGAAACCAAGGACAAAGTCTGCCTGCTAAAGAAATCATTGTATGGACTCAAACAAAGCCCAAGACAATGGTATAAAAGATTTGATGAATTTATGTTGAGGATTGGTTTTGCTAGAAGCAGTTATGATAGCTGTGTGTACATGAAGAAGCAAGATGATGAAATAAGCATTTTTCTGCTCCTATATGTGGATGACATGTTAGTAGCTAGCAGGAGCAAGGAGGAAGTCCAGAAGATTAAAGGTATGCTCAACTCAGAATTCGATATGAAGGATTTGGGGCCTGCCACAAAAATCTTAGGCATGGAGATCACAAGAGATAGAAAGAAGAACAGTTTGTTTCTGTCTCAGAAGTCATATATACAGAAAGTATTAATGAGGTTCAATATGCATGAGGCCAAGCAGGTTACCACACCAATTGGTCAACACTTTAGGTTGTCAAACTCTCAAGCACCTGGAAGTGAAGATGAGAAAACATACATGGAGAATATCCCTTATACTAGTGGAGTTGGCAGCATTATGTATGGAATGGTTTGCAGCAGGCCAGACTTAGCTTATGCTGTCAGTATCATAAGCAGGTTCATGGCAAATCCTGGAAAAGCTCACTGGGAAGCTTTGAAGTGGACCCTGAGATATTTGAGGGGTACTACTGAGTTGGGGTTGATGTTTAAGAAACAAGAAAATGAAAGGGAAAAGGTGGTTGGCTATGTGGACTCCGATTATGCAGGGAGCATTGACACCAGAAAGTCACTGACCGGATTCATTTTCACAGTTTTTGGTACTGCAGTTAGCTGGAAGTCCAATCTCCAATCTGTTGTGGCTCTTTCAACTACAGAGGCTGAATATATTGCTGTGACAGAAGCAATCAAGGAGGCTATGTGGTTACAAGTAATGGTTGAAGAGCTTGGCATACAGCAGAAAGTTTTAACAGTGTTTTGTGATAATCAAAGCACAATTCACTTGACCAGAAACCAGGTCTTTCATGAAAGGTCTAAGCATATAGACGTGAAACTTCATTTTGTGAGAGATGTTGTTACCAAGGGTTCAATAACTGTGAAGAAGATACCCACTGAAGAAAATCCAGCTGACATGCTCACAAAAGCTCTACCAGCAACTAAGTTCAGACATTGTCTGGACTTAGTAAATTCTACAGAGAAGTAATAGCCCCTTGGGGATGATAGGAGGGAATCCTTTTGGGGAACTTTGTAATTGAGAGTCAAGGTGGAGAATTGTTGTAATGACTCTCATCTACTGGACTAAGGCAATGTTATGTTTCTAGAAGAGGTTGCGTCTGTTAGAAACCAAAGTCAATTCTGTTGTAACTGTCTTGGCTGTGACAGCTGGTGATGCAGAACCGTTCAACTTGGAAGAATCTGCTATAAATAAGATTCAAGTGAGTTGAGAGGGTTTAAGGAGGAAAAACAGATTGTACAGAGAGGTTTAGAGAGAGAGGTTTTTGTTTTTGTTCTGGTTCTAAATCTTGTAAACTTTGTTTTAATTGCCTTAGTGAGATTGATTCCTTTCTATGGATGTAGGTCACCCTGACCGAACCACGTAAATATTTGGTGTTCTTGATTACTGCTTTGATTTTCAATCTTGATCAGTGGTTAGACTCTGATTGTGTGTGTGTTTTTCTGTGGTTATTGGCTGATTTCACAACAATAGATAAAATCAGCTCACACTTGTCTCTTTATTTTACACAACAAAACAATGAACACTGATAAAGTTGGTAAGCATGTGGAATTACATTATAGAATTGACAGTTCTCGACAAGACTCGACTTTGACTTTTTATTACTGTGTGACAAAACAGCAATTAAAATGGTTTTGGTTAGGATAAAAATAAAGCCCCTAAACGATAAAGTGCATACCATTATTTAGGAAAAAAAATTAAAATTTAATATAATATGTTAAAGAAAAATAAAAAATAAAAAAAAAAATTTGCATCCTATTATTTTTTAAAAAAATTAAAATTTGCATCACCATTAATAGTGGTGTGATGATGATGGATAATCTAATATTAGCATGGATTCCCCATGTGAGAACAAGAGTAGTACTGAGTCCACATCTTAAGAAGAAAATTACAAAATCCAAGCTTTGTCCATTGTCATCAAACTCAAACCAGGATTGGTGACATTCAATTCTGACACACACACAAAGCTGGATCTTACCAAAGGAGACCCTCATCATCTTGTCCTGCTGCCAAAGCCACACCTTTTCCCTTTTTTTCTTTTTTCTTTTTTTGGAGTAGAATCATTGTTTCATTGGTCCTAATGCTCCTATTAGGTATTTATCTAGCGAGTCGATCGCGAGATGAGCAGTACTCGACTCACACTCGTAAAAGAAACTTATTGTCTGATTCATTGCTCTTCAAGCTCGATAAAATTTTGTTTGGGATCATATTCGTTAAAAAAACTAATTACTCGCTTTGACTCTTTGCTCGTTAAGTTCAACACAAGAATTTTATTTAGAATTTCTTTTTTAAATATAATATTCTTTTTAATTTAACTATTAAATTTTTTAAAAAAATTAACAAATTGTTGGCAAATTTATTAAGTCAACTACGATACAACTAATTAATGTCTCTAGTCGAGTTTAAATTCAAATCAAGTCAACATTAATTAAATTTTAACCAAATCAAATTTGAATATCTCGTAAAACTACTCAAAGTCATTAAGGGTTCTTCGATCTCATATTATGCAAAAACCTTGGGCTTCTCAACACTATACTTCAGAACTTACCCCCTTCGGATAGTTTAGAATTACTCGATAAAACATTGTTGGCCTATGTTCAAGCAAAGCAAGGTCATTGTGGGAGCCTAGGGTCAAATCGATTTCTTTAAGGGTTTATAGCTAGTCAATGTTTGAAACGGTGGAGCAATGAATGCAGACCTATATATATTTTTCATAAAATTCAATGACAGTCTGATGAGAGATGAAGGACCCCTCAACAATAATTAGGAATGGGAAGGGGTTGGGTTTCGGCCAACCCTGCCCGACCTAAAAATTTTACATCATTCACCCGATCCGATCTGATTCGAAAAATATATACCTTCCACCCGACCTAAAATAATAATAAAAATATTATTTTTATTCAATAAAAACATTATTTTTATTTAATGAAAATAATGATTTAATTGAAAAAATAATATATAGAGGGATATTATTATAATTATTCCTAAATATATAAGGTAAAATTATATTTTTTTCATGGGTCGGGTATTTTTCACCCTAAACCCGAATTTGACCAAACTCAATTTTTTTTAAAAAAACTGACCTGATCAGATAGGGTCGGGTCGAAACCCGTCAAGTTTGGTTCCCTAACAATAATGTTGCCCTACATATTATGCTAATCAATGTTTTGATTAATTCCCAAACATTTTTCCCCGCCTTCTTTGTTTATATTTTGAACCACATCAGTTCAGCTTTATCCTATGCCTGGTTGGCTGATTGGAACTATACATAGTAAATCTATCTTATTCTTAAATGCAATCATATGCATCTTTGACAAAAACAGGGAAAATAATGCAAGTATGGCCGTGGGGAATGAGAATATATACTCATTCCCTTGTCTTTTTACCCCAAAGAATAAAAGAAGAATACCATTCTCCACTTAGTGGAAGTGCAGGGAAAAGCTCAATATGGTCTAATATTTTATGGCAAATATAAAAATGTGACTTCCTTAAAAAATCTTGGTTAAACCCGTAAATATCATACCTTTTTTTATTAATTTATGGTGATTATGAGATAGTATCTATTATAAAAATCTTAACCATTTGATAATGAATATTTAAACACTCCAAGACTTTTAAGAACCTCTAAAGATAACAACAATCCGCTTAACATGTTTTCTCCATCTATGCATGTTTTTGGGGGAGAAAAAGAATAGAACTTACCAACACTTTTTTTGTTTTATTTTATTTCAGGAACATGTTTACAGCATATAGTATTTTTCATGCATAATAAAAAAAACATTTGCAGAAACATAAAGTTTCATTAAAGTCAATCTAAGAGAGAACTGCAACTTTCAACTTCACATTGGTGTCTTGTAGCAAATATGCCATCTATTCTGATATCGTTTCCTGTAGGTGATTTTTTTTTATTTAATGAATTTCCTCTGTAGCAGGAAGAGAGAGTAATAATAAATATCTGTCCATATAAATTTAAGCTTAAATTATAAAATATGATCTGCTGGGAGCTGTGTACCAGTCCATTATGTTGATTACAAGTTTGCTTTGTTGAGTTGAGCTGTTCATTTCTTGGCCTTTCTATTTTATTTTTTATATTAAAAAAAACAACTTTAATCACATGGCCTCTGCACCTTCATTAACAAACAAGATAAATATCAGTTACTTGTTTTAGTCTCTCTCATTCTGTTCATGTTCCATAGGAGAAATATGTGGGATTATCAGTTTAACAAATCATGAGTTCCACTTCACGTGTTAAATTCCTCCATTTATGGTGGAGAATTGTTGTTGTTCGGTTTCTTGTGTTCAAGCTTCGGGACTGAACACGGATGGGGTTCTCTTGCTTTCTTTCAAGCTCTCCATTCTGGGTGATCCTCTAAACGTGTTACAGAGCTGGGGCTCCACCGACCAGACGCCATGTTCGTGGACCGGAGTCACTTGCGGAAGACAAGACAATGGCTACCCTCATGCTACAGCGCTGTCTCTTCCTAATAGTCAGCTTCTTGGTTCGATTCCATCCGATCTGGGCATGATTCAGTACCTTGAAAATCTGGATCTATCCAACAATTTCCTCAACGGGTCTCTTCCTCTTTCCATTTTCAACGCAACACAGCTCCAGTCTCTTGATTTGTCTAACAACTCCATCTCTGGTTTTGTACCGGAAACAATTGGACGATTACAAAATCTCCAGTTCCTTAACCTTTCCGATAATGCATTGGCGGGGGTTTACCAGCAACCAGGGTTTTAAATAATATTTGCGGTCACGTTTTCGGTCGCGTTCGGATACAATTGATGTTATTGCGGTCATTGCATAATAGTGAATTTTTTGAAAGAGCTGTTTTTTTAATAAAAAATTATTTTTAAAAAAAATTAAAATAATGGAACAATAGCGGAATAGTGGTGTATTATTTCCGTGATTGTCCGCGATCCGCCGTTATTGGTGTGATCCCGCTTCACACCGTTATTTTCCGCGATAGCGGTTTCGAATACCACCGCGACCACGATAACAGCTGCGACACCGCTATTCGGCCGCTATTTGAAACCCGGCCAGCAATTATCACTACTATCCAGAACCTAACCGTTGTTTCTTTGAAGAACAATTACTTGTCCGGCAATATTCCATCCGGGTTTCAATCTCTTCAAGTTTTATACCTTCCTTCAAATCTTATCAATGGTTCTTTGCCCCCGAACTTCGGAGGCCAAAATCTTAGGCGCTTGAACGTTTCTTAAAACAGACTCTCCTGGGAAATTCCACCACAATTCGCCGAGAAAATCCCCGGTAACGCTATTATTGATCTTTCTTTCAATAACCTCACAGGAGAAATCCCGGATTCCGTTGTTCTTAAGAATCAAGAATCCAAATTTTTTTCCGGAAATCCTGATCTATGCGGTCGAGCAACCGGACGTGATTGTCCTGTTAATCCTTCTTCACCAACTTCTCCGCCGGCAATCGCCGCCATCCCTAGGACGATGGATTCCGACATGCCGGGGGCTAAAGGACAAAGTCAAAGCAAGCTTAAAACAGGAACAATGGTAGGAACTGTTGCTGGAAATACAGCCGGAATCGCATTCGTGGTCATCGTTTTCATCTTGGCGTACAAGTTAAAGAAGAAGAAGAGAGTTGAAAGTAGGAGGAAGCAAGAAGCAAACACGGGCAAAGACAATTGGTCCGTAACATCTTCATCGTCAGAATCAAAAGGGTTTTCAAGATGGTCGTGTCTGAAAAAGAGGGGAGAGTACGAGGAAGAATCGGACACCACCACTTACTACACGGAAGAACATGAGAAGAAAGGGACACTGGTGACGGTGGACGGGGAAAAGCAGCTAGAGCTGGAGACGCTACTCAAAGCGTCGGCCTACATCTTAGGTGCGACGGGGTCTAGCATCATGTACAAGGCGGAGCTGGGAGATGGAACGTCATTAGCGGTTCGAAGGATCGACGAGAACAGTGTGGACCGGTTCAGGGACTTCGAGAACCAGGTCCAGGTCATTGCCAAGCTGGTTCACCCGAATTTGGTCGGCATTCTTGGGTTCTAATGGGCAGTGATTTAAATATCAATAGTGGTCACGTATTCGGTCACGTTGCATTTGTCATAGTTGTGCATATAACGGATACTATTACGGTTTTTGTAGATATCGCGATCGTGAATTTTTTTTCGAATGAGCTAATTTTAGAAAAAGAAAATTAAAATAACAGAATAATAGCGGTCCGTTATTGCCACGATTGGTTGCGATTCGTTAAATTGCAACCGTGATCCGCCGCTATTGGTGTGATCCTGCTTCACACCGTTATTTTTCGCGATAGCAGTTTCAGACACCGCCGTAACCGTGATATAACGGCCGCTATTTGAATTCCTGCTACTGGGGAGTCGATGAAAAGCTCATTATCTATGATTTTGTGCCAATGGCAGCCTCGCCAACGCTCGTTACAGTAGTAAGTTCTTCGTCCTAATTTTCATTTTCTTTGTAGGTTTCTACGCCTACGTTAACAAAAAAAAGTAGGTAAAATTTTACTCGACTTGGAAAATCAATTTTTTTTTAATTTTGAGTTATTCGAGTAAACTTGAATTATAAATTCGGTTTTCGAGTTCGAGTTGAGATTTTGAATTTTCGAGTTATTTGAAAAATCAAAAAATTGACTACGTATTTTAATAGTTTTATGATTTAGTCCCTAATTTCATTATTTCTTCAATTTTTCCTTCATTTTAAGTCTATTTTCTACCAAATTTAAACCACATGCTCGTAAACCATAGTAGAATAAATGTGTATTTTCAATTCCTCTATTTGATATCAAATTTTTTATTTTTCAATTTAGTCCTTCAATTTTTCATAATCTCCTTATTTCTTCAATTCGTCATTTATTTTAATTCTATTTTTACCAAATTTGAGTGACATGCTCCTAAAAAATAGTAGAATGCATGTTTACTTTCAATTCCTCTTTTTGATAACAAATTTTTTATTTTTCAATTTAGTCCTTCAATTTTCATAATCTCACTATTTCTTCAATTCGTCATTTATTTTAAGTCTGATTTTATCAAATTTGAGCCACATGCTCCTAAACCATAGTAGAATACATCTGTACTTTCAATTCCTCTTTTTTATAATATGTTTTTTATTTTTCAATTTAGTCCTTCAATTTTTCATAATCTCCTTATTCCATCCGTTTGTGATTTATTTTAAGTCCTTGTTTTTCTACCAAATTTGAACCATGTGCTCATATACCACAATAGAATACATATGTAACTTCAATTTTTATTTTTTTACTAAATATGTACTCTCTTTTTTATTTAGTCCCTTAACTTTGCATTTTACTCAATTTAATATTTTGACTACAATTGTTTACAAATTCTTTCTTCCCATCAATTCCTTAACTCATTTATACTCTCATCAATATTTTACCCTCAAAATACTTTTTTAAATATAATATTATGAATATATTTCATAATTTAAATTTTATTTGATATAGTAAATAACATTACAATATGAAAGAATATAAATATATTATAATTAGATAAAGTAAAAAAATTAGAACAATTCATTGCCATAATACTATAAAAATTATAATAAACTCAGTATAGAAACTCGAATAACTCAACGCGAATTTCTTAAACTCGATTCGACTTGAAAAAATTTCAAGTTAAGTTCGAGTTGTAAAATATTACTCGCCAACTCGAATAACACAAATTTTTTTAACTCAACTCGACTTGATCGAATACTTACCCTAAAATGCAGCATGGGAATCTGTTAAACTACGCCTTAGAACTGAAATGTTTTTTACAGTAGAGTAATTGTTGTTTAATGGCATGGCAATTGGCGAAGTCAACTGTCTGGCCTGGGTTTTGTGTTTGCCGTTTACCCTATGGCGTTTCACACCGATTTACCTTCCCATTAGCCCACAACACCTCACTCCCCTCTGAAAACGACTCATCCTTTTTCTTTATGGTCAAATTATAGTGTTGGTTCCTCTACTTTGCTCAAATTTAGTATATAACGTTTCTTCAATTTGACGTAATTTGAGCCCCTTTATTTGTATAATGTCAGTATGATTGCCAACAGCCTTTAACTATTCTAGTTAAAATATTAATGTATACTTTCCTTCGAAACACTTTTCATTTGCATTCTATTTAAGTGTTATTAGGGGTAGATCGAAAAAGAACGGTTCAGTTAGGGCAGCTGCCTTCTAAATTTTTTTAAATTATCATGTACTTTAGATATTTTTTGTCCGTTAAAGAATTTTACAAGTTCTCTTAAAATTTTAAAACTCTACTTCTACTATAAAATCATGCTTCTGTTACAGGAAGAGCTGTTTCTTCACCTTGTCATTTTGGGTGGGAATCTCGGGTAAAGATTGCTAAAGGAGTAGCCCGTGGGCTTGCATATCTGGATAACAGAAATGTAGAGAGAATATCAGAAATGTACGTATTGATAGACTGTTTTTTCTTCTCCAAAGATTCTGTTGATTGGGAATCGCATAACATCAGAAACTGGTTATTCTTGGTGTGTCACACTGACTAATATTTATTGCTGACTTTTGAACCCAACCCATCCTTGCCTTTTTGGTCTATTACTAGTTCTTTTTTCCGTCTTTGAACATGCAAAAACATATATTTTGATATCTGGATAACAAAAATGATATTTAGTTCCAAAAAATATAGGGTAAAATTAACAAATAGTCTCCCGAACTACTATAAGTTACAAAATGGTCTCTCGGCTATCAAAAGTTATAAAATGATCACCCGATTATTCATATATTCTAAACTCGTCCTTTTCTATTAAAAAATTGACAACTATTTGAGTTGCACGTTAACCTATTGATTGATGTATGATAAAATCATATTTTAATGACATAATATATGATAAAATGTCTATTGACACCGTTGTTGATTTCAAGCACTGACTTAATGACATAATATTTCAAACATTGACTTAATGGTATAATGTAAACGAGAGTCGATCAGCAAAATACAACTCGGACGGTTCTGGGGTTAGATTTTATCATATCTCAATCAACATATTAACGTTTAGCTCAGACGACCGCCAATATTTTAACATAAAATGATGAGTTTAGAACATATGAATAGTAGATGACCATTTTGTAACTTTTAATAGTCAGGGACTCAATAAAGCAGTTCCCTATAATCGGAGACCATTAATGTACTTTACCCAAAAATCTAATGTTTTTTGGAATTCCCAAATAAAGATCATACTAGTATTGCATATGAGATAATAAGAGGGCGTAACAAGTGTAGGTGTATACATGATAATAGGGCCTCTTTTTCGGCACGAAAATGGTGTTGGAGACCGAGCATCCATCACCCATGTCTCAATATTATATCATTTATCTTATTTATGTATATATATAAATATTCTCATACACTTGTTAGAATCTAAATGCAAAATCTTAATTAAGAGACTGTTGACATTCAATATGAACATCCAATCCAGTAATTTTTTTGGGGGGCCACCAGCTTCTTATAAATGTTTGATCTTCTTGTACTGGGATTAACAATGCATTTTTTATTTGAATAGGAATTGGAAACCTCAAATGCACAAGGTGAAGTAGAAAGAAATGTTGCAACAGGGGAGAGCCAAGAGATGACGGGCGTGCAGGTGACTCACCAACATCCACAACCCAACCAAAAGACCAGCGGCGGTGTCCTCACTGGGGCTGCTGCAGCCGCCGCCTCCGCTTTGGAATCCGCAAAAGTCGCAATATCTCGAAACTAATGGAACAAATGCTTCCGTTAAGATCACCTTACCGACTTGAGAATCTCTTGGAGTTTTCATTTTTGTTGGAGGGTATTACAATTATATGATTTTGTAACGATATTTGTATATTTGCCTTGTAAGTACACAATGTGCTTAATTAAAAATGTCTGCAGCATTGATTGTTTTGTAATGGTAGATTATTATTTCTCTGCTTTTTTAGCTAACCCTTGGCATTTACTCATTTCCTGTGTATGATTTCATTTCTCCAGTGCCAGAAGATTTTATTGCCATTAGCACAAAAACAAAAATACTCCTTTTTCTTTTCCATTGCATCAAACAGCTAATCTCATGATATTATCTTTCAACTTTGAAAAGGAATTTATCCCCTCGAATTCATTCTGGAAAACAAAGTTAGGTGCCTTTATTCTGCACCATTAGTCTTGTGAATCCTATTCCTTTTTCCCTTCTTTGATTCCTTTCTCCATGGTGCTCATTGCTATTAATAGCATCCACTATCCAGGCATATATCCAGTGTGTTCTTCCATTGTAATTCAAAAATAGTTGCAGCCATGGGAATGACAATATCCAGGTTAGTGAGGATGCTTTTTGCAAAGAAAGAAATGAGGATACTGATGGTGGGACTCGATGCTGCCGGAAAAACAACGATCCTCTACAAGTTGAAACTTGGAGAGATTGTCACTACCATACCAACAATCGGTATTAACCCTCGATGCTTTTGTCTACCTAACCGGGATAGATTGATACTTGAACGTCAAGTTTCAATTGAGTTTTCATTAGATTTGTTATCCCAATTCGAACCTGTGATTCGATGTTCAAAATAAATGGTTTTGATGTCAAAACATCAACTTCCTGGTCTCAATTCAAGCATGAAATAGATTTCCAACATTGGTTTTTGGTATTTTGATCCAGGATTTAACGTGGAAACTGTTGAGTACAAAAATGTTAGCTTCACCGTGTGGGATGTTGGAGGACAAGATAAGGTAATAAATAAGCATATGAATACAATTGACAGCTCTTCCATAACATGTACATAAGAACTGAAAAGTGATTGTTTCAGATTCGACCCCTATGGAGACACTATTTTCAGAACACACAGGGCCTTATTTTTGTGGTGGATAGTAATGACAGAGAAAGAGCAACAGAGGCCAGAGACGAGCTTCACAGGATGCTTAACGAGGTTCGCAATTTCATTTCATTAAACTTTGTGCTAATTTTATAAGATGAAAATGTCACCCACCAGTTGTTTGCTGTCTAATAAGAGTTTCTGTGTTCAAAACATGCTCAACTGATTGTGCTACTGTCTTCTTCCAGGATGAACTACGCAATGCAACCTTACTTGTGTTTGCTAACAAGCAAGATCTTCCGAATGCCATGACTGTTGCCGAAATCACCGATAAACTTGGTCTGCATTCACTTCGCCAAAGACGCTGGTAAATTCTAAGTGTTAAATAACTCATTAGTCCATGGTCTATACATATACTATACTTATAACCTACAAGCAGATCCAAAATTTGCTGATTCAACCTTCAAACTATGAATAAAAACTAGAACCTGATACAGGTACATCCAAGCTACCTGTGCTACCTCTGGCCAAGGACTTTATGAAGGTCTTGATTGGCTATCCAGCAATATCTCTAGCAAGGCAAGTTAAAACTTCACACAACTATATTCTGGGTTCTATGATTTTGCTTCCAATGACCTGATTACTACTATTTTTATTATTTTGATGACAGCCATAACCCAGCCTGCTCTCCCAAAGAAAAGACTTGAACAGAGTCAATGGCATGCTCCACTAGATCTTCATTATTCAATAGAGTTTGAACCACTTCTATGATTAAGAAACGACAGTGTGTATAAATACATGTTTGTGTGTTATACCATATATTATGCCTGAGCTGATAAGTATCTGAATTTAAATCCAAACCAGGTTTATGGAAACTATAAAGCCAGTATGATAACCTGAGCGACTTTTTCCCATATGAACAATAATATGCTTTTTGAATGCTGCTTTAATGATTAGAACCCAAAGATGTTCATCATCAAAATGTCAGTTGATGATCAAGTTTCAGAAATAACTCATTAATTGAATTCCTACCAAACTTGTTTAGTTCATCAAACCCAGAATTGAATATTAGAACTAGAATTTATTTGAGCAGTATTAAGAAATTTACATTCTACGCTACATTTGATTCGTTCCATTGGCATATCTATATTGCATCATGTTGTACCGAGTGTGACCCAATGAATGCTTATCACTTTGGTTCGGATAACAAATGAATTAAGGGGCTGGTTTCAAGCTGTCGGCTAAATAAGCGGACAACTCACAAACTACCACAATACGAAGGCATGACCGGTTGTTAGGGTTTTAAATGGCGTTATTATATTAAAAAAACCATAAATTTATTTTTTAAGAGTAACCCCTAAGTAGATTTGTTAGAAAAATACTCACAAACGGTACACGTAAGACTACCTCGTGTCTTGCAAAATACGAGAAAAGGCCTCGCTTTATACAAGACGCGAGGTACGTCCTACGGGACGCACTTTTCAAAGAGTGCAATTTAATATTGGTATTAAATATCTCGCGTTACGCGGAACGCGAGGTTCCCGAGATATTGAACCTTCCTGAGATATTTATCGCGAGTAGTATTCAACACACCTCACGTTTTACAAAGAGTGAGGTATTTAGTTTTCTATCCCAAATCACAAGTGCTTATAGGCATGTTCGGGTATTTAATCTCAAAATTTTCGTAATTTATAAGATTAGAAGAGTAGTATTGGAATTTATCTTTCAGTTGAGGCAATATCGAGACATACGAGATATTGTAAACATGTTAAAAATCGTGTTGAAAATGATTCCAAAGCTTGTTTTGTGCAAGAATAAAAAGATACAAAATAGCTTGATAGACATGTTCGGGGTATTTTCGGGTAGTTAATCTAAATTTTTCATAATTTATAAGATTATAAGTGTAGTATTGGTACTAATCTTTCAGTTGAGGTTAATATTGACACATAGAGACATTGTAAGTGGGATAAAAATCACATTCAAAGTGGATCCAAAGCTTGGTTTTGTGCATGAAGAACAAGCTAAAATGCCTTGATAGACATGACTAGTATCGACACATACGAGACATTTTAAGCGGTGTAACAATTGCGTTGAAAATGGTTCTAAACAAAAATAAATTGAAAACTAACGAATATATTTTATTAATTACAAAAGTAGTAAAAAGAAAAAGCACAATAAGTTTGAGGGAATAATGCCATCAGAAGATGATGTCTTCTTATAAACAATAAGTTTTCCGATAAGACGATCAGGATTTGATGGAATGAGAAGTTTCCCGAGAAGCCCTTCGTAGAAAATGCAAGGCAAAAAGATCAGAAGACGAGTGGGGGTGTGTCATTTGTCAAATCAGCATCACGAGTGATATGTAGAGGATGGCACCAGAAGAGGATGCCTTTTTAGAAACATTGTGTGTTTGATGAAGAATAAATCTGGCATAAAAACGGATTTCGGAAACCATGCCCACAACTGTCAGATCAACATCACAAGTGATAAGTAGAAGATGCCACCAAAAGAGGATGCCTTCTTAGAAACAATTAGTTTCCCAAGAAGGTCAGGTTACTCATATTTAATCGACTTTACGAATATACCATATGACAAACAATTTGAAGTAGAAGCTGCAGAGGATGCCACCCGAAGAGGATGTATTTTACATAAAATTGTCGGTTTGATGAAAAAGACGATATTGATGAAATAAGCATTTTGTTGAGAATGCCATGTCTTTTATAAAAGACATCCTCTTCAGGTGGCATAACTTATAGCACCAATATTTTCATAAGGATATCTAAGCTTCGTATCAAGTCGTGCCACTAGAAAAAGAACCTCTTATAAGTAGAGATTATGTGTTAAAATTTACAATATCAGCAGAAGGGGAGGTTATTTATAGGAAAAAATATCGAGCTGTGCAAAACATGAGTTTGGTAGAGATTTCTAACGTGGCAGGAAACTCGCGCTATGTAAAATGCGAGTTCCTTAGAAATTTCTAACGTTGAAGAGATTCCTGACATGAAATCACCATTTGATTTGACATGGTAAGTCTCGCATTATAAAAGGCACGAGATTTGGAGAAAATATATCTATACAAACAAGACCTCTGTCTATTTTGAATGAAATACCTTCGTAAAACAAATATTAATAGCTAGATTTTCTGCAACTGTGTTTCATTCCAGAACTTATTTCTACATTTCCTTCAACGCCAAGATTAAGAATGATGAGTTATACGATTTGATTTCAACGGAGCTTAAAAAAATCTACAACATGACATATGTCTTTGTTGTGAGCTAAAGTTCTCGTTGATAAGCCTGACCCTAAAGCATTACTTGTTGACTTTATCAAATACATGTGACCTTCAAAGATGTTTAAGGCTTACACATGAGTTGGTGGTTTGAACATCAAGTTGACTGTAACATTTGAGGAAGAACCATACCCAACAAGTAATATAGAAGTGACTCGATTATCACAAGACCATGAGGAAGAAGAGATAGTTCTTCTACGATATGCCCGTGAACGTCCGGAGAAAGATCTTTAAACAACTCTTGTAGTTCATTTTTTTTATTATGTTTTTAAATTAGTATTAAAATAAATTTTACTAAATATGATGATTCCCAAGTTATTTATGCATCAAACGAACAACTAATTATCATATTGTTCAAGGATAACGTAAAAAATTAATAATTTAAACGAAATTTTCTAAACAAAAGTAGAACATTATATTCGAATATTAAAGAAAATGGAGTTCGGTTAACTAAAAAAAATTGGAGTTAGATTAACTAAAAAAAGAAAATGGAGTTTGATTAACTAAAAAATTACAAATTTATACAACTAATGATGCCTATTAAGGGTGTGCGAAAAAATCTGACCCTACTGATCCGATCCGTTGATACGATCTAAGAATTTGGATATCTGATCCATTATTTAGTTTTCGAATAAGTCGAATTGGATATCCAAGAAGAAAAGAATAATCATATTGGATACGAATCGGTGAAATTTTAGTTTCAGATTATCCTAAAATCCGAAAAAATTGGGCCTTTAGATATTTTATTTCAGGCCCAATAATTTTATCTCCAACCTCATCCCCCTATCAGGCCAGCACTCCCCCTCCCTCAGCTGGCCCAGCACCCCAGCCCCACCTCCCTCCCTAAGTTGGCCCAACCTCCCAACCCCAGAGCCTATGCTCTAGCCAACTTCTTTTTTTCAACTTTTAAATTATTTAAACTTTAAATTATATTTTTTAATATTATAAAAGAGATATTAATTATTTAGTTTATAATTATTTAAATGTATTTTTATAAATATATATTGGAGGTAGAAAATATATTGTATAGAGTTATAATATATTAGATTTAAATTTAATTTTTTATCAAATTAAAGTTAATATTCAGATCGGATATCCTGCTATCCGATATAAAATTTTTGGATATCCAGTTTTTTTAGATCGGATACGGATCACAATTTTAGTGATCCAAAAGTTCGGATCGGATAATATTTGTATCCAAAAATGCACACCCCTAATGCGTATGTCCACCCATATCGCACCGTGGTGGACGACGAGTCCGACGAGGATTCTTACGAATCAATCTATCTTCATCAACATCAGCATCACCATTACCCTCATCAACATCATCACCATCACCCTCATCTACATGTCCAGTACCACCATTGGTATTGAGACCAAGACCGGTGTAGAACATGCTCTGCAGCGGTATCTGCTCAACACTGCCGGAGCTGAAGTCTATTGCCAATGATCAAACGGATGCACACAGAAGTGACGTATAATATGTTTCAACTACTGTTTGAGGGAAATGTGAAGAGAAAATGATCGTCGGATAGGAACGAAATGCGTCAACGAAAAAACCTTCATTCGGAGGCTCCATATGATGAAATGTTGACTGAGTCACCATATGTTGAAATGCTAACTAAGTCGAGTGGGTTAATGTAGGTGTAGTCAGCAATATCTGGTGCTTTGTAGGTGCCTGTGTCATTCCCGATTATGAGGCTGGAGCATGCTAACTTGATTCTCCTCTAGCACCACGTTACGACGGGGGATGTTGCGTCGCGGACGGTTTGGGAAGGCCTATAAATTTCTTATTCTCACTCCTCCTCATTCAATATATGCGACTTCCCATTTTTTTGTACCATAATATGTAATCATTTGAAACACTCTAGCTGAAGATAGGTTTAGAAACAACATTCTTATGTGACCTCGTCATCCACTGCAGCACCCAATTCACATGATGCATCTTTTAATTAACATCCATTTTCCCCTGTCACGTTTGGCGATGTAAGGCGTCCAAGTATGGTGGTGGTAGCGAAATCGTTTGGACACTATTAAATTACCGCAACACGCGATCAATAGGATGCCACTCAACAATCTCATAGATTATCAATGGGACTACCAACATCCAAACATGATAACAATCAGCCAGAGTACACGATCTAATAGCATTATCACTGTACGACGTCCATACAAACTACAAAAATATTTTTAAACTAAGTTAGATAAACTTGAATAAAAAATTGATATTTAATTTACAAAAAAATTATAAAATCGATTACCTTGTTTGTCATCTTATCAATCGACAATAAAAAATCACGCATAATTCTTGGTAGGTGGACGTGAGTTAGTGTGACAGTCCATCTATCATTCATATAATAAAATATAATTATTTGTAAAACCAAAAAAATATAGTAATTTAAATATATAAACATAGCGTATTTTTAATTATCTTCGAAGTAGTGAAAATTCAAATGGGGTTTGCTATGTATGAATCGATTGTAAAAATGGCATTCGAAACCAAGCCCACGATTGTATCAACTCAAATATCCTCTAATTACTTGTTTGTCCAGGTCGACAAGTTTACATAGCTCTAGAACAAAAAGGCCAACATTGTCAATCCCCAACTCATATTTTTGCATCCCACAAAACGCGTAAATGATACAACCATATCAGATGTACTTTATTTCAATATTTATCAGACATCAAAACCCCCTAATAACTTGTAAAATATGAGCACGAGCAAATTGTTGCAAAATAAAATGGTGCGAATAAATTAAAAAATTATCATAAAAAAATTACAATAACATAAACTAAAATAAAATTTTAATGTAATAAATAAATAAATTAAAATAAATAAACATAGATTTAAAAAATTACCTGTTTAATTTCTGGAGCAGCATTGGTGGGTAGCTCTGAAAAATTATCATCTAAAAATTTAATATAGATCTTTCCTCGATCCATATCGTCATTTGTCGAAGTAAGTCCGAAAAGTTCTGCACAAGCCGCTCAAGTACCAATGGGTAATATCGGTAGTAGGATTTATATCAACAGACAACCCAAGATAGAATGCAACATCTTTAAAGGTAATAGTCGTCTCCCCACAAGGAAAATGAAACGTGGGCGTTTCCGGTCTCTACAGCTCTAGCAATGCAACTTTGTACCACCAATTATAGTGCTAATGTAACCAAAATCGGCTTTGTGCAACTATGGAATAATATCGACATAAGGGCTTAGGAAATGATTGATATAACACATCAAAAAACCTTCATACCCCTTCAATCAAATAAATAAATAAATAATTTATTTGAAACAAATGAATATAGAAATAAATAAATGATTCAAAATAAATAAATAATTCAAAATAAATAAATAAATAAAAATTACTTCTATATTTGTCTTCCAATAATCGTATACATGTCTACGATCAACCCTTGGTAATCTCGGCGTTTCTACCCAAAAATACCCTAACAACGAAATATTACCTGTCAGACACCCTTTATCTAAATATTACCGATTTAGTACCCTTTCTGAAAAAGATCAGATCATGAAACACACCTCGTGGGGTTCTGTTAGAGTTGGCGCCACGATAGAAAAACACATATCATGAGGTGCACCTTTGCGGGGTTTTGTCTGAGTTGGCCCACGTTGGAAGGCGAAGATCATGAAGCGCGCCTTTATGGGGTTCCGTCTGAGCTAATAAAAGGCGTAGATCATGATTCACGCCTTTCATTTAAATCCAAGTGTCTGCCATAAATACCGCCCAACTGTCCGTCCACCTCTCCCTCCCCCTCCCCTATAAATACCCCCTTTCAATACTCACACCACAAATGAAAATATTATATTTTTTCCTTCTATCTGTCATTCTATCAAGTTTTAAGAAGGTATAGTTATCATTTTTATAAGCTAATTTTTTATTATATTATAATCATTTAATAATTTATTATTTTATTATATTTTATTGTACTAATTTATTATTACTTTTTGTAGTTATAAAATGGCAGGTGGGTTGATGCGTTTATATTGAGAATCATATCTCGAGTCAATTTGTCGTATGGTAATAATTTTAAATTCTATTATTTTATTTATTATGAATGTTTTATTTAGTTATTTTTCAGTATTAGTTTATATTTTAATTAATTTATTATTTATTTAATTAGGTGAAAGATTGTATATTATATCTATTATTTGTAATGTTAAGTTAGATATAGCGAGTCGTGTCTAGCTGTATTTAGCCGCGGCTAGACTCAGTGA
This sequence comes from Hibiscus syriacus, assembly GCF_006381635.1. Lineage (NCBI taxonomy): Eukaryota > Viridiplantae > Streptophyta > Magnoliopsida > Malvales > Malvaceae > Hibiscus > Hibiscus syriacus. Next base: position 2,519,250 of record NW_024062846.1, on the reverse strand, counting down.
TATAGTAAAATATAAAGGGTATTGTAACCTTGAACCCAACCTTATTTTTGCACTAATTGAGAGATGGAGGATAGAGACACACACATTTCATCTTCCATGTGGGGAGTGCACTATTACACTGGAGGATGTTTATATATATTTGGGGGTTTTGGTAGATGGGGATGTTATTTATGGTATGGAAAATGGTGATTGACATTCTTTGTGCGAGGAGTATCTTGGAGGTATCCCGCCTAATTTCAACGGTGGTTGAATACAATTATTATGGTCGGCTTTAAATTTTTTGACAGTTGAGCGAAGACTGTTCCGAGGAACATGCTAAAATTATTTTCATAGGCTTGCATATTACAACTCATAGAAGAGATCTTGATGCCAGATAAATCTTGCAACCAAGTTCATTGTATGTGGTTGCGTCACCTCACAGATTTTCGAGTTACCGACTCATTCAGTTGGGGCTCTGCAGTTTTTACATCTCTTCATAGAGAAATGTGTTGGGTAACTGATTATAAGAAAAATGCTATCGGCATATATCTCATTCTTCTGCAGTCTTGGGTGTGTTATCGCATGCCCTTTTTATCTCTGGTCGTGAAAAAGTCGTTAGTCTTCCTGTTATTGTTGAGGTAATTTCAATACTGAGTTCGTATATAAATAATTTTTAAGTATATAATGAATTTTTTTACACTGAATAGATGGTCATGTATAAGGAAAAATCATCGTGATATACCAGACGAATTGGAAGAAATTTGGCTACTCATTGATCAAAAGGCCGGTACAGAGTTATGTATTTAAATTTTATTATTTACCTTTAATTATCGTTATATAATTAGAGTATTATTTTGATAAGAATTATATATATATTTGTTTTAGTTTTAATTGGCTCCTTATTGTAGTAAAGAAATGAGGCATTGCATCCACCTCACTTGAGTGACCCATTAGATGTATGGATGGTGGCGGTCCCTTTAATATGTTATGCTATTGTCGAGTGGCTGATGAAGCACATCGAGTGGGTAATGATCTGGGAGGATCGACGTGTATGCATTCCCCGTATGGATTCAATTTATGTTGATCATTATTCAGTTGCAAATAACTATTGTCAATGGTTCAACATGAACAGGAAGTCGTTCGTACTTTCTGAGAAAGTACGAGGCGGGAGCATTCATCGGCATCGAGAAAAACGTCCATCATCACAGTATCATCATCCCCTGACTTGTGGATGGAGATCAGGAACATCCGACCCAACCTAGCTATAGCACTGGAACAATCACAACAGCCATCATCTATGCTGGTTTATATTCCACAACTATTTTACATGTCATCGTAGCCATTTCAGATGGCACCATAACCATTTCCGATGTCACTGCAACCATTTCAGATGCTACCACCAAAGGGTTTTATGACACCTCCTGGTGGATATACTCACATTCTAATAAATCTAGCGTGATCTTCATATGTTTCTTATTTGGCAGGTGATGCTTCACTAGAGACACAGACACCTCCGACTCAGTTTTTGCATTCATAGATGTTGATGTTTTCGCAGTTTTCACAGTTTTCTATGAGCGGTGAGATGGTTAGTCATACACCTCTAGGGACCTTATTCTATGGAGGTGCTACATCATCATTCATCCCTCATCAACAAAATATAGCTGCTAATGTTGCTGTTGCTGCTGCTGATGATGATGAGAATGAGGATGAAGAGCAACTTATACGAAGAAATCCTCATAGAAATAGACAACCACTACCCAAGACGCAGACATCGATAGACTTATTTTTATTTATTTTGTTTCTTAATGTTTTTATTTAATTATGTACTTTTTATTTATTTTGTTTCTTAATGTTTTTATTTAATTATGGGCTTTTTTTATTTTGTTTCTTAATGTTTTTATTATTTAATTGTTTGAATTGTAACATTTGTATTTAATGTTTATATTTAATTATTTTTATTAATTGTATATTTAGTTTGTAATGTTTTTATTTAATTTTCACTTGAGTAGCCCATCACTTGAGTAGCACATTAATTAAAAGTAACCAAAAATGAAATAACACAAATTGAGGCTTCATAAACAACAATTACATCGTCACAACATCAACGGTTATGTGATGATAAAAGAGATGTACATTTTTTCCTATTGTGGCCTAGGTTTCTACAATGCTCACATCTTTTGTTTCCTTTGAACGTCTCTCGAATATCCATATCAGAATGAGTTCGAGTGGATTTTGGACAACCTACCTCCCTTAATAAGGATGGATATGGTACAATAAGAAGCCAATTTTGAACCTCATCTAGGTTATTCTCATTAACTATGGGGGGAACTCAAATTCATATACCTTAAATACTTCAGAAATTTGGTATAAGGGATCCACAAAATGGTTATAGTCTTGATGGGTATAAGAGCAAACTGATATGACATGAGAGCATAGATACTTTAAAGCTTGAAAAAACCCACAGTCACAGTACTTATCTTGTAGATTAACTCTGAATGAGTTATCTTCAATCCCTTGAAGAGGTCGTGGCATTTCTGTGACACGAAATAATTCATGGGTTCAAGAGAAGCTTATTACAAATATTCCGTTTGATGCAACAATTCTTTTTTGTAGATATGCAACTAATCTTAGGTGATAAGTATGGTCGTTTTGCATCCAATTTAGAGGTTGTCCCTCGAGCTTGGAAAAAAGTGCTCCCAAACGAAAATAAGTTGTTTTAACCAAAGTTGTTATTGGTAAATTGCACCCCCTTTAAGGTTGAATTGATAGCCTCAGTCAAGTTGGTCATCATGTGTCCATATCGATATCCACCATCGTATGCATTTGTCCACATTTCTTTATTGATGAGGTTGATATAATTGTACCCTTGCTCATTTTTGTTCACAAATTTTGAAGCATGAACTCAAACGTTTGAGGTAATAGTTCGTAACCTGAGCGTCAAATGTAGTACTTACTATTAAGTTCCCATAAAAAATGAAAATGATTGAGAAATGAAATTAGGCATTGTAACATACCCATGCGCACAAGTAATTGACGTTCATCATTCTTCTTGAACTTTCCATGATAGTTTGCAACAATATGTCAGATACAATACCGATGATGGACATAAGGTGGCTGCCACATTGGACCCAAAGACTATATTTCTGCTTTGATCTCAGCTCTACAATTTGAAATAACACAAATTTTTTTATCTCGTGACAACATGTAAGCGTAAGATTTTTAGGAAAAAAAACCCAAGAATCTGTATCTCCTCCTTCAAAAAGGAAGAAACTGGAAGAATGTTGCGATTACCATCTTGGACAATTTCTAATAAAAAAAACTTGCTTGTATTTTCCATTTAAGAATGTCCCATCAATTTGAACCACGAGCTTACAGTATTTCGTAGCATTAATGCAATGTGGGTAAGTCCAAAAAAGCTTGTAGAATTGGCATCGATTATAAAGCACTCAATCATTGTGGTATACATGGAAAGTTTCAAAGTTGACTATTATCCCAAGATTCAATTTGCGCACTACCCTAAACCAACTTGGCAGTTCATTGTAAGATGAATCTCACTTGCCATTAAGTTTTTTAATGGCATTCTATTTTTCCTTCCATGCTTTTTTATAGGAGACGGTGTACCCATATTGAGATTGTATAGCTGAAATCAGTACTGCAATATCTATTTGAGAGCTTGCTTTGACCATGGACATGATAGCTTGGCAGATAACGTCGGAGTCCAAGTTGGGATGGTCCTGGTTGATCCCTTTCGCACATGTATGAGGACCTTTGTATACTGTTAATTCCTATATGTTGTTTTTCCTCTTCCTCTTCGATACACAAACCATCCAGTTGCATCTATTATCACGTTAGACACAGTAGTAGACATACTTTTCGATGGTAGATCGGTCGACTCTTGAGTGAACATAATTATTAATGTTGTAATTCTTAATTGCAATCATCACTTCTTTGGATGGAAACTCCATTCCGATATATAACTCATCATCATTGACTGATGAGTTAAATCAGTAGTCACCAACATTAGGTATATCCACAAATTTTAGCCCGTACATTGCACCATAATCATCTTCATACATATGTGCTGGAGGTTTCGTATGTACCGTATTTATGGGAATTTCATCTACATCATCATTATTGGAGTCCATGTTGAACTGCGGTGATTCTAGCTCAACGAAATAGTCTAGTCTCAGTACTTGGCTCACGAAGAGGTTCTTTTGGTGGAGATGAAGGTTCCTCTGTGATACTGATATTTAGGTTTGACAAGATGGTAGTTGAATGCCTTCCCCTTAAACTTGAAGTCATCGTGTCATACTGGTTTCGAACTGAGTGTTGTGTCACGACATCTCCACATTGAGGTCAAAAAAGCTCGCAGTTGAATGCCACCCCCTAGAACTTGAAGGCATTGTATCAAATGGGTAATGAATAGATTGTTTTGTTGAGGGCATCTCCATATTCAAGTCAAAAAAATTGGCAGATGAATGCCTTCCCCTTAAACTAGAAGCGATGTTGACATACAGATTACTCGTGGAGCCACATCGGTGGAGATCGTAACAAGTTGCTGGTGAATTTCTCCCCATTGAACTTGATGAGATGGTACTAGGATGTTGATTTCCCATTAACGAGTTAAAATCATTACATATTACTTGAGTTGGGTTGTCAATTTGATAGCTTGTTGAATCAACCCATAGTGAGAGTATAATGACGTACCATAAACCGCAGACACTTCAACAAATATGGCATACATTTGTGTATCAGCGTCTGAATTTTGATTCTCAGAATCAACCATCATAGCAACATCATCATCGTTAGAGAGTTCGAACGCTGTATAAGTTAACGAAAATAGTGCAGTTGGAAATCTGTTCTGAAGTGAGGACAATCTTCTAATACTTCCAACTTGAACCTTCCTTGAAAATTTAGTGATCAGATTCTCAAGAGTGATGTTTCTCTTGAAGTATATTTTGATAGAATGATTTGATGCGAAGACAAAACTGGTTTCATCTTCCCAAATTTTCCATCGTACTAAACAATAGCTAAAATACACCTCATTTTGAGAGTTTAAAAGATTGAGAGTCCTATATCTGCAAAATCAATAGTTGAAATACACCTAATTAAATAAATAATATACGATTTAAAATACAAACTAACTCTAAAAAAACAAAAAAAATCATAATAATTTAAATAACACAATTTAATATTGTTACCGTATCAACAAAATATATCGAGATATGATTCCCCCTTCCATTTTACAACCGCAAAAAATAATAGAAAATAATTAGTGCAATAAAATTTGGTCAAATAATTAAATATGAAATAAATATAATATTAAAAAATAATAATTTTACCTTCTAAAAAGTATAACAAAATCTACTTAGCTTTGTAAAAGGAATTGATAAAAGGAATAATGTAAAAGTAATTTTGGTGTGGTTTGATGTTTTCATTTGGGGTATTTATAGGGGAGGGGGATGAGTGAATAGTTGAGATTTAAGGCTCGGGTAATAATGGAGTGCATAATAATTCAAGGTGAATAATGGTATGCACGCCTCATGATACGCGTCTTCCAGTACGTGTTAGATTTCCCTGCGAAAGCGCGCTTCGTGATATGCACCTTCCAACGTGGTGCCAGCTCGGACAGAACCCCGCAAATGCGTGTTTCATGTTCTGGTCCTTTCAACCGTGGTGCCAGTTGGGAAAAAACCCCCGAAGGCACGCTTCATGATCCACGCTTTGTCAGAAAGGGTGCTAATTCGGTAATATTTGGAGAAAAGGATGTCTGGCAGGTAATATTTCGTTGTTAGGGTATCTTTGGGTAAAAATATTAGTAATCCCGCCATAACAATACCATAGAGAAAATATGTGAGAGAAAGTTTTTTTTTTGAAGAATGGTGTAAGAATATTGGGTTTGGGGGGCCCTATTTATAGCCGTCCTTGTAATGCCCCGTAAGCGAGGTTAATGGTACCTCGCGTTTTGTACAACAAAAGGTTCAGGAATCTTTCAAATTTAAATTTCAAATATTCCGCGAACGCGATAATTTTTCGATATCTTAAACCTCGCATTCTGTGTAATGTAAGGTATTTAATACCAATATTAAATTCCACTATTTGAAAAGTGTGTCCACGTAGGACATACCTCGTGCCTTGTACAAAGTGAGCCTTTTCCACGCGTTTCGTATGACATGAGTTAGTCCTACAAGTGCAGTTTGGGGGTATTTCTGTTTTGTGGGTAAAAAAATGAATTTATGGTTTTTATATAATAATGTTGTTTTAAATAATATGAGATAGATCGCAAGTTATTCGAGATTGATTCGATTAACACTTCAAGTCCAAATTTGATTAGAGTTTTTAACGAGTCGAACTGAACTACTTGATACCCGAATCGAAAAGCTTTCAAGTAACTCAAAAATTAATTTATTAACTTTTTAAAACTATAATATTAATAATATTTATATTTATATATTTTAAAAAAAATAAAATATAAGACTTTCAACTGCTTAAGGTTTAGGTTCCAGCTCGAAATTTAACTTCAATCGAATTAAGTCAGAATGTTTCGAGATCAAGTCTTTTTGAGCTCAAGTCAAGCTTCAATTTTTTTATTTTGAGACGAGCTTCAAAATTTTAAGCTAATAAGTTTTCGAGTCGAATCAAACTTCAATTTTTTATTTCGAGTTTCACTCGAATTTAACAATTTAAACTCCTGAACTTTCAAATCAAGTCAAATTTAATTTTAAATTTTTTAAATCAAATTAAACACAACAATATTCCAACTTTACTTCACTCATTTATAACCCTATTGTTTGTAGAGTAAGCGACAACTTCAAATATAGTGAAAAAGGTATAAGTGAGGGAGACAACATCCATGAAGGGAAAATAAGAAAAAATATAGGGTAAATTACGTGTTTACTACCTAAATTATTAGTTTTGGTTCATTTTAGTGTTTAACCTTTTAATTTTTTAAAAATATACCTAAAGTTTAATTTTTCTTTCATTTTAGTATTTTGTCGTTAAAAACTTAACGGGTGATTTGCACGTGGTACCTTTTTATTGGTAAATTATATCATTCATCACTCAACTATCTTCTCACTCCTATTTTGGTAACTAAAGTTTAAATTTTATTTAATTTAATTACTTAACTTTTAAATTACTCCTAGTTTAATCTCTCTAACTTTCAATTTTTTATTTTTAATTATATATTAATAAAATAATAATAATAATACAATTTTGTGTCACAAAAATTTTAATAAAAATAAATTAGAGTGGTTAAAATAGGAGCAATTTAAAAGTTGAGTAGTTAAATTGAAAATATTTAAGTTTTAGTACCAAAATAGGAGTGAAAAGATAATAGGAAGAGGTCCCTCTCTTTTCCAACCAAAGTAGTGAATTACCAATATTTTTTTCTCAAGAATTTAAAATAAATTGACAACACTTCAATATTTCGAACTGAGGAGAAATACTATCTAATATAAAATAGAATGGTGATTTCCCCATTTCTGGAAAGAAATAAGAAGTGTTATCATTTTATAGGTAACCGTTATATTTATTCACATAATACAAAAAATTATTTTATTAAGAAAAATTACCAAGTCTTTAAGATAGATAGAGGATGTTCAAATATTTATAAATACCATGACTAGACCACCGAATAAGGTCGAGTGGTTTATCCTCGTTAAATCTAGATATAGGAGCATTTTTCTTTTTATCATTTTGATTAATTTTAGAGTGTCACCATTTTAATTAGTTTCATTAAAGGATACTTATTTATTTTAAATTATTATAATCATACTACCAATTAGGTTAGAACAATCTTTTTTATAATTTAAAACAACTAAATATTATTTTTTAATCAGATTATGAAAAGATTGAGTTATGCTCATGATTTTCCATTAAATAAAGTGTCAAGCAATCAATAAACATGCTTTAATGAAATTAATTATCAAATCAAATGATTAAAGAACTTATTGAACAATCAGGATCAAAATATAAAGAAATAAAAATAATGGAAAAATTAAAAGGCGACTCATTTTAAATAATGGCTAAATTGCATTAGAATATAAACCAATAGCCAAATTACAAGAATTAAAATTAAACTTCAAGCAATGAGGATCAAAATTAGACACGACAAAACCTGAATGGATTAAAGTGTAAATTTCCTTTTAATCTCAAAAGCATGCATGTGTTAAAAAGCCAAAAGTTTGGTTTTAAAATTCACTTGTTTCGTCTCTCTCAAATTTAGAAGAGAGAGAAGCTTTAGAATTCCAATGGTCAGCTGTCTTTCGTCATCGATGGTCATTATCTTCGACTATTGTCTACTATTAGGTATTGGTTTTTGTTGGTCTTAAATTTCACGTGATGCTTCGCCTCGAGGTCGAGAGCACAGATCTTGGTTCCGTTTTGCAAGAAACTGTCTCTAGAACAACAAAATGGCCGATTAATATTTTGACTTCTCCCTCTAATATATCACGTCTATCGTTGGATCACCTACGTTTTTTATATATGTGGTTCTCCTCACTCTCACGACTCCTTCCACCATTTGGATCGAAGAACTGGAACTCTGATCATCATGGATGCTCGCCGGCCAAAAAGGGAGTTCTCTCTTATCTTTTTGTGTTTTTTTACCCTTCCTTATGTGAACTCATTGGGTCTCTTCCTCGTGTAGATATGGTAATTTATAGCATCCATGGAGATCCCTATCACCTAATGTTAGGGATTGAAAAATCTCTTTTATTAAAAGAGATTTATATTTTCTTTTTATGAGATTTGTTTGATTAGATGCTACCATTATTTGGAAATAAGGATTTTCTCTCTCAAAGGAATGCCTTTCCTAAATGTCAAAGAATCCTTAGAGATGAAGGGTTATCGTATTCGGGTTTGTAAATGTAGTTTAGGAATTAAATCTTGTTGGATCCTCATATGGCTACAAGTAGGGATGGCAAAAAAATTGGAACTCGACGGGGAAAACGAAAACCGAATTAAATGGGGACGGAGAAAAATTGTTTAAGCTAAACGGGGACGGGGATGGGGAAAACCGTTTATGTTAAATGGGGACGGGGATGGGGACGAGTTTAGTAATCCCCGCCCCGATTACCCAGCCCGATAAATATTAAAAATAATTATTATATATATATAATATTAATAAATTTAATTTAAATTAACATATATATATATATAATATTTATATATTTAATTTAAATATATATACCCGGCCTGATACCCGTTTAAATAATCGTTTATGCTAAACGGGGATACACGTTTCCTCGCGGTTTTCCCTGATTACCCGATGAGGATCCCCATTTAAACCCCTACGGTTTTTTAAGCGGGGACGGGTACGGATTTTTTAAACGAGGACGGAACGGGGGGACCAATACCCAGCCCGAACCCGGCCCGTTGCCATCCCTAGCTACAAGTAAATAAATAAAATAAATATTAGTTTATTTATATAATATATCTAACTATCAGACTGAAAAGTTGTTATATTTAATTGAAGAAAACAAATAAAAAATTTGAATAAAATTAAATAATCAAAACATTAAAATGAAATTTTGAACTAAAATTCGGATGAAAATGAGTGTTTGTAATATCAATTTTTTCTTTCTTCAAAATTTTCTTATATTTTCTTTTTTATATTAATGAAAGTTTTCCCCTTTGCCCGTGATTTTTTGCTTTTAGGTTTTTCACGTAAATCTTGGTGTTCTTTTTTTACCATGTTTATTCTTTTACTGATAATCGTTTGGATATTATAACAAATTGGTATTAGAGCTTTGAGTTTAAGATTATGAAAATAATGAAGTATGATATTCCGTTAGATTGAAACATATAGGTTCTCGCCATGGCATGTGAAAATTTGAGATATTCTTGCATAGTTAGATCTTGACGATGCAATAGAAGGATTTGATAAGAAGTAGTCAACATAATGGATGAATGAGGAAAAATGTAAGGATCGTGATGCTCTTTCACATATTCATTTACATATATCAAATCAGATTTTGCATGATGTATTGAATGAGCAGATGGTTGCTTCATTATGGCTAGAGTTAGAGCAACTATGCATATAAAAATCGTTGACCATCAATTTGCAGTTAAAGTAGTATATTTATTCACTTAAGTTGACGGAAGGTTCGTCTCTTGAAGATCACTTGACCACATTCAAGGAAACTATCTTTGATCTACAGACTTTAAAAGTAAAGTATGACCAAGAAGACTTAGGATTGATCCTCCTATGTTTGCTACCTCCTTTCTACTCATCTTTTAGAGACACAATCTTGTATAGTCATGAAATACTCACTCTTGAAGAAGTGTAGAATTGCCTGCATTCGTTTAACAATATGAAGCATTTTGTATCTGGTTCTAAACCCTAGGTAGAGGGTCACGTGGTGAATGGATCAACTAGCTCAAACCATGGAAGAAAAGGCGAGCATTGTTCTAGTACTATAGCAAAGGGTATATTAATATCTTCCAATCGAGGAAAAAAATTTCACTTTTCTAAAAAGAAATGTTATGTTAAAGTAGAGTGTTACAAGTTACAAAATAAAATCAAAAGAGAAGTTGAAGAGCAGAACTTTGTAAATCTCGTGAGGTCGGTGTAATAGAAGAATGTGATGACAGAGAGCTCCTAGTTGTGGCTGATGACAACTCTACTACAAGTGATGAGCGGATACTTGACTCTCTGATAACTCCATAAAAGGCCACATTTTGAGATCTTTTTACTTAAGTTATTGGCTGTCTAAAGGCTCATTTAGGACCAAGTAGACATTTAGAAACATTTAGTTGCATGTGGTGGATTTCGGTTTGCCGTGGCATTTTATTTTTACTATGGTGCTGCTTTATGGGAAAGGTACTTGTCTGATGATGTGCAGGTATTGATAGCAAGAAGAAGAGGAAAGAAAATTCCGTGACATAAGGATATTGCAGAGCAAAATGAATTTGCCAAGTTCAACTGGCATTTCGAAAGTGCTGTAAGTGCGAGAAGATATTTTTGCAGCCAACTGTATCCGACTCCTCGAAATCTCTACCCGAAAAATCCACCTCGAAGATCTGCCTGGATGGATCGGCGCTCTGCCCGCCGTTTCTGCTGATGATGCCACCTGACCCTGTAGATCCTGCCTGTCCTTGGGCACATGCAGTGGGATTTTTCGGTCCATCAGCCAGCTACACACGTTGCATCATAGACTGCCCTGCTTAGCTCCCAAGTAGTTCAACTATAGTTTTGGGGTTTTCTAGGATAGTTAACATCAAGTCCTATGATTTATTTCCCCTATAAATAGAGGATGAAGCCACTTAAAGAGGATTTTAGTTACACACTGGTTTTGAGCTTAAAAAGTTAGAGTGAGAAGGTCTCACCTCTCTTAGTCAATCCGTCTTGCCGTGGCATTTCTCCTTGACTAGCATAAGGGAGTGGCGTTCTGAGCATCCAGAGGAGAAAGTCCGCTGGGAGCAGTTCTTGGTGGCCGAGAGGAGCATTGGGTAGTGCACATAGAAGGCTTTCTATCCTCCCCTTAATTCTTTGCTTTCATATTTTATCGTTGGGTTGTAAGGAACGAATGAAACTTGTCTTGAACTTGTTTATTTCGAACTCCACCATGAACTAATCCTATTTGGTGGGAGTTCGCTTGGATGTCTAAGTTTTATTTTTAATGAATGGTTGTTTTGTTATGTTTTAATATGTTTTGTTTATGAAACTTAATGCTTTGACGTTTTAGGAGCTACGAGAGTAGCCTTTCCTTAGAAGGTGTTTAGGGTTCGAGAGAATACCTAGGCAAAATATCTTTAGTCTTCGAGAGAAGCTAGGGAGGAACTACATAAACAAAGGGGTTCTAGATAGTAACTAGGCTTAATTCATCTTAGAGATAAGAATAGGATTTCATTCGACTAAAAGGAGTAGAGCATAACCAATAGGTTAGATGTTAATGCTGCCACAAAAAGGTATTGCCGAGACATATCCTGTTATCTGAGTCAATAGGATCACTGCAGGGGTTTACGCTAATCGGATTTGCTAGGGCATCTTTAATCTGTCGAGTCCCTTCCTAGAGATAGCTGAGGGAACTTTAGTAGACTCTGTCGGGCAGGTTAAGCATAGAGGAAATACCATACAGAGAAATATACTTTGGTTTTCCTAGTGACTCCCATCGTTCATTCCCATTGCTGCTAGTTGTGTGAGAAAGCTAAAGTCCTACAAATTAAATCCAATATTTGTATTTTTATTTTGCCTTAACATTTCCATTTTACTTGCACGTATTATAATTTCATTTGCCACGACATATCAAATTACTACCACACCACCATCATTCCATTTCCATATCAGTCATTCCATTTTGCCACAACATTATCATTTATATATACCATCACTAAATTTACTTAGGTGACAAAGTAAAGTGCCTTGACAAATCTATTTGATTTCCCTAATTCCCTGTGGAGACGATACTCGACTTATCACTTTATTACTTGTTCGATTGTGTATACTTGCATATATCCGCACCCATATTTAGTACTCACAAAGAGCAGACAAGTTTTTGGCGCCGTTGCCAGGGAGCTGGCAACTGGAAGTTAAATTGATTTGTCTAGCATTCTTATTTTGCTTGTTCATATTTTCTTTTTAGTTAGTTTAATATTTTTTTACTTTCCTTAATTTTTCTTCATTTATTTTTTTAGGTATGACCCGAAGTAATCCTGAAGAGCCTTTAGAACCTATTGATCCTGAAATGGAGAGGCTTTTTAGACACAGAAGACGCTCTCAACGTGTAAACATGTACCAACTCAGAAATCAAGGCATTGGCCATGAGGAGGATCAGAATGCTGGGGCAAATTTAAATACTGGGAATACAGCCAAACCTTGCGCCATTCATGATCACTTAAATCCGATCTTAGAAGATTTAAATCCTAGAATTATGGCCCCAGATATTCAGGCAGTCCATTTCGAGCTTAAACCCGTCATTTTCAATATGTTGAACTCTATAGGACAGTTTGGGGGCATGCTAAATGAAGATGCCAGGCAGTATATTCGCAACTTCTTGGAGGTGTGTGATTCATTTCGCCAACAAGGGGTGCACGAAGATGTTCTGAAATTAAAGTTGTTTCCTTATTCCCTACGTGACCGAGCAAGGGCGTGGTTGAGTGGCGTTCCAGCGGGTTCAATAGAATCGTGGATAGATCTGTCCAAAAAAATTTTGCTGCGGTATAATCCTCCGAATATGAACACTCAATTGAGGAACGACATAGCTTCCTTCCGTCAAGCTGATGACGAGTCGATGTATGAATATTGGGATCGATACAAGGCATTACTTCGTAAGTGCTCAAATCATGGTTTTCAAGATTGGACCAGAGTGGTGATGTTCTATAATGGAGTAAATGCACCCACGAGGATGATGCTTGATGCCTCGGCAAATGGGACGCTTCTTGACAAATCACCAGTAGAGGCATTTGACATTCTGGATAAGATTGTCACTAATGATTATCAATTTCCATCCACACGGCTAGGAACTTGGCGCAAGTCACATGGAGCTTTCGATCTAGATTCTAAAGATAACGTGTCCGCTCAACTTGTTGTTATCACCAACATGTTGAAGAATTTGTAAAGACCAAGTGAGGTGAGAGAAGTGAAGGCATCTCATTCAACATGTTTATTATGCCACGACAATCATAACGAGAGTTATTGCCCAACCAATCAAGAATCCATCAACTTTGTAGGTAATTTTAATCGAGGCAACAACAACTCTTATTCCAACACATATAATCCTGGATGGCGTCAACATCCAAACTTTTCATGGGGAAATCAAGGATCCAACAATGCCCATCAACCAGCTCGGCAGCAGAATTACAATGACTCTCAGGGTTATCAATCGAATATGCCATGGCATAATTTTAACAAAGGAGGACCATCTTCATCAAACACAAGTTCTCTGGAAGCCACAATGCAAGAATTTATTGCAACAACAAAAACAATGCTGCAAGACCATGCGACCTCCATCAAAAATCAAGGAGTGCTGCTCCAAGTCATAGTTTGTCGCTGAGGGCGCTGGAAAGTCAAGTTGGTCAAATTACCACGGCATTACAAGAACGCAAACCAGACAATTACCGAGTGACACTGAAGTCACTAAACCTCATGGCAAAGAGAGCTACAGTATGCTAACTCTCCGAAGTGGTACACAAATTAACGCTGAAGACAAGTTTGGGGGAAGACCGAAGGATGAGTCACCCCCTGTGACAGAGCTAATAATGAAGTGCAAGAAGAAGCACCAGTGGAGGAGGAAATGGCTGAGGAGTCATCAAGTAAAGAAACTGATGGGGAAAATAAAGATGTCAAGGCAACTTCTGTTCGCACCCCGTCAGGACAGGAAGCCAGACCCCCACCTCTTTTTCCGTAAAGACTGAAGAAGCACAACGAAGATATTCAGTTTAAAAAGTTCGTTGACATTCTGAGTCAATTGCAAATCAATGTTCCTTTTCTAGAGGCTATGGAACAAATGCCCACTATGCCAAATTTTTAAAGGAAATCGTTACCAAGAAGAGAAAGGTTGAGCAATATGAAACAATTTCCATGGTAAAAGAATTTTCTCTTCCTTAAGTAAGCTGCCACCAAAGAGACATGATCCGGGTAGCTTCATCATCCCATGTTCAATAGGAGATAAATTTGTTGGGAATGCATTATGTGACCTTGGCTCAAGTGTGAACTTGATGCCTAAGTCAATATTCATCCAGCTTGGGATGGGAAATGCGAGACCCACCTCGGTCATCTTGCAATTGCTGATCGTTCGCACATTCTTCCAGAGGGGCGAATTGAAGATGTCATCGTACGGGTTGATAAGTTCGTCTTTCCTGTCGATTTTCTGACTTTGGACTGTGAGGTTGACGCCACAACACCCATAATCTTGGGGAGATCCTTCCTAGATACCGGTCGTATTCTGATCGACTGTGAGAGGGGAGAGCTAACGATGCGAGTGGCCGATCAACATGTCACCGTAAATGTTTCCCGATTACTTAAGTACATGGATGATTCTGAAGAATGCCAGAGCATTTTAGAAGTTGATACAGTAATTACAAAAGAAGCGGATAAATTTTTCCATGACAATTTCATTCAGCTGGTGATAATGAGGGACTGCAAGAAGACTTAAAGGCCGAAGAGCCTAACGACTTTTCATCCGAGGAATAGCAGGCTAGCTTTCTAAAGGCTAGCCCAGGTACGTATTTTGAACCTTTAAACTTTGAAGAGTTTGTTCCTCCCAAGCCCTCATTACATCATGCTCCTACCTTAGAACTTAATAATTTGCCACAACATCTTAAATATGCTTATCTGGGTAGTGATGAGACATTGCCTGTGATTATTTCCTCTGCCCTTACTCCTAACCAAGAAACTAGTTTGCTGAGTTTTTTGTCAAAACATAAGAAAGCGTTGGGGTGGACGATGGCATATCTGAAGGGAATAAGTCCAACAATCTGCATGCACAAAATCATGTTGGAAGAATGCCATGGCAAATCCATAGAACCACAGCGAAGATTGAACCCAATCATGAAGCAAGTTGTGATGAAGGAGATTCTCAAATGGCTTGACGCTGGAGTAATTTACCCCATTTTGGATAGTTCGTGGGTAAGTCCCGTTCAATGCGTGCCCAAGAAAGGGGGCATGACCATAGTGACGAGTGAAGACAATGAATTGATACCTACTCGCACGGTCACCGGGTGGCGAATTTGCATGGACTACCGTAAGCTTAACAAGGCCACCAAGAAGGATCACTTCCCTTTTCCGCTCATCGATCAAATGCTAGATCGACTTGCTGGCAAGGCATTTTATTATTTCTTGGACGGTTACTTGGGGTACAACTAGATTGCCATTGCACCAGAGGATCAAGAGAAGACCACTTTCACGTGCCCCTATGGCACTTATGCTTTCCGAAGGATGCCTTTTGGACTCTGTAATGCCCCGACAACTTTTCAGCGCTGCATGCAAGACATATTCTCTGACATGGTTGAGGATTATCTTGAAATTTTTATGGATGATTTTTCCGTTTCTGGTGACGACTTTAAAAAATGCCTCGACAATTTGGTAAAGGTGCTGAAGCGGTGCGAAGAGGCCGACTTGGTACTGAATTGGGAAAAATGCCACTTCATGGTAACAGAAGGCATTGTTCTGGGTCACAAAATCTCTGCAAAGGGCATTGAGGTTGATAAGGCCAAGATCGAGGTAATCGAGAAACTTCCTCCACCAAACTCTGTAAAGGGCATTCGAAGTTTCCTTGGACACGTTGGATTTTATCGAAGATTCATCAAGGATTTCTCCTTAATATCCAAGCCCTTGTGTACCCTGCTGCAACAGAACCAACCATTTATGTTCGATCATAAATACCATGGTGCATTCAAAGAGCTGAAGCAAAGACTTATCTCTGCTCTGATCGTAGTTCCCCCAGAGTGGACTGCACCGTTCGAATTAATTTGTGACGCAAGTGATTTTGCCATGGGAGCTGTGCTCGGACAACGTAGAGGTAAAAATTTTCATGTGATTTATTACGCTATCCGTACCTTAAATGATGCATAATTGAATTACACTACTACTGAGAAAGAATTACTTGTCGTGGTATTTGCATTTGACAAGTTTAGGCCATACTTGATAGGCACAAAGGTTATAGTTCACATCGATCATTCAGCTATAAAATATTTAGTGAACAAAAAAGATGCCAAGCCTAGATTGATTAGATGGATATTACTATTGCAAGAATTCGACTTAGAGGTAGTTGATAGAAAGGGTACTGAAAATCAGGTTACAGACCACCTATCTAGGCTAGAGAACATTTCAGAATGCCATGACAATTTTGATATTTAAGAATAATTCACCGACGAAAAAATTTTATACGCCACGACAATTTCGTGGTACGCTGACCTTGTTAATTTTCTTGTTAGTGGTGTTTTTCCTTATGAACTAAACAGCCAGGGCAAGAAGAAGTTTCTGCATGATGCAAAGTTCTATTTTTGGGATGAGCCGTACTTATTCAAGCAATGTGCCGATCAAATGATAAGACGGTGTGTCCCCGAAGAGGAGCAACGCAATATCTTATACCATTGTCACACAACAACCTGTGGAGGGCATTTTGGAGGCTCGAAGATTGCGACAAAGGTCCTCTAATCGGGCTTCTATTGGCTATCGTTATTTAAAGATGCCCATGAATTTTGCAAGGCATGCGACCAATGTCAGCGCACTGGAAACCTTTCCAGACAACATGAAATGCCACTACAAAATATTCTGGAGATAGAACTTTTCGATGTTTGGGGCATTGATTTTATGAGACCATTCCCATCTTCTTTTGGGGATTTATACATTTTCCTTGTGGTGGATTATGTCTCGAAGTGGGTTGAAGCAATTGCAACGCCGAGGAACGACTCGAAACGGTGCTAAAGTTCCTTCACAAGAACATATTCACTCGATTTGGAGTACCGAGAGCCATCATCAGTGATGAAGGCACCCACTTTGATAACAGATTAATTACCAAGGCATTGTAGAAATATGGAGTACGACATAAGATTGCCACGGCATACCACCCGCAGACAAATGGGCAAGCTGAGGTGTCCAATCGTGAAGTCAAAAAATCCTTGAGAATGTGGTGAACTCTCGAAGGAAAGATTGGTCCCCCAAGCTCGATGAGGCATTATGAGCCTATAGGACGTCATTCAAAACACCTCTGGGAATGTCGCCTTTTAAGATGGTATATGGAAAAGCCTGCCACCTCCCGGTTGAGTTGGAACACAAGGCATATTGGGCAATCAAGAAGCTAAACTTTGACGCACAACTTGCTGGGGAGAAACGATTGCTCGACTTGAATGAAATGGAGGAGTTTCGAGCGTAAGCATATCAAAATGCCAAGCTCTACAAGGAAAAGACTAAGAAGTGGCATGACAAAAATATTTTGCCACGGTATTTTCATAAGGGCCAGAAAGTGCTGCTCTTCAACTCAAGGCTCAAACTCTTCCCTGGTAAACTAAAATCACACTGGTTGGGACCGTTTGAAGTTCACCATGTCTACCCATATGGCGCTGTTGATATCAAGAACCTGGACGATGGATCCATTTTTAAAGTCAATGGCCAGCGCCTGAAGGCTTACCAAGGAATCCCACCTGCGCGTGACAAGTCGGCATTCCTCTTGCATGATGTCGACATAGGTCTGCCATCTTAAAGATGCCATGATATTTTAAATTTACTACCGTGCATAAATAATTTTTATTCTACCATTATTTTAGTCTTTCTCATTTTTAATTAATTATGTTTATTTTATTTTTTTTCAAGATACTTCCCACATGACCATCACGTGAAGAGTATGGAGAAATCTTGTGAAAGTTGGGCGGCAAAAGTGATTCATAAAAGGAGGGAACTTTTTCACTTTTACCTAGGATTAAAACTTTTTAACTTTTAATTTTTGTCTTCTTCCCGCCTAGACCCCAATATTTCTCCTTTTATCCCCCACGTAATCTCATTTCTTGTTTTATCTTTATTTCCTTTTCATTTTTCCTTGACTTGTTATATCTTATCTTCCTCTTCTCTCTTTGACCAAAACCGCCATAACCGTCTAAAACCCCAAGTTTTTTTTCTTTTTTTTCTCCCTTCTCTTATTAACGATGTTCCATTCCCGTCCCCCTGCGCCACCTTCGCCACCACGGTTTGTGGATAATTCCGCACGTGAACGGTTCCAAACAATCAAGAACTGGTGAGTCTTTTTCAAGTTGAGGTTTGTCTTTTTAGAGAAGGAGGAGGATGCCTTCGAGAGTGAGGTTCTTGACATGGTCACCAAGCATCCCGCAAACGCTACTTTAGTGAAGGAGTTTTATTCCAACATATCCTAGCCAAACTAGCATACCGTGACGGTTCGCGACATCTCTATTCGTTTTACTTCTTCCGCCATTAACAGTTACTTTAAACTACAGGATATTACAGATCATCATACATATTTTACGCAAGAAGCTGACAACGAAACTTACCAAGGCATCTTGGAAGACCTTTGTCTTCCGAATATGCAATGGAATGGGCAGCAAATAAGTCACAAGACCGTGGACCGGGAGAGGTTTCTCCCACAGGTGAAGTTGTGGAATCATTTCATGAAGCACAAACTTTTACCCACGTCCCACAACACTACCGTGTCATGCCAGCGAATGCTCTTGCTGCATTCAATCATTTTCAGGCTAACCATCGATGTGGGGAAAATTATAGTGGAACAAGCTCATCTGTGTCTGAAGTGACCTGCCAGTGCCCTGGTATTTCCAAACCTCATCACCACCTTAAGCCGGAAGAAGAAGGTTCCTAAAGAAATGTTTGCTGAGATTCTATCGGGCATTGCTGGAATTACCAGAGCAAAAGTTCCTTTGTTGTTAGGACTGAAGGAAGTAAAAGGGAAGGAAAAAGAGACTTCCACATCTCGCGTTTCATCATTGCAACATGCCAAGGAAAATTCAGATGCCTTGGAGCAGGTAGTCCAGCGCACTCACGAGCATGTCAGGCAGCTGTCTGACAAACTGATGACATATTTTGCCTATTCCAAACGCCGAGATGAATTTATCACCAGTGCCTTGATGGAATTCCTCCCACACACTAACTTCACCATTCATGTCTTCCCTGACATACTCGTGCCACCGAATGATGATGTCGAAGCATCTGCAGAAGCACCTCATCCTACCAATACTGATGCCCCTCAGTCACACGGCGCAGAGAGTCCCCAGCCCATTGAACCTGAAGAGTCTGCTGACGCTGAAGAGACCGATGACCCTGATCCCGTCCATGTTATGTCACCCAACGCAGATCAAGAAACCAACCTCTAACTCACTAATATCCCAGAACTAGCGCAACTTGTTGAACCCTTGGCAGCAGAACACCCTGATTTACCGCAACATGCTGCACCGATGGAAGAGCATCCTGAAGTACCACATCCCACTAAGTCCACCAAGAGTCACAATCAGAGATGCCACAACAAGCTCCTTTGCGTAGAAGCCAAAGTCGCCTTAGGAAGACATCTCAGCATTCGGAGCCCCCGCTCCCAACTGTTCAAGAAGGACCCAGCACTCCTCCAGCCATACTTGCGTCTGACTCAGAGCATTCCAGCCTCGCCAAGTTGAGAAAGCGCACTCGCCGTGCAACCGCTGCACCACCACCCGCTTAAGTCAAGGTACCTTGCATTTACATTGCATTCATAGCATGTAGCTTCATTTTCCTTCGTCTTAGTAAGCATTGAGGATAATGCTTCTCTCAAGTTTGGGGGAAGTAGGGTTCTCGCATCACTGCATGATAGTAGTAGTAAAATAAATATGTCATGACATTAGTAATTGCTTGAATAGTTTTCTGGAATTAGTTAAAGATGCCCGATGATGATGAATTTGATGGCTAGGATAGAATGTACATGACTGGTTGAGGATGATAGAACCAACCCTAGGACTTGCTTCTTTGAAATCCTTAAATACACGACTGTATGTTTTCCATGCTTGAGAAACTTAGAAATTTTTTATAAGAGAATTCTTAAAATGTTGTGGCATAAAATTTTGAATGATGAAAAACCCACTAAAAATGAAAAAAATTGAAAAAATGAAATGAATGAAGTTATGAATAAATGCCTCGGCATATCTGTAGAGGGACACTCCACTATGCCATGGCATAAGAGTGAATGAAAGTAGTCACAGGATGACTCTACCTGACTAGCTCGGGGGTAGAAGGTATGCTCCCTTTCACCTAGAGTGTGTGATGGTAAAGTGATGAGCTGACTCCCCTCGTAGCAGAATTAAAGAAAAGAAAGCAAGGTGGGAGTAAATTTTGTGAATGCCATGGCAAATTAAGAAAGCTTGCTTAGAAATTTTTTAAATTTGTTAAGCATGGACTGGATACAACACGCACATGCCCACACAAAGAATCTTGCCCTAAGGGACAGTACTAGATTTCTTAACATAGTCTAGCATGTTGAAGCCATTTGTGCTGAGGGCTGAAATTTTATTCCATGAAACTAGTTGTCTTCTGAACTTGTCATGGTATTTTTATTTTTCTTATTACTATCCATTGCTTGAGGACACGCAATAACTTAAGTTTGGGGGTGTGATAACTCTGTAAAAGGCCACATTTTGAGATCTTTTTACTTAAGTTATTAGATGTCTAAAGGCTCATTTAGGACCATGTAGACACATTTAGAAGCATTTAGTTACATGTGGTGGATTTCGGTTTGCCGTGGCATTTTATTTTTACTACGGTGCTGCTTTACGGGAAAGGTACTTGTATGATGACGTGCAGGTATTGATAGCAAGAAGAAGAGGAAAGAAAATGCCATGACATAAGGATATTGCAGAGCAAAATGAATTTGCCAAGTTCAACTGGCATTTTGAAAGTGTCGTAAGTGCGAGAAGATATTTTAGCAGCCAGCTGTATCTGACTCCTAGAAAACTCTTCCCGAGAAATCCACCTCGAAGATCCGCCTGAAGGGATCGGTGCTCTGCCCGCCGTTTCTGCTGATGACGCCACCTGACCCTGCAGATCATGCTTGTCCTTGGGCGCCTGCAGCGGGATTTTGCCGGTCCATCAGCCAGCTACCCAGGCTGCATCATAGACTGCCCTGCTCGGCTCTCAAGCAGCTTAACTATAGTTTTGGGGTTTCCTAGGATAGTTAACATCAAGTCCTAGGATTTGTTTCCCCTATAAATAGAGGATGGAGCCACATTAAAGAGGATTTTAGTTACACACTGGTTTTGAGCTTAAAAAGTTAGAGTGAGAAGGTCTCACCTCTCTCAGTCAATCCATCTTGCCATGGCATTTCTCCTTGACTAACATAAGGGAGTGGCGTTCTGAGCATTCGAGAGGAGCCAGTCCGCTGGGAGCAGTTCTTGGTGGCCGAGAGGAGCATTGAGCAGTGCACGTCGAAGGCTTTCTCTCATCCCCTTAATTCTTTGCTTTCATATTTTGTCGTTGGGTTGTAAGGAACGAATGGAACTTGTCTTGAACTTGTTTATTTCGAACCCCACCATGAACTAATCCTATTTGGTGGGAGTTCGCTTGGATGTCTAAGTTTTATTTTCAATGAATGGTTGTTTTGTTATGTTTTAAACTGTTTTGTTTATGAAACTTAATGCTTTGAGGTTGTAGGAGCTACGAGAGTAGCCTTTCCTTAGAAGGTGTTTAGGGTTCGAGAGAATGCCTAGGCAAAATATCTTTAGTCTTCGAGAGAAGCTAGGAAGGAACTACATAAACAAAGGGGTTCTAGACAGCAACTAGGCCTAATCCATCTTAGAGATAAGTATAGGATTTCATTCGACTAAAAGGAGAGGAGCATAACCAATAGGTTAGATGTTAATTCTGCCGCAAAAAGGTATTACCGAGACATATCCTGTTATCTGAATCAATAGGATCACTGCAGGGGTTTACGCCAATCGGATTTGCCAGGGCATCTTTAATCTGTCGAGTCCCTTCCTAGAGATAGCTGAGGGAACTTTAGTAGACTCTTTCGGGCAGGTTAAGCATAGAGGAAAAACCATTCAGAGAAATAGACTTAGGTTTTCCTAGTGACTCCCATCGTTCATTCTCATTGATGCTAGTTGTGTGAGAAAGCTAAAGTCCTACAAATTAAATCCAGTATTTGTATTTTTATTTTTCCATGACATTTACATTTTACTTGCACGTATTATAATTTCATTTGTCACGACATATCCAATTACTACCACACCACCATCATTCTATTTCCACATCATTCATTCCATTTTGCCACAACATTATCATTTATATATACCATCACTACCTTTACTTAGGTGACAAAGTAAAGTGTCTTGACAAACCTATTTGATTTCCCTAATTCCCTGTGGAGACGATACTCGACTTATCACTTTATTACTTGTTCGATTGTGTATACTTGCACACATATCCGCACCCATATTTAGTACTCACAAAGAACGGACACTCTCGTAGCAATTTTCATATGAGTCTCAATAATGAATGGTTTGTGACGTTTAAAGTTGTATCTATATATGATGTATTTTTTGGAAATATTATCCCTTGTAAAGTCGTAGGTATTGGCACAATCAAGATTAAGATATTCAATGAGATTGTTTGAACAATTGATAATGTGAGACATGTTCTAGATTTGAGTAGAAATATAATTTCGTTAGGCACCCTAAATTCAAAAAGGTACAAATTCTCCAGTGAAGGTGAAACTATACAAATGTGCAAGGACTCTCTTGTTGCGATGAAAAGGGCAGAGAAAGAATGTCAAGTTTTATGTTCTACATGGTTCAACAGTTTTCAATAATGCAGCTGATGTTTTCTCCCAGTGTCAAATAACGTTGTCATTGGTAAAAAAACATCTTAACTAAATTAAGCAAAGGAATATTTTTTGTTGAACAAAATAACCATAGGCAGAATGGTTATGTGAAGCAGAAAAGAGTTCAATTTTGTAGGCATAACGAAATTTGATGATATAATTATCATCGATGATATGGATCATGTTGTACATAATGTTGCTCGTGGTGATACATTTGTGAGTAAAGTTGGCGCTTATGATAATCATGTCGATGTGAAGACTAAATCCAAGCTTAGAAAAAGCTTGAATTCGATCAATGTTCATTACTGAAGATTATCTCTTTGATAGGTGATGTTAAAGAACTAGAGAACTTATTCGTTGAAGCGAAGAATTGTTTTTTTATGTGTTTGGGTGCCTCGTCGAATTTGGGTGTTTTGTGTCGAAACCTTTGCACTTTCAGAATTCGAGTCAAGATGAAGATTTATTAGAGTTTGACTCGAATTCAAAGTGACACAAATTAATTAATTTATAAATTTTGAAAAGTAAGAAACCTAGTTTAATTAAAAGTAGGTAATTTTATTAAAGTAAATTTCTACTTTATTTATTTTACTTTATAATAAAGTGTCAATCCTTATAAATAGATACTAAGGTTAATGGCTATATATCATTTTTTTATTCAAAATCCTTGAGTTTTCTACATAAATCTTATTGTTCTTGTATTTTCCGATAATCATTTCGGTATTATAACATTTCAAAAAAATAAAGGTCGCAATTCGATGTGAAAGATTCCGGGACAGTTATCGTGGTCACGCCGATGTATATGCGAACTTTCCAAACCCCGTATTTGATTGATGTGATGGACTCGCTCATGCTGGTTCCCTACAATCTGGTTTGGATTATAGTGGAAGCTGGTGGTGTCAGCGACGAAACATCGTCGCTTATTTCTGAAACCGGTTTGAAAATTATTCATTTCCAATTCATTCAACGGATGCCGAATTCCTAGGACAAACAAATATAAATTGGAGTCCTAAATGCGCCTTCATGCTTTAAATAATCCCTTGTTCAATGCAATTCTAATTCAGATCATCGTTAAAATTTATGAATTTTAGAATTAAGTTGTTAGAAAGAAGTATGGAATTGATTGAGTTTTCGTGTTACTTATGGGAACAAGAGAGAAGAAATTGGACGGAATTATTATGCTTGCTTATGAAAATAACATACATTGTATGGAACATTTCAATGAGATCCAAAATGTGAAATGGTTTAGAGCTGTTTCAGTTGGAATACTTGCTAATACTCACGAGATGGTGGGTCATAAGGAGGAAGACAAAAATCCGAGAAAGTCGGTTCAAGGCCCACTAGTAACGCCTCTAATATGTTGGCAGGATAGCATACTTTTAATACATTTTCCCATTCGGGGAAAAGTGCAATTTATATCGATGATCGAACAACCGTGCTGCTGATGAAGTTAGAGTGGTCGGGATTTGTTTTGAATTCCAGGTTGCTTTAGAAAGATGGCGGCGATAGGCCGAAATGGATTAAGGATATTGATATGTTGAATGGAGATATTGAGAGTCCCCTGGGTTTGGTTGATGACCCTTGGATGGTGGAGCCACTCGGGAGCTGTGGACATCGAGTTTTGCTCTGGTGGCTTCTAGTTGAAGCTTGTACCGATAGAAAATTGTGTTTCTTTTCTTGTCATATCATTTAGGTTTTTGCTAACAATGTTCTATTGATTGAAGGTTAGAGATAGATACAAATTAATATCAGACTGACTGAGTGAAAAATTTGATGGCAGGGAATTATTTGATTGGATTTGCATTCATTGGTCAATTGGTCTCGACTGTTGGGATGCATCAACTCGCAACGAACCTTCTATGCATCAGTTTATCTGGCTTGGTCTCCTAATCTGCCTTCTGATCGTTAGTTTGTACATCATGCAGATGGGTGATTGAGCCACCTTTGAAGATCACGGTCCGGTCAAAACACACTCCACGACCAGATGCTTCCCCCTAATGAAAAACCAGCAACGGGCATCCGAGAGTCAACGGAGAAACATAGCACAAAGAGGACATCCGTATCAAAACGTCCAAGTAAAAAAGGCATGAAACAAGAACAGATACAGAGGTTTCAACAAGGCATTATCAATAAAAATAAAATCCTTACTAAGATGCAGTGAATGTAAACGATCTTTATCAGTAAATAACGAGAGGCACATGTTGGGGTTGGCCTAGAGTTTCAACTAGTTCTTTTACCTTTGATTCTTTTCTTTTCTGGGTGATTAATAATCTGCATCTTTGAGGTAGTATGTCAGCTAACGCCTTCCTCTCATATGCTTGCATATTCACACGCTCTGGGTTTACAACAAACAAACAACAAAACCCTATTCCCATATGCAATGGGGTAAGGGGGAGGTAGGGTAGTAGGCTGTCCCCAACGCCAGGTTGAGAGCAGCTTCCGTGGAAAACCTCCGGCAGTCAGAAAATTAAAAATAAAACTAAAATGCAATGCATGTATATATAAATACATAGTTGAAACAATCTTCATATGCAGTCTTCATATGCGTGTCTGTAATGGGAAGTAATCCCTGTAAATGAATCCATGCGTAAACATCTCTGCATATAGACAGAAACGTAAGACCCGACAAAATTTAAAAAGAGGAAACATGACGAGAAGGATACACAGAAAGTCAACGATAGCAAACAACGAGAAGGAATAAAGTCAAATGGGTTAAAACCTAAACTAAGGCAACACTACTCCGCTACCCTAGTTCTAAGCCTTCATAAATTCCAATGACAGAAACGTAAAAAAAAAGTCATAGAAATTACTACAAAGGCATTAAAAGAAGACAGAGATGATACACCCTATGGATGTGACCCGCACTACTCGGCTACCCTGGTCTTAAGTCTCCATACTTTCCTATCAGAGGTCATGTCCTCGGTAAGGGCTAAATTCTTCAAATCAGATCTCAAGCAGTCTTCCCACTTCTGCCTTGGTCGTCCTCTCCTTCTGGCACTGTCGACTGTAATCGACTCTACCCTCCTAACTGCATCCGATGGTTGTCGCCTACGGACATGCCCAAACCACCGTAGTATTCCCTCTCTCAATTTTTCGGATACAGGCACCACCCCCAAGGACATCCTAATAGCAGAGTTTGATGTCATGTCCCACAGAGTCCTACCACATGCCCATCGAAGCATTCTCATTTTTGCGGCCTCCATCCTCCTTACATGATCCTTCTTGATTGCCCAACATTCTGATCCATACAGCAGCGCTGGTCTTATTGTCATTCTATAAAATTTTCCCTTAAGTTTTAGAGACACATTTTTGTCACACAAAACTCCAGTAGCAGCCCTCCGCTTTAGTCATCTCACCTTTATATGGTGTGTAACGTCATCATTTACTAATACAAATTATAGATTTATCTCAACTCATTGAATTTTTGGTGAATACAACATCAAGAATAAAAATATTTTGGGTAAACCACATATTTAGTTAGCTAACTATTTCCATAATTGTATTTTGGTCATCTAACTATTTTTTTTTCAAAATCATCACTAAATTTTCATTTGTCATTTGTTGTTAAAAAATTAATAGTGATGTTGTCGTGTCAATGCCACGCTATTATTGAAAAAAATTAAAAAAATTTCACATCGATACTTTTATTTTTTAATGTTTGGCGATAAAAATGGAATAAAAACATAAATTTAATGACTAATTTTTTTAAAAAAAAATTGATTGACTAAAATGAAACTCCAATAAAAGTTTGGTGACTAAATATGTAGTTAACGTACATATTTTTTTTATTTCATTTCTAAACTATTTTGTCTATCGTAAACTAGAAAAGATTTAAAAAAATAAAAATAAAAATAAAAAGGGGATCTATCGCGGAAAGTAGTGTGTAAAGATGGCAACGGATCGGATTAGAATAAAGTTTTTGGTAAATTCGATCCGATTCGAAAATATGCATCTTTTACCTGAATCCAACTCGACCAAATTTTTTATATCTCCATCCGACTCGATTCGACCCGAAAAATATATACCTTCTACTCGACTCCAATCCGATCCGAAAAATATATACCCTCTACTCGACTCTGACCCAACCCGAAAATTTTATATCCTCCATTCGACTCGACCTGATCCGAAAAATATATACCCTCCACCGGACTCAGACCCGACCCTAAAAATATGCACCCTCCACCCGAATCCAACCCGACTTGAAAATTTTATATCCACAATCTGACTTGACCCGACCCAAAAAAATATATACCCTCCACCCGAATCCTCCCTCATTGTTCTTCACCCTCCTCAAATAACCAACCATAGCCAAATCTCCCATGGCAACATCCATTTCCACCCTTGTTTTCCTTCTCTTTTTCACCTTATCCTCTGCTTCGGACATATCATCCTCAACCTGGAGAACCGATGATGAGGTGATGAGCTTGTACCAAGCTTGGGTAGCTAAACATGCCAAAACATACAACACCATAGGAGAGCAACAGAACCACGTCGACATCTTTAAGGATAACTTGAGATTCGTCGATGAGCATAACTCGAAAAACACGACATTCAAGCTCGGCTTGAATAAGTTCGCCGATTTAACTAACCAAGAGTACCGTGCCTTGTTTTTGGGTACCAAGAGTGACCCTAAACGTCGAGTCATGAAATCCAAAAACCCCAGCCGACGTTACGCTTCCAACGTCGGCGACATCTTGCCAGACTCAGTAGATTGGAGAGTCCATGGTGCTGTTTCTCCGGTCAAGGATCAAGGGTCTTGTGGTGGGTTCAATTTCCATTTCATTTCAAGTTCTTTCTTTTAAAAATCTAAAACAAACCCACTGTTTCAGGAAGTTGCTGGGCATTCTCAACAATTGCAGCGGTTGAAGGCATAAACAAAATCGCCACCGGCGAGCTAATCTCTCTTTCAGAACAAGAACTGGTGGACTGTGACAGATCCTACGACGCCGGGTGCAACGGAGGCCTAATGGACTATGCCTTCCAATTCATCATCGACAATGGTGGCATTGACTCTGAAAAAGACTATCCTTATCTTGGAGCTGATAACCAATGTGATCCAACCAGGGTCAGTTTCCGAAGTTCAATTCTAACACAGTCATCACTCGTTTGTAAACGGTTAGAGATTGATGCCCTGTTTTTTGTAACAGAAGAATGCTAAGGTTGTCAGCATTGATGGGTACGAGGATGTTGTTCAATATGATGAGAGGGCACTAAAGAAGGCTGTAGCACATCAGCCTGTGAGTGTGGCCATTGAAGCCGGTGGCAGAGCTTTCCAACTCTATGAATCGGTAAAGTTCGAGCCATAACTTAAACATAATGCAGCAAAACTGAATCCTTGTGTTAACTCAGTTGTGGTTGTTTGAAAAGCAGGGAGTTTTCAGCGGTGAATGTGGATCGGCATTAGACCACGGTGTGGTTATTGTTGGATACGGGAGGGATGATGAGGGTAGAGATTATTGGATTATGAGGAACTCGTGGGGCAGCGGCTGGGGTGAAGATGGGTACATAAGGATGGAGCGAAACGTGGATGTGTTTACCGGAAAGTGTGGGAGTGCGATGGAGGCTTCCTATCCAGTTAAGAATGGGCCAAACACCATCAAACCATACTGGAGCAACGAAAACACTAACAAAATTAGCAGTGCTTGACGAATCTTTGCGTTTTCTGTTTTGAACCATTGGAGAAGACAAGCTGCCATCTCTATTTCATCGTTTATTGAAGTTATAAAAGTGTTTTGTGCATAGATTTTTCATTTATGGAACCAGCAACTGGGTATTGTTCTGATTAATGCATTTTAGTTATTTGGCAGCAACTTCTATCTTAATTAACACAACACAATTACATGAACTTCATACGATCAATAACCAGATTAGTACATTTGAAAATTAGGACGCTTGGCTTTGTTGGTTTTCTGAGTGTTGTTTCCTTTTACATAGAATTTTGCTTGTACTTCTTATATTATTCTCAATAATGTTACAAAATTTTATTAGTTGATTTATGTAAAAATTATGAAAATAACCGAAACCCAAGATTTTTTTTGTCAATATGAAGGTCTATGGAAACGTTGTTCTTCACTAACTTCTTGTTTCATATTCGAAATTTATAGGGGTTTTTTTTCTAACAACATTATTTGTAATTTTTGAATCAAACGTTCGTTTCCGAGTAATATATTTTATCATTACAGCTAACATTTATTTATATTTTTCGCTAATTGAATAAAATATAAAGTTCAAGGACTAAATTGAAAAAATAAAAAGTTGTTATCAAAAAGAAGAATTGAAATTCTAAAAGAAAAATTGAAATTATATAAGTGTTGTATGGTGGTAAACGATTAAATGAGCACTTGTTCAAATTTAGTAAAAAATAGAGTTAAAACAGTAAAAAAGTTGAAACAAAATTATGTAAACTTTAGAATTAAGTTGTAAAAGGAGGAAAGTTGTTGTCATAAGATAAATTAAACACCTATAAGTATTCTATGATAATTGAAGAGTATGTAGTTTAAATTTGATAAAAAAATATTTAAAACAATGAAAGAATTGAAGAGACAAGAAAATTAGGTAGAGATCAAAGTTTAAACATAATGTACCAAAATTAAATACTTAGTTAAAGATCAAAATGATTAGTTAAAGATCAAAATGATGTTTAATTTTATTTTTTAAATTATTTAAAATTTTAAAAATCTAAATTAAATATTAAATTTACTCAAACAACTGAAATAACTCAACTACAATAATCGAAATAAAAAAAAATTGATTTTGGTAGAGACTCGCTTCTAGTTCAAAACGCAATATCCAGTTAACAAATAGTTCATATAGTTTGCTTTCGAGTATTATATTTGATACTAATGTACATTCTATTTGGAATGGATAAGTTGATCAAGAAAAAGAAATATTTTGAAATTCATCACATTTTTAATGCTAGTGGTTCTGTTTAAGATTATTATAAAGTGGCAAGTAACCTGCTGCTGCACGCTTTGAAAGTCAGCTTCAAAAAAAATTGTAAACTCCAATTAAAATACAAATATGCTATGCGGGTCGGTCCGAATTAATCAAAATAAAATCTTAAAATTTGGAGGATAAAAAAATACATCTATTGGAGGATAAGTAACGAAACATCATACCTAAAAGGCCATCATTAAGCAAAGGTGGGTTCCCATATTTTGTTGAGATCTCTAAATAGCATTAAATTAATAAATAATACCATTATTCATTTACAACTGTATGTATTTATGACTAATCATATCATATCTCCTGGGAATTACAATATCCAATTCATTTCCAGAATTGCTTTGTTTACCGATTACAATGGTTGCTGTGTTCAACAAAGAGCTCCTGAGTTGGTATCTAATCACACTTAAACTCAGGGAAACTGTGGAATCTGGAATTCCCAGATCATCTACAGGGACCACCAGATCTCTTGAGTTGCCAGATGATTGTGAACAACAACAGCATCAGCACAAACAGCAATCTGATTCCTTGCAGACCCCGATCAATGAAGATGTCGAAAATTGCGGAGAGTTCGACCCTTCGCCGGAATTGGAGTGGATTATATCAATCCAAGAAAAGCTGGATCAGGCACGGCAAGATGATGCAGCAGGTTCCTGGGAAAGGTTGAGCATCTATAGAGTCCCTCACTATCTAAGAGAAGGTGACGTCAAATCTTATGTGCCTCAAATTGTTTCTTTGGGACCTTACCATCATGGCAAGAAGCGCCTACGCCAAATGGATCAGCACAAGTGGCGCTCTCTTCACCGTGTTTTGAAGCGTACAAACATAGAGATACAGGTGTATCTTGATTCCATGAAGGAATTTGAAGACAGGGCTCGAGTTTGTTATGAAGGAACCATCACTCTTGGCAGCAACGAGTTTGTGGAAATATTGGTTCTTGATGGCTGCTTTGCGCTTGAGCTCTTCCAAGGCGCTGCTGTCGGATTCGAACGTCTTGGCTACGCCAGAAACGATCCGGTTTTCGCAATGCGAGGCTCGATGCATGCTATTCATAGAGATATGATAATGTTGGAGAATCAGCTTCCTCTGTTTGTGCTTGATAGGCTGCTGGGGATTCAGCTTGGTGAGCCTGACAAGAAGGGTAAGGTTGCAAAATTGGCTATAAGATTCTTCGACCCTTTAATGCCGACGGATGAGCCAATAACTAAGAGTGAGATGAACAAATTGGGATCCTCTCTGAGGCATACAGACAGCTTTGACCCTTTTTCCGATCTCGGCGGCCTTCATTGCCTTGATGTTTTCAGAAGAAGTCTCTTAAGCTCAGGAGCCAAACCGAAACCTCGAGTTTGGCTCAGGAAAAGATCGAACTGTTGACGAAAACGGGTAAAGAAAACGAAAGAACACGAGAATTTTACGAGGTTCGGCAATGTGCTTACGTCCTCGGTGCCTAGGCGGCGCTAGAATTTTATTCAATGATATTTTAGGTCTAGGTTACATCTCTATTTATAATAGAAAACCCTGGTACATAATTACAAAATCAACCCTGTACCGTACCGCGGGGCCTACGCCCCCGCACCCCCAACCCACATAATTTATAACCCCACAACGAGACTTTCTTTGTAAGGACAGTTGATGTTCGCTTCGCTCACTCCGCTCCATCTCCTGTCATCTTTACTGGTATATTTATGAGCCATACCTAACAAATCTCCACCTTAACGAATATCCTGCCCCTTGGAAACTTCAATGTGGGTTGGGTTACCTTGCTTCTTTAACAACTCGAAACATTCAACAAGTCCAAGCAGTGCTTGAACTTGTCTGTCGTAACTGGCTTGGTGAACATATCAACGGCATTCTCATCAGTATGTACCTTCTGAAACAAAACTTCTCCAGATGCAACCAACTCTCTGATCTTGTGGAACCTTACATCAATATGTTTAGTTCTAGCACGATACACCTGATTCTTAGCCAAGTGAATAGCACTTTGATTATCACAAAGCAACTGAACACCCAACTCCTTCACTAAACCAGTAAGCCATAAAGCTTCTTTTGCAGCTTCAGCCGCTGCCATGTATTCAGCTTCAGTTGTAGATAGTGCCACGACAGATTGAACAGTAGACTTCCATTGCGCAGGCAGCAGTTAATCCATTGCGTATCGGAGCTCAGAGAGGCCTGCATTAAGTTCAGGAAAAGGAAGACCGATCGGTTCTGGGACATAAAGTTCAAGAACGGCATTCTACGCATTCCTCGCCTCTTGATACATGATGGAACCAAGTCCCTTTTCCTCAACCTGATAGCATTTGAGCAATGCCATCTTGATTGCAGCAATGATATCACTTCCTATGTGATATTCATGGATAACTTAATCAACTCAAATGAAGATGTGGGATACCTCCATTACTTTGGCATCATCGAGCATTGGCTCGGCAGTGATGTGGAAGTTGCCGACCTTTTCAACCGCCTCTGTTCAGAGGTTGTTTTCGATATCAACAACAATTATCTTTCCCATTTGTCTGAAGATGTGAACAGATACCACAACGATAGGTGGAACGCTTGGCGTGCGGCCTTGAGACACAGATACTTCAACAATCCTTGGGCCATCGTCTCATTGTTTGCTGCTTGTATCTTGCTGGTGCTTACTTTTGCTCAGACATTTTATGGTGTTTATGGATATTACAGGCCAAATTCCTGAATAAACAGTAAGGCTCCTCTTGTCTTCTCTCTATTCTGTTTGAAAAAGGTTGCAGTTATATATACATCAATGATTTCCATTCATTTCTTCAAAGATTAGGCTAAGGAGCTTTATTCTTTAAGCCAGAATATGATGATATACTGAATGTCTTTGTATTGAATACTTAAAATACAAAAGTATGAGAAAATGGGGTAGAAGGGAATGTTGTTTTTTTTAAGAGGTTTTGGATTCTAGCAGTTGTATCAGTGTGTTGTTAATAAGATAAGAAACTTATGATAAATACATCTTAGAGAAGATAACACCAATCAAGCATTGTAGTTGGTTTATATTAAATTTGCTTGTGAATTATAGATTTGAAGTTGAAATTCCCTCTTGTTCCTTGGGGTCAATGCTTTTTAGTTGTTACAAGAGAAAACTGAAAGGAAGAAGTTGTCAACAATTGTTATTTATGTCAAGGCTGCCACCATTTATTTGACGAAAAAATATGTTGTCTCTAGGCTTGGTATGTTTAAGTGGCAGCAAGGCTTTTTCTTTAGAAATAGCCTTTGTTTAAAAAGTAAGTCCTTAAAGACGGCAAAAGTGCTCAAATAAGGATGTGGGAATGTTTAATTCCCAATCTAATGCACTCATCCGATTAATTTCTGATCTAGGGTATTTTCTACAGGATTTTGGGATCTCTCGGCATCTTCAGTGGTGTTGATTATTTCTTGGGATCTCTAGGCATCTTCAATTGAAATCAAATTGAAATCAGGAAAAAAAAATTGGCGTTTGTACACAAATATCACTTTAACATAAATTAATTACTTATTAGGTACTATTTAAGAATATTTTACGGATCTAGCAAAATTTTAAATACTTTCTATAAAATTATTCCTGCATTAAATTACACAATACAATTATGTCTACCAATTACCACTTGACACTTTCTGATGCGTTTTTGACCCTTTCAAAATCCTATACGTATAGTATATTCTAGGAAAACTTTGAGGGTAAGTAATTTAAAATATAAATAATTTTATAAAATATTATGGATCATAATCATCATTTTGAAAATAATTTTGCAAAAAGGTACGATACATGCACCACATAAGATTTTGAAAAATATTTATAAAAGTTTTATAACTAATATATATTTTTCAAAATCCTACGCGGTGAATGTGTCGTGCCTTTCTGAAAAATTATTTTTCTAAATCCTAGAATATTGTATACGTATAGGATTTTGAAAGGGTCAAAAACACATCAGAAAGTGTCAAGTGGTAATTGGTAGACATAATTGTATTGTGTAATTTAATGCATGAATAATTTTATAGAAAATATTTAAAAATTTACTAGATCCGTAAAATATCCTTAAATAATTATGTTTCAAACACCCTTTGAGATAATATTCCCAATCTAACACCCTTTGCAGAAAGGCGCGACCATGCACCTTCCATCCCACCGACCCAACTGACTGTTCACATCATCCATCCCATCCTATAAATACCCCACTCTCAACTATTTTCACCACACCAAATCGTCTCAAATCCTCTCAAAAACCAAACATCGTTCAAATTTTATTTATAAGGTATATTTTGTTATATTTAATATTTTGTTAGTATTTTATTTAATTATTTAATTATTTTATTTTTTTTGCTGTTATAAAATGGAAAGCGGTCTGCTTTGTTTGGATGGAAATCTGTATAAGTTAAAGGAAACAATGATGTTGGATATCTCTACTGAAGCGACGACATTCTTCTAGTTGAGAGGATTGCTATGAATGTTTACGAGTTGAGAGCGTATTTATAGTCCAAAAAAAAGTTTAAAAGCGGTGCATGGGCCGCTACTATCTGCAAAGGGTGTTAGATCGAGAATATTATCTTAAAGGGTGTTTGAAACGTAAATATTTAAGGAAAAAGTGATTTTTTGGTAAAATCGCCAAAAATGCACAGAAAAATATTTTAGCCCAAAGACGCCGAGATATCCTGGGGTCTTTAGGTGATTAATGTAGAAAATACGTTAGATGAGGAAATGATGTTGAAAACACGTTAATTTGGAAATTAAACACTTTTTCCCCTTAAAGACACAAGTATTTTAAAATACGTTTTTTTCATTTTATATGAAAGAAATGAGAATCAATCAATTTTTATTATATTATTTTGATAAAAGAATTAAAAGAGTGTCCTTTTAATAATTTAACCCAAGTTTGACCCATCAATCATAAACTGGACTATAATTGACTTCCACAAACTAACCAACTTATTTACCCTATAACCTCCTGATCCAACAGAATTCATAACAACCCAACAATATTAAAACTAAGGGTAAATTGCAGGTTTGACAACTAAACTTTAATCCGTCTCTTATTTTACTCACTGTATTTTCAACTTCTTCATTTTAATCACTAAACTTTTTTACATTGAATTTTTTAGTTACTCCATGATTTTCTCCTTAACTCTACGGTGATGTGGCATTTCTTATTATTTTTAACCCATTTATATTTTATTAATAATACTTTATATATTTTTTGTTATTCCCTTATTTGCCACCCACATTCTCTTCCTCGTTAGATTTCATTAACTTTGTTTTCCCTTCCCCGCTTCGTCGTCACCTTTCGATTCCTCCAATAGAAAACTATCCAATCTCACAATTAAAACCAATCACACCCTAACAGCTTTCGGACGAAGGCTGGCCACGCAATAATCGCCATTACTAGGTGGTGACAAATCTTCAACTTTACTCTCAAAAACCCCTTTGACAGAAGTCCCCTCTTAGAGAAATCAATTACCAAATTCAACCACTTCAAAAAACCGCCCGCACAATTCATTAATCAAAATCTCGTAAATTGCCAAGGAAAATTCTCACCCAATCAAACCTTGTCGTTAGCCATCTCAATAGCTTCATCAACCTTCATTTCCTTAAAAAAAATAAACTAGAATCAAAGTATTAAAACTAACCACATTAGGCCAACAACCTTTCTCCTCCAACTCCCTAAACAACTTCAACCTTAATTCAAAATTCTCATTCCTACAATAACCACTAATCAGAGTATTAAAAGTACACACATTCAACTTCACTCTATCTTTTTTCATCCTCTTATAAATTTCAAGCCTCCTCAAAATTTTCAATTTTAGACGCACATTAATAAAAACATTGTAATTAAAAAACCAGGCCTTTCATCGATCAATTTCTTCATGGTTTTGAAAGTAAAAACTATATTCAATTTCCTAGATTTGTAAAGCACATCAGAATAATCTTAAGAGAAGTGTAACACCCTAATCCAGTACAACCTAAAGACTGATGGATTAGAATGCCACACGGAGCCACCTAAGTGACTAACCCGAAAAATTTCGTTTAAAATTATATTATAAAATTGATAGGGAAGTGGTGGAGGATTAATGAATGTTGCTCTTTTTGAAGAATCAAGGCAACAAGATTAGAATAAGATAAACAAAAGATAAAGAAATTGAAAATGAAATAAGATAATAAAGAATTCAAAAGATCTCCCTTATGAAGATGAACGGTAAAGATGATTGATGGTGCAGATGGATAAGTGTCTTATCGAACCCTCCTAGTCAAAATGAAAAGGCAAACTCGATAATATGGCTCTAACCAACCCTCCTAGTTGTGATGAAAAGATAAATTGGAGTGTGAAGATTAATCTCCTCACAAGAACTTGAAAGAACTCTAGGAGAAGAAGCTTCGAAGGCACAAGACAATCAACACTTGCAAAAACGAACTCTCGTTGTATTATTAATCAAAGAAACATGTTTTATAAAGTTGAATGAAGCCTCCTTTATATAGGGGATGAGTTCTAAAGGTCCTAAATAACTAATGAATAAAATAATAACAAACTAAACATGTCTTAACTCTAATTCCTAAAAAATAATAATAAACTAAGAATAATGTTTTATTTCAACCTTAATTCCTAATAAAATAATAAATATAATCCTAAAAGATAATGAATCATCCTATGTTAAATTATATTACAAATAATCAATAAAAATTTTGAATATTCGTAATATTTACAAAATCCCGTATTAATTCCGTGTAGGATTTTCTGCATGCACTGTCTTCACTAAAATGGTCATATATTGAGTTCCCGATATCAGATTGATTCAATTCAAGAACCGTTGGAAATATAAGAGACATTCCATAGTATCTCCATAAGACATGTTGACCAAATATTAGCAGGATACCATTCAAAAAGTCATCGTAAGTATGCTCATGTTATGGTCTTCTTTTCAAAGGCTTGGATGAGTGAATCATTTGGAAGAGTTATTATTTCTTCCTTTGATGTGAGCCTTGTGATGAATGTATCATCCTCCCTTTATTAAAAAATATTCAACCTCGAATCTAAAACATTAAAGGGAGCAACATTAGAGTCATTTAATGATTCATTCACATTATGCTTACCGAATAGATATGCTTTGAAACTTCGAGACTTTGCTCTTCTAATAGGTTCGAGTAGAAACATTACTCCAAAGAAACATGTATTATCATTATGGACTCTGGTGCATGTATCATTCCCCCACTCCTCAAAAGGATTCGTCCTCGAATCTAAAAATCCAAGATAAAGAGAATTAGATGTGTTGAAAGAAAAACTTGTGAAACATTTACCAGGATCAATGTGATTTGTCTTTATGTGTTTTAGTCGAGGTTTCTTCTTTGCAGGGACTGATTTCTTGTAGTCTTGAAATCTTCTTTTTCATACAAGTCTTGTAATCTGATATTTAGGTTGAAATTCAACATGACGCCGGCTACTGTTGACTTTCTTTATGATTTCTTCATATATTCTCTCCATGGTTTGACTCGTGTGTGGTGAGAATGAGTGTTGAAAACCCATGTCAACTAGTATTTTTAAGTAATCCCTCAAGTCTCCCAAGTGTGGTTCATGAATTAAGAATTCCCGGGAGGAGATTTATGGACTGCAGAACATTCGTGGTAGTGCATCACCTATTGTGTTTTGCTTACCTTGTAAAAATGAGAAGAAGTACGTTACAATATCATTAAAATGAGTAATAAAACACTTACCTTTGGACTCTCGTAAATCGTGACTCTTCATTGATATGGCATAGTGATTAGGGCTTTCAGGTGGTAACCCGTCAGGAGGGTCACCTAGCATCATTCGATAACTCTTGGTGATGGAAGATGATGTGGGTCAGTCCCGTGTTTTTTTTTCACTTTTTAATCATTTACATGGATTCATTATGCACGAACTATAAATCCTAAAAACATAAGCTTATCACTACAAAACATACACTTGTCCATGTTAGCGTATAAGTGTTCTCAGTGGAGAACTTCAAGAGTCGAGCGAACACGCATGATATGAGGATTAAGAGAAGAAGAGTAGATAAGAATATCATCAAGAAAGATAATAACATACATACATGTGGATTTATTCAAATCATGTTTCGTCATAAGATGGCGTCACAACTAAGGCTTTCCTGGATGCAGCCTTTTTGTAAAAAATCTAACTCTTTGGTTTCTTCGAGATTGTATGTTTGACGAGGTATGATGGAACCTTGAATTAGATTAGTTTGGTATTGTTTTCCTCTTTCTGATGGTAATCCATCAGGTGGATCACCTAATACTTCTCGAAAATCCTGTAAAATAGATGAAAACACACTAGGCAAATCCTTGTTAATGTTAGAAATTGAAATAATTAATTTCCTAAAGCGAACAAGGATGCAAGGTTATTTGTAAAGAAGGTTCTCTCTATATTCTTGTGTGCTCACACATAGATTTTGAGTCACTCTTTTCTTCTCACAATTAGGTTCACTCACCTCCCATGTGTCATTATTCTTTTGACTTTTGTAACTAGTTACCTCTTTTTCTTTTACCTCTTTTTCAGTTTTTTCTATTTTTGCTTTCCTTACCTCCTCACAAATTCTCATTTGATCTTTCAAGATTTCTTTTGGTGGAATTGGCTTGAGAATGTAAGGCTTACCGTCTAGGTTCAAAGTATATTTGTTTTCCTTACTGTCGCAACCGTCTTTCGGTTGGGCCCCGGAATTGGGCTTCGACTTAGGAAAATATGGATTGGAGTCGCCACCGATCTTTTATTTTAAGATAAATAGGTAGATCGGATACCTTATTTCTTACCTGATCTGTGTCTTACCAAAGATGTGTCGGATTCGGGAGTCGGTTACAGTCAAGGAAGGGTTAGCACCCTTGAACTGCCCTTTCGGTACTATGTAATTTTCAGTTGTCTTAAATTAAGAAAATTATAAGTTAAAATTAAAAGGAAAAATACGATCTCAATTACTTACCTTAGATTGATTTGAAAATATCCTTAAAAAATAAAGAAATGTGTTAGATAAACAAGGTAAAGAAAACAAATAAGATAAAGAGAATAAAATAAAAGGGAAAAAATAAAATAAATAAAATAAATAAATAAGATAAGGAAAAAAATAGTAAAGTAATAATTATATATAGTAAAATTTGAAAAATTAAAAAAAATATATATATACATCAAAGTATTAATAAAATAAATAAGCTATATATATATACAACAAATATTTAAAAATAGAAAAGCTACCCTCTCACTTCACCGAAAGTGGGGGGCTTTAGTCAGAAATAAGACAAAAAGAGGAAAGCGGGAGAGACTTTAGTTAGAAATAAAACAAAAAAATGGGTCCTCTAGGTTAGTAATATATAATATAATGTTTAATAATAATAATGATAAAGACACAAGGTTTTTTTTAAAAAAATATAATAATGAATAAAAAAATGAAAATAAAAAATAATATATATATATATATAAAGTTATAAGATATATTACGTAAGTAAATAAATAATCAAATAAAAATAATTAAGAATATATATATTAATAATAGGTATATAAATAAACTATTAAAAGTATAAAAAAATATATAACTAGATAAAGATAATTACAATATATATAGTAATAATAGACTTATAAGTAAAATATTAAAGAAACATATATATATATATATATATATATAATAAAATATAGTAAAAAAATGAAAATAATTTAATATATATATATACGTATAATAATAATAACATGAATAATAAAAATAAATGAATAAAATATCCATATAATAAATAAAGGGACTAATATAGATTTTTAAAAAGCTCTTCCCATCCTTTAATCGAAAATCAAACCGGTTTTTCAAAATAAGCCTCGGGGAAGCATAGATCTAAGAGAAAAGATCTCGGTTCCCTTGTGTTCATCGGCCTTTTCAAAGTAAAAACGGAAAAGAAGAAGTGAAACAAGCCACATGCAAGCGAGAATCGAAGCAATATAGGTAAAAATACCTCTTTTATTTCTCTGTTAAAAATTACAAGTGAATCTTTGGGGCTTCTTGCGTATTTGCTTTGGGTATATTTTGTGTGTGTGTGCAATCCCGTATGATAATCATGCCTTACAAATGGGAAAGATTACATGTATTTATAGTGAAAATAACTAACTAACAATAGAATCCTAATGCAACTAGACTCCTTGCTCGGTTGTTGCACCTTTGTTGGTGTGGTTGTTGCTTTAAAAGATATGGTTGTGGAAGAGTCCTCTTAGGAGATGAACTCTTGCTAGTTCTATCTTTTAAGAAAATGGGTGTCTACAACTGCCCCTCTTTGTCTTTTTTCATGGAACAAAAAATAGGACAAAGATAAAAGACACAAATTTTCGTTCAGTGGAGTTGAAGAATAACTCCCCGTCGAATTGAGTTGCGGATGGCTCCTCCGTCGCGAAGTCGAGTCCATCTTGAAATGATTTGAATCAGAATGTGGCTTCTCCTTATAGTCCACTTTGGTCTTCTTCTCGGTTTAAAGACCTTGGCTAAAAATTCGACTGGAAAGTAATTCATTGACTCCACAATGTGGTTGACATGCTCTCGAGCTGAATGAAACCAAAATCGAAAAGTCTTCGTTGACAGATAGCTTTTCTCGACTTAAGCTATGCTGACAGAAAAAAGGCTTCTTGCTACCAAGGCACAGCTAACCCAGATCTTCTTCTCGGCTTGAAAACCTCGATTGTAGCCGGACAATAGTGTGATTGAGGTGTCATCGAGCTGGATGGAATCGAACTCGACAATTTTCGCTGACAGATAGCCCTTCTTGCCTTGAGCTATGATGTAAATTTGATTTACCTCTGAGCTAAATGTAATCGAACTCGAAGGTCTTTGCTGATAGATAACCCTTCTTTGAGTTGGATATCCTTTGTCGTGAAGTTGAAATCCAATCTAGAGATGGATGCTGCTTGTGTGCACGATTCCCTTTCGTCGTGAAGTTGAAACCGTGGGTGGCCCCTTCGTTATGAAGTTGAGCCTGGTAATTGGATATCCTTCATCGTGAAGTTGAAATCGAAGTGAGTAGTATTGTTCGAGTCCAATATCCTCCGTCGTGAAGTTGAAATTGGCTCCGGAACTGGGAAATTGTTTGTTGACAGCCAGCCGCCCCTTCGCTGTGAAGTTGAGGTTTTATTGTCTCGAGTTCAATATCCTTCGCTGTGAAGTTGAAATTGGCTCTGAAATTGGGAAATTGTTTATTGACAACTAGTCGTCCCTTCATTGTGAATTTGAACTTGTGTCGTCTTGAGTCCAATATCCTTCGCTGTGAAGTTGAAATTGGCTCTGAAACTGGGAAATTGTTTTGTTGACAACCAGCCGTCCCTTCTTTGTGAAGTTGAACTTGTGTTGTCTTGAGTCCAATATCCTTCGCTGTGAAGTTGAAATTGGTTTTAAAATTGGGAAATTGTTTGGTGACAATCAGCCATCCCTTTGTTGTGAAGTTGAACTTGTGTTATCTCGAGTCAAATATCATTCGTTGTGAAGTTGAAATTGGCTCTGAATTTGGGAAATTGCTTGTTGACAACCAGCCGTCCCTTCGTTGTGAAGTTGAACTTGTGTTGTCTCGAGTGACACGATATCATCCGTTGTGGAGTTGAAATCGTGGATGTGTGGGAACGATATCCTCCGTCGTGGAGTTGAAATTGTGGATGACCCCTTCGTCGTGAAGTTAAGCCTTGACTTGAATATCATTCGTCGTGAAGTTGAAATCAGAGTATTGTGAAGTTTGGCTTCGAGCTAGATATCCTCCATCGCGAAGTTGAAATCTACTCTCGAGTTGATTGTGTAGCTTTGAGCTCAATATCCTTCGCTGCGAAGTTGAAATTGACTCTAGCTAAAACCTGAAAAAGTTATGCATATATGTGATGAGATGGATGCAATGCTCTTAGGTATGCCTAAAATGCATATGCAACATATGTTATTTTTGGGCTCAAGAGAGAAATCTCGATCTCCGGTTACTTTTCTGGAATCTTAGTTCTGGAATCTTCAAGTTGTGATCCCTGATCTCGAATTCTTCAAATGTTCAAATCTGATGTGCACATTCTATTTTTTGATTTGAGAAATGCTTTCGACCATCCCAAGTATGTGCCTGAACTGAGTGTAACAGTTCAGATGATGCTTCAAGAGAAATTATCTCGAAAAAGACAAAATTTATTTCAAGGGAAACAATCTCAAAGATATTTGTTGTTTCATGAGAAACGGTATCAAGGGAGACAAAATTTTGTTTTAAGAAAAACTGTCTCAAGAGAGACAAAACTTAGTTCCAAAAGAAATTGTCTCACAGGGAGATGAAATTAGTTCCAAGGAAAACATATTCAAAGATTTTGTTTCAAGGGAAACTATCTCAAGAGAGACAAAATTCATTTCAAGGGAAATGTATTCAATGTTTATGTTTCAAAGGTTTTTGTGTTTCAAGAGAAACAATTTCAAAGGTTTTTTTAAGGGAAACTGTCTCAAGAGAGACAAAGTTTGTTTCAAGGGAAACTGTCTCAAGAGAGACAATGGTGAGCACGATTCCCTTCGTCGTGAAGTTGAAACCGTGGGTGGCCCCTTCGCCGTGAAGTTGAGCCAGAAATTGGATATCCTTCATCGTGAAGTTGAAATCCAACTTGAAAATGCGAACTGGATCGGTTCTGAGTTAGCTCTCGAACTTGTCTGAAGTTGATTCTAAGATCTATCGATCTTTTAATATATCAAATTAGTTGAGGTATAGCTCCTTGCTACTGAGTTAAGCAACCACTATCGATTTTTACAAACTCTTTTAAATCAGGTATCTTTCGCATTGAAGTTGAAACTTGACTCTAAAGCTGCAAAAATTATGTATGTTAAAAATGATAAATGTGATGCTCTCAAGTATGTCTAAGATGCATGCAACATGAATTAATGTCATTTATCTCTTGGATAGAGCCTCATTTTTGCCTGCTTGTTCCTGCATGTGGAGGAAATGCCTTCAGAAGGTCTGATAATTCGCATTAGGATGTTGAATCCCCAAAGATGCCCCAATATCTAAAAATGCCCCAATATTTGATGTTGAATCTTCAAAGATGCCCCAAATGTTCCTCGTTTCTTGCTTCAGCATTGATTCTGAGCACAAGCTTTGTGTCTAAGAGTCACATGTCATTTACCAAGATCCACTCTAGAGAGACTGTCTTGTTTGAAAAAAATGTTTTTCTTTTTCTTTTATTTTCAAAGTTATAAAAATATCAATTAAAAAAGTTTTGAAAAAATGTTTAACTAAAAGTTTTGAAAATATTGTCACTTTCACGGTTTTGAAAAAAATGTTTAACTAAATGTTTAAAAATTGAGACGAATCATAAAACTAAAGTTCATCGGATATTAGAGAATTAATTACAATGTTAATCCTTCAATAAATTATAGCTATTTGACAAGTGTCAAGATCAAAGCTATCTTTGGGAAATGGTTAAGTAAGGAATGAATAAAAAAGTCTCAGATTATCGTGTTTGGTCAAAGGTTTGGCATTTTATGCTCAAAGGATTGATGGGGTAACTTGCATGTTTCTCTGCTGGAAGTGTTCTCTGACTCCCAACCTTTATTGTCACACTCGGATTGTGCGATGCTTATCAAGGAATTTGTGTGATCGTCTCAGTTGCACAATTTTGTATTCGAGCCGCCTTTTCAGGTTTTCAACTCAAACCCTCTTTTGGTTTCAAGACATTATTCAGGATTTATGTATTGAACCCCCCTTTGTCATTTTTCTCTACCATGCATTAATTACATTATTTTTTTGCAAATTAATCTTGATGAGCGGGATGAAATCTGAAGATAGTCTCTTCTGTTTAGAAATCCATGTATGATTAGAAGGGACTTTTAAGGCACGTAATGTAAGCCAGGGCTCATGGTTATGAAAGAAAAGGATAAATAGGCCCAAATAAGTGTTTCAGGGTATTGAACCAAGGATCAATTCATTCTAATGCCCTCGATCTTG
Source organism: Hibiscus syriacus (assembly GCF_006381635.1). Taxonomy (NCBI): domain Eukaryota; kingdom Viridiplantae; phylum Streptophyta; class Magnoliopsida; order Malvales; family Malvaceae; genus Hibiscus; species Hibiscus syriacus. The sequence continues at coordinate 2,475,162 of NW_024062846.1, read as the reverse complement.
TCTTGCTCAAAATGTCTCTTTCTCCTGATGCTCTATGATCTTCGAGTGAAGTGATTCAGTGATTCAAGAATGATTGTGCTTGATCAATCTCATAGTTTGAAGCTTGATGTTCCATTTGTCTTTAGGGAATCTTTGCATGTGCTTTTTGTCCCTTTTCCTTTTGATTTTTGCTTCTTTTCTCTTTTGTTCTTATTTTTTCTTTGTTGCTTCTTTTGTTTTTTGTTCTTGATTGAATCTTCGCACTTGGTATTTGGCCCACCTTTTGGTATTTCCTTCGATTGATGTCTTCACTCATGTGAGTAGATTTCTTCCACCTTGCCCCCAGTGTGGAGGGTGATCCTTGGTTAGGGTTGAATCAGAAGAAAAATACTATAGGCTCAAAAGGGGACACAAGAGATATATTTTTTCTCCTGTTGGAAGGGATAAAGAAAGAAAGCCGTTTATCATTTCATACATGGAAGTCCTCATAGAAGAGGTATCCCCAGGGGGATAGATTTTCAGGATTAATTCTATTTACATGAAAACAATGTAATTAATGCATGATAGAATTATTTCGGATGAATTTTTCTTCTTTTTTCCCCCAGATGTCTTAATGTTAAGCTCCCTGTGAGATGCCCCAAGTTATGTCTTAGAAGAATGCTCATGTTCAAATGAACAACTCGATGCTGTGGGCTTTAATGGTGTAAAAATGTCAATTTTTAGTCTAAAAAGACAATGGTGTGATCTTATTGACTCAAAGAAAGGTGTGGGTGTATCAAAAAGATAAAGGTAATGTTCAAGAATTTCAAAGGGAGGTAATGTAAAAATTTGGTCTTTTTGGTTTTGACCGTGAGTTATTTTGGGTAAAGAATCAAGGTATTTTGTTTTGGAAGGTCTAACCTTGCCATATGTCAAAAATCTATAATTCTTGAAGAATTAAAAGAATCCTTAATTCATTTAATATTTGAAGAACAAAAGATTAGAATTTGTTCAATTGCTCCACCTTAGAAAGTAGCATAAATTCAATCCTTTAAAAGATTAAGCAAACGATGAAAGATTAGAGACGTGTTTAAACAAAACAATCCTCTAAGTGCAAATGGTATATGCCATGCTCCCTTCTTCGGCCGTTTATGCCCCTGAATCCATCAGGTTTTGGATCTTGCGCTTCAGTGCCTTATAGTTCTCAGAGGAATGTTTGGGGCTTCTTATGTGGTAACAGCTAACAACTTCAACATCCTAGTCCTTAGGATATGGGGATTATTTTCTTAGATCATCCTGGCCGGCTTTGTCCTACCATCAGCTGATCAGGCTCTTTAATGTTACAATCTTTCTTCCATGTGGTTAAATCCACTTCATCGAGTCCTTCATGACTTAATTTTATGTTTGTGAAAATGCTTAAAAATGTAGATGAAGATGTAAAAAGGCAAAAATTCAAAATGCAAGAATGCATGAAATGTTCGAGGCATTGATCCAGAAAAGTGTCCATTATTATAAATAATCTTTACTTAGACAAAAATGTTTTATCTTGTAAGAGACATAAAAACAATCAAAGGTACATTCGGACTAAATCCTCTAGACCCCGAACAACTTCTAGTAGGTTGACAAGTCTTATGTCTTCATCTATCACTGGTTGTATGCCTTGTCGGACCATTCCAGCTTCCCTTGCCAGGCCATGTAGATGACGCTGCCTTCTGTACTTGATCCAGGAAGTCTCGGATGACTGCGTCTCTGGCCTTCACCCTTTGTTGTGCTTGCTCCCAACGGAAACGCCATTGTAAACCTCCGTCGAAGAGCACTATCTGAAGCTCGCTCACTTTCTTCTTGAACCCATCTACAATAGCTTCTAACTCAGCTATTGTTTTGCCATATCTCTCATGTTGTTTCTCCAGATCAGCCATCTGGATTCTCAAGCATTGGTTTTGATGCTGACTGTCTGCTAAGCGCCTCTGGGCAGTCTTCATCTGTTCCTTCCAAGCTCTCTCATCAGGCCCTTCGAACTTTCTTTTCAGGCTATGAGCTTCGTCTTTCCAGTATTCAGAAGCCACTTTCAACTTGGAGTTATCCTTGACTTTATCTTGATACCCATTTCTCAAGTTTTCGAGCTCAAAACAGACTTTTTTCTGTTCTTTTTCAAGTTTGTCTGCTCGATCTTTCTGAGAGTCGACATCTAGCTTCCACTGATAGCGCTCAGCTTCAAGCTCCTTTACCCTCTGCTTCAGCTCGTTATTCACAGCTTCAAACTCTGTCTTGGCTATCTCAAGTTCAGAAAAGACGGGCCATAGATGTTCTTCCAGGGTTCAGGTGTCCTCATAGTTTGGCACCGGGATATTGTCATTTTTTCTCAATCTTCGCCACTCCACATAGTCCGGAGTAAGCATGTTTCTGGCAGCTACAACATCTATCCGGAATACTTTCTTCCATGAATCGATTGCTTTCTTGATCATCTTCTTATAGTTGTCACCGTGATACTCAAACTCTGATCTGGCTAGTCCGCATGTTGCTGGGACAAACTGACGTGCCCCATACTGTCTAAGTGCTAACAACGGAGCATACCCAACTGCACCCCAAAGTCCAAGTAAGGTCATAGTGTCGGAGTCCCCATATCGAAAAAGAACGTCACTGAGGAACAACCAGGGGGCACTCCATGTAATATCCTGATCCTGAAGATGCGTGAAGACCTTCATCCATTTTTCCTTTGTAGCACCTTCATGCCATTTCATAGTGATGAACTCTCCCAAAGGTGAATAGGTGGTGCTAAATAGGCGGTAAGTAACCCCGTTAGTGTTTTAGAAGTGGCTGTGAATCCAGACTTGAAAGAGCTGAACACACCCAATGAATCTTCCTCCACTAGCTCTTCTGCAATGATTAAGAGAACGAAAGGTTTCGGCTAAGATCGCAGGTGCTGGGTTTACTTGCTTCGAAAGTTGCTAAATAGTTCCACCACAGCAGCATCAATGTATCCCAAAGTCTTCGGGAATATAATCAGACCATACAAACCCAGTGCAAATAGGTCTATTCCCATCTTTCGTCAACCCCGACAACCTTGGCTAGTGTAATCTTGAAAGACTGACTCTTGATGTGTTTAATATAAGCTCGCTCCAGTCTGATATTTTCACAGTGCAACAATGTAGTGTACTCTTCAATGGTGGGTACCATGTCCTCCTAATTAAAAGTGTAACTATATCCCGGGTTACTGAACTGAACCAAGGCTCTGATCAAGGGCTCATCAGTCTTGATATGAAGCAACAATGCAATGTCACCGTACTGTTGGTTGAACTTCTGTTTCTGATCATTCTTCCAACTGCCCCAGATGTCCCGAAGCTCTTGCACGTCGTTCTGCTTTAGGCTAATAGAGGCGTAGCTAACCAGTTCTGACACATAGCTTCCTTGAAGACTGTCTCCCTTTTCCTTCTGAGTCTTCTCGGACCATAGTCATACCTCGGGGTTTTTAATCTCTTGTATTACAACACCTTTATCCATTAATTCAGATTATTATGTGTAACAAACACCTTTTAGGGATCAATGACCTCTTGTTATGATGCAAATGCTAAAAAAACAAATACAAAGGCAAACAATTAGTAAAATAAAAACAAATAGAAATGAATAAAAATAAAAAATTAGAAAGAAAAAAACATAAGGAAAAAAAACATGGTTAGGAAAGAAATGTCCTAGGTTTTGGAATGTGGTTTTGGGGTAGGCTCTATTTCTTCAAAGTCTCCCGGTTTAGGTTCTAAAAACGGTACCCGAGTTCTCCTTGCTGGCGCCCCCTTGGGCTTACCAGACCCTTAGTCCTAAACCCATCACAGGCTTGTGTGGACTAAGTTAAACTCGAGAGGACACATTCCCTTATGTCTATGCGGAGAATAAATTCACACGAAGACATAAGATATATGAATCCCAAAGGCTACTTGCTAGGCATATGCGGTGAATAAATTCACACGAACGCGTCGCTTTCACCCCCACTTAAAACGGGTTCGGAGCTCGGGTATAGAGCCTTTAGATGAAAAAAAGTTCGGGAAGCTGAAGAAAATGGTCAGTCAACTATTTACTCGGAAAAATATAATCAAAAGTAAACAATAAGAATCAAAATGTTACCTTAAAATTTCAACTTACCCTTTTCATTAAAAAGATAACTGGAAATTGCCTTAGCCTGACTCGCTTACCTGTCCCCAGTGGAGTCGCCAAGCTGTCGCAACCGTCTTTCGGTTGGGCGCCGGAATTGGGCTTCGACTTAGAAAATGTGGATTGGAGTCGCCACCGATATTTTATTTTAAGATAAATAGGTAGATCAGATACCTTATTTCTTACCTGATATGCGTCTTACCAAAGATGTGTCGGATTCGGAAGTCGGTTACAGTCAAGGAAGGGTTAGCACCCTTGAACTGCCCTTTCGGTACTATGTAATTTTCAGTTGTCTTAAATTAAGAAAATTATAAGTTAAAATTAAAAGGTAAAAATACGATCTTAATTACTTACCTTAGATTGATTTGAAAATATCCTTAAAAAATCAAGAAATGTGTTAGATAAACAAGGTAAAGAAAATAAATAAGATAAAGAGAATAAAATAAAAGAAAAAAATAAAATAAATAAAATAAATAAATAAGATAAGGAAAAAAATAGTAAAGTAATAATTATATATAGTAATATTTGAAAAATTAAAAAATATATATATACATCAAAGTATTAATAAAATAAATAAGCTATATATATATACAACAAATATTTAAAAATAGAAAAGCTACCCTCTCACTTCACCGAAAGTGGGGGGCTTTAGTCAGAAATAAGACAAAAAGAGGAAAGCGGGAGAGACTTTATTTAGAAATAAAACAAAAAAATGGGTCCTCTAGGTTATTAATATATAATATAATGTTTAATAATAATAATGATAAAGACACAAGGTTTAAAAAAAATATAATAATGAATAAAAAAACGAAAATAATAAAAAAATAATATATATATATAAAGTTATAAGATATATTACATAAATAAAGAAATAATCAAATAAAAAAAATTAAGAATATATATTAATAATAGGTATATAAATAAACTATTAAAAGTATAAAAAAATCTATAACAAGATAAAGATAATTACAATATATATAGTAATAATAGACTTATAAGTAAAATATTAAAGAAACATATATATATATATATAATAATAAAATATAGTAAAAAAATGAAAATAATTTAAAATATATATATACATATAATAATAATAACATGAATAATAAAAATAAATGAATAAAATATCCATATAATAAATAAAGGGACTAATATAGATTTTTAAAAAGATCTTCCCCTCCTTTAACCGAAAATCAAACCGCTTTTCAAAATAAGCCTCGGGGAAGCGTAGATCTAAGAGAAAAGATCTCAGTTCCCTTGTGTTCATCGGCCTTTTCAAAGTAAAAACGAAAAGAAGAAGTGAAACAAGCCACATGCAAGCGAGAATCGAAGCAATATAGGTAAAAATACCTCTTTTATTTCTCTGTTGAAAATTACAAGCGAATCTTTGGGGCTTCTTGCGTATTTGCTTTGGGTATATTTTTTTTGTGTGCGCAATCCCGTATGATAATCGTGTCTTACAAATGGGAAGGATTACATGTATTTATAGTGAAAAAAAACTAACTAAAAATAGAATCCTAATGCAACTAGACTCCTTGCTCGGTTGTTGCACCTTTGTTGGTGTGGTTGTTGCTTTAAAAGATATGGTGGTGGTAGAGTCCTCTTAGGAGATGAACTCTTGCTAGTTCTATCTTTTAAGAAAATGGGTGTCCACACTTACCATAGTAGGTAACATCATTGTCGTATTGACATGGTCTTCCCAGAAGGATGTGAGAAGCTTGCATTGGAATTATGTCACACCAAATTTCGCCACAATACTTTCCCATCTGTAGTTTGACTAGGCATTGTTTGGTGACTTTCATCTATGACTCTTTATTAATCCATTACGGACAATATGGTTTTGGTTGTTGTTGACAAGGTAGGTTGAGTGCCTCTACCAAGTAGCTACTCACCATGTTTTCATGTTTTCACAACTTCCATTATCAATGATTATGAAGTAAGGTTTACCTTGTATCAAACATCGGGAATGGAATAAGTTTGTTCTTTGAATATTAGCTTCTTCTGTATCTTCAATACTTAAAGCCCGACGTATAACCATACAATTAGGTCTGAAAATTTGTCCTATTTCAAACATCTTGAAAATCACAATACTCAATGAAACATTTAAAGTAAAATAAAAATAAAATAAAGAAAATTCAACAAAGTAAGAAACCTCAGAAGTTACTCCAAGAAAGTAACACAACAAGCAGAAAGTAAGCTGATCTTGTACTCTTTAAAACTCACTTTACCAAGTAATCTTCCACAGTTCGTATCGGAGCTTGATTACTAGCAAAGGCGATAAGAAAACCTAAAAGCTCTAAGAGGCCAATCAAGGGTTAGACTCCAAGAGAACGAGAATGCAAAGAAAGAAGAAGTATGTAAACTCTGTAGTCCACTAACACAAGGAAGATAATGTGTTAGATAATGTAAAACAACAATAAAAAGGGAAAACAAAAGAACCTAAAACACTAAGAGTAAAAAAAACCAGAAACCTAGAAAATGTGTAGTCAGATTGAGCAATGTTTTTTAGGGAGTTAATGGTGTCTAAAAATTTTTGGAAAAATTATTGAATGTCGATCGATGTGTTTATAAACCACCTGTAAATTTTCAGAACCAAATACCTTCAGTAGTATCCAGTAGACTCTGTTCAACAGTGAGTCCTAAAAAAAGTACGTTTTTCTTGATCGCTTTGTTCGAAGGTGTTATTGATCTAAAACAATTTTGGATTGTTTTTTTAATAATCTTCAATACATTTAGTTTCAATCTGGAAATTTCCACCATGAAATTCTTCTTGTAGAATTTTCAAGAAATTCGACAAGATTCTAGACCGAATCTGCCAATGAAACTTGAACAATGTATTTGAAGGATCTAATGAACTCCGATTGGGGTGAATTTTGGAATGGATATTACTCTTAGGATGAATATGAGATCTGGAGAAAATAAGCATTAAATTCCTTCATTTGCAATTTTAAAATTTTTGTGATATTTTGTTTTTATTTTTTATGAAAAATAGAAAACTAACAAGAAAAATTTGAATCTAAATTAAATTTAAACAAAAAAGAACCTGAAACGATGAATCTTTTGCGAACAAACTTTGTTGAGGTACCTTGGTGGTTTTCTGTGCAAGAACAAGCAAGATTGCTTGATTCTTTCCAAGAATTGGCCCAAATCTGATACCAATTGATAGGGAAGCGGTGGCGGGTTAATGAGAGGTGCTATTGTTGAAGAATCAAACCTAAGAAGCGGTGGCCGGTTATGAAAAATGAACTCTCGTTGTATTATTAATCAAAGAAATATGTTTTACAAAGTTGAATGAAGCATCATTTATATATAAGATGAGTTCTAAATGTCCTAAATAAGTAATGAATAAAATAATAACAAACTAAACATGTCTTAACTCTAATTCCTAAAAATTAATATTAAACTAAGAATAATGTTTTATCTCAAACTTAATTCCTAATAAAATAATCAATATAATCCTAAAAGATAATGAATCATCCTATGTTAAATTACATTACAAATAATCAATAAAAATATTGAAAATGTGTAATATTTACAAAATCTCGTATTAATCCCGTATAGGATTTTCTGCATGCACTGTCTTCAATAAAATGACCATATACTGAGTTCCCGATATCGGATTTATGGAATTCAAGAGCTGTTGGAAAGATAAGAGACATTCGGTCGTATCTCCATAAGAAATGTTGACCAAATAATATCAAGATACCATTCAAAAAGTCATTGCAAGTATGATGTTGTTCTGGTCTTCTTTTCCGAGGCTTGGACGAGTGGATCATTTGGAAGAGTTATTACTACTTCCTTTGATGTGAGCCTTGTAATGCATGTATAAAAAAATCTGATAAAAATTATCCATAGTAAATAAAAAAGAACATAGTAATAAAGTTTACAAATACGGGGAGCTCCCAAAGTAACCAAAATAATACAATATTGAGTTTAAATAAAAAAGAGTTACGACTGATTACATAAAGGTCCATAAATAGTACATACCCTCTAATACAAATCAACACGTACTCTGAGGATCTCTACTAAGCTGGAATATCTGGTGACGATAACGCTCTTGGATTGGTAACCTAAGAACCCACACACAGAAACACATTCCATACGCTGAGCTTATGAGCTCAGTTCCACGCTAATAATTGTACTATACTAAATGCATTCATTTGATGAGGATGCAAGTGGCATAAGTATATAAACATAGGAACTACTGTATGAACTATTTAGTAGGCATCATGGATTGGCTGAGGTTCTATATCTCATAGCTCACATACCCCTCTGACACCCTCGGGTATTCAAGTTGAGATCTGGAACTGCACCGAAAATGTATACCATACCAACTTACTCCGTTGAGTCTTGGGGCATAAGTTCCCAGTCGGCTACTGAAGTGCCTTAGCACCAAGTAAGATATCCAACTGACTGTCGTATTATGCTAAAGATACTAGGGTGTCCTGGTTGTTTCTCAAACGCCAAACAAGACTAGTTTATGTAATCATAGTTGTTATTGTTTCTAGTTGTTATGAATTTAATTATTGTTCTCACTTGTAGTTTTATCTGTTGATATTATGATGTTATTAGGGCCCTCAAGTCTAATTTCTTAATCATTGGATTACTTATGTAATACCGCAAATTTTGGCGAGTAACCAAAATATAAGTTTTGAAAGTTTAGTAGCCAAAGTATAAACTTTGTAAAAGTTTAGGGGCCAAAAATATATTTTTTAAAATTTTATATTTTGGTTTGTAAATAAATAGTTTATTCTAAAATTTATGTTTTTGTGGAAATTGGAATTTTGATTCGAGATTTGTTTTAAAAGCTATAAAGTAGTAAAGTTCGATAGGAAATTTGATAATTGGATCAAACCGAAATTTCACGATTTTTTGAAGGATAATGGAAAAAGGTTAGAAATATTATTTCCATAATTTAAAAAGTGAAATTTAACATAGATCAGTGGAATTAAGGTCGATTTTCCATGTTAAATCAAAATTGTAGAATTTGGGGACTAAATTGTAATTTTCAAAAATTATCAAGGATAAAGGTGAAATTCAATTTTTGTTGCATCATCTTTGACTTTGGAATATTAAAATGGAAGATATTGTAACGGCAAGTTGAAATTATCATGGTTCATCAAAGTAAAATGATAATTTTACATTAATTTAATTTTAAATGTTATTATTTTAAGTTAGAGGTGGCAAACGAGTCATTCAGATCGGGTTTGGGTCGGGTCATTTTAGGTCTAGATTAAATTAAGTTTAATTTTGTTCGAATTGGATCGGATCTGGTTCAAATCTAGTTCAAGTGTACGGTGAATCGGGTTGGGTCGGGTATCGAGTCGGGTCAATTTTTGAGTTAGGTGATTATTGGATCGATTATTTTTAAGTTCGGATTAACATCGGATCGGTTAATTTTTGGATCGGGTCAATATTGGGTCGTGTTAATACTGAATCAATTAGATTTCGGGTCAAGTCAATATCAGATCAGTTGATTTTCGGTTTGGGTAAACCTTTAGATCAAGTCAATTTGGGTTGAATTGTTTATGAGTCTAATTAAAATCAATAATATATAGAATAGTTGATCTATACTTGTAAAAATATGCCTTCTTATTTGTTAATTTTATCATATAGGTTTAAATGTTTAACTCTCAATCGTTCAATATTTTGAATTAAACCATCATTTAGAGATGATAAATCGATAATTTGACACAAATACTATCATATAATACGTGTTAGAATTTGTTATAAAAATTTTATATTAATTTTGTATGAAAAGTTTATAATGAGGACTACTTGATAAAGAAATATTTTTTATTAATTTTTTTTATTTCTAATTATAAATTTAATATTTTTATTAAATTTTAAAAAAATAATACATAACTTCTTTTTGTTAAGTTTTAGTCGTAACTTAAGTAAATTTTATGTTATTTTTATTATAAATCTAATATTATTTCCTTTGTTTTAGTTGTTTTCTATTATTTTTATTATAAATCTATTATTTTTTATAACAAGTAAGAAAAGTAAACTTTATTTATTACTGTTTTCAATCTTACAATTAGATTCTTACTCTTATATTCCTCTTAAACTTTCTATTATTTTATTATAAATATATTGTTTTTAATAAATTATCAATTTTATTTAAATTAAATTATTAATGAAAATAACTTTTATCGTTTAGTAACTTTTATCAATTTCAATCTATTCGGGTTGCTTTTGGGTCGGGTTACTTTCGGATTGGGTTAAAATTCGGTTCGGGTTAATTTTAATTCGAGTTGCTTTTGGTTTAGGGTTAATTTCAATTCAGATTACTTTTGGTTCGGGTTAATTTCAGTTTCAATTCAAGTTAATTTCGGTTCTGATTGATTTTGGTTTCGCTAAGTTTTGGATCGGGTATGGTTCGGGTCGGGTATGGGTCGAGTATCATATCAAATTTGATTATCATGTTCGGGTTAATATTGGGTATTGGGTCAGGTAAATCAATTCGGGTAATTGAGTTCGGGCCAAGTTTGTCAGGTTTATATTAAGTCAAGCCATGTGTAAAGTGATAATTATCAAAGAAATTTCAAGAAATTTTTAGCTTCTTTAAGCTCCAAACCGTGAACCACCATAGCTAGGTAAGAAATTTTTGTGATTTTATTTTAAGGTTATTCGATTGATTTTTGGATTAAGCTATTAGATAGAGAATTAATCTACTTGAAATTCTCTGTCATTTGGTATAATTATTTCATGGGAAACATGCTTGGATAATTAATTCATGATTAGGTTTCATGAAGAACATGTTGAATTTTGAGGAATTAAATTATGATTTTTATGTTATTAGTGTTGTAGATTAATTTCCAAGCTTGAGTGATAATTAAAATCATATAGAAATGCATAAATTCAATTTGGCCACACCTAAATTTTATGACAATTGATTGAATCTAGATTGAATTTGATATTAGGATGATTGGAATTGCATGAATTTGATCATATGAGGTTGAATTTATGCTTGAAATTGAATGAAAAAATATATCCTATTTCTACGAGGAGGTTTGGCCATGGCTATAAAATTAGGGGGAAATATTAAAAATTTCCTAATGTCTAGAATTGATATTATATGGATTCTAAATGTCTTGGAGATTGATTTGGATCAATTTGGAAGTTTGTGAATGTAAAAGGGACTATTTTGTAAGTTTTGGAAATTATGAGATAATGATGTGTAAATGTTTAATTAAGAGTGTTCAATGCTGGAAATTAATGTTTAAATGATGAATTTGAAGTTAGAATATTGTTATGGATCAAAATGCAAAAGTTGATGAAGTTTAGTGGTTAATTCGAATGGATTAGGAAATTAGGTATTGAATTACAAGTTTACAAAAGTAAAAGTATTAAATTGAGTATATTATTTCAATTATGGAAATTTTACAAATGGATTTGAATTAAATAAAATGGTGAAGGACCATTTTAATTAATTGGGAAAGTTGGTATGAATTCTAAAAGAATTCATAAATGGTGACTAAATTGTAAGGTTTATGAAATTGAGTGGGTTGGTGATGAAAATGAATATATAAGGAATTGAAGGTTCATTATGGAAATTTTGAAGATGTTATGGAATAGTGAAATGATTTTTATATCGAATAAGTATCGAATATAATTTATGGATTTTATCATTTGATTTTAATTATGTTAGTATAATACGAGTATATGCTTTGAAATATATGTGTTGCGAATGTGATTATTGTTTAGATACTTGTAAAGACCATTTTTCTGACCTAACAAAGCAGGGCTCAAGCCTAAAATATAAACTAAACCCCAAAACAAAAAATAGGCCAAAAATGGCCTAAACCAAACTAAACCCTAAACCAAAACCTAACTACCCAAAACCCGACCCGAAGGCCCAAACCCTACCCAGGAATACCCTAGCCCTAGGGTAGCCACCCCATTCACCCCACTCAGCAGTTGCCCTCCTCTGCCCTAGTCCCAGCCGAGGCCTCAACCCACACTCCACGCTCCTACAGAAACAAGAAAGACAACAAAGATTTCAATGATCAATTTTTTTGTAAAAAAATGGGTATTTAACCAAGCAATGAAACTGCAAAAGGATTCAAAAATCCTCCAAAAAAACACTGTACTACTCTGTTCTCAAGCAATAACAACAAAAAAAGATTGTTCATCTTTTTTTTCATTTGCATAGCTTTTTATGCGTTCATTCTCTATGTAATTCCAAATCCAATAGTAAAAATTTTTCTTTCTTTTTAGTTCGAGTAAAACCCAAGTTATTTTTTTAGTGAAAAAATATACATTGGATTTCTAAAAACTCGTTGCATGCTTCGTATAACAATAAGATTTTTTTCTTTCGAATATAGTCTAGCAATAATCAACCAACAACCCATATTTACAGCAAAGAAAAATAACAAAAAAAAAATAAAGTGGAATGGTCGTACCTGAACCGGAAGGGGTCACTGGAGTCGAGAAGTCGAAGGGTCTTAGGCCGATTTCGAGTGGTTAAGGAAGTTTTTTCAGTGGTTTTAGAACTAAAGGAGGGTTTAGGGGGGCATTTGCATTTTTTGAATTTTTTTGGGGGTTTGGGATTTCCAGCCACTGTGTGCGGCGGTCAAAGGATGTGCGGCGGCCAGTAGCGGATCGACCGAAACCATATGAGAGAGTGGAGATCTCTCTCCCCCTTTTTTTCCTAAAACATGTTAGTATTTATAGAATAATTTTTTGTTTTAATTGCATTTAGCCCCTGTAGGTTTGCCGTGTTTTTATGGTTTGGTCATTGAAGGGACCAAAACTTCTATTTTGCATTTTCTGTGCATGCTTTGGTTTTTTGGGTTATTTGCATTTAGCCCATGCAGGTTTTCTATGTTTTTGTAGTTTGGTCCCTGAAGGGACCAAAACTATTATTTACCCTTTTATTTGCCTATTTTTATCTATTTTGGTGAAATTACTCTTTAGTCCTTATAAGTTAGTCATGTTTTTGTATTTTAGTCATGTGTAGTGTCTATTTAATTTTTTTAAATATGCGGATCGATTCTATAATTTTCCCCTTTTATTTAACAAATTACTTTTTGGGCTTAAATAAAAATGGTAAAATTTCTCTTAGATCCCTGTAGATTATACGTGTTTGGTGTTTTAGTCACTAATATGTTTAATTTTATTTTATTTCAAATTAGACTTTATATTTTAATTTATTTTAATTTAGCCCCTTTTTATGTTTAATTTATTCCTTTTTTAGCTTATTAATTTCAAATTTATGCAATTAGGTCATTATATTTATGTTTATTTTTTTATTTTTTTTACTAATTTAATTATTTGTTGTTTTAATTATTTCAATTAAGTTTATTATTTATTGTTTTGTTTCATAGTTTAAATTCTAGATTTAGTTTTAAATTAGATTAATATTTAAATCAATCTTGGAAATTAGGGTTTCACATTAGTTTTAATTAGGGAGAAATTCGAGTTGAGTTTTCGCAATAGATGACTGATCACTCGAACCGATTTCTCGACTCTTAAAATTTGTTAATAATTAATATTTTCTAAAAGACTTTAGGTTTAATAATTTAGATAATTAGGTTTTTTTATTTATTAATTGGTCATCATCCTTAGAAATTATTAATTTAGGTCCTTAAGCTTTTAATTCTTTTAGAACTCGATACTTAAGATATTGACCTTTTAGTCCCCGAATTACGATTAGAGCCTTAATATTAACATAATTAAAATAGGTTAAATAGAGCCTCCACTTTTAGATAGATTTCAATATAGTCCCCTTAATTTAGGGAATAATCCGAGTTGGCCCTCGCCTAAATGTTCGAGGAATCATCTCGGTTATTCTATTTAATAACTGATTTAAAAATCAAATATGGTAACTATTAGAGCCTAAATTTAGGTTTAGTCACCTAAGTTCCTTATTTTTCATAATTTGACACCTAAAGCTAGAAAAAGCCTTTAATTTACCTTAGCTTAATTACGATTAGATAAAAATTTGTTTGATTGCACTTTATTTTTAAACCTACGACAATGTTCACCTATTAGGGAATTAATGGTAAATCTCCTGCAAGTATGTTCAGGGGTGACTACTGGTGATTCCTGAAATGGGTCGACATCCTTTTAAGAAGTGCATCATGATTTTCTAAAAATGAGGCAATATTCGGTTATTAGGCACAATAGTTGATCTTCTACATTCACGCTTGGGAGCGAATGCTATCAATCTCAATAAACGAATATCCTTTTCAACTTTGCAGGGTAATCAACTGGGTACCAATTTTTAGGCTTATGGTGGTTCTAATCCTTCCCCACGCGTAACTAACTCCCGAACCCGATTTCTAGATTTTTGTAGACCTTAAAACTTGGTATTTTGATAAAAAAATAAAATGTTTTATTAAAATCACTTGGTTCTTACGGTGTCCCAATCACACCTTAAATGATTGATGGTGACTCCTCACATTTCAAAAAATCCTTTCAAAATGAAAACCCCCGAGTTGGTATTGATCTTTCCTCACCTGGGCGAAAAACGATGTCAACAATTTGGCGAATCCACTGGGGACTTTTGTTTTTTAAACAAATTGAGATTCGAGCCACGATTTAGTTACCCTATATTTATGATTTTGGAAATTACGAGTTCGATAATGCTTTAATTTACAGGTCATTATGTTTTTTTCAAAAGAAAGATATTTTCTCTCTGATTAATGCTTACACTTACGTGAATATTTAGGATTGTTGCATATCATAACTCTAAACCCTAGCTCTAACGCGATTTACCTAAGTAGGGAGAAATGTCATACCTCATGAGAAACATTGAGCTTCCTTGTGTGGGTCTGATAAAGTATCTCTGGAAATCACACTAAGTTGTCTATTCCGATATCAGATCCGAGGTATGCTTTTAGTGGTGTGATCCACTGAGTTAAATTCGATTCGCTAGTCTATAATGGGCCAGAATCGGAGGCAACCTTAGCAGGTTGTAAAGACGGCTGAGAACCTTTGCTAGAACCCAACCTCATATAGAGAATTTAGTAAACCTACCCCGCTAGAGTCATGTGGATAGCCTAAGAGAATTAGAATGCAAGCAGTCATAACTATTAATTTTCTTTGTATGTTTTATTTTTCCAGTCTCAACTTTGAGTCGAATTTAATTATTTTTGCTAAGATTACATTTCTTTGACTAATCATTTCAACTGACTTGATTCTTTTTATTTCTATTAACATTGATTTCCATTTTTGGTCTTGTTGCATTTTTGCATAAACATGACATATCATTAAAAGGTATTGATCCCTAAATAACTAATCGTTTAGAGGGTTATTTGAAAACAATGCCACAACAATGCCTTTCGTTGAGTTAGGTAGAATTTTGAAAGATGTAACAAATTTGCACTTCCCCATTGTACCGAGACATTGCTAGTTTTTCAAGAATTATTCAAGGAACATTTATTTTGGGATCAGTCCCTTCATTGTATTTGCATCCGTATTTGCATTTACCTTTACACCTTACCTGTTTTTATGCGTCCTAACTTGTTTTATTTTTTGCCTTTCTTTTTCTTGCATCGTATGGTCATGACATACACAAAAGGGTGTCAATCCCGAGTAGTCACCAATTAAAAGGTTTTCACCATGGACAAGGGATTTCATAATCAAGTAGACCGCGATACAAATAAAGAATGACATTCGAAAGAAGTTCTGAAAAGAGCAAGGAGTTGTGCATCCGAATATCGCATGTCTGATGAAGAACAAAGAGAACTACAACAAATGAGGGAACAAATGTCCAAGATGATGGATAGAATAATTGTACTGGCCAAAGGAAAATAGGCTTCTACGTAAAAGAGAGCAGGAACTCGAAAAAATTAAAACCGTAACTTGTGAACAATGTGACCCAAGCAAACTTAAGTAGCCTCATGTAACCATTGCCCGCATCAACAAGTTGTCAGTAAGTACAAAGGAAACAATGACAACTGTGAAATTATATAGAAATATAGAGAAAGATAAGCCACATAATCATTTCAAACAGGAGACATACCTCATGAATGATCGGGAATTAGGAGGGAGTGAACCTGACTTTGATCTTGCTCCTTTCATATATAGAGATTTATACAGTAAGTTACTAGAAGCACAAGAAGTGACCCCATAATATATGAAGTCTTTGCAACCTCCGTATCTTGAGTGGTACGATGCCAGTTCCAACTGTGAATATCACGCATAAGCTCAAGGACATTATATCAATACTTGTGTTGCATTCAAGAATCTAGTTCATTGTCTGATAGAGCATGGAAGACTGGAATTTGAGAAGGAGGGTCAGCTTAGTTCAGTAGCTGAACATCTGGTCAAGGTGAAGCCAAGAGAGTCCAATGATAAAAGCATCAGTGAGAATATCCAAAACGAATAGCATTTGTCAAAATACGAAGCTCAAGTATGTCAGTTACAGAGCGAAAAAGACATCTGAACAAAGAATTGGAAGCCATCAAAGATGGTTTTCAAAGAATCAATCAAGCCTTTCAAAGTGTGGGTTTAGGTAATATCCCGGAAGAGTGGGAAAAAAGGCCTTTAAATTGAAGAGTGATGTCAAATGATGGAAAAAGAATTGCAAAATGCACAAAGGACAAGTTGAGAAGTGCTTTCGAGATGTGCAAATTGCAGAAGGCAAACATAAAGCAACCTTACAAGATTTGGGGATTTGGTAAGAGAAGCATGAATTATGGAGAATAACCTTTATTGACTCAGAAGCCAAGCTAGAAGCCAGTAAAGTTGACAATAAAACATTGACAGAGCTGATAGTTGACTGTAGGAACCTTGTACGAGAACTTTATAACTGTGCCGAGTCTTTTAAGAAAGAAAATGGTCAATATCGCCTACAGCTTCAAAAGTTGAAATATAAACTGGAGAAAAAAGATGACGCGATGAATGAGGTGATTACTCAAACAAGCAACATGGCTCATAAGTTGGTCAACTTAGCTACCTTTGTAAGGAATTTGAAGCAGATTGATGGCTCAGCACCAGACCATGCTTGGAGGACAACCTGGCTCCTGAATGAGATAGAAAAACTAGGAGCTAAAACTATTTATTATCTGTAGTTAGGTTATTCGATGTACTGAAACCTTTTGTGATCAATAAAAATCATTTAAGATGGTTACTCTGGATTGACACCTCTTTTTGCATGCATTGCATTTATTTTAATTTAATTTTTATACATTTCTAATAAAAAAATCATCAGATTAATTTTTTAAAGATTACATGACAGTAATACCAAGATCACCCATCTATATTTCTCATCTACTCTTGAAAGATAATATGTTCAAAGCAATAGAGTAGTCCCAAGGAGAATTATGGGATCAAATATGAAATCAAATGGCCACGCTGCAACATAGGATAAGAAATCAAGCCTTAGTCTATCAAGAAGAAGTGTTGGGTCAAATGACTGATATTTTAGCTACAATGGTCGTCAACCGAGAGAAAGAGTCTGCTGAAAAAGTTAACGAATTGGCACATCAAGGTTTATTAAAACCCTGGGGCATCCTATTTGGATAAGGGGAAAGATCTCGCAGTCACCGGGCATTTCAAAGAAAAATTAAGCAGTTATAAGCATCGATTGAGGCAATAAAAGCTGGTGAGGCATCCGTGAAAACTTAGCGCAAGAGAACTAAGCTTAGTCCCCACCTTGGTCATTCCCCATACCTGAGTTTGAAAAGTATAATGGTATCGGTTTCCCTTTAATCCATTTGAGGATGTTATGCAGAAAGATGGAGGGGTGCTTGAATAATGATGATTTATTGATTCATTGCTTCCACGACAGTCTTACCGAACCAGCTATGGTGTGGTATAACCACTTGAGAAGAGAGTAAATTAAGTCACAGATCAATCTGGCCAATGCCTTCCTAGAGGAATACAAATATGTCAAAGACTTGGCTCCAAATTGTCAAGATCTCCTTAAATTGAAGATGAAAGCTACTGCAAGCTTTAGAGAATACACTTTGAGATGAAGAAGCATGGTAGCTCATGTTCATCCTCTGATGCTAAAAAAGGAAATGTCACGTATGTTTCATAGCACCCTTCCAGAATATGATGATATACATCAATGATTTCCATTCATTTCTTCAATGATTAGGCTAAGGAGCTTTATTCTTTAAGCCAGAATATGATGATATACTGAATGTGTTTGTATTGAATACTTAAAATATAAAAGTATGAGAAAATGGGGTAGAAGGGAATGTTTTTTTTAAGAGGTTTTGGATTCTAGCAGTTGTATCAGTGTGTTATTAATAAGATAAGAAAGTTATGAGAAATACATCTTAGAGAAGATAACACCAATCAAGCATTATAGTTGGTTTATATTAAATTTGCTTGTGAATTATAGATTTGAAGTTGAAATGCCCTCTTATTCCTTGGGGTCAATACTTTTTAGTTGTTACAAGAGAAAACTAAAAGGAAAAAGTTGTCAACAATTGTTATTTATGTCGAGGCTGCCACCATTTATTTGACTAAAAAATATGTTGTCTCTAGGCTTGGTATGTTTAAGTGGCAGCAAGGCTTTTTCTTTAGAAAGAGCCTTTGTTTAAAAAGTAAGTCCTTAAAGACGACAAAAGTGCTCAAATAAGAATGTGGGAATGTTTAATTCCCAATCTAATACACTCATCCGATTAATTTCTGATCTAGGGTGTTTTCTACAGGGTTTTGGGATCTCTCAGCTTCTTCAGTGGTGTTGATTATTTATTGGGATCTCTAGGCATCTTCAATTGAAATCAGGAAAAAAAATTGGCGTTTGTACACAAATATCACCTTAACATAAATTAATTACTTGTTAGGCACTATTTAAGAATATTTTACAGATCTAGCAAATTTTTAAATACTTGCTATAAAATTATTCCTGCATTAAATTACACAATACAATTATGTCTACCAATTACCACTTGACACTTTCTGATGCGTTTTGACCCTTTCAAAATCCTATACGTATAGTAATTCTAGGAAACTTTGAGGGTAAGTAATTTAAAATATAAATAATTTTATAAAATATTACGGATCATAATCATCATTTTGAAAATAATTTTGCAGAAAGGTGCGGTACATGTACCACAAAAGATTTTGAAAAATATTTATAAAAGTTTTATAACTAATATTTATTTTTCAAAATCCTATGGGTGAATGTGTCGTGCCTTTCTGCAAAATTATTTTTCTAAATCCTAGAATATTGTATACGTATAGGATTTTGAAAGGGTCAAAAACACATCAGAAAGGGTAAAGTGGTAATTGGTAGACATAATTGTATTGTGTAATTTAATGCATGAATAATTTTATAGAAAATATTTAAAAATTTGCTAGATCCGTAAAATATCCTTAAATAATTATGTTCAGACACCCTTTGAGATAATATTCCAATCTAACACCCTTTGCAGAAAGGCGCGACCATGCACCTTCCATCCCACCGACCCAACTGACTGTTCACACCATCCATCCCATCCTATAAATACCCCTCTCAACTATTTTCACCACACCAAATTGTCTCAAATCCTCTCAAAAACCAAACATCGTTCAAATTTTATTTATAAGGTATATTTTGTTATATTTAATATTTTGTTAGTATTTTATTTAATTATTTAATTATTTTATTTAAATATTTTTATTTTTTTTGCTATTATAAAATGGAAAGCGGTCTGCTTCGTTTGGATGGAAATTTGTATAAGTTAAAGGAAACAATGATGTTGGATATCTGTACTGAAGCAATGACATTCTTCTAGTTGAGAGGATTGCTATGAATGTTTACGAGTTGAGAGCGTATTTATAGTCCAAAAAAAGTTTAAAAGCGGTGCATGGGTCGCTCCTTTCTGCAAAGGGTGTTAGATCGAGAATATTATCTCAAAGGGTGTCTGAAACGTAAATATTTAAGGAAAAGTGATTTTTTGGTAAAATCGCCAAAAATGCATAGAAAAATATTTTAGCCCAAAGACGCCGAGATATCCTGGGGTCTTTAGGTGATTACTGTAGAAAATACGTTAGATGAGGAAATGATGATGAAAGCACGTTAATTTGGATATTAAACACTCCCTGCACTTTTTCCCCTTAAAGACACAAGTATTTTAAAATACGTTATTTTCGTTTTATATGACAGAAATGAGAATCAATCAATTTTTATTATATTATTTTGATAAATGAATAAAAAGAGTGTCCTTTTAATAATTTAACCCAATTTTGACCCATCAATCATAAACCGGACTGTAATTGACTTCCACAAATAACCAACTTATTTACCCTATAACCTCCTGATCCAACAGAATTCATAACAACTCAACAATATTAAAAATAAGGGTAAATTGCAGGTTTGACAACTAAACTTTAATGTGTCTCTTATTTTACTCACTGTATTTTCAACTTCTTCATTTTAATCACTAAACTTTTTTACATTGAATTTTTTAGTTACTCCATGATTTTCTCCTTAACTCTACGGTGATGTGGCATTTCTTATTATTTTTTAACCCATTTATATTTTATTAATACTACTTTATATATTTTTTGTTTTCCCCTTATTTGCCACCCACATTCCCTTCCTCGTTAGATTTCATTAACTTTGTTTTCCCTTCCCCGCTTCGTCGTCACCTTTCGATTCCTCCAATAAAAAACTATCCAATCTCACAATTAAAACCAATCACACCCTAACAGTTTTCGGACGAGGGCTGGCCACGCAATAATCACCATTACTAGGTGGTGACAAATCTTCAACTTTACTCTCAAAAACCCCTTTGACAGAAGTCCCCTATTAGAGAAATCAATTACCAAATTCAACCACTTCAAAAAATCGCCCGCACAATTCATTGATCAAAATCTCGTAAATTGCCAAGGAAAATTCTCACCCAATCAAACCTTGTCGTTCGCCATCTCAATAGCTTCATCAACCTTCATTTCCTTAAAAAAACAAACTAGAATCAAAGTATTAAAACTAACCACATTAGGCCAACAACCTTTCTCCTCCAACTCCCTAAACAACTTCAACCTCAATTCAAAATTCTCATTCCTACAATAACCACTAATCAGAGTATTAAAAGTACACACATTCAGCTTCACTCCGTCTTTTTTCATCCTCTTATAAATTTCAAGCCTCCTCAAAATTTTCATATTTAGACGCACATTAATAAAAACATTGTAATTAAAAAACCAGGCCTTTCATCGATCAATTTCTTCATGGTTTTGAAAGTGAAAACTATATTCAATTTCCTAGATTTGTAAAGCACATCAGAATAATCTTATGGGAAGTGTAACACCCTAATCCAGTACAACCCAAAGACTGATGGATTAGAATGCCACACGGAGCCACCTAAGTGACTAACCCAAAATATTTTGTTTAAAATCATACTATAAAATTGATAGGGAAGCGGTGGAGGATTAATGAATGTTTCTCTTTTTGAAGAATCAAGGTAACAAGATTAGAATAAGATAAACAAAAGATAAAGAAATTGAAAATGAAATAAGATAATAAAGAATTCAAAAGATCTCCCTTATGAAGGTGAACGGTAAAGATGATTGATGGTGCAAATGGATAAGTGTCTTATCAAACCCTCCTAGTCAAAATGAAAAGGCAAAATCGATAATTTGGCCCTAACCAACCCTCCTAGTTGCGATGAAAAGACAAATTGGAGTGTGAAGATTAATCTCCCTCACAAGAACTTGAAAGAACTCTAGGAGAAGAAGCTTCGAAGGCACAAGACAATCAACACTTGCAAAAACGAACTCTCGTTGTATTATTAATCAAAGAAACATGTTTTACAAAGTTAAATGAAGCATTATTTATATAGGGGATGAGTTCTAAAGGTCCTAAATAACTAATGAATAAAATAATAACAAACTAAGAATAATGTTTTATTTCAACCTTAATTCCTAATAAAATAATAAATATAATCCTAAACGATAATGCATCATCCTATGTTAAATTATATTACAAGTAATCAATAAAAATTTTGAATATTCGTAATATTTACAAAATCCCGTATTAATCCCGTGTAGGATTTTCTGCATGCACTGTCTTCACTAAAATGGTCATATATTGAGTTCCCGATATCAAATTGATTCAATTCAAAACCGTTGGAAATATAAGAGACATTCCATAGTATCTCCAGAAGATATGTTGACCAAATAATAGCAGGATACCATTCAAAAAGTCATCGTAAGTATGCTCATGTTATGGTCTTCTTTTCAAAGGCTTGGATGAGTGAATCATTTGGAAGAGTTATTATTTCTTCCTTTGATGTGAGCCTTGTGATGAATGTATCATCCTCCCTTTATTAAAAAATATTCAACCTCGAATCTAAAACATTAAAGGGAGCAACATTAGAGTCATTTAATGATTCATTCACATTATGCTTACCGAATAATATGCTTTGAATCTTTGAGACTTTGATCTTCTAATAGGTTCGAGTAGAAACATTACTCCAAACAAACATGTATTATCATTATGGACTCTGGTGCATGTATCATTCCCCCACTCCTCAAAAGGATTCGTCCTCGAATCTAAAAATCCAAGAGAAAGAGAATTAGATGTGTTGAAAGGAAAACTTGTGAAACATTTACCATGATCAATGTGATTTGTCTTTATGTGTTTTAGTCGAGGTTTCTTCTTTGCAGGGACTGATTTCTTGTAGTCCTGAAATCCTCTTTTTCATACAAGTCTTGTAATCTGATATTTAGGTTGAAATTCAACATGGCGTCGGCTACTGTTGACTTTCTTTATGATTGCTTCAGATATTCTCTCCATTTTTAACTCGTGTGTGGTGAGAATGAGTGTTGAAAAACCATGTCAACTAATTTTTTTTAAAGTAATCCCTCAAGTCTCCTAAATGTGGTTCATGAATTAAGAATTCTCGGGAGGAGATTTATGGACTGCAGAACATTCATGGTAGTGCATCGCCTACTGTGTTTTGCTTACCTTGTAAAAATGAGAAGAAGTACGTTACAATATCATTAAAATGAGTAATAAAATACTTACCTTTGGACTCTCATAAATCGCGACTCTTCATTGATATGGCATAGTGATTAGGGCTTTCAGGTGGTAACCCGTCAGGAGGGTCACCTAGCATCATTCGACAACTCTTGGTGATGGAAGATGATGTGGGTCAGTCCCGTGTTTTTTTTCACTTTTTAATCATTTACATGGATTCTTTATGCACGAACTATAAAGCCTAAAAACATAAGCTTATCACTACAAAACATACACTTGTCCATGTTAGCGTATAAGTGTTCTCAGTGGAGAACTTCAAGAGCCGAGCGAACGCGCATGATATGAGGATTAAGAGAAGAAGAGTAGATAAAATTATCATCAAGAAAGATAATAACATACATACATGTGGATTTATTCAAATCATGTTTCGTCATAAGATGGCGTCACAACTAAGGCTTTCCTGGATGCAGCCTTTTTGTAACAAATCTAACTCTTTGGTTTCTTCGAGATTGTATGTTTGACGAGGTATGATGGAACCTTGAATTAGATTGGTTTGGTATTTTTTTCCTCTTTCTGATGATAATCCGTCAAGTGGATCACCTAATACTTCTCGAAAATCTTGTAAAATATATGAAAACACACTAGGAAAATCCTTTTTTAATGTTAGAAATCAAAACAATTGATTTCTTAAAGCGAACAAGGATGCAAGGTTGTTTGTAAAGAAGGTTCTCTCTCTATTATTGTGTGCTCACACATAGATTTTGAGTCACTCTTTTCTTCTCACAATTAGGTTCACTCACCTCCCATGTGTCATTATTCTTTTGACTTTTGTAACTAGTTACCTCTTTTTCTTTTGCCTCTTTTTCACTTTTTCTATTTTTGCTTTCCTTACCTCCTCACAAATTCTCATTTGATCTTTCAAGATTTCTTTTGGTGGAATTGGCTTGAGAATGTAAGGCTTACCGTCTAGGTTCAAAGTATATTTGTTTTCCTTACCATAGTAGGTAACATCATTGATGTATTAACATGGTCTTCTCAGAAGGATGTGAGAAGCTTGCATTGGAATTATGTCATACCAAATTTCGTCACAATACTTTCCCATATGTAGTTTGACTAGGCATTGTTTGGTGACTTTCATCTATGACTCTTTATTAATCCATTATGGACAATATGGTTTTGGATGTTGTTGACAAGGTAGGTTGAGTGCCTCTACCAATTAGCTACTCACCATGTTTTCAAAACTTCCATTATCAATGATTATGAAGTAAGGTTTACCTTGTATCAAACATCGGGAACGGAATAAGTTTGTTCTTTAAATATTAGCTTCTTCCGTATCTTCAGTACTTAAAGCCCGACGTATAATCATACAATTAGGTCTGAAAATTTGTCCTATTTCAAATATCCTGAAAATCACAGTACTCAATGAAACATTTAAAGTAAAATAAAAATAAAATAAAGAAAATTCAACGAAGTAAGAAACCTCACAAGTTACTCCAAAAAAGTAACACAACGAGCGGAAAGTAAGCTGATCTTATACACTTTAAAACTCACTTTACCAAGTAATCTTCCACAGTTCGTATCGGAGCTTGATTTCTAGCAAAGGCGATAAGAAAACCTAAAAGCTCTAAGAGGCCAATCAAGGGTTAGACTCCAAGAGAACGAGAATACAAAGAAAGAAGTATGTAAAATCTGTAGTCCACTAACACAAGGAAGATAATGTGTTAGATAATGTAAAAGAACAATAAAAAGGGAAAACAAAAGAACCTAAAACACTAAGAGTAAAAAAAACCCAGAAACCTAGAAAACGTGTGGTCAGATTGAGCAAAGTTTTTTAGGGAGTTAATGGTGTCTAAAAATTTTTGGAAAAATTCTTGAATGTCGATCGATGTGTTTATAAACCACCTGTAAATTTTCAGAACCAAATACCTTCAGTAGTATCCAGTAGACTCTGTTCAACAGTGAGTCCTCAAAAAAGTATGTTTTTCTTGATCGCTTTGTTCGAAGGTGTTATTGATCTAAAACAATTTTGATTTTTTTTAATTATCTTCAATACATTTAGTTTCAATCTGGAAATTTCCACCATGAAATTATTCTTGTCGAATTTTCAAGAAATTCGACAAGATTCTAGACCGAAGCTGCCAATGAAACTTGAACAATGTATTTGAAGGATCTAATGAACTCTGATTGGGGTGAATTTTGGAATGAGATTACTCTTAGGATGAATATGAGATATGGAGAAAATAATCCCTAAATTCCTTCATTTGCAATTTTAAATTTTTGTTTTTATTTTTTATGAAAAATAGCAAACTAACAAGAAGAATTTGAATCTAAATTAAAATTAAAAAAAAGAACCTGAAACGATGAATCTTTTGCGAACAAACTTTGTTGAGGTACCTTGGCGGTTTTCTGTGCAAGAACAAGTAAGATTGCTTGATTCTTTCCAAGAATTGACCCAAATCTGATACCAATTGATAGGGAAGCGGTGGAGGGTTAATGAACGTTGCTATTGTTGAAGAATCAAACCTAGAAAGCTATAGACTCTATGAAGAACAAAGGGGAATGAAGAGGGGAATGTGACGAAAGTAGCTAAGATTCTTTAGGGTTTCTTTTAGGTGTTGAAATCAAGGCAACAAGATTAGAATAAGATAAGCAAAAGATAAAGAAATTGAAAATAAAATAAGATAATAAAGAAATCAAAAGATCTCCATTTTGAAGGTGAACGGTAAAGATGATTGATTGTGTAGATGGATTTTTGGAAAAATAGTTGGATAAGTGTCCTATCTAGTCGTAATAAAAAGGCAAACTCGATAATATGACTCTAACAACCCTCCTAGTCGTGATGAAAAGGCAAATTGGAGCGTGAAGTTTAATCTCCCTTACAATAACTTGAAAGGGCTACAAGAGAATAAGCTTCGAAGGCACAAGACAATCAGCACTTACAAAAATGAACTCTCGTTGTATTATTAATCAAATAAATATGTTTTACAAAGTTGAATGAAGCCTCATTTATATATAGGATGAGTTCTAAATGTCCTAAATAAGTAATGAATAAAATAATAACAAACTAAACATGTCTTAACTCTAATTCCTAAAAAATAATATTAAACTAAGAATAATGTTTTATCTCAAACTTAATTCCTAATAAAATAATCAATATAATCCTAAAAGATAATCAATCATCCTATATTAAATTACAGTACAAATAATCAATAAAAATATTGAAAATGTGTAATATTTACAAAATCCCGTATTAATCCCGTATAGGATTTTCTGCATGCACTGTCTTCACTAAAATGACCATATATTGAGTTCCCGATATCGGATTGAGGAATTCAAGAGCTGCTGGAAAGATAAAATACATTCGGTCGTATCTCCATAAGAAATGTTGACCAAATAATATTAGGATACCATTCAAAAAGTCATTGCAAGTATGATGTTGTTCTGGTCTTCTTTTCCAAGGCTTGGACGAGTGGATCATTTGGAAGAGTTATTACTACTTCCTTTGATGTGAGCCTTGTAATGCATGTATAAAAAAATCTGATAAAAATTATCCATAGTAAATAAAAAGAACATAGTAATAAAGTTTACAAATACGGGGAGCTCCCAAAGTAACCAAAATAATACAATATTGAGTTTAAATAAAAAGGAGTTACGACTGAATACATAAAGGTCCATAAATAGTACCTGCGCTCTAATACAAATCAACACGTACTCTGTGGATCTCTACTAAGTTGGAATATCTGGTGACGATAACGCTCTTGGATTGGTAACCTAAGAACCCGCACACAAAAACACATTCCATACACTGAGCTTATGAGCTCAGTTCCACGCTAATAATTGTACTATACTAAATGCATTCATTTGATGAGCATGCAAGTGGCATAAGTATATAGACATAGGAACTACTGTATGAACTATTTAGTAGGCATCATGGATTGTCTGAGGTTCTATATCTCATAGCTCACACACCCCTCTAGCCTTTTTTGAGACACCCTCGGGTATTCAAGTTGAGATCTGGAACTGCACCAAAAACGTATACCTTACCAACTTACTCCGTTGAGTCTTGGGGCATATGTTTCCAGTCGACTACTGAAGTACCTTAGCACCAAGTAAGATATCCAACTGACTGTCGTATTATGCTAAAGATACTAGGGTGTCCTGGTTGTTTCTCAAACGCCAAACAAGACTAGTTTATGTAATCATAGTTGTTATTGTTTCTAGTTGTTATGAATTTAATTATTGTTCTCACTTGTAGTTTTATCTGTTGATATTATGATGTTATTAGGGCCCTCAAGTCTAATTTCTTAATCATTGGATTACTTATGTAATACCGCAAATTTTGGCGAGTAACCAAAATATAAGTTTTGAAAGTTTAGTACCCAAAGTATAAACTTTGTAAAAGTTTAGGGGCCAAAAATATAATTTTTAGAATTTTATATTTTGGGTTGTAAATAAATAGTTTATTCTGAAATTTATGTTTTTGTGGAAATTAGAATTTTGATTCGGGATTTGTTTTAAAAGCTATAAAGTAGTAAAGTTCGATAGGAAATTTGATAATTGGATCAAACCGAAATTTCACGATTTTTTGAAGGATAATGGAAAAAGGTTAGAAATATTATTTCCATAATTTAAAAAGTGAAATTTAACATAGATCAGTGGAATTAAGGTCGATTTTCCATGTTAAATCAAAATTGTAGAATTTGGTGACTAAATTGTAATTTTCAAAAATTATCAAGGATAAAGGTGAAATTCAATTTTTGTTGCATCATCTTTGACTTTGGAATATTAAAATGGAAGATATTGTAACGGCAAGTTGAAATTATCATGGTTCATCAAAGTAAAATGATAATTTTGCATTAATTTAATTTTAAATGTTATTATTTTAAGTTAGAGGTGGCAAACGAGTCATTCGGATCGGTTTGGGTCGGGTCATTTTAGGTCTAGATTAAATTAAGTTTAATTTTTGTCGGATCAGATCTGGTTCTGGTTCAAATCTAGTTCATGTGTACGGTGAATCGGGTTGGGTCGGGTATCGGGTGGGGCAATGTTTGAGTTAGGTGATTATTGGATCGATTATTTTTAAGTTCGGATCAACATCGGACCTGTTAATTTTTGGATCGGGTCAATATTAGGTCTTGTTAATACTGAATCAATTAGATTTTGGGTCAAGTCAATATCATATCAGTTGATTTTCGGTTTGGGTAAACCTTTAGATCAAGTCAATTTGGGTTGAATTGTTTATGAGTCTAATTAAAATCAAGAATATATAGAATAGTTGATCTATACTTGTAAAAATATGCCTTCTTATTTGTTAATTTTATCATATAGGTTTAAATTTTTAACTCTCAATCGTTCAATATTTTGAATTAAACCATCATTTAGAGATGATAAATCGATAATTTGACACAAATACTATTATATAATACGTGTTAGAATTTGTTATCAAAATTTTATATTAATTTTGTATGAAAAGTTTATAATGAGGACTATTTGATAAAGAAATATTTTTTTATTAAATTTTTTTATTTCCAATTATAAATTTAATATTTTTATTAAATTTAAAAAACTAATACATAACTTCTTTTTGTTAAGTTTTAGTAGTAACTTAAGTAAATTTTATGTTATTTTTATTATAAATCTAATATTATTTCCTTTTTTTAGTTGTTTTCTATTATTTTTATTATAAATCTATTATTTTTTATAACAAGTAAGAAAAGTAAACTTTATTTATTACTGTTTTCAATCTTACAATTAGATTCTTACTCTTATATTCCTCTTAAACTTTCTATTATTTTATTATAAATATATTATTTTTAATAAATTGTCAATTTTATTTAAATTAAATTATTAATGAAAAAATTTTATCGTTTAGTAACTTTTATCAATTTCAATCTATTCAGGTTGCTTTTTGGGTCGGGTTAAATTCAGTTTAGGTTACTTTCGGATTGGGTTAAAATTCGGTTCGGGTTAATTTCAATTCGAGTTGCTTTTGGTTTAGGGTTAATTTCAATTCGGATTACTTTTGGTTCGGGTTAATTTCAGTTTCAATTCATGTTAATTTCGGTTCTGGTTGATTTTGGTTTCGCTAAGTTTTGGATCAGGTATGGTTCGGGTCGGGTATGGGTCGAGTATCATATCAAATTTGATTATCATGTTCGGGTTAATATTGGGTATTGGGTCGGGTAAATCAATTCGGGTAATTGAGTTCGGGCCAAGTTTGTCAGGTCTATATTAAGTCAAGCCATGTGTAAAGTGATAATTATCGAAGAAATTTCAAGAAATGTTTAGCTTCTTTAAGCTCCAAACCGTGAACCACCATAGCTAGGTAAGAAATTTTTTGATTTTATTTTAAGGTTATTCGATTGATTTTTTGATTAAGCTATTAGATAGAGAATTAATCTACTTGAAATTCTCTGTCATTTGGTATAATTATTTCATGGGAGACATGCTTGGATAATGAATTCCTGATTAGGTTTCATGAAGAACATGTTAAATTTTGAGGAATTAAAGGATGATTTTTACGTTATTAGTGCTGTAGATTAATTTCCAAGCTTGAGTGATAATTAAAATCATATAGAAATGCATAAATTCAATTTGGCCGCAACTAAATTTTATGATAATTGATTGAATCTAGATTGAATTTGATATTAGGATGATTGGAATTGCATTAATTTGATCATATGAGGTTGAATTCATGCTTGAAATTGAATGAAAAATATATCCTATTTCTACGAGTAGGTTTGGCCATGGCTATAAAATTAGGGGGAAATATTAAAAATTTCCTAATGTCTAGAATTGATATTATATGGATTCTACATGTCTTGGAGATTGATTTGGATCAATTTGGAAGCTTGTGAATGTAAAAGGGACCATTTTGTATGTTTTGGAAATTATGAGATAATGATGTGTAAATGTTTAATTAAGAGTGTTCAATGCTGGAAATTAATGTTTAAATGATGAATTTGAAGTTAGAATATTGTTATGGATCAAAATGCAAAAGTTGATGAAGTTTAGTGGTTAATTCGAATGGATTAGGAAATTAGGTATTGAATTACAAGTTTGCAAAAGTAAAAGTATTAAATTGAGTATATTATTTCAATTCTGGAAATTTTACAAATGGATTTGAATTAAATAAAATGGTGAAGGACCATTTTGAATTAATTGGGAAAGTTGGTATGAATTCTAAAAGAATTCATAAATGGTGACTAAATTGTAAGGTTTATGAAATTGAGTGGGTTGGTGATGAAAATGAATATATAAGGAATTGAAGGTTCATTATGGAAATTTTGAAGATGTTATGGAATAGTGAAATGATTTTTATATCGAATAAGTGTCGAATATAATTTATGGATTTTATCATTTGATTTTAATTATGTTAGTATAGAATATATGCTTTGAAATATATGTGTTGCGAATGTGATTATTGTTTAGATACTTGTAATGACCATTTTTCTGACCCAACAAAGTAGGGCCTCAAGCCCAAAATATAAACTAAACCCCAAAACAAAAAACAGGCCAAAAAATGGCCTAAACCAAACTAAACCCTAAACCAAAACCTAACTACCCAAAACCCGACCTGGAGGCCCAGACCCTAGCCAGGAATACCCTAGCCCTAGGGTAGCCACCCCACTCAGCAGTTGCCCTCCTCTGCCCTAGTCCCAGCCGAGGCCTCAACTCACACTCCACGCTCCTGCAGAAACAAGAAAGACAACAAAGATTTCAATGATCAATTTTTTTGTAAAAAATGGGTATTTAACCAAGCAATGAAACTGCAAAAGGATTCGAAAATCCTCCAAAAAAACATTGTACTACTCTATTCTCAAGCAATAACAACAAAAAAGGTTGTTCATCCTTTTTTTCATTTGCATAGCTTTTTATGCG
Organism: Hibiscus syriacus; assembly: GCF_006381635.1. NCBI lineage: Eukaryota > Viridiplantae > Streptophyta > Magnoliopsida > Malvales > Malvaceae > Hibiscus > Hibiscus syriacus. The sequence goes on along the minus strand of NW_024062846.1, from coordinate 2,444,306 downwards.
TTCATTCTCTGTGTAGTTCCGAATCCAATAGTAAAAAATTTTCTTTCTTTTTAGTTCGAGTAAAACCCAAGTTATTTTTTTAGTGAAAAAATATACACTGGATTTCTAAAAAACTCGTTGCATGCTTCGTATAACAATAAGATTTTTTTCTTTCGAATATAGTCTAGCAATAATCAACCAACAACATATTTACAGCAAAGAAAAATAACAACAAAAAAAAGAAAGTGGAATGGTCGTACCTGAACCGGAAAGGGTCACTGGAGTCGAGAAGTCGAAGGGTCTTAGGCCGATTTCGAGTGGTTAAGGAAGTTTTTTTAGTGGTTTTAGAACTAAAGGAGGGTTTAGGGGGTGCATCTGCTTTTTTTTAATTTTTTTTGGGGGGGTTTGGGATTTCTAGCCACCTTGTGCGGGGGTCAAAGGATGTGCAGCGGCCAGTAGTGGACTAACCGAAACCAAGTGAAGAGTGGAGATCTCTCTTTCCCTTTTTTTCCTAAAACATGTTAGTATTTATAGAATAATTTTGTTTTAATTGCATTTAGCCCCTGCAGGTTTGCCGTGTTTTTGTAGTTTGGTCACTGAAGGGACCAAAACTTATATTTTGCATTTTCTGTGCATGCTTTGGTTTTTTGGGTTATTTGCATTTAGCCCATGCAGGTTTTCTATGTTTTTGTAGTTTGGTCCCTGAAAGGACCAAAACTGATATTTACCCTTTTATTTGCCTATTTTTATATTTTGGTGAAATTACACTTTAGTCCTTATAAGTTAGTCGTGTTTTTGTATTTTAGTCTTGTGTAGTGTCTATTTAATTTTTTTTAAATATATGCAGATCGATTCTATAATTTTCCCCTTTTATTTAACAAATTACTTTTTGGGCTTAAATAAAAATGGTAAAATTTCTCTTAGGTCCCTGTAGATTATACGTGTTTTGTGTCTTAGTCACTAATCTATTTAATTTTATTTTATTTCAAATTAGACTTTAAATTTTAATTTATTTTAATTTAGCCCCTTTTTATGTTTAATTTATTCCTTTTTTATGTTTATGTTTATTTTTATTTTATTTTTACTAATTTAATTATTTGTTGTTTTAATTATTTTAATTAAGTTTATTATTAATTGTTTTGTTTCATAGTTTAAATTCTAGATTTAGTTTTAAATTAGATTAATATTCAAATCAAGCTTGGAAATTAGGGTTTCACATTAGTTTTAATTAGGGAGAAATTCGAGTCGAGTTTTCGCAATAGATTCCTGATCACTCGAACCTATTGCTCGACTCTTAAAATTTGTTAATAATTAATATTTTCTAAAAGACTTTAGGTTTAATAATTTAGATAATTAGGTTTTTTACTTATTAATTGGTCATCATCCTTAGAAATTATTAATTTAGGTCCTTAAGCTTTTAATTCTTTTAGAACTCGATACTTAAGATATTGACCTTTTAGTCCGCGAATTACGATTAGAGCCTTAATATTAACATAATTAAAATAGGTTAAATAGAGCCTCCACTTTTAGATAGATTTTAATATAGTCCCCTTAATTTAGGGAATAATCCGAGTTTGCCCTCGCCTAAATGTTCGAGGAATCATCTCGGTTATTCTATTTAATAACTGATTTAAAAATCAAATAGGGTAACTATTAGAGCCTAAATTTAGGTTTAATCGCCTAAGTTCCTTATTTTTCATAATTTGACACCTTAAGCTAGAAAAAGCCTTTAATTTACCTTAGCTTAATTAGGATTAGATAAAAATTTGTTTGATTGCACTTTATTTTTAAACCTAAGGCAATGTTCACCTATTAGGGAATTAATGGTAAATCTCCTGCAAGTATGTTCAGGGGGTGACTACTGGTGATTCCTGAAATGGGTTGACATCCTTTTAAGGAGTGCATCATGATTTTCTATAAATGAGGCAATATTCGGTTATTAGGCACAATAGTTGATCTCCTACATTTACGCTTGGGAGCGAATTCTATCAATCTCAATAAACGAATATCCTTTTCAACTTTGCAGGGTAATCAACTGGGTACCAATTTTTAGGCGCTTGTGGTGGTTCTAATCCCTCCCCACGCGTAACTAACTCCTGAACCCGATTTTTGGATTTTGTAACCTTAAAACTTGGCATTTTTATAAAAATAAAATGTTTTATTAAAATCACTTGGTTCTTACGGTGTCCCAATCGCACCTTAAATGATTGGTGGTGACTCCTCACATTTCAAAAAATCCTTCCAAAATGAAAACCCCCGAGTCGGTATCGATCTTTCCTCACCCGGGCGAAAAACAATGTCAACAATTTGGCGAATCCACTGGGGACTTTTGTTTTTTTAAATAAATTGAGATTCGAGCCACGAGTTAGTTACCCTATATTTATGATTTTGGAAATTACGAGTTCGATAATGCTTTAATTTACAGTTCATTATGTTTTTTTCAAAAGAAAGATATTTTCTCTCTGATTAATGCTTACACTTATGTGAATATTTAGGATTGTTGCATATCATAACTCTAAACCTTAGCTCTAACGCGATTTACCTAAGTAGGGAGAAACGTCACACCTAATAAGAAACATTGAGATTCCTTGTGTGGGTCTGATAAAGTATATCTATAAAGCACTAAGTTATCTATTTCGATATCAGATCCGAGGTATGCTTTTAGTCGTGTGATCCACTAAGTTAAATTTGATTCGTTAGTCTATAATGGGCCAGAATCAGAGGCAACCTTAGCATGTTGTAAAGACGGCCTGAGAACCTTTGCTAGATCCCAACCTCATATAGAGAATTTAGTAAACCTACCCCGCTAGAGTCATGTGGATAGCCTAAGAGAATTAGAATGCAAGCAGTCATAACTATTAATTTTCTTTGTATGTTTTATTTTTTCAGTCTCAACTTTGAGTCAAATTTAATTATTTTTGCTAAGATTACATTTCTTTGACTAATCATTTCAACTGACTTGATTCTTTTTATTTCTATTAACATTGATTTCCTTTTTTCTGGTCTTGTTGCATTTTTGCATAAACATGACATATCATTAAAAGGTATTGATCCCTAAATAACTGATCATTTAGAAGGTTCTTTGAAAACAATGCCACAACAATGCCTTTCGTTGAGTTAGGTAGAATTTCGAAGATGCACTACGTATATCGAGTAACATCAAGAGAAAGTTTACCAACTAAAGAGACAAGACCAAACATCGGCCAGCTGAGGTATCAAGCCAGACTCAAGAAGATACAATGTCGAAACCAACGATTGAATGTCACGATCCAGCTCGAAAAACTTTTGAAAGTAGGAGACGAAGTAGAAGATTTTCAATATGTCTACGTCAGACGAAGGATGATGTGATACCTAGATGCTCACAAGAGTTGAAAGATGGACTAAATTTGCACTTCCCCATTGTACCGAGACATTGCTAGTTTTTCAAGAATTATTCAAGGAACATTTATTTTGGGATCAGTCCCTTCATTGTATTTGCATCTGTATTTGCATTTATGTCTTTGCATTTACCTTTACACCTTACCTGTTTTTATGCGTCCTAACTTGTTTTCTTTTTTACCTTTCTTTTTCTTGCGTCATATGGTCATGACATACATAAAAGGTGTCAATCCTGAGTAGTCACAAATTAAAAGGTTTTCACCATGGACAAGGGATTTCATAATCAAGTAGACCGCGATACAAATAAGGAATGAAATTCGAAAGAAGTTCTGAAAAGAGCAAGGAGTTGTGCATCCGAATATCGCATGTCTGATGAAGAACAAAGAGAACTACAACAAATGAGGGAACAAATGTCCAAGATGATGGATAGAATAATTGTACTGGCCAAAGGAAAATAGGCTTCTACGTAAAAGAGAGCAAGAACTTGAAAAAATTAAAACCGTAACTTGTGAACAATGTGACCCAAGCAAACTTAAGTAGCCTCGTGTAACCATTGCCCGCATCAACAAGTTGTCAGGAAGTACAAAGAAACAATGACAATGTGAAATTTCAAAGAAATATAGAGGAAGATAAGCCACATAATCATTTCAAACAGGAGACATGCCTCATGAATGATCGGGAATTAGGAGGGAGTGAACCTGACTTTGATCTTGCTCCTTTCATATATAGAGATTTATACAGTAAGTTGCTAGAAGCACAAGAAGTGACCCCATAATATGTTAAGTCTATGCAACCTCCGTATCTTGAGTGGTACGATTCTAGTTCCAACTGTGAATATCACGCAGAAGCTCAAGGACATTATATCAATTCTTGTGTTGCTTTCAAGAATCGAGTTCATTGTCTGATAGAGCATGGAAGACTGGAATTTGAGAGGGAGGGTCAGCTTGGTTCATTAGCTGAACATCTGGTCAAGGTGAAGCCAAGAGAGTCCAAGGACAGAAGCATCAATGAAAATATCCAAAACGAATAGCATTTGTCAAATACGAAGCTCAAGTATGTCATTTACAGAGCGAAAAGGACATTCTGAATAAAGAATTCGAAGCCACGAAAGATGGTTTTCAAAGAATAAATCAAGCCTTCCAAAGTGTGGGTTTAGGTAATATCTCGGAAGAGTGGGAAAAAGAGGCCTTTAAATTGAAGAGTGATGTCAAACGATGGAAAAAGAATTGCAAAATGCACAAAGGACAAGTTGAGAAGTTCTTTCGAGATGTGAAAATTCCAGAAAGCAAACATAAAGCAACCTTACAAGATTTGGGGCTTTGGTAAGAGAAGCATGAATTATGGAGAACAACCTTTATCGACTCAGAAGCCAAGGTAGAAGCCAGTAAAGTTAACAATAAAACATTGACAGAGTTGATAGTTGATTGTAGGAACCTTGTACGAGAACTTTATAACCGTGCCGAGTCTTTTAAGAAAGAAAATGGTCAATATCACCTACAACTTCAAAAGTTGAAATATAAACTGGAGAAAAAAGACGACACGATGAATGAGGTGAATACTCAAGCAAGCAACGTGGCTCATAAGTTGGTCAACTTAGCTGCCTTTGCAAGGAATTTGAAGCAGATTGATGGCTCAGCACCAGACCATGCTTGGAGGACAACCTCGCTCCTGAATGAGATAGAAAAACTAGGAGCTAAAACTATTTATTATCTGTAGTTAGGTTATTCGATGTACTGAAACCTTTTGTGATCAATGAAAATCATTTAAGATGGTTACTCTGGATTGACACCTCTTTTTGTATGTATTTAATTTATTTTAATTTAATTTTTATACATTTCTAATAAAAAATTATCAGATTAATTTTTGAAAGATTACATGACAGTAATACCAAGATCACCCATCTATATTTCTCCTCTACTCTCGAAAGATAATATGTTCAAAGCAATAGAGCAGTCCCAAGGAGAATTATGGGATCAAATATGAAATCAAATGGCCACGCTGCAACATAGGATAAGAAATCAAGCCTTAGTCTATCAAGAAGAAGTGTTGGGTCAAATGACTGATATTTTAGCTACAATGGTCGTCAACCGAGAGAAAGAGTCTGCTGAAAAAGTTAACGAATTGGCACATCAAGGTTTATTAAACACCTGGGGCATCCTATTTGGATAAGGGGAAAGATCTCGTAGTCACCGGACATTTCAAAGAAAAATTAAGCAGTTATAAGCATCGATTGAGGCAATAAAAGCTGGTGAGGCATCCCGTGAAAACTTAGCGCAAGAGAACTAAGCTTAGTCCCCACCTTGTCATTCCCCACGAGTTTAGGGTACCTGAGTTTGAAAAGTACAATGGTACCGGTTTCCCTTTAATCCATATGAGGATGTTATGCAGAAAGATGGAGGGGTGCTTGAATGATGATGATTTATTGATTCATTGCTTCCACGACAGTCTTACCGAACCAGCTATGGTGTGGTATAACCACTTGAGCAGAGAGCAAATTAAGTCACGGATCAATCTGGCCAATGCCTTCCTAGAGCAATACAAATATGTCAAAGACTTGGCTCCAAATTGTCAAGATCTCCATAAATTGAATATGAAAGCTACTGAAAGCTTTAGTGAATACACTTTGAGATGAAGAAGCATGGTAGCTCATGTTCAGTCTCTGATGCTAAAAAATGAAATGTCACGTATGTTTCATAGCACCCTTCCAGACCCTTTCTTTGAGTTGTTGCTTGTAGATTCAACTAATGATTTTGAAGATCTTGTGTCAAGTGGGGAATAAGTAGAGTATATAATCACCAAGGGGAATTTGGAGTCTGCCTCCGAAATATCAGCCATTCAAAAATCAAAAGATGATGAGGTGAATGAATTTCATGTTCAGAGCCCCCACAGTCGCAAAAAAGGGAGGCCATCTAGTCACTCAGATTAACCAAAGAAGTTTCCTCAAGTTAGAAAAGCTTTGGAGGTGTTCCAAACACCCATATCAGAATTATTCCCGCATCTGGTTAAAAGTCAACATATCACTCTGAGACCAATGAAAGTAATGCCAAACCCTTCTGGTTATAGTTATGACGAAGACAATGTCTGTGATTTCCACATGGATGCACCTGGGCATTCTACAGGGAGATGGGGTCCATTGTTGAAAGAAATAGAGATTCTCGTCAGTAATGGAACATTAACTCAAGAGTTGGTTGAACAATGAACGACGAACTAGAATAGGGCATCAGGACGCAATATGTAGCATCTTATCTAGTCAAATGCCACTATATCAGATGAGTAATGAGGCAACATAATTATGCAGAAATCATTTCATCCATCATGAAACTTTATGTCATTTGTAACATCTTGTTTGAACTTGTTTTTGTCCTTTTTCTCAGCCTTTTTTTGTAAGGATATTTAATTAAACTTATGTCGTTTTCCAAGTTCATGAGCAATAAATCAAGTTTTAGTCTTGTAATTCTTTGAATATCAAATGAATTAAAGGTTCTTTTATTACTTTATTAATTATAGATCTTTGACAAAGGGCAAGATTGGACCTTCCATACCCCATCCAAAACCGAAAGAACCATTGATGGGTTCCTTACCTGAAATAACACACATTTACTCCCAAAGACCAAACCTGGACATCACTTCGCTTTGGAACCATAAAGTCATGCCCTTATTTCCCTGATACACCTAAACATGTACTTCTACCTTCCCAGACAGAAATAACCTTTCCATAACATTACTTTTTTCAGAATTATGACTTCAAAGTCACACATTTCCCTTCCCAGACACGGAACCAACATTCATTTCCCAACCTCATTGAATCCTGGGGGTATAACGAGGATATTTCCTGTAAGAAAGACAATATGGAATGTTGTGGATCAAGTTTTTAAGAATTCGAATAATTGGGGCATACTATGAGAAATAGAAGAAGAAGAAGAAATAAAGGAATCATTGAAATAATTCTATCATGCATTAATTACATTGTTTTCATGTAAATAAGGTTAATCTGAATACTCGTTTCCTTGGGATACCTCTTTTAGAAAGACTTCCATGTATGAGATGAGGAACGACTTTTTTCATTTATCCTTTCAAATATATATATATATATATCCCTTGTTGTCCCCTTTTGATCCTATAGTATTATTTCTTCTGATTCAACCCTAACCAAGGATCACCCCCTCGCTGGGGGGCAAAGGTGAATGATATCTACTCGCATGAGTGAAGATTATCAATCCAGATTTCCCTATAGAAGCAAGTCATGATTAAATCAAATAAGAAATAACAAGATACCGCAAGGTGAACCAAATACGAAGCGCTCAAATATTAAATAAAGTTTGATGACACAAAGAGAAAGAAGGAAATATATAGTAAAAAAAGATAAAAAGAAAGAAAAAAAAAGAAAAACAAGAAAAAGAAAAAGAAAAGAAAAAAAAAAAAGAAAAACAAGAAATAAAGAAGTAAAAAGTCGATCAAATACTTTAAGACGCGTGGTTCAAAGATCTAGAATCAATTCACTAGAAGATCATAGAACACTGAAAGAAAATAAAATAAAAGACACGCGAGCAGATTCAAGTCAAGCAAGACAAGATTGAAGACAACAGAACGAATCGATCCTTGGTTCAATAACCCTTAAACACTTATTTGGGCCTATTTATCCCTTTATTTCATAACCATGAACCTCGACCTACATTAGGTGCTTGAAAAGTCCCTTCTAATCATACATGGATTTCTAAGTGGAGAGACTATCTTCAGACATCATTTCGCCCCTCAGGGTTAATTTTATTTACAAAAAATTGTTTCTAAAATCTTTAATACATGATAGGGAAAAATAATAAAAGGATAGCTCAAGACATAAAATTTTAGATGACTTCTTGAAACCAAAGGAGAATTCGAGTTGAAAACCTGAAAAGTTAGCTCGAACACGAAGATTGTCAACCACTGTACATAATACGATCTTATACATCTTGATAAAGAACTATATAACTCAAAGACGTTCACGAGGGCTGAGAAACAGTAAACATTTTCAGAAGAGATGCATGACAACTACATCATCAACGCCAAAATCAAGGATACAAGATTTCAACCAAAGAAGCTGACCTGAAACACATTACCTCCCCAATTTAACCTAAAACACATTACCTTCCTAAGTCAGCCTAATCCTTATGTCAACATTCATCTTGACACTTTGCAAATGTATATAATTTTTGAAGGATTAAAAGAAAAATTGACTTATTTGATATTTAGTGAACTCTTGTTTTACAATTTGTTTTGATTGTGAGCCAGAAGAAAATGACAGCACCTTTGAAATTTATTCAATAAATGTTTCACATTTCTAATATAAAACAAAGAGGAAAACATTTTCAAAAATGACAATCTCAAGTGAAAAAGGTCCTTGAAGTTGGTGAGGCTCACTTTGCCTCTACCGGGGAAAAAGAACAAACAATGCTATAACAATAAAGCATTTCTTAAAAGTAGACAGTCCGAGATATCATAAGAACTAGAGAATAGAACTTCTAACACTTCATTGTGATGTTGTCAGAAGCAAATAATCGTCTTAGTTGAATGTGGCACAAATCCCATCTCATAGCAAAGATGAAAGACAACCATGTTAGAGGAATTGATCACTTCTTAAGTGTCTATCTGGTTGTGGCATCATGAAGAGAAGCCCTCAATCTATTCGTTAACATTGATGATTAGCGACACAAGAGTTAGGTCATTCGAGATTAAGATTTTGGCATGAAGAGAGCCATGAGTACCCACATTGGGGCATTACCAAAACATGTTGTTAAGATAACAAGATTTGAATCAAACAGACATGGTGAGTGATCCTGGCCGATTGGAGTGCCAAGGGCAAAATGAAAACAAACATAGCTTACCTAGAGAAGCAAACCATTCACGCTTCAGTTGGCAAATGACTCTTGAGAAACAATTCTAATTGAAAATTTGAGACGTGTAAGGTGCTCAGTCATCTACCTGATTGCAACAAGAATTCAAGAGCCAGTCATCTACCTGATCACAACAAGAATTCAAGAGAGGAAGCACTTCTTCTAGAATCATGTTGAACAAGCAAAGCAAAAGATAGAAGATGAGAGGGACATGATTGTTCCAGATGATTAGTTTATCCATACTGATGTTGGGGGCAGACTCCGTACAAGATTGATCATGTGAAGGAAGAGCGAGATCTCTATTTGGATGTCAAAAGAGGGTTACTGATAAACATTTCTACATATAAAAGAGTCATGCATTACAGATAGATACATATTGCATTCACATTTCATGCATCGAAGCATATCTTTACAAATTTTTCAAGAAAATAAGATAAGGAAAAGAAAAATTCGAGTCTTGAATGAAGGGAATTATATTCTGAATGGAAGAACCTCAAGAATTGAAGAACCCAATCCAAGAATAATCATCACTTTGATGTAGGGGCACATTACCCAAAGAACAAGATGTTTTCAAAAAAAAATTAAAAGAAACTAAGCGTGATTTTTAGGGGTTTCTTGACGATGATTTCCAATGATTTTTTTTTAAAAATAGAAGAAGATGAGCCTAATTTTTAGGGGTTTCTTGATGTTTTCAAAATGAGTTTTTAAAAACTAAGTCTGATTTTTAAGGGTTTCTTGATGATTATTTCCAAAAAAAATTAAAGAAGCTAAGCCTAATTTTTAGGGGTTTCTTGATGATAACTAAGCTTGATTTTCAAGGGTTTCTTTGATGAGTAAATCCTTTGGGCCATCAGAAAGTCTTTCGAGCATGATGCATAAGTCCTTCGGGCCATCTATAAGCCTTTCGAGTAAGATGATAAGTCTTTCAGGCCATCCATAAGACTTCGTGCAAGGTGTTTTTAATATTTCCTTCACTTGATTCATGACATTTCGAATCAATTACGACCCACAAGAGGGGTTAATATTTCATTTGCTCGATTCACGGCATTTCGAATCAGCAATGCCCCATCAGAGGGGTTAACATTTTCTTTGCTCGATTCATGACATTTTGAATTAGCAATTCCTCACCAAAGGGGTTAACATTTTCTAAGGCTCGATTCACAACAATTTGAGTCAGCTTAAGTCCTTCGGGTCAGTAAGTCTTTGGAACATGATGCTTAAATCCTTCGGGTCATCTATAAATATTTCAAGCAAGATGATAAGTCCTTTGAGCCATCCATAAGTCCTTCAGGCAGGATGTTTTCAACATTTCCTTTGCTCAATTCACGACATTTTGAATCAGTAATACCCCACAAGAGGGGTTAACATTTCCTTTTCTCGATTCACGACATTTTGAATCAGTAATACCCCACTCAAGGGGTTAACATTTCCTATGGATCGATTCACAACACTTCGAATCAGCTTAAGTCCTTTGGGCCATCAGTAATTCTTTCGAGCATGATGCTTAAATTCTTCGGGTCTCCTATAAGTCTCTCAAGCAATCGATAAGTCCTTTGGGTCATCCATAAGACCTTCAAGCAGGATATTTTCAACGTTTCCTTTTCTCGATTCACAACATTTCGAATCAGCAATGCCCCACCAGAGGGGTTCACATTTCATTTGCTTGATTCACATCACTTCGAATCAACATTTCCAGTGGAAAGATCATTATGAGAAGAGCCCATAACTTGAAGAACTGAAGATGGAGACTCGACCATGAGAACGAAGCAAGATGACATCATTTGCAGCAAGAACTAGGTGATTTCACAGAAAGAGAAGAATTGACATTCCCAGCGAAGATTTCGCAGCTTGAAAAGCAGAGACCACGTTGAAAAATGGTTCTTTGTGTGTCTTCGCTTCTCGTTTCACAACAATGAGCAAAGAGGGGAAGTTGTAAGCACTATTTTTCTGACCCAACAAAATAGGGCCTCAAGGCTAAAATACAAACTAAACCCCAAACCAAAACCTAACTACCCAAAACCCGACCCGGAGCCCATACCCAACCCAGTCTACCCTAGCCTTAGGGTAGCCGGCCCATTCACTCTACTCAACAGCTGCCCCCTTCTGCCCCAATCCCACCTGAGGCCTCAACTCACACTCCATACTCCTAAAGAAACGAGCAAGAAAAAACAAAGATTTCAATGATCAGTTTTTGTAAAAAAAAAAAGGGTATTTAACCCAACCAATGAAACTGTAAAAGGATTCGAAAATCCTCCAAAAAATAATGCACTACTCTGTTCTCAAGCAATAACAACAAAAAAAGGTTGTTTATCCTTTTTTTTATTCGAATAGCTTTTTATGCGTTCCTTCTCCGTGTAATTTCGAATCCAACAGCAAAAAAAAACTTTAGTTTGAGTAAAACCTGAGTTATTTGTTTTTTAATGAAAACATATACATTGGATTTCTAAAAAACCCGTTGCATGCTTCGTATAACAATAAGATTTTTTTTCTTTTGAATATAGTCTAGCAGTAATTAACCAACAATCCTTATTTACAACAAAGAAAAATTACAAAAAAATAAAAGAAAGTAGAACGGTCGTACTTGAATCGAAAGAGGTCACTAGAGTCGGGAAGTCGAGTGGTCTTAGGATGGTTTCGAGTGGTTAAGGGGGGTTTTTCAATGATAGCTCAAAAGAGGGTATAGGGGGTGAATTTACATTTTTTTGAATTGTTTTGAATTTTTTTGGGATTTCTAGCCACCTTGTGTGGTGGCCGGTAGTGGGCCTGACAAAACCAGACGAGAGATAGGAGATTTCTCTCATTTTTTTCTAAAACAAGTTACAAATGGAAAAAAAGGGAATGGTTAGTATTTATAGAAAAAGTTTTTGGTTTAATTGCGTTTAACCCCTGCAGGTTTGCCGTGTTTTTGTAGTTTGGTCCATGAAGAGACCAAAATAGCTATTTTACCTTTTCTGTGCATGTTTGATTTTTTTTTGGGTTATTTGTATTTAGCCCTCTGTAGGTTTGTTGTGTTTTTGCAGTTTGGTCCATGAAGGGACCAAAACTGATATTTTCCATTTTATTTTCCTATTGTTATTTATTTTGGTGAAATTACTCTTTAGTCCCTATAAGTTAACTGTGTTTTTGTATTTTAGTCATGTGTAGTAAGTATTTAATTTTTTTTAAATATATGTGGATCAATTCTACAATTTTCCCTTTTTATTTAACAAATTACTTTTTGGGCTTAAATAAAAATGGAAAAATTGCTCTTAGGTCTCTGTAGATATGCGTGTTTTATGTTTTAGTCACTAATCTGTTTAGTTTTATTTTATTTCGTATTAGACTTTAAATTTTTATTTGTTTTACTTTAGCCCCTTTTATGTTTAATTTATTCCTTTTTAGCTTAATAATTTCAAATTTATGCAATTAGGTCCTTATATTTATATTTATGTCTATTTTATTTTATTTTATTTTTACTATTTTTTATTATTTGTTGTTTTAATTATTTTAATTTACATGAGTACCAATACCAAAAATGCACACTAGAATATTGGTATCTAACCAATCATGTGAGTCTCAAAATCCATACCCCAATATCGATACTCCATGAATACGTATCGATATTATTTACTCAAAACTCTCATGTTTTCCCCTCATAAGAATAGTATCGGTACTTTTTTCCAGTACCGATACTCAAGCCCAAAAATTCCCTATTTTAGGCATGAAAAGCTAACTTTAGACCTCAATCTCCCTACTGAGGTTCCCAAATATTATTTAGATTTTATGTATGATTAAAGGGATTATAAAAGGGTTTTTTACAGACTAAAAAAATCAAAAGATGCATCTACCATGAAAAGATTTATAATTCATACAACATGCCAAGAACTTATCTATTAATCTACATGTGGTAGAGTTGAGTTAGAGTATGTAACTTTTGATTTCTTAGCTGATACAAGTTTCCAAGGCTCTACCTAAGACACTTTTTTCCTTCCCTTTGGTCTTGGAGCTTTCTCCAACTTCTCTCACTAGACATTGATCAAACACTCAAGTTACTAACTTGCGTTAAAGGTTAAGAAGGGTTTAAGAACACTTTCTAAGGCTTGAACTCCCTGAAAATGGATCAAAACACCTAAGTTTCTTATCCCCCACAAAACCTATATTTTGAATACCATGGCTAAATCTTGCAAGAGAGGGCTTGAATTAAGGCTTGGAAATAGGGGATTGAAGTTCTTACCCTTATGTTACTGGATGAGGTTTGAAATGTTACAAAGCTTATACCTTTTCTTGAAATGCTAAGAGAGGTGAAAAGGTTTTGAAATGGAAGAAGAAGACAAAGATAATGGTGAAAAGACGTGTGAGGAATGCTTCATACATGATATCACTCATCTTAATGGGTTTTCAACATTTTGAAATAAAATTGGATAAATTACTCCCTTGGTCCTTCAAGCTTTTGGTCACCATTTTAAAAATGTCCTTCCTAAGGCCAATTAAGCTCAATCCAAGCCCAAACCAATCATATTTGGATCAAAGCTTCATACACGCTAAGAAACTTATTCACGGCCTATATCGGGTTAACCCAAAACTCTTAACCTGAGATTTGGGACGTTACAATTCTCCCATCCTAGAAAGAAATTTCGCCCTTAAAATTTACCTGAATAGAAGTAGTGAGGGTACTGGAGTTACATATCCTCATCGGTTTCCCAAGTTACCTCTTTAAAGCCATGGTTCCTCCACAACACTTTCATTAAAGGAATCCTAATATTCTTTAACTCATTCACATATCTTGCTAGTATTCTAATTGGTTACTCTACATAGGTCATGTCTGGGCTGACCTCAATCTATTCTAAAGGTATGGCATGGGAAGGATCGAAACAATATCTTCTGAGTATGGATATATGGAACACATTGTGGATGCACTCCAACTCTAGGGGTAAGGGTAAGCGACACGCTACTAGTCCAACTCTCTCTAGTACGTCATAAGGCCCTATAAAACACGGAGTCAATTTTATTTTGTGCCCAAAGTGAAATACTTTCTTCCAAGGGAAAACCTCAAGGAATACTTTGTCCCCCACTTTGAATTCGATATCCTTACGTTTCAAATATGCGTAAGACTTATGTCTGTCTTAATCCTCCTTTATCTAGTTCTGAATGAGCCAAACTTTTTTTTTGTTTCTCAGATCAAGTCCGGACCTACTATCTTACCCTCACTAAGCTCTGTCTAATATGACAGAATCCTACACTTATGTCAGTACATGGCCTCATACGGAGCCATCTGAATGCTCGACTGAAAACTATTTTTGTAGGCAAACTCAACTAAAGGTAAGTGGTCCTCCCAACTACCCTCAAGATCTATAATGGTGTATCTATGCATATCCTTTAGGATCTGAGTAACACATTCCAAATGACTATTGTCTAAGGATGGAAAGTTATGCTGAAGTGTAGTTTAGTGCCTAAGGGTTCATGAAGGGCTTTTTAGAACTAGGAAGTGAATCGAGAATATCGGTCTAATATGATGGAAGTCTGTACCCCTTGCAACCTCACTATCTCACTAATGTTCAACTGAGCTAACCTTTCTAAGGTATAGTTCATACGATCTGTGAGAAAATGAGTTAATTTGGTTAAGCGGTCTACTATGACCCAAACTGCTTTATGTCTCTGTCTGGTCATTGGTAACCCTGTCACAAAGTCCATGGTTACCCTATCTCATTTCTACTGAGGTATCTGAATATGTTGGAGTAATGCTGAGGAAACATGGTGTTCCACTTTAACCTGCTGACACACTAGACATATAGTGACAAACTATGACATTTTCCTCTTCATGATTGGCCACCAATACAACTGATAAAACTTATGGTACATATTATAACTGCCTGGGTGCACTGAGAGTGGATTGCAATACACCTCATGGAAAATCTTACTATACAACTAGACATCAACAGGTACGCACAAACAACCCCTGAAATACAACACATACCCATAATGTAACTCAAAGCTTGGAACATCGCCTTGGAGAACCTAATCCATCTTAGCCCTTAATTGATCATCTAAATTCTGTAATATCTTGGTCTTGTCTACCAATTACGGATTGACTCATAACTCGACTAACAACCCACCTTCACTAGTTAAACTCAAACGTGCTAAGAGGACTTGGAACTCTGTCAACGAATTTTTGCTTAAGCATCTTCTACTACATTATCTTTACTCGAATGATAATCTATCACACAGTCATAGTCCATAAACAACTAAACCCATATAAGTTTCCTGATGTTTAATTCATTCTAAGAGAGTAGATACTTGAGGTTCCTTATGATCGGTGAAAATATGACACTTCTCACCAAATAGGTAGTGACGCCAAATCTTCAAGGCAAACATCACTACTAGATCAAGGTCATGGATGGGGTAATTTCACTTATAAGGTTTAAGCTGACGTGATACATAAGCTATAACTTTACCATCTTGCATCAACACGAATCCAAGACCATTCAATGAGGCATTGCTGAAAATTGTGAAGTCTTTACCCATTCTGGTTGGATTAATATTAGGGCTTGAGTCAATATGACTTTCAATTGTCTAAAGATCTTCTGTTACTTCTCATCCCAAATAAAGAGGACTCCCTTTTGGAGTAGTTTGGTCAACGGGGAAGCTATTATCGAGAAGTCCTAAATGAACCTATGATAGTACCCTACTAGACCTAGAATGTTATGTACCTCTAACACATTCTTAGGTGGCTCCCACTAAATTATGACTTGAATTTTTTGGGGTCGACTTGAATGTCGTCTGCTGACACAATAGACCTAAAAATGACACCTATGGTAGCCAAAACTCATATTTTCCAAACTTGGCATACAATTGTTTATATCAGAGTGTCTATAGGACGAATAGAAGATACTAGTCATGCTCCTCCTCTAATATGGAGTACACTAGGATGTTGTCAATGAATACAACTAAAAATTAATCCATTTCTAGGTGGAAGACTCGGTTCATCAAGTCCATGAATGTTGTTGTGGTGTTGGTGAGTCCAAACGGTATTACTAATAACTCATAATGATCCCATTTTGTTCTAACAGCTATCTTTTCTACACTCGCATCGTTGACATTCAATTGGAAATAGCCTGACCACATGTCAATTTTAGAGAATATGCATACTCCTCTAAGCTGGTTAAAGAGGTCATCTATCCTAGGAAATGGATAAAATTTCTTGATGGTTAGTTTGTTTAACTATTTGTAGTATATGCACAACCTCAACCACTCATCCTTTTTCTTAACAAACAAGACCAACACTTCCCATGAGGATATGCTAGGTCGAATAAACCTCTTTTCTAGAAACTCTTAAATATGTGCTTTCAACTCTTTCGATGTCATGCGATAGGGAGTAATGGACATCAGAGCTAAACTCGACATTACTTCAAAGCCAAACTCTAACTCACACTGGGGTGGTAAACCCAAAAATTCTTATGGGAACATGACGGGGAATTCTTGCACTGCTCAGATATCTTCGAGTGTTGGAATTGAAATTAAGGTATCAACCACATGAACCGAAAATGCTTCACATCCGCGGTCGATCAAGCATTGTGCTTTTATGGCTGACACTATCTTAGATTGGCTTGATATCCCACTCGACATTATAAGCTTGGTACCATTGCATACGCTAAGCTTAAGTTGTCTGCCCTTATATTTCAAATCGGGGTCATGCTTGGTTAACCAAACCATACCCAGGATCATGCCAAACTCCCTGAAGGGTAACTCCATCAAGTCTGCTAGAAAAGTCTGACCTTGAATCTCTACTGTGAACCTTATGTAATAGGACGTCTAGACTTAGAGGCTTGATACTCAAACACTTACCTCTAGGTCCTCTATTAGAATTTATTCCTAAACTAGATCAGAATAGATATAGGAGTGGGTGGAATCGGGGTCTATCAATGCAGTAACTGGAATAGAGAATATTGTAAAGGTATTTGGTACAACATCACCTACATTGCACTATTCGTAGGCTCTCACCGTGTACTACCTGGAGGTTACTATTAGCTCAACACCGGTCACTGATGTGGTTATCCCTTTGCTCTGCTACCCAGACTATCTCTGGCCCTCTTGGCCGAAGTCTACACTGATCTCGCTAGCTTAAGGTATCTCTTGGCCTATCCCACCTGCTCACTGACTTTCTAGCTTTCATTCTAAGAACATTCTCAATTGTCTTTGCTTGACGGGGCAATTCGACGAATACCCTAGGAGGGTTGGTTGCAAGATGCAAAAAAATATCGAGGTGCAGGCCATCTCTGAATCTACGACATCAGTGCTCCTTTGATCAAACCAACACTGAAATATATCTACACAGCCTGAGGAACTCTCTTTCGTATTCCATCACAGTCCAGTCCCCCTGAGCTAAGTGTACGAAATGCTCCATCAGGTCATCCGTGTGAGCCTCACCTTTGTATTTTTTCTGAACTTAGAGAGGAACTACTCCCATGATGGTCTCCCTAGCTCCATAGCCAACTCTATCATCTCCCACCAATCTATGGCGTTACCCTTGAGCAGGGAGGTGACACACTCAAACATATCCTCAAAGGAAAGATGCAGTTATCGAGGGTGTAGAGAGTTTCTCCGAGCCACTGGTCTACTACTATGGGATCATCATCCCCTGAACCATGGAATTCAAAAGTCTTATATCTATGGAGCCTCTCCACTAGGGACTCCTAGGGTACAACAGCTGGCTGAACTAGGGGTACTGGTGGGGGAGGTGGTGCAACTGAGCTACTAGGTAAAGACCTAACGATCTGTCTGAGTACGAAGGTGAGTTCCCTGAAGAAAGTCGCCTCCTTGACCCTCACCTCTACTGGTATCCCATGTTGGTCTGAATCCAAAACGAACGTGTCACCAATATTTACTGTTAAGGATGCATGACTCTTGTCCCTATCGTCCTGACCGTATGCTAGATCATCCATTATAGGTTACACTGAAAATAGAAAGAAATGGAGTTAATTATCTTTATTCCATTCATTGTAGTACTCTTGACTCTCTAGAGGCATGTACAAGTATGGGTGTGCAAATTTGGATATCATATCTGATCCGATCTGCAATGATCACGAAAATAGCTATTCGAATCCAAACCGAAATTTTGGATCGGATATCCAAAAATCTGATCCGAAAATATCATTATAATTTTTTTCAAATGTGTTCTTATTCAAGCCCTATTCTTTATTTGTAATTACATAAAATTATATGCACTTCTTCAACACTTATTCTTGAACTGTATTAATTTTTTCAATTACACTAAAATTGAATTGTTTTTTTTAATTAAACTAAAATTGAATTGTGTTATTATTATTTTTTTAATTGCAAAATGATTAAAACATAAATCAAACTAGAGGTTATCGAGCTGCTAAGCTGCTGTGTTGACAGAGGCAACATC
This sequence comes from Hibiscus syriacus, assembly GCF_006381635.1. Lineage (NCBI taxonomy): Eukaryota > Viridiplantae > Streptophyta > Magnoliopsida > Malvales > Malvaceae > Hibiscus > Hibiscus syriacus. The sequence continues at coordinate 2,425,694 of NW_024062846.1, read as the reverse complement.
ATTGAGAGAAACTTGACAACATCCACTGGAGAGGAATCGAATTGCACTCATGAAGTCAGCATCCGCATTATGGACATTGGACAACTTAAGCCTACCAAACAACGAAAACAACTAAAAAACCCTATTATATTTGTGCCTATGTTCCCATCCAACTTTCTTATTTGCACCCCCGTTGATTAATGCTAAATGCATTTGCATTGCTTCTGTTAAGGCATATGATGAAGCTTTGCTATTCTTTATAGACTTGGTTATAGATATATAACCACTAAAGCAGGCAGTACTACACTTTTGAATGATAGTTAATTAGCTATATATAACCACAAAAATTATTCTTTTATCCTGGTCTCCAAATCTGAAATTCTTGAACTTGCCCCTATATACAAGTATCTAAAACTTTTTAAGCAACGTTATATCTGTTATTGCTGCTAAATCAAAATCTAGGGCAAAATCAATATACCACTAATTAGTATTTGTCGATATAGACTAAAATCAAGAACAAAATCAACATGCAAATTCAATTTCAACGTTACCCGAGATTGAAGTGGAACTTGCAGTGGATTTTCACTCGTCATTGACTAAAACTTGAGAAATGACGGCCTAAAGACTAACTGAGTGAAGCGACGTGACCACTTTCCACTGAATTGAGTAACCCAGTAGTTGATCGGAGTGATTGAATGAGAGACTGAGGGGTTGATGGTTGATGAAAAATATTACCGTGAAATGTTTTTTGTTTGAAAAGAATCGTGAAAGCTGAAGTCTGAAATGAGGAGATATCAAGATAGGGCTAGGGCTATTATCTATTAGTATCGGGCTTAGGGCTAAAGGCCCATTTAAATTTCGAATGTTCTCATAATCCGAAATTCAGATTTCCAAGATCCGTATCTAATCTGATTATCCGAAATTTTTTCGGATATCCGATCTGAATTATATGAAGAAAACATGATCGGATATTCAAATAATTTGAACCGGATAAACGGAAAAGATCATTCGGATTAGATATTTTTGCAACCCCTATGTACAAGTATAGACGTTGACGGACTCTAACTTGCAGGTGCTAGGAACGACTAAACAAAACGCTCTGATACCACTAAATGTAATACCCTAATCTAGTACGATCCAAAGATCCATGGATTAGAATGCCACACTGGACCACCTAAGTGGCTAACCCAAAATTTTTCTTTTAAAATCTGATTATAAAACATCTTATAAAACTTCAACCATAGTAAATAAAATAGAACATAGTAATAAAGTTTACAAATACGGGGAGCTCCCAATGTAAGCAAAATAATACAATACTAAGTTTAAATAAAAAAGAGTTACGATTGAATATAAGGGTACATAAATAGTACATTCCCTCTAATGCAAATCAAGACGTACTCTTAGGATCTCTACTGAACTGTAATATTTGGTGACGACAACACTCCTGGATTGGTCACCTAAGAATCTACATACGGAAACGCATTACATACACCAGTGACAGACTAATAATTGTATTATATTACATGCATTCACTAGATGAGCATGCAAGTGGCATATGTATATGAACGGTAGGCAGTCATTTTTTCTAGGTTTTTAAACCGTTTTTATTATTATTATTATTATATTAAATATTTAATTATTTATTGTTACTATTTTCTAGGACTAGATTACAACTAAATGACCCAAATGTTACAAACCCTAACCGAAGCTCAATTACATCAAGCTCAGCGACCCAAAACCAATCTAACCTAATATGCCCTACTCCTGCCACCATCGTCCACTACCGCCACCGCTTCTGACACCCGCCACTTTCACTCGATCACCTCAACTGTCCCTATTCCACCAAATCAAGTAAAATCCAAAAATATATATATATATATATATATATATATAATAAACAACAACCAATTCCAAAAAATCCAAGAATCTCAGATATTTCGGGAACCATCAATATCTTCTCCTTATGCCCTAACCATACCAAAACCATCAATCAACCATCACCAAGTTTATATTTAATAAGCAACAGTACTCGAACAAAAAGGAGAAATCTAAACAATTCGAACAAAAAAATGAAAAAAGAGAGAAAGAAAGAATAAGACTTATCTCGCTCGAAGTCTAACGAGGAGAAGAAGGGTCGTTGGAGATATTCGAAACTTTGCATCTAGATCTACGCCGAGCTAGACCACTTTTGGACAAACAAACACTAGATCCTTGATCTAGGAGCCGAGATGAGTTTGTTGGTGTAATCGAGAGTCAAACGGCCACCAGAGACGATTTAACTCTAGTGACCGTGTGTTTTGGTGTTAAGGACAAACTGCGCGTCTAGTCATCCAATTTTTGTAAGCTTCCATGTTAGTCACTGGGCTAATATTTTTTGTAGTTCTTCTAAGTTTTAATAATAGCAGTTTAGTCCCTTTCACAACTCTGATGCCTTTTATTTTTATTTGATTTTTACCTTTTGTTTTCCTTTTATTTTAAGTTGGTCCAAATGTATGTCCATTCATTGTCGGTTTAGATCTCTTGTTTCGGCTTGTTTATATTTTCTATGCTTTTATTTTTTTATTTGGAATAGTCAACTATATCCCTTTATTTTTGCATTTCGATTGGAGCATGTTACGTTCTGTATATATTTGCTTTTATCCAGCACTTTCCATTTACTGCCTTCCATATTTAATAGTTATATTGGCATCTACATATTACCTTTGACATTTTCTTTTTATATTGGCCGTAATCAACGCAGTTATATATATTCTTTTTGTTTTACTATGTGCATATATTATATATAATATACATATAGATATTTTTATTTACTTATTTAATATCTTTAATCCTAACATATTCATGTATGCATACTTTTTATTTTTTGGGAAATTGTAAAATATTCCTTGAACCTGATACTAATAATTTATTAGGGTTTGTTACTAGTATTCATTTTCAAGAACACTCGTCGTAGAATGGGCGTGAAGAGCACTACTCTATAGGAGAAGTATGATTTGATGACATTCAAACGAAAAGCAAACTTGTATTAAATTAATCAATAAAAACGACCGTACTTTAATTTTCGACTCAAATTTACCAATTCTATTATTATGACGATGTATAAGCGATTAGGTACCATTTTCAGGCGTTGTGGGGGTGCTTACTATTCGCCACGCGTAATCGACTCTCGAAGCCTTAAAAATGAATTTTTGGTAACGTGGGCCAATTTTTGTCTTAAAAATAATTTTTCTTAAAATTGTTTCAAAATACATTTTTAGGTATTCGACCTACCTAACCCAAATGTCGAAGGCGACTCCTAATTCAAATTAAAAATCAAATTTCAACATAAATACCACTTTTCCCAAAATAAATTCATAATTATTTTAAATTTAATTATTTAGAAAAAATGGTTATGACATCTTGGTAACTCTGCTGGGGAATATTTTTAGAGAGTCAAGTCGTTAATTGCTAATACGTTGTCGTGGTGGTGGAAATTGAAGATTCGAGTCCGTAATTAGTTTATGATCCTTTTCATTGAACATTGGTTAATTTGTTATTCATTCTTTATGTAAGTAGTTGAATTGATGTTTAATTTCCTGGTTGCAGCTTCATTGGATTTTCCTTTCCTAAAGTGCTTCTATATTTGTTTTGTTTTGTCAAGGGTTTGTGAGTTTCTCCTCACACACGCCATGTGCACTAATATGAAATAAGCTCTATACCTGAGCTTTGTCCCAATTAAGTAGGGGTGAATGCTATGATGTCGTGGTGAATTTAATGATGTCGTGGTGAATTTATTTCCCGTAGGAGCTATAGCAATTAACCTCTGGGATACACGCCTTATATCTCCATGGAATTCATTTCCTCGTATGGGTATAGGGAAGTGGATCCCCTCGAATTGAACTCATTCTGTATGAAGCCTGTAATGGGTGATGATTGAGGGTTTATAGCACAAAAGGGCACCAACATTAAGGATAATTTGAATACCCTTTCCTCTATAACCAAAACCATACATATAGTGAACCCTAGACTAGTCACCCTAGGTAAAGTCATGTCGAACCTCTTTCTATCAGTAGGTATTGAAATACATGTACACAAGGGAGGAATGACCCTCACCTTTCACTTTTTTCTTTAAATTCATAGAATAATTTTTTTCTCGAATAAAAGCATGCGAACTAAATACCATGTGGTTAGGATCAATTTCTTGAAAATAAAGAATGCTGGATAGAAAGCATCTCTAGGTAGTATTTCTATTTAATAAAAGCATGCTCGGGTAGATATCATGATGGGATAGATGTTATATTCTTCTCTGAATAGAACTTTTATCTCTATCAATATCTTACATGTACTAACATATTTTTCTTTGAATTTCATCATCATAACATAATGCAAAAGTATTGATTAGAAGTTTACTATCTAAGTGGAAATTTTCATAAGTAGAGATAAAAGTTTTCAATCAAACAGTCACGTACACAGACATACACCTATGGCTAAAGGAAGTTCAGAGAGTACAATAAGGATTGATATAACAACATCTGATATTTGAAAGGTGAGCCCTTGATCTGAGAAGTGAAACAGTAATGGATTCTTATCTACAACTATTTCACCATTAATCATCAAATCATGATGCACAAATTATCACCAGCATCGTAGGGGCATCAAGCGAGATTGGTCATATAGTGTTTGAGGGGTATAGTTTTCGAGGACGAAGCTCCAAGGCAAAGCGTCAACCCATTTCAAACTCAGTATCCAAGAAGAAACATGTATGTAAAATGGACTATCTTGTAATGTGAAGACTTTTATCTTTGATGAAAATTATTCTATGATATTCATCGTTGGGATCAATGCCGCTTGCATTTGCATTTCTCACTTACATTGCATTTCTTTAAATATTTTTTGCATATAGTAATCTTGAGAACATGAGATTAATTCGTGGAGAACTCTATGGAAGTGATCCTAATCACATGATTTTTAGAACTGTAGGCACTGAAATGCAAGCTCCAAAACATAATTGAATCAGGGGCATGGACATCCAATGAATGATGGGGTATTCTAATGTAAATCAAGAAGAAGTCATTGCATCCACCATGAAGTTGCACTTGCACAAGAATTACATCTTGTTTGAACTTGGTTTTTTTTCTTTCTTTCTTCATTAGTTTGAAAGTCACTTGACATTCATATTAAATAAAATTCTACCTTCTAAGGTTATGAGCAATAAGCAAATTTTAATCTTGTAGTTCTTTAAATATCACTTGAATTAAAATCTCTATTGAGAATCAAGGTTATGGCCTATGTGCAAGTGACAAGATTAAACCCTTCTTATCCTGAAGTAAAAAATACAACCGTTCGATTCTTTACCCGAAATAATTCATGGTCAGTACCAAATGACCAAATTTTGACATTACCTCTCTTTAAGACTTCGAAATATTGCTTTTATATTTTCTCGAGACACCAAAAGACATATCCTTACTTTTCTTTGAGACAATAAAGACACACCCTCGTCTTCTTAGACAAAATACTCACATTTTTACCACAATAAAACATGAAGGTATTTAGTACAAGAAGTTCACTTGCACAAGAATTTTTCTATAGAAGAAACAAGATGTGGCATCCTGGATCAAGTTTCTGAAGATGAGCCCTATTAATTGGCGCATGCCAGAAGCAAGAAGAACAAAAAATGAAGGAAATGTATTTGAAAGAATTCTATAATGCATTAATTACATTATTTTTATGTGAATAAAAGTTAATGTTGAAAATATATCCCCTGTGGATGCCTCTTCGGCGAGGACTTTCGTGTATGAAATGATGAACGACATTCTTTCACTATTCCTTCACAAAATGAGAAAATATATATCTCTTGTTATCCCTATTTGAGCCTGAATTATTTTTCTTTTGATCTAACCCTAACCAAAGATCACCCTAACCAAAGATCACCCTCCACACTGGGGTAAGGTGAAAGACATATGTTTGCATGAGTGAAGACCATCAATTCATAATTTTATTACAAAGACAAATCCTTATGGAATAAAGTGAGAAATAATAAGGTATTGCAAGGTAAACTAAATACAAAGTGCTCGAAGATCAATCAAGCCAAGAACAACTAAAAAAATTTCAAATGCAAGAAACAAAGAGGATATTATGGTGCATAAGTCAATTGAAGCCATAAACTCATCAAATAAAGAGGACAATAAGCATATACAAAGAGTCCTCCAAATCAAATGACTCATCAAGCCTCAAACCATAAGGTTGATCAAGTCCAATCGTTTCAAATATCCAATTCACAAGAAGATCAAAGAGGAAATGAACTCTATAGTGAAAACCTATAAATGGAAGTCTAGAGGGATCCAGAAAAGAAAGAATAAGCGAAAGCATATTTAGATCAAGTAAAGAAAGAGTGAAGGCATATGAATAAATTGATCTTTGGTTCGATCACCCTTAAACACTTGTTTAAACCTATTTATACCCTTCTTTCATAACAATGAACCATGGCTTACATTACGTACCTAAAAATTCATTTCTAATCATACATGGGTTTCAAAGTGGAAGAGATTATATTTAGATTTCATCTCGCCTCTCAGGATTAATCTTTTATTTGCAAAATGTTTTATAAAATCTTTAATGCATGATAGAGAAAAATAAAAAATGGTGGATCAAAAATAAAATTTTAAATAACATCTTGAAACCAAAGGAGAATTCGTAAAAACCTGAAAAGGGGGCTTGAATATGGAGATTGTTCAACTACTACATAGAAGACGCTATTATACATCACTTGATAAGGCATCACACAACCCAAAAGTTCTCACAATATCTAAAAGCCAGTGAACACTTCCAGAAGCTGAGTATAATGATTACTTCATCAAATCAGTGGACATCAAAGAAGCGAAAATACCAGATCTTGACCAAAGAAGCCAACTCGAGACACCTCAAAATTAGCCAAAATCTTAAAACTTGTCAATGAATCATAACTTTAAAAGATTAAGAGAGTAAATAATTCTTTGATATCAAGTGAACTATTGTTTTATAATTTGTCTCAATTGTGAACCCAAAGTAAGGGTCAACATTTCTCAAACATTTTTCAAAATTCTTTCATAAAATATTTTCAAAACTTCTTCATCAAACTTTTCACCTTTTGAAAAAAATAGAAAGAAAAAATTTCAAATAAGACAATCTATTTGGAGTAGATCTTGAAGATCAACACATGTCTCTCCGCCATAAGCTCATGATCAGAACTGAAGCAAGAAATAACATTTTTGGGGGAAATTTACTGGGGCAAAATGTGCTCATTCACAAGTCAAGAATTGCAAGGATGCACGCTGATGCAAATAAGGAGTAAAGATAACCAAATCATGGATAGAATGAAGACTGCTCATGCAGACATTCCCAACTACAAATCAAGAAAACATACATTCATACATGTTACATGAATTTGCATTTACATTTTTTTCATCATACATTGATTATTTCATAAAAACATGATAAGTTTTGATTTTCATCTCATGAGGATGCCTTTAAAATCTATTTTGAGAAACCATTTTTTCATTTTTAGGACTGTTTCCTTAGAAACCATACTCTAGTCCTTCTTAGGATCATTTCTCTATGAATTCATTTTAGTCTTTCTTAGGACCGTTTCTCTAGAAATTCGTCAGAATCCTTCTTAAGATCATCTGGAAATTCATTTTAGTCCTTATTAGGATTGTTTCACTAGAAATTCGTTAGAGTCCTTCTTAGTATTGTTTCTCTATAAATTCATTTTAGTTCTTCTCAGGATTGTTTCCCTAGAAACCTCAACTTGACTTTCTTATGACAAGGAGTCAATCTTTTAGTGTTTTCTTTCTTGACTTTCTCGCGAAGAGGAGTCGATATTTTAGTGATTTCATTCTTAAATTTATCACGGAGAGGATTCAATATTTTAGTGATGTCATTCTTGACTTTCTCCCAATGTGGAGTTAACCTTTCAGTGATGTCATTATTGACTTTCTCATGAAGAGGAGTCAACCTTTCACTGATGTCATTATTGACTTTGTCGTGAAGATAAGTCAACCTTTTAGTGATGTCATTATTGAATTTCTTGCGAAGAGGAGTCAACCTTTTAGTGATGTCATTTTTTACTTTTGTACGAAGAGGAGTCAATCTTTCAATGATGTCATTCTTGACTTTCTCGTGAAGAGGAGTCAATCTTTTAGTGATGTCCTTCTTGACTTTCTCATGAAGAGGAGTCAATCTTTTAGTGATGTCATTCTTGAATTTCTCGCGGAGAGGAGTTAACTTTTCAATGATGTCTTTCTTCAACCTGACTTTTTCGTGTAGAGAAGTCAAGCATTCACAAAGAAACGGCTAAATTTCTTCAATATGAATGAGTAATATTGTCTTCAACACTAAATTATCTCCAGATTGACCCGACTTTCTCAATGAGAAGGAACATCGTCAACTTCAACAAAAATCACCTGAATGTGACTAGATCTCTTCAATGTGGATGAGTAGTGTCGTTTCCAACATCAAATTATCTTCAGGCAATCAGATTTCCTCAACAAGAAGAAGCAGTGTTGTCTTAAGATACAATCATTCAAATACTACTTAGTGTCCTTCATAGGAATGTGTAAGATTGTTTTACGACTCAGCATCTTTTAGAGGAAAGAATATGATTTCACTAGATTCAGTATCCTTCAGCAAAAGGAGTGGATCACCCCCAATTATGACTTAGCATCCTTCAGAGGAAGGAGTAAGATTATCCCATGACGCAGTGACTTTCAGAGGAAAAAGTGAGATCGTCACCAGATTCAGTGTCCCTCAGAAGAATGAGAGAACTATTGTCTTCAGATACACAATCATTCAAATATGGCTAGTCCTCCTCCTCATGAAGGAGCAACACCATCAACAAACAACGATTGTATCCTTTGAGATTGCTTCTCTTGAAGCAAAATTTTATCTTTCTTATCACATTTTCCCTTGAAAAAAAAAACTTTGAAAATTCTCTCTTTAGATAAAGATCATTTTTTAGTCTCTAATGAGACAATGTCGAATTTCAATACAAAAGTTAGAACTGGAAAAAAAAACTCACTGTTTTTTATCTTTGCCCTATTCTTGTTAACAAAATAATGTGCAAAAAGGGGCAGCTGTAGACACTCATTTTTGTCTGGGGTTTTAAATTGTTTATTATTATTATTATTATTATTATTATTATTATTATTATTATTATTATTATTATTATTATTACAAACCTAGATTACAACCAAATGACCCAAATATTATGGGCCCAAACAGAAGCCCAATTACATCAAGCTCAGCAACCCAAAACTAAACCTAACCTTAATTAACCTAATCTGACCTACTCCTTCCACCATGGCTTGCTACAGTCGTCGCTTCTGACACCCACCAATGTTATCTGATCACCTCAACTGTCCCTATTCCACCAAATCAAGTCAAATCCAAAACAGAAAAATATATATAATAAACAATTACCAATCTCGAAAAATCCGGGAATCCCAAATTTTTCGGGAACCATCATCATCCTCTCCCTATGCTTAACCATACCAAAATCATCAATCAACCATCACCAAGTCAATATTTAATAAGCAACAACAGTCAAGCAAAGAGGAGATCCAAATGATTTGAACGAAAACGAACGAAAAAAGAGAGAAAGAAAGAAGGAGATTATCTCGCTCGCGGTTCATCGGAGAGAAGAAGGGTCGTCGGATCTGGAGATATTCAAAACTTTGCATCTAGATCTACGTTGATCTATACCACTTTTGGACAAAAAATGCCAGATCTGTGATCTAGGAGTTGAGACGATCTTGTTGGTGCAATCGAGACTCAAACGGACAATGGAGACGGTGGTCGGTACGGTGACCGACGATAGGCAGTGAGAGACCTCTCACCGAATTTTGGGAGCGCAGGAGAGTGTGGGGAGGGAGAGAAGAAAACAAAAAAAAAGGAAAATGAAATCAAATGATATGGAAATGATAGGGAAGAAAAGTGGTTTATATACCCACATGAAAACGATGCCGTTTTAACTCTGGTAGCCGCGCATTTTGGTGTGAAGGGCTAACTGTGCGTCTGGTCATCCAAGTTTTGTAAGCTTCCATTTTAGTCACTGGGCTAATATTTCTTGTAGTGATTCTAAGTTTTAATGATAGTAGTTTAGTACCTTTCACAACTCTGATGTCTTTTATTTTTATTTGATTTTTACCTTTTGTTTTCCTTTTATTTTAAGTTGGTCCAAATGCATGTCCATTTATTGTTGGTTTAGCTCTCTTGTTTCGGCTTGTTTATATTTTCTATGCCTTTTATTTTTTTATTTGGATTAGTCAACTATATCCCTTTTTTTTTTTTGCATTTCGATTGGATCATATTACGTTCTGTGTATATTTCCTTTTGTCCAGTACTTTCCATTTACTGCCTTTCATATTTAATAGGTATATTGGCATCTACATATTACCTTTGACATTTTCTTTTTATGTTGTCCGTAATCAACACAGTTATATATATTCTATTTGTTTTACTATTCGCATATATTATATATCATATACGTATAGATATTTTATTTACTTATTTAATATCTTTAATCCTAATATATTCATGTATGCATACTTTGTATTTTATGGGAAATTGTAAAATATTTCTTGAACTCGATACTAATAATTTATTAGGGTTTGTTTCTAGTATTCATTTTCAAGAACGCTCGTCGTAGAATGGGCGTGAAAAGCACCACTCTATAGGAGAAGTGCAATTCGACGATATTCAAATGAAAAGCAAACTTGTATTAAATTAATCAATAAAAATGATCATACTTTAATTTTTTACTTGAATTTACCAATTATATTATTACGATGACGTATAAGAGAATAGTTATCGATTCCGGGCGTTGTGGGGGCGGTTACCCTTCCCCCACGCATAATCGACTCCTGAACCCTTAAAATGAATTTTTGGTAACTCATACCAATTTTTGTCTTAAAAACGATTTTTCTTAAAATTGTTTCAAAATGAATTTTTAGGTATTCGACCTACCTAACTCAAAGGTAGATGGTGACTCCTAATTCAAATTAAAAATCAAATTTCAACATAAATACCAATTTTACCAAAATAAAGTCATAATTATTTTTAAATTTAATTATTTAGAAAAAAAATGGTTATGACATGAACATGGGAACTAATGTATGAATAGATGAGTATACATTATGGTGCGACCGAGGGTTCTGCATCTCGAAGCTCACATACTCCTCTAGTTTTTCTAAGATACCCTCGGGTATCCATAGTGAGATTTGACTTGCATCGAAAACATACAACCGACCAACTTACTTCGTCGAGTATTAGGGAATCTGCGCCCAGTCGGCTACTAAAGTGCCTTGGAACTAAATAGGATATCCAACTAACTATCGTATTATGCTAAAGAGACTCGGGTGTCCTGGCTATTTTCCTAAAGTCAAATAAGGCTAGTTTTATGTAATCCTAATTGTTATTTTTTCTGGAGTCTTTGAATTTAATTATTGTTCTCACTTGTAGTTTATCTAATGATATTCTGATGTTATTGGGCCCCCAAGTCTAATCCCTTACTCATTGGATTACTTACTCAAAATATTCGTTGGTACCGATACTAACCTTTTAGTATCGATACTGACCTGAGTATCAATACCCACCTTTTGGTATCGATACTTATTTACTATTTTATACTGATATGGGAGGGTAGTATCGATACTCATGGCTGAGCATTGATACTCTAGTGTTGGTTATCAATACTGTCTTGAGTGTCGATACCAAAATTAGGTTCGATGTTTTGAAGAAATACCTCAGTATCAATAATCCTATTGGGAGTATCGATACTCTACCTTTGGTATTGATACCCTACATGAGTACCGATACAAAAAATGCACACTGGAATATTAGTGTCGAAACCAAACTTGTGAGTCTCGAAATTGGGACCCTAGTATCAATATTCTCTTAATGAATATCGTTACCACTCACTCAAAACTCTCTTTTTTTTAACCCTTGTAAGAACAATATCGATACTATTGTTCTAGTACTGATATTTAAGTTTTATGTATGATTAAAGGGATCGTAAAAAGGCTTTTTACACATTGAAAAACATAAAAAAGATGCATCTACCATGAACATGCTTCATAACTCATACAACCTACCAAGAACTTATCTAATGATCTACATGTGGTAGAGTTGAATTAAAGTGTTTAACATTTGATTTCTAAGCTGATAGAAGTGTCCAAGGCTCAACTGAAGATAAGTTTTTCCTTCCTCTTATTCTTGGAGGTTTCTCCAACTTCTCTCACTAGACAAGGACCAAACACTCGAGTTACTAATTTTCTTTAAATGTTAAGATGGGTTTAAGAACACTTTCTAAGGCTTGAACTCCCTGAAAATGGATAAAAACACCTAATTTCCTTAAACACCCACAAAACCCATATTTTGAATACTATGACCAAACCTTGCAAGAGAGAGATCGAATTAAAGCTTGGAAAGAGAGGATTGAAGTTCTTATATTTAAATTGTTGGATGAGGTCTAAAATGTTACAAAGCTTCTACCTTTTCTTGAAATGCTAAGGGAGGTGAAGAGGTTTTGCAAGGGAAATAGAAGAAGACAAGGAGAATGGTGAAAAAGAGGTATGATGAATGCTTCAGACGTGGCATTACCCATCTTAATGGGTTTTCAACCTTTTGAAAAAAGTTTGGTAAATTACTCCCTTGGTCCTTCAAGCTTTGGTCAAAATTTCAAAATTTTCCTTCATAAGGCCAATTGGGCTCAATCAAAGTCCAAACCACTCATACTTGGGTTAAAGCTTCCTACAAGATAAGGAATTTATTCAAGGCCCATCTCGGGTTAACCCGAAATTTGGGACGTTGCAGCAAGAGAAAATACCAAGAGAGCAAGGTCAAGGGTTGGAGGATATGAAAGTAGGAAGAGAATGAAGCAGAGAGAAATGGTGGGAGGAAGCCAAAGAGAAACGGTAGTGAAGCTTTTTTTTGACTCAGTCGCGGTGGAGTTTGTATTTGAGGAAATGAAATGTTTTGGGGTTTAACTGTTTAAGGGTATCTTACTTTTTAATTATTTTCTTTTTTACTTGTACTTTAATGATTAATTTTTTTTATTTAATCCATATCATAATGCCGTTAAAAAATATCGGTTTAGTGAGTAAATTGAAAAAATTGAAAGTACAATAAGTAAAATAAGAAAGAGAGTAAAGTTCAATCACCTAAACATGTAATTTACCCTAAAACTAATTCCATCCTTCAGCTTAATAGGTATTTTTCCAAGGTCGATGATACAGATATGGCCTTCAAAAGAGGTAAAAAAAAACCTAATATTTTTGGGCAAAAATTCGTCCTTTCATGTGTGGGATTGGGTTAAAGGGTTTTGGTTGGAGTAAAGGTTCTAAATTGGGTGTCAAATGGGCTGCTCCTTCACCTACTGGTGCCTTGAAGTTTAAATTGGATGCAGGTATCTTGAGGGCAAATTTGTAGCTATTTTCTCAGGTCCATGAATTCGCATTTGTTTGAGGAATCAAGCTTGAAGCACTCTAATGTTATTATTGAATAAGACTTACGCGTCGTTGTCTCGTGTAGATTTTGAGACTAGTTCAACCTCGTTCACTCTGTTCGTGTCAAACTATGATACAATTGCAAAAGCTGGAATTCATCGGAGCTCAATGTTTTATTTTCTACTCTGCTAGTCTGCTTTCAATTCTGGCTAGCCCTTGTTTTTCTTTTTTTCCCAGTCCTTTGACATTATTTTTCAATTTATTTGAACCATAGTTTTCTGGTGAAACAAAGGAATTTTTTTGCTTAGTATAAATAAGAATTTCATTAAAATAGAGAAGTCATTTTAAGTGTTAAGTCGTAATATTACTCTATATGCATATATAGAATTTCAATATTAAGTTGTGTCGCACCAACAATGTGTGAGAAATAATGTTAAAATAACTGCATATAAAAAATGAGTAAAGGGATAATTGATATCCCTAAAGATCTCAGGTTTCAACATCAACAATTACATGATATTTGAACGTTGATTGTCAAATAATTAAAATTTTATAAAATAAATACTACCACTTGTAATTACTCTAAATTAATAAAAAATAGTATTCATACACTAATATTTATCAATCTCATGTTTGATACTTGAAAAATATACGAATAAGAAAAGGAACGTCATTATAATACTAATATTTATTGTATTTTAAAAATATTCCTTTTAACCTTTTCATAAAAAGTTAATTTTTTATTAATAAAGTTGAGAATTTAAAGTTTTATATTCTTAAATATGTTGAAATCCACATCTTTCTAAATATTATAATAACAACCATATCAACTAAATCGAAACTCACTCAACAAAACGTTAAAGTGAATAAAAACAAAAGATGCAAGTAGAGCAATCAAATTGATCTTCATGACAACCCACCAATCATCTAAATTTTGCATGCTAATACACTAAATCTATATATATATATATATATATATATATATATTGATTTTTCTTGCAATTAATTTTAAAATTTTGATTACTCTTTTGATCTTGACCAAGGGAATCGTTCACCTCCTCTCCTTATTCATACAACAATATATATATATTTTTAAAAAAGTGAGAAATTCTTCATTCACGTATATAAATAAGAGAAAATGTAAGTTAGCCTGAAAAAATATGATTATAAAATTTAATATTATAAATGGTTTGATTTGTTATTATCTAACCAAATTGAATTTGTTTTAGTTAATTAAGAGTTAGAAATCGAAAGAAAACAAAAGGAAAACATGCATGAAATAGTGGGACGAAATGAGTGAGATTAATAATTAAGGAGAGGAAGTCAACAATTTTGGCAGACTCTTGTCTGTTTGCAGCTTCACCTCAATTTCGTGGCTGATTCCTTTCCGTCTTTGACTTTTGCTACGTAGTCGGCTCACGTTCATGGAAAACTCCTCCTTCTTCCTATTATTTTATTATTTTTAAATAAAATGTGAAACAATCATCTAAAATCAAGCAAAAGCAAACTGCCTATCAAAAGACGAACCTAGATTTTATGTTAAGCGATGAGCTTTTATAATTTTAAAAGAATAAAATTTATAAAATTGTAAGGGGTGAAAATAAATTATCAATAATTTTTTTTAAAAAAAAAAGTAAAACATATGATAATTTAAATTGTGTAGGAAGTGGGTCCTTCTGATTAGGGATGGCAGACAGATATAATTTTGTAGATTCCGCACCGTACCCATCCCAATTGGGGCGGGGATTGATATAAGTTTGGTAGATAATGAGCGGCTGTGGATATAAAAAGTCATACCCACCATAGGTAATGAGCAGGTGATGGGTTTGTGACCTTATTTGTCCCGTATCTGCCCGCCCACTAATTACTCACTATATAAATTTTAAACTATTATGAATTTAGGTATAATTTTAAAGACTAATTTATAAATATTAGGATTTTATAGGATACGATTTATAATTTAATTAAATGTTATCGTATAAACTTTTTAAATTCAATTTTTAATCTTTAGAATCAAATTTTTATCTGACCAGTCGTCTCTGATCATTGCTTTGCAGCAGCCCGCAGCCTTCTCTTCTCTTGTAAGTTTACTTCGCCCCTTCTTTCCAAAATCAATCTAAATTACATCACATATTCACATCCCATGCCATCACATATTTAAAAGCATGGTTTAGAATGAAAAAAAAACGTGTCCTTGATTTAAAATAAAATAATGAACAAAAAAGCAAAATGTTAATGGTCTTATGGGATGATGTTAATGGTCTTATGGGAGTGGCCACTTTACTTAACCCTAGGTTCAAGTTAAAATTGATTCGTTTTTATTTTGATAAAATTTATGATGAGTTTATTATCCAAGTAGAAATTAATAAAATTGAAGGTCTTCTACAAGAATTGGTGGATGAGTATGGATATAAAAATGGTAAGAACCAAGCTACCAACAACAAAACCAAATATGTTGGTTTTTTTCAGTACCAAGGGGAAAGGAACAATATTGAACGAGTTTGATGAATATGTAGAGCAAGATAATGACGAAATTTAAAAAAATATATATGATTTAGACAAGTACTTGGAAACTGCCAACATACCACTTGTTGATGCTTTTGATATTCTTAATTGGTGGAAAACAAATGAAAATAGTTATTCAATTCCCCAACAAGTAGCAAAGGATATTTTGAGCATTCCTATCTCCACTGTCGCATCAGAATTTGCATTCAACACATGTGGAAGAGTAATTGCTTCTTTAATACACCAAATATCGGGTCGGTGACCATAATAAAAGAATTTGAAATTTTAGGGGAATAAATTGAATAAATGGTAAAGTTTAAGAAATGATTTAGAAATTGTGTTTAAGACCAATTAGTAAGAATGGAATATTGAAAGGGTATTTTGGTCCTTTAGAGTGAAATGAATTTAAAATTCATTTTATTAGGGATTTAAGAGATAAAAAGGGAAAATTAATAAGCTAGCTAGCTATCTTTCTTCTCTTCTCCTTATTCATGTGTTCACGTGCTCTCCTCATAGCCAAGGTAAGTTTTCTTTGATTTAGTTTGTTCTTTTATTTATGGACAAGTTTTGAAACCTTAAGTGATATAGAGTGTAACACCCTCAACCCATACCCGACCCGGATACGAGTCCAGGATGTCACATTGACTAAACAAAACAATACTCTTAAAAAAACCGATAAAACATTTGAACTTATATTATTAAAATATAATAATATACATATGTTAATACAAATTTATCAAAATACTCAGAGCATACACAACTTAACATTCTATTAAATGCCAACACTGATTTACATAATAAAATGACATACTATTAAGCGGCTTCTGATCTGGTAGTTGCAGGAGTAATGTTGTCCAGTTGCTTAACATGTCTCGTCTACTTTCTTGAATCCTACGTGTGAAACACTCACACGCTAAGTCATCGACTTAGTGAGGCAACATAATAATAATGATAACAAAGAAATGTAATGGAAATACCATAATTAAATGGAATGAGATGAAATCAAATGCTTAACCATGCAGTTTATATCACCATGATCTTTACCTGTCAGCATAATATATTGACATTCATGAATTCATATTAATAATATTATTGGCCCATGATACCATACTGAGAACCTAACGTATGTGAGTACTGTGAGGTTATGCACTATGCTGTCACCACAGCTCATATAAACGCACCGAAGTGCCACGTAGAATTGCTACGAAGTACCGCGTAGAATTGCACCGTAGTACCATATAAGATTGTCCCAAAGGACCACGTAGAAAATTTCCTTAAGAATCATATACATATGCCCATGATCAAGTATGTGTCTTAAAAGACCTCACACATGTTCCAAAGAATAAATATATGTCCCGAAGGACCGCGTAGACCCTCTACTCTTGGCATGCCAACTATACATATAGTTCTCATCTACATAACATGGGCTTCCACCATTCCCATAATTTATATTGTATATACATATAATTTCCATACCTTTATCACATAAACATATCATGTTCCATCACTTTATCACATAGCTTATATAACCTTTCCTGTATATTCATGTCACTTAATGCATATAATATGAATTTATGTCATGTATCATAATATGAAATGCAATCATGTATCAAAATATTGAATCTAGACTTATCACAAGTCTAGAACTGAATAGAATACATATTCATGCTATGCATATGCACTCACCTATATTTCCTTTCTTTTTCCTCGATCGATCTTAAGAGACAATTGTTCTGGAACTTGTTTAGGCTTGGAATCTACAGAGTAATTCATTGATGCTAATCAGTATACTAATTAATATATTCTAAATTATCATTTCTTGGGCTAAAAGAAAAGTCATTTTCATCTTTTAATTAAGGCATGCATCGATGCACCACACCATGCATCGATGCATAAATCCTATTCGATGTTTATATTTAATGGGGGTGCATTGATGCACTCCTTATGCATCTATGCATTGATGGCATTCGATGTTTGTATTTTAAAAGAGTGCATCGATGCACTTCCTGTGCATCGATACACCTTGAAATCCTTGATGCATCGGTGCACATTGAATGTGCATCGATGCACATAGCCAAGAAATGTCATTTTAAGCACGAAAATCTCTTTATAATATTCTCTACACTTTATATTTTACCTCCTTTTATATCCCTAACTTGCATACACGTACTTAAACTAATTATTATCCATTCGATACCTTTAAAACTTAGAAATTCAATTCTCCATATAAAATTTAAGAATTTCACTCAATTTCCAACATGTTTTAAATCAAATTCTGACACTTCATATCCTTTAATTAGCTTTATAACAAGTCAAATCCCACTTCTAATTCTTATTATGAACTCTATTCCAAGATTTCACTTTTCTACTTCATTTCTTTAATCCTTCATGTACTCCTCATCTTATTGTTTTAAGATAACCTAAGCTTTCCTTAAGCTTAGTTATCATTTAATGATCAATAAACAACCTTAAATTCATCAAGAGTTTGATTAACAAGAAAACTCACCTTTAACTTTATCTTCACGAGGAAGAAGAAGAAATAAGAAGAAGAGAAATCTGGAAACTTTTGGTCTTTCTCACTACCTTCCACGTGGGAATAAATATCCTCAAACTAAGATTTATTTAATTTTCTTATTAAAAGACTTATTTACCCTTTAATTTCCCTTCTTTACTTATCCATCCTACATGAAACATTCTCATTAAATCTTTCAACTATTCAATTTATCTACTTTAGTCACTAAATTTTAAAATTTCATAATTTGATCACTAACCCGGTATGGAGGATGTTACAAATTTGCATCCCTTAAGAAAATTTGTCCTCGAATTTTCATTGCACGAACAGATGAGGATATTGAAGTCGCATATCTTCTTCACGTTCCCAAGTGGCTTCTTCTACCTTGTGATTCCTCCAAAGAACTTTGACCAACGAACCGATTTATTTATCAATTGTTTAACTTTGTGAGCCAGAATTTGTATTGGTTCCTCTTCATAGGTCAAATCAGGTTGAATTTCTACTTGTTCCGGTGCAACAACATGAGAAGGATCGGACCTGTATCTTCATAACATGGATACATGGAAAACATTATGGATTTTCTCCATTTCTGGTGGCAAAGATAACTGATATGCTACTGGTCCTATTCTTTTAACAACTTCATATGGCCTGATGAATCTAGGACTTAGCTTTCCTTTCCGACCAAATCGTAATACTTTTTTCCATGGAGATACCTTCAGAAATACTTTATCCCCAACATCAAATTCAATCTCTTTCATTTTAAGGTCTGAATAGGACTTTTACCGATCAATTGCCACTTTTAGGTTATGCTGAATTTCCTGAACTTTCTCTTCCATATCTTGAATCAAATCTGGACCAAGTACACTTCGATCTTTGAGCTCATACCAGTTTAATGGCGTACGACACTTCCTCCCATATAACGCCTCATAGGGTGCAATTTTAATACTGGACTGATAACTATTGTTATAAGCGAACTCTGCCAGTGGTAAGTATTTCTCCCACGACCCTTTAAACTCAATGACGCTTGCTCGCAACATATCTTTCAATATTTGAATTGTTCATTCTGATTGTCCATTTGTCTAAGGATAAAAAACTGTGCTAAAATTTAAACGAGTCCCCAACGCTCCATGTAAGGATTTCCAGAATCTCGAGGTGAATCGAGGATCTCGATCAGAAATTATAGAAACAATCACTCCATGCAATCTAATAATTTCTCTAATATATAGCTCCAAATACTTTTCCATCGAGAAATCTGTTCTGACAGGAAAAAAATGTGCTGACTTGGTCAATCGGCCAACAATTACTCAAATTGAATCTCTTTTTTTTGGAGTCAGGGGTAACCCCGAAACAAAATCCATTGTGACATTTTCCCACTTCCATTGTGGAATGGAAAGTGGTTGCAACAATCCAGACGGAACTTGATGTTTGGCTTTGACTTGTTGACATGTTAAGCACTTGGACACAAATTCAGTAATACTTATTTTCATCCCTGGCCACCAATACCGATCTTTTAAATCTATATACATCTTGGTTCCACCCCGGTGCATCGTTAATGAACTGCAATGAGCCTTGTTAATATTTTTTTCTTCAAATCCTAATTATCAGGTATCACAATTCTTCCTTTATAATACAAATTTCCATCCGACTTAACCCCAAAGTCTTTAATCTCTTTTCTCTTTACTTGATTAATTCTTTTCAAACACCCTTTATCTTTACTTTGCAATTCTCTTATTCATTCCAACCATGTTGGTTTAAGTTTTAACTCTGCACATAGACCACCGTCTCCGGTTAAAGATAATCTTGCATCCATAGCTCGTAAGGCTGCAAACGTCTTTATACTCAAAGTATTGTTACCACGTTAGCCTTTCCGGGATGGTAATCAATTATTATATCATAACCTCTTAAAAACTCAACCCATCTCCTTTGTCTTAAATTAAGCTCTTTTTGAGACATCAGATATTTCAAGCTCTTATGATCCATATACAAATAACATCATTCTCCATACAGATAATGATGTCAAATCTTGAGAGCGAACACCACTGCAGCCATTTCTAAATCGTGGGTGGGGTAATTCTTTTCATGTGATTTCAACTGTCTCGATGCATACGCTACCACTTTCCCTTCTTGCATTAATACACACCCCAACCCATTATGGGACACGTCACTGTATACGACAAAATTCTTGTCAAATTCCAGTTGAATCAATACAGGAGTTTCTGTCAGAATTCTTTTTAAAGCTTCAAAACGTCCTTGACATTCAGAAGTCCAAACAAATGATACATTCTTTCTCATCAGCTTCGTTAAAGGCAACACTATCATCGAAAAATTCTTAACAAATCTTCGATAATAACCAGCAAGTCCAAGGAAACTTCGAACTTCAGATACATTTTTGGGAACTTCCCAGTCCATTATATCTTTAACCTTTTGAGGGTTCACTCGAATCCCATCTGTCGAGATCACATGCCCCAAGAAAATTACTTCATTTAGCCAAAATTCACATTTGGACAATTTCACATAAAACTTATTATCCCTGAGAATTTGCAAAACTATCCTCAGATGTGTGATGTGCTCTTCAATGGATTTCGAATACACCAGTATGTCATCAATAAAGACAACAAAAAACTGGTCCAAATAGGGCTGAAAAATCATGTTCATGAGATCCATGAAAGCAACAGGTGCATTCGTTACTCCGAATGGCATTACAAGGAATTCATAATGACCATATCTCGTTCTGAAAGCCGTCTTCATAATATCTTTCTCCTGAATCTTCAATTGGTGATAACCCGAATGTAGATCGATCTTCGAAAATACCGAAGCTCTTTTTAGCTGATCAAACAAGTCATCAATGTGCGGAAGGGGATAATTATTCTTGATGGTCACCTTATTAAGTTGTCGATAATCAATACAGAGATGCATTGATCCATCCCTCTTCTTAACAGATAACACCAGAGCTCCCCAAGGCGACACACTTGGTCGAATAAATCCCTTTTCTAACAACTCTTGCAATTGATTCTTAAACTCTTGCAATTCCTTCAGAGCCATCCGATAAGGTGACATTGCAATCAGAGTTGTTCCCGACATTACTTCAATTTGAAATTATACCTCTCTATCTGGAGGTAATCCTGGCAACTCAACAAGGAAAATATCAGGGAATTCCCGAACTATTAAAATCCCATTCAATCTTTTCTCTTTAGCTCTGGTATCTATCACATTTGCAAGAAAACCCTGACATCCTTGTAGCAATAGCTTCTTAGTAGACATTACTGATATTACATTTGCTAAAGGATTAAATCTTTCACTTATCAAACTTGTTTTTGTTTCTCCTGGACTCTTCAGAGTTACCTTTTTTATCTACAATTAACATCCCCGTAGTAACGGAACAACCAGTCCATTCCCAGAATCACTTCAAACTCGTCAAAGGGTAATTCCATCAGATTAGCAGGGAATTCAATTCCCTGAATCTTTATGGGACACCCCTTACAGACTTTGTTCACTCGAGCAATATGGCCTAAAGGATTAGTTACTATAATCTCATTACTTGTATCTTCTAAGGGAATCCTCAATTCCTTTATTAACTTACTTGTAATGTAAGAATAATTAGATCCTGGATCAATCAATACCAGTACCAATTTATCGTACAGTTGAAAAGTACCTGCTATAATATCAGGGTCATCACGGTCTTCACTTGTCTTTAGATTGTACACCCATGTGGTTGACCAAACTTCTGGTTGAGCAGAGGATTCAGACTGGTTCCTTCCTCTGCCTCTTCCTCGTCCTCTCTGTGAGGCAGAACCAACTCTTTCAGATGGTGCAGGCTCACCAACCATCAACAGACAATCCCAGATAAAATGTTCGATATCTCCGCATCATAAACAAGTCCCAGCAGCCATCCGACAAGTCCCAAATGATTTTTCCCACAGTGCTGACACTGTCTTGCTTGACCCTGATTAGATCTTCCAACACCAGATCCCATTGACTGTGTCTGTCTAGGTCTTGCCTGACTTGCTCCCCTAGCAAATGATGCAACTGATTATGATCTAGCTTGTGATCGAAATCTTGAGTCTCTTCCTCTTTTTGGTGGTGCCGAGCTAGAAGAATCACCTGTTCTCTTTGATTTATGAACTCTAAAATCCCTGAATCTCTCATTATGAGCTCTTTCAAGACCTTTGGCACGATTGATCACCTCTTGGAACGAGGACAAATTTAATATTATTAGCATCTCTTTCAATCTAGGGCATAAGCCCTCCACAAACCATTCACAAGCCTCTTTTTCAGTAGGCACAAGCTTAGATGCAAACCTACTCAGCTTGTTGAACTCACATTCATACTCATATACATAGCGGTTCATATGTTTCAAGTTCATAAACTCCTGCTTCATCTGCCGAATAAATTGATCTCCAATGTACTTGTTTTTAAATTCATCTACGAACAAAGACCAAGTCAATTGGTTACTTGACATCCTCATGGTGACGTTCATCCACCATATCCTCGCCTGACCCCTCAGTAAAGAGACAACTCCATCTAACTTCTCTACTTCAGAGCAGTGGAGACCATCCAACATGATTTTTAAGTCATTTAGCCAAAGATACACCGCAACCGGCCCTTCCTCGGCTTCTCGCTTAAATTCGAGAGCTCCTAAACCTCTCAACTCTTTTGCTACATTCATTCTTTGAGTTGGTGGAGCAAGAGGTTGAAGACGCGTCAGAATAATGTCTAACGTTCTGAAGAACATATCTTGATCTTGCACAGGCACTCCTAGAGATGCCAGTTCTTCACCTTGCCTGGCCAGGGCATGTGAATTACTGCTTTCAGCAGGCCTATCTTCTCCCACTTCACTTCGGGAGCTATTATGTCTGGACATCTAATAAGAATAAATACATTATTCTATTAGCAAAATAACATACTCATACTATACCAGATCAGAAGTTTTTACTATTTGTTGGCATGTATTCCATTTAAAGACTCTATAGACTCTGGTTTATGCCTAAAATCGGCTAAACCATAGCTCTGATACCATTAATTATAACACCCTCAACCCATACCCGACCCAAATACGGTCCAGGATGTCGCATTGACTAAACAAAACAATACTCTTAAAAAACCGATAAAAAATATGAACTTATATTATTAAAATACAATAATATACATATGTTAATAAAAATTTATCAAATTACTCAGAGCATACACAACATAACATTCTATTACATGCCAACACTGCTTTACATAAAAAAAATGACATACTATTAAGTGGCTTCTGATCTGGTAGTTGCAGGAGTAATATTGACCAACTGCTTAACTTGTCTCGTCTACTTTCTTGAAACCTACGTGTGAAACACTCACAGTCTAAGTCATCGACTTAGTGAGGCAATATAATAATAATGATAACAAAGAAATGTAAAGAAAATTCCATAATTAAATGGAATGAGATGAAATCAAATGCTTAACCATGCAGTTTATATCACCATGTTCTTTACCTGTCAGCATAATATATTGACATTCATGAATTCATATTAATAAGATTATTGGCCCATGATACCATACTGAGAACCTAACGTATGTGAGTACTGTGAGGTTATGCACTATGTGTCACCACAGCTCATATAAACGCACCGAAGTGCCACGTGGAATTGCTACGAAGTACCGCGTAGAATTGCACCGTAGTACCATATAAGATTGTCCCAAAGGACCACGTAGAAAATTTCCTTAAGAATCATATACATATGCCCATAATCAAGTATGTGTCTTAAAAGACCTTACACATGTTCCAAAGAATACATATATGTCCCGAAAGACCGCGTAGACCCTCTACTCTTGGCATGCCAACTATACTTATAGTTCTCATCTACATAACATGGGCTTCCACCATTCCCATAATTTATATTGTATATGCATATAATTTTCATACCTTTATCACATAAACATATCATGTTCCATTACTTTATCACATAGCTTATATAATCTTTCCTGCATATTCATGTCACTTAATGCATATAATATGAATTTATGTCATGTATCATAATATGAAATGCAATCATGTATCAAAATATTGAATCTAGACTTATCACAAGTCTAGAACTGAATAGAATACATATTCATGCTATGCATATGCACTCACCTATATTTCCTTGCTTTTTCCTCTATCGATCTTACGAGACAACTGTTCTGGAACTTGTTTAGGCTCGGTATCTACAGAGTAATTCATTGATGCTAATCAATATACTAATTAATATATTCTAAACTATTATTTCTTAGGCTAAAAGAAAAGCCATTTTCATCTTTTAATGAAGGCATGCATTGATGCACCACACCATGCATCGATACATAAATCCTATTCGATGTTTATATTTAAGGGGGTGCATCGATGCACTCCTTATGCATCGATGCATTGATGGCATTCGATGTTTGTATTTTAAAAGAGTGCATCGATGCACTTCCTGTGCATCGATACACCTTGAACAATTTCTGGGATTTATCCTTGATGCATCGGTGCACATTCAATTGAATGTGCATCGATGTATATAGCCCAGAAATGTCATTTTAAGCACAAAAATCTCTTTATAATCTTCTCTACACTTTTATTCCACCTCCTTTTATATCCCTAACTTGTATACACTTACTTAAACTAATTATTATCCATTTGATACCTGTAAAACTTAGAAATCCAATTCTCCATATAAAATTTAAGAATTTCTCTCAATTTCCAACATGTTCTAAATCGAATTCTGACACTTCATATCCTTTAATTAGCTTGATAACAAGTCAAATCCCACTTCTAATTCTTACTATGAACTCTATTCCAAGATTTCACTTTTCTACTTCATTTCTTTAATCCTTCATGGACTCCTCATTTTATTGTTTTAAGATAACCTAAGCTTTCCTTAAGCTTAGTTATCATCTAATGATCAATAAGCAACCTTAAATTCATCAAAAGTTTGATTAACAAGAAAACTCACCTTTAACTTTGTCTTCACGGGGAAGAAGAAGAAAGAAGAAGAAGAGAAATCTGGAAACTTTTGGTCTTTCTCACTAGCTTCCACGTGGGAATAAATATCCTCAAACTAAGATTTATTTAATTTCCTTGTTAAAAGACTTATTTACCCCTTTAATTTCCCTTCTTTACTTATCCATCCTACATGAAACATTCCCATTAAATCTTTCAATTATTCAATTTATCTACTTTAGTCACTAAATTTTAAAATTTCATAATTTGATCACTAACCTGGTATGGAGGATGTTACATAGAGGCTTAAGGAAAGTTCAAGGATGATTAAAACTAATTAATTAGTGAAATAATGGTGATTGAAGAAAATGGGTTTTTGAATGATATGTTGGAATATGAGTTTCTATTGATGTTTACTAGTATATTTGACTTGTCAAAGAAGTAAATAAGAGATTAGAAGCCTTGGATGTGATTAAAAACATGTAAGAAAAAGTGGTATGATTCTTGGTTTGAGATGTTCTTTTGAGATTTTAGATGTTATAAGAAGTTAAATGAAGGAAAGTTAATTGGGATAAGTAAAGAATAGTTTAATAGTATTATTGGAGGTAAAAGTAAGGGAATTTGACCAAAATTGGGTAAAAATCTAGTTGAAAAATGGAAAATCTGGGTAAGGGTATCGATACTGGAAGAATAGTACATATACTATAAGTTTAAATTTGGGGAAATCAGATGATCAGTTTCGATACTTATGCAATTAGTATCGATACTGATGTGGGTATCGATATTATGATGAAGGTATCGATACCATAGATTCCATAATACAAAAATGATATCGATACTGAACGGTGTATCGATACCATAGTATAGAAGTATCGATACCATGGTAGTGGTACCGATACTATTGAGCCTGGAAAATTAAAATAGGACGAATTTTGATAGAAATTGAATATAATAGTACTTTTAAATATTATTAAAAGTATAAATGTTAAATAGTATACTAACATTGGTATGGTATTTGTACTTAATGGATGTCTGTTTATATCATAACCAAGCTCCCGAGTCAAGCAAGAAAAGGGCAAAGATAAAGTTTTCAAATAGCTATACATCCTTAAAGCATACTAACAAGGCATACCAGGTGAGTGCATTTATGATACATTAAGATTTATAAATGTATGTTGTTAAAGGTGTATGTTGCAATTGTATATAGGCAATATGTGTGCAACCCACAGACTTTATCATATGTTGATGAACGACCGTATAGGCACTATATGTGCAACCCACAGAATTCATCCTATGTTGATAAACAATCGTATAGGCACTAAGTGTGCAACCCACGGAATTCATCATATATTGATGAACGACCGTATAAGCACTAGGTGTGCAACCCACAAAATTCATCATATGTTGATGAATGACCGTATAGGCACTAAGTGTGCAAACCAAAAAATTCATAATGTGTTTATGAACGACCATATCGGCACTAAGTGTGCCCCCAGAGAACTTATAAGGTTATGAAAACAATGTATTTTGATAGTTATGATATACTTATGTTTCAATTATGGCACTTAGGTGCAACTCATGTACCATGTATTTTCATTCATCATATATTGGGCAAACAAATGATAAATTAGAAAATATTGATTGAAAGGTACACTGGGCATACTAAAGATAGTTATCTTGTTATTTGATTGAATATTGGTTCGCCAAGCCTATTTGATGTATTGATTTGAATTATACAATTTTCATTTGTATTTTGATAATTTGGCTATGCTTATATTTAAGTATAATTCATTTTGTATTACTATGCCTCACTAAGTAAATATTTAGCGTGTATTGGTTTCACGCGTAGGTAAAAGCCGAGATTAGAAGTAAAGAGTGCCGAGCAACTCCAAGCATTAAGGAATATACACTACAATATCAGTAAGACATCCTAGGATGAAAATTTTGACTTAGTTTAGTGGCATGTACTTATGAATGTCCTATTAGCTCTATTTAAATATTTTGGGAACTGGTTTGTAATAGATTAATTGTATTGTTTTATATTGATTTTAAATATGGATAACATGGACTAGTATTGCTAATCGGAGTAGACATGTTTAATATATTATTAAATGGTTTTATTTAAAGAAAATAAAAAATGTTATTGATTTTCAAGTATAGAGAATGTTTCAAAAGTCATGTGACAGATGTGAGTCGTGTACGAAAACGTGTATGGGAAATGGATGTTATATTTATTGGTATCAGAGCTACAAGTTTAGCCTTTTCTGGACATGAAATAAGTATTAATTCTGTTAAGAATATATACATGCCACTAGGATATCAAAAGTTTATTGATAGTTGTATATATGTTGTGAAGACGCTTATACGAAAGTAAAGTTACTCTTTATTAATGTAAGATGATTTTGATTATGTTTAGATATCGGAAACTAAAGATAAAGGTAAGAAAGTTGATAATATTGAAAAAAAGGTCGAGATCAAAATCGGCCCAAGAGAATCCGACGCTTTAGAAGAGTAGAAGCTGCTAGGGATTTTACTCCATTATGAGGAACGAATGTCCTGCGTTTAACGATATTTCCTCATTTGAGCAATCCATTAAAAAGTTTGAACGATTTACAAGAGAAGTTGAATCGGATGAGAATCCAAAGGAGATTTCTGAATCTAGTGATGATTCTGATGTTTCTTCAGGTAAGCTTAAATAATTGAGAAATATTTAAGTGAAACATTAAATTGTTTAAAGCATTGATAATTTGAGTAAGAGGAAAATGAGTAAGCGGCAAATACATTGACTGCTAAAAGTTTATAGAAAGCTGAGTTATTAGTGGATCAAGGGATTATGAGTTTGTTTGAGAATAAATGCTAAGTTTTATGGACTTGATAAAGTTACTTTTAGAAGGTAATTTGTGAAAATGGATTTTTCTACCCATTTCATGCTACAATGAATTATTATTTAGAATTGAGATTAATTCTCGATAACTTGAAAAGTGTCAAGTTCATAATGATAGGAAAAAGAATAAATTTGTTTACTAGTGTAATTTTTAGCATTAACTGCCCTAGGTTATTTCTACAAAGTTGTCAAGTCTTCTTATTAAATGATGTGTATATTTAGACTTTCATAGTTGAGATAGAAAATCTTTCAACTTCTTGAGAATATTTTCAATGGATCCGGAAAAGTTACACGGATTACCTCAAGAAGAAAATAAGAAATTTTAAAATAAAAGTATTATATTCAACTTAATCTCAAGTGAGATGATAGCGATAAACCCTATGGGTCATGGTGCAAGTGTGAGTTGCACAGGTAATAAATATTCGATAAAGATTCTAGCAGCTATGTTCCCGGTGAATATGATGGAATCATCATTTAATGAGTTAAGATCATATTGGGTATAGGTTGTTTGTCTCTAGAAATGATTAGTTCAAAAAGATGTATAGTTTTTCTGGATAATGTGATAGATACTCAAATAATTAAAGTAGAATTGTATGATATTTCCACAACTAGAGAATTTATAGATGTCTTTTCAGATGAATTGCCTGGGTTACCTCCAGAGCGAGAGGTGGAAGTCAAGGTTGATGGTTATCAAGGTATTGAGCATGTTTCTATGATTCCGCATCAAATGACTTAAGCGAGTTAAGAGAATTAGAAGCTTAATTAAAAGAATTGATTGATCAAGGTTTCATCAGACCGAGTGTTTCATTTTGGGGAGTAATTATGTTATTAGCGAAAAGAAAGATGAATCTATGTAGTTAGGCATAGATTATTGACAGTTAAATAAGGTAACAATAAAGAAGTATCATCTTTCGAGGATTGAAGATTTGTTTGATCAATGGAAAGACATAGCCGTTTTCTTTAAGATAAACCTTAGGTCAGGATACCACCAATTAAAGATTAAAGAGGAGGATATATTAAAGACAACTTTTCAGACTCGATAAGGACATTATGAATTTGTGGTGATGCCATTCGAATTGACAAATGCTCCTGCAACATTTATGGACTTGATGAACCGAGTATTCCAATCTTATTTGGATCAATTTGTGGTGGTAGTTTTAGATGATATTTTGGTTTATTCCAAGCCAAGAGAGTTTTGAAATGCTAAAGAGGATTTTAATAGAGGTATCATTGTTTATACAACTTGAGTTAGGTAAAGATTATGTGGCTTTTAGTGATGCATCTCCTAACGGCTTAGGAAGGATGTTTATGCAAAAAGATAAAGTTGTGGAATATGACTCGATAAAGTTAAAGACTAATAAGAGGAATTACCTTACGCATGAATTAGAGTTGGCAACATTCTATTTTGCTTTAAAGATTTGATGCCTTTACTTGTATGGTAAGCGGTGTTATTGTTATGCTAATTGCAAAAGCCTAAAGTACATGTGGAATTAAAAAGAGTTGAACCTGAGACAGGAAGATGAAATTTCATGATAAGAATTGTATAAGTAGAAAATGAAAAGATTAAGGACTTTTGAGGTCAGGTCCAATGGATGTTTGTATTATCATAGGAGACTTTGTATTTTCGACGATGAATAATTTAAGGAAGATATTGTTTTTGGGGTATTAAGTCAGTTGAGTATCATTTAGATGGAAACAAAATGTACCAAGATTTAAATAGTCGATATTGGTGGTCTGGTTTGAAAAAATCCATCACGGAAATTGTGGCAAAGTGTCTCACGTACCAATAGAAGAAAAGCTAAACATCAATTATTTTCTGAATTGTTTCAATTAATTTTGATTCATGAAAAGAAAGGGGCAATCTAGTCGCTGTGAGCTTTGTTACAAGGCTACCTTTGACACCTAGCAAGAAAGACTTTTTATGAGTGATTGTTGATAGATTTACCAAGACAATTCACTTCATATTAGTACAAACTTATTATTCGATAGATAAATATGATGAGTTATGTATATAAGAGATAGTTCAGCTACGTAGACTACCAATATCGATTATAAACGAAGAGATCCAAGATGCACTTCAAAGATTTTAGAATTTCTTGCATAATGTTTTAGGTACTCAATTGAATTTCATTACAACATTTCATCCGCAGACAAATGGGCAGTCGGAACGAACTATTCAGGTATTAGAGGATGTGCTAAGGGCATGTGTGATTGAGTTTAAAGGATCATAGGAAAGGTATTTACCTTTAGCGGAAATTTCTTATAATAACAATTACCAATCGAGTATTAAGATGACCCCGTAGGAAGTTTTGTATGGGAGGAATTGTCGAACACCATTAAATTTGTTTGAACTAAATATCGAGACCTAGTTGGCCCGGAATTGATGAAAGAAATGGAAGAGAAAGTGATAGTTATCCGGGATAATCTAAAGATAGCCTCCAATTGACAAAAGTCTTATGCTAATTTGAAAAGAAAAGATATTGAATTTCAAGTGGGAGATAAGGTATTTTTAAAGGTATCGTCATGGAAAAAAGTATTGAGATTTGGGAGCATAGGAAAGTTGAGTTCGAGATTCATTAGACCTTATGAGATTTTGTAAAGGGTCAGACCAGTAACATATCAATTAGTTTTGCCTCATGATATGGACAAGATCCACAATGTTTTCACGTATCGATGATCAGAAGGTACCGATCAGATCTATTCCATGTTATCACACCAGAGGAAATAGAGATCCGACCAGATCTGACTTGCGAGGAAGAACCAGTGTGGATCTTGGTTCGAGAAAGCAAATAACTGGGTAATAATAAGATTCCTCTAGTTAAAGTACTTTGGCAAAATCATAAAATAGAAGCAGTTACTTGGGAAAGAGATGAGGACATGAGGAAAAATTTCCACACCTCTTTGTATCAAGTATTTCTTAAAATTCGAGAACAAAATTTCTTAAGGGGGAGAATTATAATACCCCAAATATCGGGTCGGTGACCATAATAAAAAATTTGAAATTTGAGGGAATAAATTGAATAAATGGTAAAGTATAAGAAATGATTTAGAAATTGTGTTTAAGACCAATTAGTAAGAATAGAATATTAAAAGGGCATTTTGGTCCTTTAAAGTGAAATGGATTTAAAATTCATTTTATTAGGGATTTAAGAGAGAAAATGGGAAAGTTAATAAGCTAGCTATCTTTCTTCTCTTCTCCTTATTCATGTGTTCATGTGCTCTCCCCATAGCCAATGTAAGTTTTCTTTGAGTTAGTTTACTCTTTAGTTTATAGACAAGTTTTGAAACCTTAAGTGATATAGAGGCTTAAGGAAAGCTCAAGGATAATTAAAACTAATTGATTAGTGAAATATTGGTGATTGAAGAAATTGAGTTTTTGAATTATATGTTGGAATATGAGTTTTTTTATTAATGTTTACTAGAATATTTGACTTGTCAAAGAAGTAAATAAGAGATTAGAAGCCTTGGATGTTATTAAAAACATGTTAGAAAAAGTGGTATGATTCTTGGTTTGAGATGTTCTTTGGAGATTTTAGATGTTATAAGAAGTTAAATGAAGGAAAGTTAGTTGGGATAAGTAAAGAAGAGTTTAATAGTATTGTTGGAGGTAAAAGTAAGGGAATTTGACCAAAATTGGTAAAAATCAAGCTGAAAAATGGAAAGTTTGGGTAAGGGTATCGGTTCTGGAAGAATAGTACTGATACTATAGGTTTAAATTTGGGGAAATCAGATGATCAATATCGATACTTATGCAGTTAGTATCGATACTGATATAGGTATCGATACTATAATGAAGGTATTGATATCATGGATTCCAGAATGCAGAAATGGTATCGATACTGAAGGGAGTATGGGTACGTAAGGGAGTATGGGTACCATAGTATAGAAGTATTGATACCATGATAGGAGTACCGATACTATTGAGCCTGGAAAATTAAAATAAGATGACTTTTTGATAGAAATTGAATATAATAGTACTTTTAAATATTATTAAAAGTATAAATGTTAGATTAGTATACTAACATTGGTATGGTATGTGTAATTAATGGATGTTTGTGTAAATCGTAACCAAGCTCCCGAGTCAAGAAGAAAAAGGGAAAAGATAAAGTTGCCGAATAGTTAGACATCCTTAAAGCATACTAACAAGGCATACCAGGTGAGTGCATTTATGATACATTAAGAGTTATAAATGTATGTTGTTAAAGGTAAATGTTGCAATTGTATATATGCACTATGTGTACAACCCACAGAATTCATCATACGTTGATGAACAACCGTATAGGCACTAGGTGTACAACCCACAGAATTTGTCATATGTTGATGAATGATCGTATAGGCACTAAGTGTGCAAACCATGAAATTCATAATGTGCTTATGAACAACCGTATCGGCACTAAGTGTGCCCTCAGAGAACTTATAAGGTTATGAAAACAGTGTATTTTGATATTTATGATATACTTATGTTTCAATTACGGCAATTAGGTGCAACTCATGTACCATGTATTTTCATTCAAAATATATTGGGCAAACAAAGGATAAATTAGAAAATATTGATTGAAAGGTATATTGGGCATACTAAAGATAGTTATCATGTTATTTGATTGAAAATTAGTTCGCCGAGCCTTTTTGATGTATTTATTTGAATTATACAATTTTCATTTGTACTTTGATAATTTGGCCATGCTTATATTTAAGTATAATTCATTTTGTATTACTATGCCTCACTAAGTAAATACTTAGCGTGTGTTGGTTTCACGCGTAGGTAAAAGACGAGATTAGAAGTAAAGAGTACCGAGAATTCCAAGCGTCAAGGAGTATATTGCAATATCAGTAAGACATCCTAGGATGAAATTTTTGACTTAGTTTAGTGGCATGTACTTATGAATATCCTATTAGCTCTATTTAAATATTTTGGGAACTGGTTTGTAATAGATTAACTGGATTGTTTTATATTGATTTTAAATATGGATAACATGAACTAGTATTTCTAATCGGAGTAGACGTGTTTATTATATTATTAAATGGTTTTATTTAAAGAAAAAGAAAAATGTTATTGATTAGCAAGTATAGAGAATGTTTCAAAAGTCATGTGACATCTGTGACTCGTGTACGAAAACGTATACGTGAAATGGGTGTTACAACTTCAACATACCACTTTTTGATGATTTTGATTTTCTTAATTGGTGGAAAACAAATGAAAATAGTTATCCAATTCTCTAACAAGTAACAAATGATATTTTGAGCATTCATATCTCCACCGTCCCATCAAAATCTACTTTCAGCACAGGTGGAAGATTAATTGGTCCTTATCGTAGTTGATTACTTCCAGAGATGATTGAAGTATTAATGTGTATTCATAATTGACTTTGGGCTGATATTAAAGGTAAATTAGTTTTTAGGCTATGTTAATATGTGAAATTGTGCTTAATTATCTTATTAAAGTTTAGTTACTAACTTATATAGTTTTACCTTTTATTATATATATGTAGGTACTGGTGAATTTAATTTGGAGTGCTCTTAATTGGAGGACATAGAGAATGATGATTGCGATATTGGAGTAATCGATGTGAAATATTGTCTAAAATTTAAGAATGTTGTGCCAAAGAACAAAAATATTATGTGTTTGTGATTTATGTTTCTAAACTTCAATTATGTCTTTTATTATGGTTTTTTTATGTATTAAGACTTTAGTTTATTTTAAAATATATGTTAATCCTTAACTCAAGTAATCCTTGGTTCATTTTATTATGCTTCTTAATGGACGTGTTTGTTTTATGTCTTGTTGCTTATGTAATTTGTAAGGTTGTTGTCATACGGATATAGAAGGGAAAAACGGGTACAGAATGGGTGGTAGGTATCCAGTTGGGTAATGGGTGTGGGTGGATTTAAGAATATACCCGTGTGGGCGGGTGTGGATTTAAAACATTTACCCCGTCGTGAGTAGGTGTTGGATACGAAAATATTAGATGGATATGGGGATGGAGGAAAGAGTATATGCACCCGCCCCACCTATTTTTCATCCCAAATCCTGATCTTACTTTGTATTGTTCTTCATGAAAAGTACATTCCTCAGAGTTGTTATTATGAATTCTCGAATATTTAAATTATTATTTTTTTATTTTTTAGATATTATTATTAAGATAAGATCCTATTATACAACATCAAATTTTTTAATTTTAGAGAGATCTAGGATTGTTGTACCGTTAAACAAATTCGATGAAAGAGAAACCAAATCTTTCTTCTATCTACATGTGCAGGGTGAAATAAAGAATTTTATGTTAAGAGATTGAGATAAAATTATAACTTTTAGTGTCAAAACATAAAAATTGTGTTTAAATGTTTATATTAAACCCTTAGTTTTTCTAAAACGGGGTAAAAACACAATCTCTATGTAATTGAAGGGTTAAAAGATTTAAATCAAATTTTTATTTTTGAGATGGATTAAGTTTGAATTTTTACCAATTTTAGAGGGAGTGTTGCTTCACCTATGCACATTTGCAATCACCACACTCTTTATGTAAATAAATATTTAAAACATATTGTGAGTAAGATATCAAATAAAGATATCTCATTATCGATTTAATTAATTGTGAGTTAATACTCAAACTCTTTACCATGTCTTGTAAAATGTTCTACTCCATTTTATTGTATGCTTTGTTTATGTCGATTTCAAGAACAAAAGAATCTCTTAAACATGGCCTTTTTTTATCTTTAGTGAATAGGTAGCTCATAAGAAAGTATAATATTGTCTAAAACTGGCACCAACCAACTTATCTCAGTGGTTAAAGGTAAGGGTGAGCAAAATTCGACTCGACTCGAAAAATCAAATTTTTCGGCTCGACTCGATTCGAAACAACTCAACTCGAAATGACTTCGAGTTGTAATTTTATAAACTCTACTCGAAAAAATTTCAAGTTTAAATCAAGTTGTAAAATACAACTCGAGTAACTCAAAATTTTTAGTGATTATTGGATGAATTTTTAAGTTTGAGTCGAGTTTCTCAATTTTGTATAATATATATACATCACATATGAAAGAAATATATATTTGCTGTATTTTTTTTATCAAAAATCACACATGTATATATATAGATATATATATATATATACACGCGCGTGCGCGCACGCATTTGTGTGTTGTACATGACCATAAAAACCATTTAAATTGAAATCAAATAACATCATAATATTATAAATATTAATAATTAAATTTGAACGTAAACTCGAAAATTCGAGTCGACTTGGCTCGACTCGAAAATTTGTGTGTTGTATTTTGTATTTGGTTGGTTTAGTAGGAATGTAAGATTACGTGTTTGGTTAAAAAATAAAAAATTATTGGAATGTATATTTGACCAAATTGTCCTTATTATATATTTGTTTTTTTAACAAGTTAGAAAATATTTATATATTTTCTTTAAAAAATTTAAATTCATAAAATTTATAATTTTTTTTACAAAATTGAAAATATAAAAAGGTTTAATGAAAGGGTAAAATTTTATTTTAATCCCTAAACTTCATATAAAATTTTAATTATAGATTTTTTTTGTAAATCTAAAATAGTTTAAGGATAAATTTATAATTTAACCTTTCGTAGAATTTTTATTATTCAATGACAGAAGAATGATATTTTTTAAAAAAATTAAGGGTATTTTAATCCAAAACGCCGGTAATCCAACAATAGCTAAAGAAAGGAATGTAATGATATTTCCGATAATATATCCCAAAAAATTACTATTGGTAATAAAACATTAACGGAAATGAGATTTTCGGCCAACTAAATATGAGAATGTGGAATTCATTCTCATGGATAGGAATCCCACATTCCTTGATCCAAACACCCTCTTAGGGACGTTTTTTTTATCTTTAGTGAATGAGGTAGCTGCTCATAAGCAAGTATAACATTGTCGGAGATTTGTTTATCCAGAATAAAAGCTCCCCCGGATTCATCAATACATATCGTCAAAAACACTTGGCAGACTACATACAAATTACTTTTGGAATAATTTTATAAAGAGTCTTCCATAAGTTTATAGGCCGAAATTGGTTCATATTCGATGGCTTATTTACTTTAAGGATTAATAAATGTTTGTCATATAGATAGTATAAGACAAACATTGTAATGTCAGACCTATAATGTGGTAATATTTTTGATAAAAATAAAGTTGGGAATCAATCAAAACCTAAATCCTTTAGCAGTTCCATCCTTTGACAGCAGACCAAACCTCATCTGCGTAAAACAGGACCATTAAACTTTTATTTATGTCCCGAGTTACACACTGATTAACCTTTGAAAAAAATATGGCCAGTATCATACGGTGTCGAGGCCTTTAAAAGACCAAAGACGTGTATACGACAGAGTTAACTGTCAAAGTGATAACAGCTTTAGAGCAGTGATGGATCATGCATTTTTTATGCGTATCATAAAATTTAAATTTTCATTAAATTAATTAATTATTTTATTAATTATACTATTTTAAAAATTTATTAATATTTATTTTATATAAAATATTTATTATAATCATATATATCTTTTATTAATCTATGATGTATATAAGTGATAGTATATGTTTTAAAAACTCTTAATCATTTGATAATAAATACTAAAATACTCTGATGTGGTTATTAGTGTTCAAATATAAAACCTCTACAAATAACAATTATTCTTTAAATGACTAAAGTAACGTAATTTATACTTTATATATATATATATATATTTACTCTTAAAATTATTTTTAAATCCATCACTACTTTAGAACATATTTTTCCTCAGCCTTTTATCTAAATCACTGAAATATTTTCCGTTAAGTAGATATGCACTTATCAGGGTATGAAATAATTTTAATTTTGAAGGTGGTTGGATATTGTTGTTAATACCAATATTGGAGGGCAAATGTTAAAATGACATGTCAGTAACCTAACAGGGCAATCAGGCTCCATAGTCGATGGCATCATATTGACCAAAGACCAGTGTTGCCTTTATTAAAGTATCAACAACCCTTCTCTCCTAATCTCCTCCACTTTTTCTCTTCTTCTGAATGTTTTTTTTAGAGGACATGGCGGTGGAGTTCATGACCAATTATAGGAACGGCAACTACGTGGCCGCCAAAATGGAAGAAAACGCCGTCCATGAAGCCGCTTCTGGCCTCGAAAGCGTCGAAAAACTCATCAGATTACTTTCTCAAACTCAACAAAACCACCAAAATAATAATCAAGGCAAGTATCAATCTTCTTCTATCTCAACATCTCCATTGATTTGGAAGCAGCAGCCGACGTTACCGTTACAAAGTTCAAGAGAGTTATCTCTCTTCTTGGTCGAACCAGGACCGGCCACGCACGTTTCAGACGAGCCCCTTTAGCACAACCCGTTAACCAAAACCAAGAGCAAGAAGCTAAGGTTTATTATGCAACGCCGATCCAGCAGATTCCGCCACCGGCTACTAGTTATCATAATGATTTTTTGAAGGTGAAAAGCGGGGTTTTAGAGAGGAATGATTCTTCCAAAACCATTAATTTTTCGTATTCTTCCGCTGGGAATTCGTTTATGTCATCTTTGACCGGAGATACTGATAGCAAGCAGCTATCTTCATTCTCATCACCGTTTCAAATTACTAATCTTTCTCAGGTTTCCTCGGTCGGGAAGCCTCCTTTGTCTTCTTCTTCTTCTTTCAAGAGGAAGTGTAATAACTCCGATAACTTGGGTTCCGGCAAGTGTAGTGTGTCCTCCGGTCCCTGCCATTGCTCCAAGAAAAGGTACTGAATATTCCATTAATTTCTCTTTCAGTTTCCAGGTTCTTAAAAACCAGTTCTCATGTTGAGTTTCTTAATTATTTAATTTCCCAGAAAACTGAGATCGAAAAGGGTAGCAAGGATTCCAGCAATAAGTCTGAAGATGGCTGATATTCCACCGGACGATTACTCATGGAGGAAGTACGGTCAAAAACCAATCAAGGGATCTCCTCATCCAAGGTATATATTTTCATTAAAATTCAGCACAATCTCAACACTTATTTTCGTTGTTGCTGGAAATTCTCCAACATGAACAACGCATTTGCAGGGGCTACTACAAGTGCAGCAGCGTAAGAGGATGTCCGGCACGCAAGCATGTGGAAAGAGCCTTAGATGATCCATCGATGCTAATTGTCACCTACGAAGGCGATCATAACCATTCCCTCTCCACTGCACAAACCACCAATCTCATCCTCGAATCCTCCTAGTCAGAACATTTCCAATTCAACAAACACTTTCAATCTCCAGAGATGGATATTTAGTGCGGTTGGTTCATTTCTCTGTAAAATATTTAGCTTTGGTTGAACTGCTATTAGATTTTATATTCAAACAAAGGAAATCAGGTTCCATTCCATTCCATGTTTTCCATGCCATGGATCCTTTGTTTTTGACTAGTAAATTTTTAAGATTAACGTAAAAATGAGTGTCTAAATTATACACTTTTTCTAATTAGGTGTTTAAATTATTTTTTGTGAATCCATGATTCTAATGTTACACTTTTAGTGTCGGGACCATTATCGCCCCTTAAATAACACGACTCACCTTTATTAAATTTGTAAGGATTACATTTTGCAAAAAAAATAAAATTTTAAAATTATTTGAACGTGACATATATCATTTAATGTTGGAATATAATATTTATTATATTCGAAAAATTTAACATCTAAAACGTTAAATACTTGAATTGATAAAAAGAATATTTAAATGTCTAAATAAAAATTACTATAATTTAAACACTTATTTTTATTCGAAATCTTATTTCTGGAAGAGGACTTGCTTCTTCTTCTTCTTACATGATAAGTGAAGCAATTTTCAAAGTGTGAATAGTAATAAAGGGCAAAGATTGAGTCAAAGAATTGGATAGATGTGGACCAATATGTCGTGTTAGAGGAGTTGTAGACTATAACAAAAAGCGATTTTTTTTTTTTTTTTTGCAGTTGTGACGGCTAATTAACGGGAATGGATTAGAGGTGTTCAAAACCGGGTATTCATCGGATACTTAGAATTTTTGTGTACTAAAATGTTAGTTTGTGTCCCGACCCATGATATTCGGATACCTGTTAATAGTAAGATAAAATTAATATTTTTTTATTATCCAGTGTCTATCTTGGATCTGCTTAATCGTGATTGCTATGACCCCCTTACATGAGAGCTTAATGTAACCTTGATGTCTTTACAATTAAAAATAAATAAAAAATATTGTATGATAATTGATCTCATATTCAAAAAGATCTAATTATATATTTCATACGATTTAAGCCAAAATTTCATAATTTTCTTTTTTTTTTTTAAACACATACTCAAGAGAATTTTATGGAAATAATATTTATTTAAAAATTAATTATGAGAATGATAAAAATGTAGTTACAAAATTGTATTTATTTATTTTGATTAAAAATGATATTTATTTTGGTCACATAAAATAAAGGTACATTTAACTTAGAGCATCTTATTAAAGGTACTCTTACCTAGATGTCATTTTATTCAATGTGACAAAACGTATTAGGATGCTCGATTTTGATCGAAAGAAAGGGGAGACATTGGATGAACCCTCTTAAAAACTAGTACAGTATTAAAATCATATATTGTCCTAATTTTTAAAAAGTTTCAAATATGAATTTGAATTTAATTTTTGATCTCTTGAACGAATATAAATTTAAATGATGAGTTGAACACTCTTGAAACCAAAATATTTTTCATTGATTTTTGAAAAAACAATTTAAAACATATTCGCCTGATTTTGTGAAGTATGTTCTCTTACAACGATTAATTAACTAACTACTATTTTTTTGGTCCCCCAGTATCAAGGTTTTGCCCTGAGTAATCTTGATTGATCCACGTCACACACCTGGTTTTAGTGGGTGAGTATCCCAATGAGGATTTTCTGCATACACTAGAACTCGAACATGAGATCTTACTTAAACGATATCAAGCTGATTTTTACTTAAATCAATCCGTTTGTAACAAACTACTATTTTAGTAAGTTAGGAGATCACCTCGTTAACTACTGCAATAAAATAATATCATCTTAGTTTTTTTTTTTCCAAAAAATTAAAAGAGAAATTATGTGAAGGATATCCTCCTATTACAAATAATTAACAAGATATCATTTGGCGCCACGTGGGGTAAGACGCGCCCCCTGAAGCGTGCCTTATGCTAACATGGATACACGTTTATAAAACGCGGGGTAGGTGTGTAATTACACATAAGGCGCGGGGCAGGGGCCGCTCCTTACCTGTGAATCTGAGACGCGTCAGGAAGGGGCGCCCCCTGCCCCGCGCTATACCCATAATTACCCCCATACCCCCGACGCTTCACACCCCAATCCTCCCTATAAATACCCCCATCCTTAATCACTTTCATCACACCAAATTCTCTCAATTTCTCTCAACTTCTCTCAAATACTCTTATAATCTCTTCTAAGGTATATTTTATTATATTTTTAATATTTTGTATTTAATTTATTTAATATTTTACTTATTTAATTTTTTTACAGATATAAAATGGCAGACAATCTACTTCGCTTGGATGCAAATCATATATCTCGATACTTTGCTGGTACGGTAACATTTTAACGTTTTAATTTAATTTAAATTATTAGTAATAATTTGTTGATTTATTTAATACATGATTATTAGATTAAGAATTAATTTTTGTAATTATTTAATTTTAGGAGAAGGACCGTGTATTACATCCTTTTATTAGGAATCTTAAGTTAGTGATACATAGCCGTGTTTTGCCGTATTTAGTAGATGTTGGATTCGGTTACATAGGTAGATATCAGGGTCACTGTAAGATAGAGCCAGACCTGATTTCTGCCTTAGTAGAGCGGTGGAGTCCAGAGACCCACACATTCCATCTTCCGTGCGGAGAGTGCACGTTACACTTGAGGATGTTTCTATGCACCTGGGGCTTCTGGTGGATGGAGATGTGATATCGGGGATCGTGCAGGGCTTTTGGACTGCTTTGTGTCGGGATAATCTAGGACGTGTCCCGGAAAATATTAACGGTGGTCGAATACCGTTAAATTGGTTAGATGCCAATTTTCGTGATTTGAGCGAGGACGCGTATGAGGATGAAGTTAAAATGTATGCACGGGCATGCATACTACAGCTGATAGGAAGATTGTTGATGCCGGACAAATCGCGCAACCAAGTTCACAACATGTGGTTGCGACACCTTAGAGACTTTCATCTGGTTGGATCACTTAGTTAGGGCTCGACAGTTTTGGCTTTCCTGTACAGAGAGATGTGTCGAGCCACTAACTACAGGCGTAATGCTATCGGCGGATGTCTCCTGCTGCTGCAGTCTTGGGCATGGTATCGATTGCCCTATTTATGTCCCGTTGTCAAGAACCCATTCATATTTCCACTACTATTGAGGTAATTGTAAAACTGATTTCGTATATTACTCATTTTATACAACGTATAATATTTTTTTCCTCAAAAAGGTAGTCTACTGATAGGAAAAATCATCAGGAGCTACCTAATGATTTAGATAAAATTAGGGTGTTCATCGATCAGAAGGCTGACACACATGTATGAATTTTAATGTTTAAAAATCGATTTTAGATTATATTTATATAATTAGATTATTATTTTGATAACAATTATATATATTTGTTTTAGTTTGAATGGGTGTCATATTCTACTGATGATGTGAGGGCGGTTATCCCACCTGAGTTGAGGGGACCATCAGATGTTTGGATGGCGATGGTCCCCTTGATCTGTTATGCGATCGTCGAGTGGCACTCCACTGATCGCGTGCTCTGGCAATTTGGTTGTTTTCAACCAATTCCGGAAGCACCTCGCAATATGGACGAGTTGCATAGCACAGATAGACGCGGCAAGACAGATACAGATTGGCTGGTGAGGCATCATGAGTGGGTCGTGTTATGGGAGGATCGACATCGGCTTCCTCGTAGAGAGCCCATTTTTGATGACCTCTTGATGGTTGATGACGGTTAGTATGAGTGGTTCAACAGTAACGAGAAACTGTTTCTGCTTCCCGAGGATGCACGAGGGCAGACCTTTCCGCGACGTCGATAGAGACGTTCACCGACACAGCACCATCATCCCCCGACTCGTGGACAGAGATCATGTACTTCCGGTTCATCATCAGCTGCACCAGAAGGACCTTCACAGCAGCCACCGTATCCAGCGACTTACATACCACATCCATATATGATGTCGCCACCGCCTTTCTATTACCATATGCCACCGCCTTCACCTGGTTTTATGACCCCACCGCCGCCACCGTCACAGATGACCCCTCTTGGAGGCTATAATGGGTCTATTTTTGTAGATCCGACTTGGGGTTCATATGCTAGATATTTGGCGGGTTCAGCCTCATCACCCATGGCCGCAGCACAGACACCTCCTGTACAGTTTTCACACTCAGATATGTCTTGGTTTTATGAGTTTTCCCAGTTTTCGCAGGCCGGTGTGATAGTCAGTCATACACCTCCAGAGTCCTTATTCTATGGAGGTACTTCATCGTCATCAGCTCCAACCTAATGTACCTACTCAGGATGACGATGACGACAACGACGACGACGACGATGATGATGGTGATGATGATGACAGCGAGGAGTCACAACCAGTGATACGAAGAAATCCTCCTCGAGACCGACAGCCACCGCCCTGCGGAACACATTCGCGTCGCAGGCATCGATAAATTTTATTTTTTATTATATTTGTATTTAGTTTATTGGACTTTTTAATTGTAATTTTTTATTATTTCTCATTTAATACTTACTTTATTTTGTTAAATTTGTTGGACTTTTTTTAATGTATTTCAGTTAATTTTGTTTATTATCATTTAATATCAGTTATTGTAATTTGGTTATCACTTACCATTTAATACTTATTGTAAGTTTGTATTATTACCTGCACAATAAAATTTTTACACATCAACGTAAATAATTTAAATAATATAATTTTATATTACTACATGCACCGCAAAACTATTTTGACGTATGCTCCCGCTTTCTAATTTTACAAACACAAAAATTAATTGAAAATAGTTAGTATAATATTTTTTCAAATAATCATAATAAACAATAAGTATAATAAAAAAATTTATAACAAAATTACTTTATAACGAAAAATCACACGAACTTCTAAATCATATATGAGAAGATTGCCAAAATTATTGACTCGTTGATGGAATTGTTGTATTAATTTATAAGTTGAGAGGAGAGATGTGAGGAGATGTGAGGAACTTAACGGGGGAGAAGGGTATTTATAGCCGAAGTCGCTATACAAGGCGCGGTACCTGCACCGCGCCTTATATAATTATATAAAGGTATGGCGCGGCCCCTGCCCGCGCTATATATAATTCAGAATTAAAGGTAAGGCGCTATACCTCTACGTGGCGTAAGGCGCACCCCAGGGGCCATACCCACGTGTATCC
Organism: Hibiscus syriacus; assembly: GCF_006381635.1. Classification (NCBI taxonomy): domain Eukaryota; kingdom Viridiplantae; phylum Streptophyta; class Magnoliopsida; order Malvales; family Malvaceae; genus Hibiscus; species Hibiscus syriacus. The sequence goes on along the minus strand of NW_024062846.1, from coordinate 2,381,995 downwards.
CATGTCAGCATATAGAGCGGTACAGGGGGCGCGCCTTACCCCACGTGGCGCCAAATCAACATATAGCGCGGTTCAGGGGGCGTGCTTTACTGCTAAGAGTGTTAGATCGGAAAATATAGTCTGACCGGTGTTAGATCGATAAATATACCGGTCACCCGTGATTTTTCGGGAAAAACGCCCAAGTTCTTTAAATTAACTGAAAATAAAACATGTTAGTAATCATAATTATGAAAAATAATAATGCAAATGGTACAAACTGTTCAAAATAAAATAAATTAAAAAATTTGAACAAGACAAATTAGATCACTCACAAGGTCTACACACGAACTCCAATAGAAAATAAAATATTCAAATAAAAAAGTCCAATTTTGAGTTATTTTCACTATTTTAAATATAGGTATTTCTTCCATTTCAATTCATCCTAATAATCTTTTACAAGATTAAAATTTTGAATAATGAGAGTAGCATGAATTCGTATAAAAGTAAGACAACTATTTATGGTTGATCTGCAAAGGGCTTAATTTCGAAGGTCACTACTTTAAAAGAGTATGAAAAAAAGGAAAGTTTAGGGAAAGTCAAAATGGGTCGGTGGAGAATTCATTAGTTCCTTATTGTTCTACAACTTAAGAAACCCTATCTTCCCCTCCTCCCCCCACCAAACATATTTTAGCTTGCTTTGCCGGCATTTTTACTGGAATATAACCCTTTGATCTAATAATTACCTGTAAGACACCCTCTCCCCTAATATTACTGATCTAGCACCCTTTCTTGCGAGGTGATAATAAAGCGCAGATCGTCAGTCGTGCCTTTGCAGGGTTCTATCCTAGCTGGCGTCACATAAGGAAAGACACAAATGGTCATCCGCGCCTTTGCTGAACTCTGACACGTACGGAAGGCATGGATCATGATCCGTGCATTTCTTTTAATTCCCCAACCGTCTGTCTCTCACATTGATTATCACCAGTCTCCCCCCTCCCCTCTTCATATAAAGACCACACTCAACACAACCCTCAAACCATACTCAAATTCTTTCATTCTTCCTATGATCAATCTTTCTATTAAGAAGGTAAAATATTTTTATTATATTATAGTTATTTAAAAATGTATTATTTTATTAAATTTTATTGTACAAATTTTTTTATTACTTTTTGTAGTTATAAAATAGAAGGTGGATTGCTATGTTTAGATGGGAATCATATCTCGAGGCATTTTGTCGATACGATAACAATTTTAAATTGTGTTGTTCTTTTAATTTTTGTGAATGTTTTAATTATTTAATTTTTAGTATTAATTTATATTTTAATTTGTATCTTATTTATTAAATTAGGAGAGATATCGTATATTAGATTCATTCATTAGTAACGTTAAGTTAGAGATACCTACTCGTGTATGGTCATATTTAGCTGAGGTTGGATTCGATTACGTAGTGAAATATGAAGGGCACTGTAACCTTGAATCCAACCTTATTTCTCCATTGGTTGAGAGGTGGAGACCAAAGACACACACATTTCATCTTCCGTGTGGAGAGTGTAGTATTATGTTGGAGGATTTTTCCATATATTTGGGGCTTCCAACAGAAGGGGATGTGATTTATGGGGTGGCAGATGGTGACCGACATTCTTTATGCGAGGAGTATCTTAGAGGTGTCCCATCTAATTTCAACGGTGGTCGAATATCATTAAATTGGTTGGATACAACGTTTAAACATTTGAGTCGCGACGCCTCTGAGGAACATGTTAAAATATATGCACAGGCTTGCATATTACAGCTCAAAGGAGGGATCCGGTACCCGACAAATCGCGCAATCAAGTTCATTGTATGTGGTTGCATCACCTCGCAGATTTTCAAGTTCCCAGCGCACTCAGTATTTTGGTATGTGCATACTGCATATAGATCATGGTATGTGCATTTTGGTATGTTTTGTTCATGTAAACATGCTAGAGTAAATTCATGGTAAAATTCGTATTTATGTGTTACAAGCATGAAAGTTGATACCTTTTGACCTCTAAGACATCAAATAAGACTTTAAAAATGTTTACTAGTCTTAAGGGAGTGAAAGGGTGAGTTTTGGGTATTACTTCATGTTTAAAACAGAGCACATATGTTTGTCAGTATCAGTATTGGAAGAACAATACTAATATTGTTCTTCGTGAAAGCAAAAAACCAAGTAATTTATAAGGGCAATATCGATACCTCTTCAAGAAGTATCGATACTCGGGGTCCAACATCGATACTCAGATGGTCAGTATCGATATTGAGGTATTTTTAAAAACATCGAAGTGGATTTTGGTATCGATACTCATGGGAGTATAGATACCCAGGGTAGAGTACTGATACTCCCCATATGGGTATCGATACCAAGGTATTTTTTTTAAAACATCGAAGAAAAATTTGGTATTGATACTTAGGTGAGTATCGATACCCAAGGGTCCAGTATCGATACTGCTAGAACAGTATCGATACCCATGGTGATTTTTGGATAATTTTGTTAATTGGTTTGGGTGTTCGGACTGAGGTGTTTTGTGTTCGTATAAGCCTCAAGTATTCAATGCAAGTGAAAATAAACAAGTTAACTCAATTTCCATGTAGAAATTAAACAATATAGAATGACATAAGATTTGCTTTTGTATGATGCTTGGAAAATGGCTAGGACACCCGAGTTAGTCTAGCATTATGACGACCGTCCTTGGTTGTGAATATCTGGATATTGTCTGTTGGTACACATTTTTTCTTGGTTCTAGTATCATAACATTAATAATGAAACCTCGACATCGTTGTAGCAATAACTTCTTTACTGACATCACTGAGATTACATTTGCCAATGGATTCTATCTTTCACTGAACACTATAACTTCCAATCCTTCTGAACTGATCAATGTTACCCTCTTCAGTCTACAATCAACGTTAGCATGATAATGATATGACCAGTCCATTCCCAGTATCACTTCAAATTCATCAAAGGGTAATTTCATCAGATTAACAGGGAATTCAATTCCCTGAATCCATATTGGACACCCTCGACACACTCTATTTACTTGAGCATTGTGCCCTAATGGGTTTGTTACTATCACCTCACTACTTGTTGCTTCTAATGGAATTCTCAACTCCATTACCAATTTACTACTAATATATATGAATAAGTGGAACCCGGATTGATCAATACCAAAACACATTTATCATACAATTGGAAAGTACCTGCAATTATCTCCAGATCATCACGCTCTTCATTTTTCTTGATGTTATATACTTGGGCAGTTGAACGCACTTTCTGTTGAGTAGAGGATTCAAGCTGATTTCTTCCTCTACCTCTACCTCTACTTCGTCCTCTCTGGGATACCGAAGCAGATCGCTTCGACTGTGCATGCTCTCCAACTATAATTGGACGATCATGAATGAAATGTCCCGTGTCCCCACATCGAAAACAAGCTCTGGAGATTACTTGACATATTTTGGTATGGCTTCTTCCACAAAGCTAACATTGTCTGGCTTGACCCTAATTTGATCTCCCAACACCAGAACCTACTGATTGATTCTGTCTGGATCTCATCTGATTTGATCCTCTAGCAGAGGATGCCACTGAATCAGACCTCGCCTGAGATCGAAAACTAGAATCTCTACCTCTCTTAGGTGGTGCAGAACTTGATAAAGCCCTAATTATTTTAGATGTTTAGACTCTTTGCTCACCAAACCTTTCATTTTAAGCTCTCTCTAGAGCTTTAGCACGATTAACTACCTCTTGAAATGAGGACAGATTCAACACAATACACATCTCTTTCAATCGAGGACGCAAGCCCTCAATAAACCACTCGCATGCATCTTTCTCGGTCGGAACCAGCTCAACAACAAAACAACTTAACTTATTTAACTCGTACTCGTATTCATACAAAGTACGATTCAATTACTTCAGGTTCAAAAATTCTTGGTTAATTTGCTTAATAAACTGATCTCTTATATACTTATGCTTGAACTCTTCCAAGAACAAGGACCATGTCACTTGTCACTTGTCATTCTCATGGTGACATTCGTCCACCATATTCTCGCTTGGCCACGAAGAAATGAGACCACTCTATCTAGATTCTCCACCTCAAAACAGTAGAGTTCATCAAGTATTATCTTCAGATCATTGAGTCAAAGGTCCACAGCAACAGGACCTTCCTCAGCTTCACCTTTGAACTCAGGAGCTCCTAATCCTTTTAGCTCTTTTACGACATTCGTTCTCTGAGTTAAGGGAGTATGAGGTTGGAAAAACGTCAGAATAGCGTCTAACGTCCTGAAGAATACTTCTTGATCTTGCATAGACACTCCTAAAAGTGTCTGTTCTTCACCTTACCTGGCCAGGGCAGGTGAATTACTACTCTCTGTAGGCCTATCTCTCCCGCTTCACTTCGGGAGCTCTCGTGTCAGGACATCTAATAAGAAATAACCATATAATGCTATTAACAAGACAACATACTCGTTACTTTATCAGATCAGAAGTTCTCACTATTTTGTTGGCATGTACACACTTAAAAACACTTTGGACTTCATTTTATACCTAGAATCAGTTAAACCATGGCTCTGATACCATTAAATGTAACACCCTAACCCATATCTGACCCTGATATGAATTTGAGGTGTCACATTGACATTTCAAAATGTTTACTTTTACAAAATCGTTGAAAATTTAAACTTTCATTAAAATAACAGTGCAATAATTTACATAAGTAAAATCAGAATAATTACAAAATCAATCAGAGCATATGTGATTTAAACTTTGATTACATGCCAACATAATTACTATAACAAAATGACATACTATTTGAATCACTTCTGATCTGATCATCTTCGAAAGAGTTGCTGCCTTGATAAACCCTAACTTTGATATTCCTATTTCTAGGTACCTACGTGTGAAAAACTCACACACTAAGTCACAGACTTAGTAAGACATAATATAAAAATGCAATAATGAACTCATGAAACATGCAATCATATAATTTCAACATGTAATCATAATCATCATATATCTACTCAACCATAACATATATAAGCATGCATTGCACAAATAATAACATGTCATCTTCTAAGGTATTTAATTCTTTTTATTTCTTTTATGTGCCTATGTACATTATTGAGAACTTAAGGTATGCGAGTACATTGAGGTTGTGCATATATGTTGTCACCACAACTCACATAATTTTCTACTGAATGTCATATAAAATTTGTCCTGAAGGACCTTGTGGAACCCTCGACTCTTGGCATGCCAACTATACCTACAACTCTCATATCACATAACATGGGCTTGAATATTATATGTTTCATATGTACATATAATCACTAATTCATCACATATTCATATACTCATATAACTCATATCATTTCTCATGTAATCACATATGTCTTATCTCGTAACATGTATCATATGTGCATATAATCATTTATCTCATACCATAGAGCTTATGCTTGTTCCTTTATGTTCACATGAATCACATAGCATATATTAAAACATATAAACATATATTACTTATGCATGTACTCCTAATGATTATAACATATGCATGTTCACAACTATTGAACCATGAAATTTAAACATAGGAAATAGACTTGTCTCAAGTCTTGTTTCCATAAAACAATATTGATAATATAGTATGCACTCACCTTAGCCTCACTTAGTCCAAATCAACTTCTATAAATCATTATACCTCGATCGATCGATCTTAACTCTTTGACTGTTCTGGAACTTGATTATTTTCGATATCTACACCAATGTACATTCGATACAGATATTAGAATTCTAACCTTATGAAGCAATCATCAATAATCTGAACTAAAAGAAGTACCAATTTCACATTTTCACTTTGAGTAGTATCGGTACCCAAGGTATTGTACCGATACTTCCCTAGCTGTGGTATCAATACTGAGCCTTGGTATCGATACCCTTTCATTTTTCTGGAATCCTTATTTCAAAATGGTATCGATACTTGCCTTATGGTATCGGTACTACCCTTTAGGTATCGATACTCCTTGAATAACTTGTCCAATTTTGGCTTATGGTATCGATATTATTCAACCAGTATTGATACCCCTACTCTAAATATCACTCGTTTACCTTTGAAGTATTGGCACTGAATGAATCAATACCGATACTCTTAGCCTAAAAATCACTCCTTAAACCAAAAAATTTACCAATACTCACTTAAACCTTCTATTTTAAACTCCCTTCTTACCACTAAACTTAAATACACTTACTCAAATCATTTTATATAGATATAAAACAACATTATCTTCAATATCTCATCATATACCTTGAAACCAAGAATCTTAATAAATTTACAACATGTTCTAATTTCATTTATAACACTTCATACTTCTTAATTTAATTGATGATAAGTCAAATTTAATCTCAAACTTTACTTACTAACTCTCTTTCAAGATTTCACTTAGAAACCTCTTATCTTTAATCCTTCATAACTTCTTCATCTTTTGGTTTTAAGGCAACTTAAGCTTTCCTTAAGCTTAAGTATCATCTAAAGAACATAAACCAAGCTTAAATTAAATAAATATTTAACTAATATAAAACTCACATTTCCCAAATAGCTTTCACGTATGAAGGAGGAAGAAGAAGATGAGCTCTTTGGAAACTTTGATTTTTGTCTCTTTCTAATTCCACGTGGTTATAATATAACCACAACCAAATTTTAATTATTTTCTTTACCAAATGACCATTTTTCCCTTCTATTCATACATCTTTGCTATTCAATCTACATAAAAATATTCCACTTAAACCCCTAAACTTTTTAATTTATCTAATTTAGTCACTAAATTCTAAAATTTTATAATTTGGTCACTCACCCGGTATTTGGGATATTACATCGGATCTGTTCAATGAGGTCGAGGGTCCTCGAGAGATGGAAGGGCTAGTTTAGGGCAACATAGTAGGGGTACCGCTAGATCCGAGACAGTTCATGAGCCTAGGGTAGCCTCGTGTCAGTAGGTCGTATGTGCTCAGGAGAAGTGCGATGCTACAGACGTGATTTTAGGTATCTTTACAGTTTTTTCTATTCCTATTACTAGATTGATAGATCCGAGTTCCATCCACTCCAATTTTGTTATGACTTGGTACGATAGAGGAATATTCCATTCGAGGATTTAGAGATAGGGGCCAGAATGTCTAGTCCCTTAGAATTAGACGTTTTGGTTGACAAGGTTTACCGTCGTTGCCCATAGAGCTGCAAGGTGAGGTAGTCTTAGCCAATTTGATGGAGCTATCGTTTTGTGAGTTTGATGTGATATTAGAAAAGATTGGCTTACTGAGTACGACACAAGTTTAAGGTATTAGGTGAGACAAATTAAATTTTGCAAGAATGATGGGACCAATGTAGTGATGACCAGTGGGAGCTCGGATTGCACTACCAAGGTCGTTTTAGTGATTAAGGCTCAGAGGTTATTGAGTCAGGGTTATGAGGTGTTCTTAGATCATGTTGTGGATACATGGGTTTCTGTTTTGACACTTAAGGACATCCATACTACGCGAGAGTTCTCTGATGTGTTTCCGAAGGAGTTATCAGGGTTATCTCCTGATCGCGAGGTCAAGTTCAACATAAAGGTTATTCCAGGTTCAACTTCGATGTCTATTGCACCATATCGTATGACACCGAAAGAGTTGAATGAGCTAAAGAACCAGATTCAAGAGTTGTTAGATAACGATTTTATTCGATCGAACATTTCACATTGGGGAACACTGGTCTTTTTTTTAAGAAAAAATGGGTCGATGAGGTTGTACATTGACTACCAACAACTAAATAAGTTGACAATCAAGAACTGTTACCCTCTCCCACAAATTGATGATCTGTTTGACCAACTCCAGGGCGCTTGTGTGTTCTCTAAAATAGATTTCAGGTCAAGGTATTACCAACTGGAAGATAAGGATGCCAACATTGCCAAGACTGCTATCAGAACAAGGTACGACCACTACGAGTTTTTCGTGATATCTTTTGTACTCACCAATGCCCAATGGCATTCATGGATTTAATGAATCGGGTTTTTCATCCCTACTTAGATCAGTTTGTGGTGATCTTCATCAACGCCATTCTGGTGTATTCTCAGTCCGAAGAAGATCATGATCAATATCTCCATATTGTTTTGCAGACACTTCAGGAATGTCAGTTATATGCCAAGTTTGGGAAGTGTGAGTTCTAGTTAACCAAAGTGGAATTTCTAGTTCATGTTGTAGCAGTCGATGATATTCGGGTAGAACCCCAAAAGATCAAGGCAGTATTAGAGTGGGATTCGCCTAAGAATGTCACCGATGTGCACAATTTCTTAGGCCTTATTGGTTACTACCGTTGTTTTGTCAAGATTTCTCCATGATCGTAGGCACCATTGACCAAGTTCCTTCAAAAAGGAGTTCCTTTTGTATGGAATGAGATGCACCAAGAGAGTTTTGATCCGTTAAAAGAAATCTTCATGCAGGCCCCTATTTTTACGCAACCAAAATCGAGCAAAGACTTCACTGTACTCATTGATGCGTTGTTAAATGGTTTGGGATGTGTTCTGATGTAAGAGGGGAAAGTTGTAGCCTATACATCTTTTCATCTCAAGCCTCACGAATGAAACTACCCTACTTTTGATTTGGAGTTTGTTGTAGTGGTTTTTGCTTAAAAATTTGGAGGCGCTACTTATTCGGGGATAAATGTCACATCTTCACGGATCACAAGAGCCTTAAGTATTTGTTTACTCAAAAGGAGTTGAACTTGATGCAACGAAGATAGGTAGAGCTTCAAAAGGATTATGGTTGTGTGATTAACTGTCATCCGGGTAAAGTGAACGTTGTTGCAGATGCTTTAAGTAATAAGACTGTAGTAGAGCTGAGAACTTCACTAGTGTGCCTAAGTTTAATATATTTGGGTTGCTTGTTAGCCGAGTTAAGAGTTAAGCCCGAGATAGTAGGTGAGGTTAAAAGGTTACAAGGTTTGGATGACTATTTGAAAGCCTGAGTAGAGCAAGTCCTTCAAGGAGAGGCCCCAGGTTTTGAGTTACGTGATGGATGTGTACTATTTTTCCAAGGACATTTATGTGTGCTAGCCGACAGAGAGCTTCTTGACAAGATTCTTCATGAGGTGCATTGTAGTCCCATTTCTGTTCATTTGGGTAGCAACAAGATGTAGAAAGAGCTCTGAACATTGTATTGGTGGTCGGCTATGAAAAGAGAAGTGTTTGAGTTTGTTACTAAGTGTTTGGTTTACCAACAAGTCAAGGTGAAACATCAGGTTCCCTTGGGATTTCTGCAACCGATTTAGATTCCGCAGTGGAAATGTGAGAGAGTGATGATGGACTTCGTAATTGGCCTCTCGATGACAAGGTTTTGATATGATGCAGTTTGGATTATAGTGGATTGATTGATTAAATCTGCTCATTTCCTTCCGGTTTGTATAGACTACTTACTAGAGAGATTGACACATCTGTACATCTGCGAGATTGCAAGACTGCATGGGGTTCATATCTCAATAATTTTTTATAGAGATTTGCGATTCACTTTTTGGTTCTAGAAAGTGTTGCATGGAGCTTTGGGTGCTAAACTGCACTATAGCACCAACTTTCATCCTCAAAAAGATGGATAGTTTGAGCTAGTTATTTAGATCTTAGAGGATATGCTTCAGTGCACCATTTTGGATCTTGAGGGCAGTTGGGAAGATCACTTGCCTTTGGTAGAGTTTGCATACAACAATAGCTAGCAGGCAAGCATTCAAATGGCTTCATATCAAGCCTTGTATGGGCACAAGTGTAGAACTCCATTGTGTTAGACAAAACTCAATGAAGGCAAGATAGTAGGCATCGACTTGATTTGAGAAACCAAATAAAAATTTTAGTTGATTCAGAGTCGTCTGAAAGAGGCTTCTGACCGATAGAGGTTGTATGCCGATCTGAAGCACAAGAACATTGAGTTTGCAGTGGGAGACAGAGTATTCCTTAATGTTTCTTCATGGAAAAAAGGTACTTTGGTTTGGACGCAAAGGTAAGTTGACCCTACGGTTCATCGAGCCATATGAGGTGTTGGAGAGAGTTGGATCGGTGGCTTATCGGTTAGATTTTCCTCTAGAGTTAAAGTGTATTCACAATATGTTCCACATCTCTATGCTTCAAATATATCAATATGGTTTGTCCTACATTATTACCCTTGAGCAAGTAGAGGTGAGATAAAACCTAACTTACGAGGAAAATCTAATTTGAATCCTTGCTAGAGATGTCATGGAACTAAGAAACAAGTGGATACCATTAGTGAAAGTTCTGTGGAGAAACCATGGCGTAGAGGAAGCGACATGGGAACCCGAAGAGGATATGCAACTTTAGTATCTGCACCTCTTCTATTCAGGTAAATTTTGAGGACGAAATTTATTTTTAGGAGTATAGAGTTGTAACATGCCGAAACAAGGGCTTGTAGTTGGGGTTCGTTCGATTGAGTCGTAGAATAATTTCCCCTTAATTTATGAAGCTTTGGACCTAAGTGGTTTTAGTTTGGGACTTTGATGAGGCCAATAGGTGTAAAAAAGGGTGTTTTTTAATATGATCTAGAATAGGAAAGACCAAGAAAGTAATTAGACCAATTTTTAATTGAAAGGCTAAAAACTCTTAATGGTTGATGTTATTACGTCTGGCCATTTCCTCCTCTTTTTCATCTCATCTTTGACTCTTCTTCCTCTTCTCTTCTCCATCTTCTTCCTTTCTAATCCAAGATAAAGGTTGAAGCTTTTAGTTTGACATTCATAAAAAATATTTTAAGGTAAGAACTACAATCTACATCTCCCAAGCTTCCTTTCAAGCCTCTATTTGCAAGGTTTGGTTTAGTTTTCCCAAAGTGGGTTTTAGTAGAGTTTATAGAACCTTGGGGTTTAATCCATTTTTGGGGAAGTTTTGAGTGTAGGATCATTTTAACACCTTCATAAGTTCTAAAATGAGTTAATAACTCATTTTTCCATAGTTTTGATTAGTACAAGAGAAGGGTGAGAGATCTAAGGCAAGGGGAAAGGAAAAGCTCACTCTTGGGTGATTCAAGACATTTTCAATCACATAAGTATAAGGAAACACGATTCTAACTTGACCATACTGCATGTAGATCATGGTATGGGCATTTTGGTATGTTTTGTTCATGTAAACATGATAGAATAAATTCATGATGAAATTTGTATTTGTGTGTTACAAGCTTGAAAGTTGATATCTTTTGACCTCTAAGACATCAAATAAGACTTTAAAAACATTTTCTAGTCTTAGAGGAATGAATGGGTGAGTTTTGGATATGACTTTATGCTCAAAATAGAGTACCTAGATTCATCGATATCGGTACTGGAAAAACTTTATTGATAATGTTCTTCGTGAAAGGCAAAAACCAAGTAATTTATAAGGACAATATGGATACCTCTTCAAGAAGTATCGATACTCAAGGTCCAGTATCGATACTCCTTGAGTATAGATACTCAGATGGTCAGTAACGATACTGAGGCATTTTTGGAAACATCAAAGCTGATTTTGGTATCGATATTCATAGGAGTATGGATACCCAGGGTAGAGTACCAATACTCCCCATAGGGGTATCGATACCAAGGTATTTTTTTCCAAAACATTGAAGTAAAATTTGGTATGGATACTCATTTGAGTATCGATACCCACGGTGATTTTTTGGCAATTTTGGTTAATTGGTTTGGGTGTTTGGGCCGAGGTGTTTTGAGTTCGTATAAGCCTCAAGTATTCAATGCAAGTGAAAATAAACAAGTTAACTCAATTCCCACGTAGAAATCAAGCAATATAGGATAACATAAGATTTTCCTTTGTATGATGCTCGGGAAATATCTAGGACACCCGAGTTACTCTAGCATTATGACGATTGCCCTTTTTTGTGAATATTCGAATATTGTCTATTCGTACACATTTGATACACGTAAATTTTGGTTCGTACCAGTACGAATTTTGATGCACGTAAATTTCAGAATCGTACCTTATGTTTGACTAGGTTCGGGATGTAAGCTTTCGATGCACGTAAATTATGGATCTTACCTCGACCTCTCGAGGATCTGAAGTAGACTAAGGGATGCAAGTTTTGATGCACGTAAACTTCAGTTCTTACCCCCGAAGCTATCACGTTCTAGATAGGCTAGTGTATTGTCTGAGATGCACGTAAAAATCCTCCAACCATACCACTTAGCCTATCTCATGTTTGTTATGTACTTTTGAATGTTTGTGACTTTGCACACCGGCATATTTATGTAATGATTGCATGTAGTATTGCATAGTTATTCTCGTGGCACTGAGCTTGTGAGCTCAGCGTATGGAATATGTTTCCATGCGCAGGTTACTAGAGGGATCATCAAGGAGCTTATTGCAACAGGACATTCCAGAGCAGCCACTGCAGATTATGTCTTGAGTCTAATTTAGAGGGAATGTATTACATGTGGACCTTGTACGTATTCTAGTTATAGCTCTATTTTGATTTTAAAATTATTGGTTGTATTTGTATGTATTTTGGAGACTCTCATATTTTGTAAACTTTTTTTCGATTCTACTTATGGTGTGATGGATGATTTTGATAATTATAAACTATTTTGAAAAAGAAATTTTTGGGTTGAGCATCTTAGTGGTCCCGTTTGACATCATAATCCATGGATCTTCAGGTCGGACTAGATTCTGGTGTTAAAAATTCTTTATCACAATAAATCCTTGTTGAACATGGATGACCCCTTTTTAGCATTGTAGTGCAAAATATGGACGTATTGTATGTTTATCATCAATCGCATCTAAATCCCGTTCATTTCTAATCGAAGGAAACTCATACCGATACATATTAAATACAATTTCCTATAAGTACACGTGATCAATGAATTGCACGTAGTCAATCCATACAGAAGAACAAGCGGCACTGACATGCAAACAATGATATTTGAATGTTTGGAATACTCCACAGTCGTATGTTCTGTCACGTAGATTGAAGAGTGAGATTAAGCATGCTGATCAATTCCCTTATTTTCTTTAAATTTGTGTGTGTAGTTTGCTTTTTCACCACTATTTTCTTGAAATACGATTTAGAATAAAAGTCTTTTTTTAGTAGAATAGCCTACAGATAATATTCCTGATGTGGCAAAAACCATGAGTTTTGCAAAGCACGAGTTCCTGATATTCCTAACTGGCAGCAACTGATTTGACATGGTGGTTTGACAAGTACCTCGCGTTTTGCACTACGCGAGTTGCTAAGATATTCCTGACTACCAACAGTAGGTATTATCGACTATTGCCTACTTAAATTCCTCTTGTTTCACTGAATCAAACCATCTCCTCGAAACCAGCACGAAAAACTTCTAGTCTAAAAAATACATCATCTTTTAGTAGGATCTGTATTTTCTTTGTATACTTCTCGAAACAGTGTTGCATTTTTTCCTTTGCATTCTGTACTGACGGTACCAAGAACAATGTTAAGGCATCTTCTTCTGGTGGTATCTAGATACCCATTTGGGCCTTTCGAGAAACTTTTTCCTCTATGAATTAGGTCCAAACGAACACCCTTCGAGAAACGCTTTTGAGCTTGTTTCTTTGTGCTAAATATCGATTGCAAGAAGAAAGAAGACAAAGTTTTCCTTTGCGTTTCTCTGGCGCAGTGGTATACGTTTATTATAGAAGGCAACATCTATTTCTCATTTTCCCTCATGTGAGCTAAAATTAAAATATACAAATCACTTGAGTTATTTACATAAATCGTACACTGTTTACAATTTCTCATATGTGTTAACATTAGTTTCAATTGAAATAAAAGTTGCATAACTACTCTTGTAAGACAAACATTTCAACAAATGTTTCATTTATCATCTCATATGACTCAACTAAAATTTCTATCAACCTAGATTTTAACTTCGTGGTTTTTAAAATAATAATTCCATATTTGGTATAAATTTATTGATTTTATGACTTTTTTACATTAATTAAGACCTCACGTTTTACGAAAAGCGAGATGTATCTCACATCTTGTGGAACGCGAATTCCTTATGAACAGTTGGATTTTATTTTATTTAAAGTGTTGCGCCTTTCTAATAGGTACCTTAAAACTTGGGAAAAGCAAGGTCTATCGAATCCTCGCTTCGGAACGGGTATGAGGCTTGTTATAAATAGTGGCCCATTTTGGTAGGTTTCCTAAACCGATTCCAAAGAAAAATACCAAATTTTTTTAATATTGTCAAACTTTTTAGAGAAGTTTTAACAAAAATTCTACTTCATGTTGCTTCTAACTATATCCTCAATTTCGTCGATGCGCAGTTGAGTTTCAAGAGTTTTCATGAAGTTGTCGATTAGAATTATATTTTTCAGAACGTTTCCATGAAAAATATTAGCATCATGTCGTGATTTCAATCCTAAAAGATGATTCACCAAAGATGCCTTCATGCTGACAATCCTGAAGCTTTATATAGGGAAGGCATATTTAATTTTTTTAGTGGAAAAAATTTGGACTTCGGTTACATTTACTGAAGCAAGCAACCGATAGAGGTAACACCCTTGCTATATATGTCTATGGCCTTATTCTACTTTGTCCTAGGGGTGAATCAAGGGATAAAGACTTCAAATCGTGAGAGCTCTTTATCTCTCGAAAATTAAATTTATTTGTTCTTCGTCTGGAGATGAATATGTTTCTACATTTACAGTCGTGGCATTGTCACTAGGTTGCCTCCCCAGAACAAATCGAAGATTGCAATTGTCCTACCTACGGTGTGCGTAATTCAAACCTCCAACATTGGTACCAACATTATGACAATCTATGTACTTGTTATGCTTCTTGTTTTTGGAATCATGAAGCAAGTTTGTTTCGTCAAGTTGTATGTGACTGTCATGTTCAATACTATTAATGTCTATTTATATAACAATCTACATGTTCAATATTATTCGTGTCTATTTATATAACAATCTACTTTTTAAAAATGTTATTACCATAAATATTATGTAATCAAAATATAGCGTAGAGGTTATGTTGTAATTTTATTAAATACTATGTAATAAAAATAAAATGATTAAATTTAACACTAAAATCTAAATTATTAAATTAATTCCAAAAAAAGAAACACATACCTCGCTCTTTGGAAAATGCGAGGTACTTGAATACCACTCACGATAAATTTTTCGGGATGGTTCAATTTTTAGGGAACCTCGCTTTATGCAAAACGCGAGGTATTAAATACCAATATTAAATTTTGTCCTCTAAAAAGTTCATCTAGGCAGGACGTTCCTTGCGCCTTGTAAAAATTGAGAACCTTACGATTGTTTCGAGTGATGCGAGTTAATCTTACGTGTACACTTTATAGGTTACTTTTCTAACAAATTAGCTAAGTGGGTGTTTTTTCTAAAAAATATATATAATTAATGGATTTTTAATATAATAACGCCCCAAAAAAATATCACTATTGTAATAGTGGAATTGTTTGACTCACAATTATTTTGAACACAATGATGATTAATTAGACAAACAACCATAAAGTTGTACGAGTTTGAGAAGAATCCTAGAAATTTCGGCCCTTACCTCCACAACGCCTAGCTTTCTTCCTTGTTAGATTTAACTTTTGTGTTTAGAATCCCATATTTCCTCTTTTCGATTTCAATAAAATTATATAAGTATTTTTCTTAATAACAATCATATTAATCTAAATCAGATATTATATTTTTTTGAAAAGGGGGGTTTGTATGATATTATCAAAATAATTATCTTATTTTAATTTGTTCCATATATAATATTAATATTTAATTTTAATATTATTTAAAAATTTAATATCTTATTTTATTAAATTAAATAATAATTGACTAAATATTTCAATAAATTTGATATCTCCCCCTAAATACCTCAAGCATTGAAAACATAAAAAGTAAAAAACAATAGAGAGCGTGTTGTTAAATCATAGCTGTAAATTAAGTGCGCACTTTAGTTGGAATATCTTGTATTTCATCTTGAAACCCTCTCTTGACCCACCTTCCTTTGTCAATTCATATGGCTCGTCTTTTCGCTTTAAGATATTGCCCATTTCCACTTCGCTTGTAAATTGTTTGAAAACCATAATTGAAGACAAATTTGGGAACGTCGTCGGATTGATCCATGTTCATCCAAGTTGAAATAACACCATAAATGAAGCTACAAGACACATATTTCCATGTTCGTATTTTGTTTCAGCTTGGAACATAACATATTAGATGCAGTCACAAATCTAAAAGTATTTTATAAAGTACACATATATAAATTAATCGCGTAAATTTTGTTTGTAAAATAAATATAAATAAAATTTTAAGATAAATTTAATTAGTAAAACAAATTATTAATGAAAAGAAAATTTAAGGCAGAAATGATGATTTGTTATTTATTCCTTATGTCCCATAAAATATGTCAAATATTTATTTTGTCAAATTTTTAAACTTTGATTAATTATTGTTTAAAATTTATCATTGATAAAAATATGTAAAAATATATTTTAAAAACCTCCAACCAAGTAGTTTTAAATATATATTTTAATTATTTAAAATATTTAAAATAATCATTATCAAAGTTTTAAAAATTTGACTTTTTAAAAAATCAATAATGAATATTTTTTTATGGGACGGAAGGAGTTAACTAGACGAAACATTAAGCACAGTGGCGGATGCACTAAGCCCCCATAGGGGCCAAATGCATCCCATTATTTTAGAAATGTGGTTAAATTTAGTTTAATGTGTTAAGGAAAAAAGAAAAAAATTACAATTTTTGCATATCCATTATTTTTAAGAAAAGAAAATTAAAATTTTGGATCCCTATTCTTAAATTTCTAAATCCGCTACTGATTAAGCATATATGAGATAAACCATTTTCTCCAGTTTTTTCACTCCATTTACCAAATCTAATTATCTCAATATGATAGGAACATAAATTTCACAATATGTTAAAATATAACCTCTTAAAAAAAGGAGTATTTTTTAAAGGCTTAACTATAAAATAGGTTCTCAAACTATATCGTTTTTCTGAAATAGGTACTCAAACTTTTTTTTTGAATCATTCAGGTGCCTAAAGTTATAAACGTTTTTCTAATGATCTACCCGAATCCCTTCTACAAAAACCACGTGCCCAAGGAATGCCACTTCAGTTAGCATAAACTCGTACTTAGAGAACTTAGCATAAAGCTTCTTGTCTCGTAATGTTTGAAGAATCACACGAAGATGGGCGTCATGCTGCTCCATTATCTTTGAATACACTAAAATGTCATCAATGAAAACAACCAGAAATTGATCAAGGTATGGTTGGAAAACTCTATTCATAAGATCCATAAACGTTGCAGGTACGTTAGTAAACCCGAATGGCATTACTACAAATTCATAATGACCATACCGAGTCATAAACACCAATTTTGGAACATCTTTTTCTTGTATCTTCACCTGATGATAATCGGAGCGTAAATCAATTTTAGAAAACACTACAGCTCCTTTGAGTTGATCAAATAAATCGTCGATTCTTGGGAGGGGATTCTTGTTCTTTATGGTCACCTTGTTGAGCTGTCGATAATCAATACAAAGGCGCATCGAACCATTTTTCTTCTTTACAAATAATACTGGAGCACTCCAAGGTGACACAATAGGTCTGATAAATCCTTTATCCAAAAGCTCTTGCAACTAAATATTCAACTCTTTTAGTTCATTTAGGGCCATCCTATAAGGAGCCATTGAAATCAGTGTTGTTCTTCCATAACTTCAATTTGAAACTCAACCTCCTTATCTGGAGGTAATCCTAATAACTCCTCAGGAAATACTTTTGGAAACTCTCGGACGGTCGGAATATCTTCAAATTTTCTTTTCTTGATTCGAGTATCAATCACATTGGCAATATAAGCTTGACATCCTTGTAACATTAATTTTTGAGGCAACTCCATTGATATCACATTAGCTAAGGAATTGATTTTCTCACTGATCACATTAACTTCCGATCCATCGAGACTTTTGAGCACAACTAACTTAAGTCGACAATCCATATTGGTGTGGTAATGAAATAGCCAATCCATTCCTAGGATAACCTTAAACTCATCAAAAGGTAATTCCATTAGATTAGAAGGGAATTCAATTCCCTAACTCCATATAGGACACCCTCGATCACCCGAGCACTATGTCCTAATGGATTAGTCACAATCACCTCATTACGAATAGATTCTAACTAAATTCTCAATTCTTTCACCAGTTTACTACTAACATAATAATAATTTGATCCCAAATCAATAAAAAATAAAACAGGTTTACCAGCTATCTGAAAAGTACCAGCGATAATTTCAGAATTAATATAATCTTCACTGGTCTTAAGATTGTACACTCGAGCAGTAGAGCGTACTTCAGGTTGAGCAGTCGACTCAGATTTATTTATTCCTCGACCTCGTCCTCTACCTCTCAGAGGTGCAGCAGTGGATCTTTCTGTTTGGGTAGGCTTTCTGATCATCATTGGGCAATCCCAAATAAAATGTCTTGCCTCTCCACACTTAAAACAAGCTCCAAAGACTCTTCGACATACGCCACTATGATGTTTTCCATAATGCTGACATTGATTTTTCTTTTCCACTCCTGATTCCACTGACTGAATATGTCTGGCCCTTCAA
This sequence comes from Hibiscus syriacus, assembly GCF_006381635.1. Taxonomy (NCBI): domain Eukaryota; kingdom Viridiplantae; phylum Streptophyta; class Magnoliopsida; order Malvales; family Malvaceae; genus Hibiscus; species Hibiscus syriacus. Next base: position 2,363,402 of record NW_024062846.1, on the reverse strand, counting down.
GAATCTGATCATCTACCTGAGGATGCCGCTGACTTTGATCTAGTCTGAGGTCAAAAACTTGAACCTCGACTTTTCTTCGATTGTGATGCACTAGATGAGGTATCATCTCTCTTATTCCAATGTGTTTTTTCTCCATAAATCTCTCAATTTGAGCTCTCTCCAGAGCTTTTGCTCGATTCACTACCTCTTGAAAAGAAGAGAGATTCAATGCTAACAACAACTCTTTTAATTGGGGTGCAAACCCTCTACAAACCAATCACAAGAGTTTTTTTCCATAGGAACCAACTCCGCTGCAAATCTGCTCAGCTTGTTAAACTTGTACTCGAACTCATACACAATACGATTTCCTTGCTTTAAACTCATAAATTCTTATTTCATTTGACGAATGAACTGATCCCCTATTTATTTGTTCTTAAAATCTTCCAAGAAGAACGACCATGTCAGCTGGTCCCTTGTATCTCTCATCATCACATTAGACCATTATATTCTGGCTTGACCTCGCAATAACGAAACTACCCCATCCAACTTCTCCATTTTAGAACAATGGAGATTCTCAAGCATTATCTTAAGGTCGTTAAGCCACAGATCTGCATCAACGAAACCTTTCTCAGCTTCTCCTTTAAATTCAACTCCTTAGTCACATTGATCTTAGGAGTTGAGGGAGCCGACGATTGGAAACGCGTCAGAATCACATCCAACGTTTGGAAACAAGGTCCCCTGATCTTGTACAGACACTCCCTGATGTTCCTACTCTTCACCCTACTACTTAGGGCATGTGAGTTACTGCTTCCCTCATTCATATCTCCTGCTTCACTTTGGGTGCCCTTAAATTCTGAAATCTATTAAAATCAATTCACTATTATATTATTAAGGACAACATACTAGTTACCTTATTAGACCACAGAGACTAAACTCATAGTTGGCATGTACACTTTGTTAAACAAAAACGACTTCATTTAGAACTTAAAACCAATTAAACCATAACTCTGATACCATTAAATGTAACACCCATAACTGTACCCGACCCGGATACGAATACAAGGTGTAACATTTACTTTTAAAAATATTGACTCTTAAAAAGTGGGGTAAAATTTAAACTTTTATTCATATTAAAATAGTGGAACCCTTGGAATAAAGTAAATAATGAAAACTTGCATTCATACTTAAATAAACCTTAATAATTTACATAAATACAAAAGTATAATTTTGCAAAATAGATCAGAGCATTTTCAATTTAAACTTGTAGTACATGCCAACAGTTTACAATTTACAAGAAACCTACATTTAAATTGTTCTGATATGATCTTCGCGGGAGTATAATGTCATCTTATAACCTCAATCCTCTGATTTCTTCAAACCTACGTGTGAAACAATCACACGCTAACTCGTTGACTTAGTGAGCTAATTACAAGTCCTATAAAGCTTTATAACAAAAATTCTTATTCATGTCATAAAACATTTCATAAGGGATTCAAATTGCTTTCCATAACAAAAATAGATTCTTTTATTCATTGTTCGGTCCATATAACTTTGTTTTTAATGTCCCAATGTATATTACTGAGAACTGTAGGTATTTAAGTACATTGAGGTTGTGCACTAATGATGTCACCACAACTCATATAATTTGCACCGAAGTGCCACATATTTGTCCCGAAGGACCACATAGTTTTTTCTTGAATGACCATATAGTTTTTTTTTCTGAAAGACCACATAAAACCCTCGACTCTTGGCTTGCCAACTATACCTGTAATCCTCATACATATACCTTGGGCTTTTAACTGGTAACACCCATATCTTGTATACCTTTTCGTACACGATATACATATGTCACATCATTTTAAAAATGTTTTCTTGTTTGAATATCTGTAAAAAAATCGTTTCTTTTTATAAAACATTTTAATTTAATGACAATAAAACATTCATTCAATTTATGTAGGTAAAACAAAAAGTAATATTCAAGCATTTCATCTTTTTACATCATGGGAAATACTTTTTAGAGAATTTTTACTAAGTCTATTACATGGCAACTAAATACATCAAAAGTAGACATGGATGTCGTACAGTTACTGATAAGGCGACCCTTTCTTTGTGAAGTTAGATGATCTCCTTACTATGCTTGTATTAACACCTACGTATGAAATTAACACACGCTAAGAAATTTCTTAGTGAGGCATATAAAATCATAAGCAAAATTTCTTAGTGAGGCATATAAAATCATAAGCAAAATTCTAACACACACATACACACACACACACATATACATACATGTCATCATACATGTTTTTATCATGCTCATATATTATTATCATTCATATCTCTTAGTCATATGTTTTTGTACTTAACATTCTTAACTATCATATGACTCATTCACCCAATACACACAACTTCATACGATTCACATAATATCTTTCATATCATAACAACATATATATCATATAATACATTTATCATTTCACAAGGAAACACATAACATCATATAAAGTTTATTTGTATTATTTCTTTATTAGCCCATGCCAACATGTGAGAAATTAAGGTATGCGAGTGCATTGAGGTTGTGCACATATGCTGTCACTACAGCTCGTATAAAGATCCACTGAGTGGCATGTGAAATCTATGTCCCGAAGGACCTCATCTATGTCCCGAAGGACTTATGTACTATGTCCCGAAGGACCCATATAACCCTCGACTCTTGGCATGCCAACTATACTTGTAGCTCTCATATCACATCACATGGGCATTATTATTATGCTTCATATATTCACGTATTTATATCATTTATCTTGTAATCACATATATCTTTCTTCTAGCATATATCACATATACATATAATCATCAATCTCATATCATATGACATTCTTGTATATTCTCATAGTTCATTGTCATATATTGCATATCACATGTACTATATTCACATAATTCAATACAATTGAACTTATTTCACTTCTTTATATTATAACATAAACATATCATCTCATATATCCTATCAATACCATATAATTTACACATGTATTCATGTATACTCTTTCATATAATCCATATTGTAATGCCATGTACTCATCTCGTATAGTAATTTAACCTAATTATATCTTAGGTTCATTTCCATACATAATTCATATAACACCTAAGTTTTCCTCATAGAGTTATACTACATATTCTTATAATATCATATTATCCTCTAAGTAAATACTACTTATTTTGTCTCACTTTTCCATTTACTCACATAAATCATTTATACTAGTTCACATGGTTTATTACACTATCCTGAATTTATACTGATCATGTAACCTATACTATAGCATATAATTTATATCACTTATCTTACATTATTTATATACTAAGTTAATCTATTTATTTTGTTTAGTTTCACATGACTCCTATAATCTTCTCATCGAACTTTATAGTTCCTTATTCTATAACTCCTGTATCATAATTTCTGTTAAATTTATATATCTTCCATATGTCGCTTATATTATAGGTTCGTATCATCATTTATATTCATCTCCCCTAACATATAAACTATTCTCATAGAGTCTCGTAATTCATTATCAAATGGTTTATAGTTTGTTCTCTTATGTCTTTTCATTGTCATATATTTACATGGCTCATCATTAATACATAACTTATATTACATTTTCATGTACTACATATATCTTGTCACATGACTTATCTCTTATAATCATATCATTACATAACTTATTTTATATTCTCCTATTATCACAACATAGTATTTTTACCTAAATCACATGTCACATACAAGAACATATTAACGCATATAATCATGCATACATACTAATCATGGCTTTCACATACTTATATTTATGACTTCATGCACTATAATTATAGGAAATAGACTTATCGCAAGTCCAATTTCCATATGATCCTATATCAAACATAAGATGCACTCACCTGGTCTCACTAGTCAATTCGAGTAATTATAACTATTTCCTGATCAATCTTATCTCGTTGACTCATACAGTACTTGCTTTAGTTTGATATCTATACAGTGATACATTTAGTACAAATATTAGAATTCTAAACGTCATGATTCGATCCTTAATTTCTTAGACTAAAAAAAAGGCGTAATTCCATTTTCTATTTAGAGTTGTATCGGTACCCCCTGTAGGGTATCGATACTTCCCTAGTTGTGGTATCGATACCAAGCCTGGGTATCAATACCCATTTTGCATTCGAAATCCTTATTTAAAAAATGGTACCGATACTGATCCTATAGTATCGATACCCTTGGTACCGATACTACCTTCCCAGGTATCGATACCACATGAACAATTTATAAATTTCTGCCTTATGGTATCTATACTCATTCATATGGTATCGATACCCTCTCTCAAATTTTGACCCTTTTCTCTTGGAAGTATCGGTACTGGATGAACAATACTGATACCCCATGCCCAAAATTCATCTTTTTAGTTCGAAAATTCACCCAAACTTACTTATATCTTATACTAGAACCTCCTTTAAGTCCTTTAAGCTTAACTATACTTATTGTAATCAACTTAAATCACTTTAACTTATCCTAATATCCAATATCCCACATACATACTTGAATTCAATAATCAAACCAATAAATCAACATGTTCCAAATTCATTTCTAACACTTTGAATTTCTTATTTCTATTCATGACAAGTCAAATTTAGCCTCAAAACTTAGTTACTAATTTCTTTCCATAATTTTACTTAACCACCCCTTATATTAAATCTTCTATAACTTCCTTATCTTTTATTTTCTATCTTCTTTTAAGTTCCCATAGTATTTCCTAATGCTTCATCAATCAAAACCATTTTTTTAATTGCAAGAAAACCAACTGAAAATCAAACTCACCATAGACATGAAGACACGGGAATAGAAGAAGATAACCAAGTTCCAAACTTCTCTTTTCCTTTTTATCCCATTCCACGTGTTCATATCATTTATAAAGGAAAAATAAAAATGTTTCCTTTGAAAAGACCAATTTGTTGAAAACATTTTGATGTGTCGATATAACAAATTAAATGTTATTGGATTTCAAGATTTTATAATCATTTTCAAATATATATTCGATCAAACTATTTGAATATCAAAATATTACTCCAAATTTTTCAAATGACAATTTCGATCCTTACTCAAGTGTAAAAGTGTGTTTTTATCTTTTAAATAATTTTACAAAGTATTTCGAGCCTTAATCGAGCCAAAAATAATTTTTTGATAAATATTAAACCGAGAAGGCAGATTGCCCAGTGGGTACCGATACCCCTATGTAAGATTTGGCTCCGAGAAATAACAGATTGCTCGGAGGGTACTGATACCCCCCAGGAGGTACCGATACCCCTATCTCATAATGGTCGAAATATTTGAATTTTACATAGCAGGGTACCAATACCCTATGCAGGGGTACAGATACCCCCAACGCTCCAAGCAGTTTTATTAATTATTTTCACACAATAACGGCTCTATTGACTCCACTAATAATCCCCAACATTCAGAAGTGATCCAAGGAGTATTTAAACAAGCTTACAAGCCATTGATCAACAACAATGATCAAGAATCAAGAAAGAATCAAAGAGAAAGCATCAAACCTCAAGTTTGAGTATTTTCAAGCCTATTCCATTCAATATTCATTTTTGCTTTCAATAATACCTATTGTGCTCAATTGTATTATTCTTGAGTGTTTTTTTTATTTGTTCTAGAATTGTGCAAACATCTTTCCTTGTGAGGATTTTCTTATAAGTTTATAAAATTTGTATTGTTCTCTTCGTGAGAGAGTGTTCGCAAGAATTTGGGATATAATTCTTGAGCGATTTGTAAGGTTACTCTTTGTCCTCAAAAGAAAGACAAATTAGTGAATTTGTGGAAAATCCTTAGTGTGGATTGCTAAGGTAGTGGACGTAGACTTTGGTTGAGAAAGTCGAACCACTCTAAATTGATGTGCAAATATTTTTCATCTTCTGCAAAAGCTTCCACCGAAATTTTTATTGCCAATTCACCCCCTCTTGGCCTATTTCGTCGATCAATTAACTCAACAATTGGTATCATAGCCTCACTCATTTGAAGGTTTAATCGCCTCTTGAGTCAATTTGGGAAGAGTTACATCGATAATCAAGTCATCAATGGCCTCCACTTCAAACCACGACTTTGGTCTTGATTCATTGCCCATCAACAAGCCTCCTTTCTTCAATAGAGCTAACTATGCTTATTGGAAAAAATAGAATGATGTACTTCATTCAAGCAAGTGACATGGGAGCATAGAATATCAAAGAAGATGGATACATCAAACCTTCCACTCATCCAAGATTGTGGAGTGAATGAGAGACAAGAATGTTCCAGCTCAACTCCAAAGTTATCCATATTATTTATTGCTCTTGGACCGGATGAAAACATGAGAGTTTCATCTTGTACAACCGCCAAGGAGATATGAGGTAAACGACAAGTCACTCATGAAGGTACAAACAAGGTAAAAGAATCTAAAATTAGTCTTCTAACTCATAGCTATAAAAATTTCAGGATGAAACTGGATGAAGATATCAAAGCTATGACGGATAGATTCTCCACTATTGTCAATGGTCTCAAATTATATGGAGAAGTTATTCCAAATGACAAGCTTGTGAGGAAGTTAGTTTACTCTCTTCCAAAGGCTTGGCAGTCAAAGAAGACGACAATCATTGAGGCTAAGAACTTAAAATCTTTGACACTCGATGGGCTTATTGACTCTCACCTCACGCATGAAATGATGCTTAAAGAAGAGGAAGACCTCAAGAAAAGAGAGGAGCCAAAGAAGGAGACCGAAAAAGAAGAAGAACGTGGGAGTTGTTCTCAAATCCATAAGAGATGAGAGTGATTCAGATAAAGATGACGATGACGAGGAGATGGCATTATTTTCCAAACGATTCAGAAAATTGGCGAGGCCCAACCGAGGAAGAAAAATCAAACGAAATGAAGGTTTCAAGAATGAACCAAAAGAGAAGGACCCAATCATTTACTATAAGTGAAAAAAGCTGGGGCATGTCAAATATGATTGCCCTCTATTGAATATAAAAAGGGTCAATCAAAGAAGAAGAACAAGGCTCATGTGGCTACATGGAGCGATGAAGAAGGTTCCGATGAAGAGGAACAAGAAGTTGCAAACTTGTGCTTAATGGCCATCGGGGAAAACTCTAAGGTAACCTCTAACTCATTTGATTTAGATGATTAATCTTATGATGAGTTATTAGAGGATTATAATGGGTTGGCTTCAGATTATAAGACTTTATTTTCAAAATATAAAAATGATATTTTAAAATTGAAAAATGAAAATAGTCTTATGTCCAAAACCAACAATGATCTTGAAAGTAAGATCAAAGAATTGCAAATCAAATTAGATGAATTTGAAAAGAAAAATATCGATTTCCATAACTTACTTTCAAGAGTAAATGATGATCATCAAAAGAAAATTGATAATCTTAAAGCTTCTTTCAATAAGGTTGATTTAAAATGTTTTGAAAAAGGAGAAAGTTCAAAAATCAACTTTGTTAGAAAAAGTTTTAAAAACTACAATCATAGAGGTCCCCGAAGAACCTCTAATGGAAAAATCGTTAGAAGTATATAGGTTTCTAAAAAACTCATTACTACTAAAGATAAGGATATCCTACACAAATGGATACCTAAGGGGACTAGAATTTTAGAGACTAATGAATATGGACCCAAAAGAACTTGGGTACGAAAAATAAAATTTTAATCTATGTTTGTAGGAAAAGGAGCATTGCTATGAAGCACGGGAAATAAATTCAAACTCATGGTACCTTGATAGTGGATGCTCAAAACACATGACCGGAGACAAAAGCCGGTTCATAGAGCTTAACGCCAAAAATGGAGGAGAGGTGACTTTTGGTGATAACTCAAAAGGTCACATTGAAGGTATAGGCACTATAGGTAATACCTCTTCCATACAAATTAAGAATGTTTTATATGTGAATGGATTAAAGCATAATCTATTTAGTATTAGTCAATTGTGTGATAAGGATTCAATGTCATGTTTGAAACTAATGGTTGTAAAGTAATTGACATTGCACCTAATCGAATTATGCTTGTTAGTCATAGAATATGAAACATATACATGGTGCATTTAGATTCTATAGATATGACTAACTTATGCCTAGTTGCTAAGGATGAGCATGATAGTTGGTTATGGCATAAGAGACTAGGACATGCTAGTATGAGTGTTTTGCAATGGTTAATTCAAGGAAATTTAGTTCGAGGGTTGCCTAAACTAAAATTTGATAATTATAAAATTTGTGATGCTTGTGCTAAAGGAAAACAAAAGTGAATTTCTTTTAAATCCATTAATGACGTATCCACTAGTAGAGTGTTACAATTTATCCATTTAGATCTTTTTGGGCCATCTAGAACCACTAGCTTGGGTGGAAAACAATATGCATTTACATTGGTAGATGACTATTCTAGATATACTTGGGTTCTATTCTTAAGTACTAAAGATGAAGCATTAGAAAAATTCATCACGTTTTCAAAAGTAATCCAAAATGAAAAAGGTTAATCTATAACTAGTGTTAGGAGTGATCATAGAACTGAATTTGAAAATCTTTTATTTACTGAATTTTGTAATTCTAATGGTATTAACCATAATTTTCAGCACCTAGAACCCCTCAACAAAATGGAGTTGTTGAGAGGAAAATCGAACTTGAGAAGAAATGGCTAGAACCATGCTTTGTGAAAACAATTTGCCAAAATATTTTTGGGCAGAAGCCACAAATACCACTTGTTATGTTATTAACCGAGCAATGATTAGGCCTATTTTTAAGAAAACTCCATATGAACTTTTCAAAAATAAAAATCCTAACATTAGCTATTTTCATCCTTTTGGATGTAAATGTTTTGTTTTAAACAACAGTAAAGAGAATCTTGGCAAATTTGATACTAAAAGTGATGAAGGAATTTTTTTGGGTTATTCCTTAAATTCTAAAGCTTATCGAGTATTTAATAAAAGAACTTTAGTTGTAGAAGAGTCTATACATGTTGATTTCGATGATAATCCCCTTTCGAGGAAGGATTCTTGTGTAAATGATGATGTAGGTATTGTAAACACAAATGACACTAGACATAACGTGGGAGAACCATCATCAAAGGAAGAAACAAAAGATGAGGAAACTCAAGATCCTCTCGAGATTCCAACCATTGAAGAAAGGGAAGTCTCTTACCCAAGAGAGTACAACTATGTCAAGGATGGTGAGATAATAGGTGATCCGTCCAAAGGGGTAGCAACTCGATCTTCTCTTAGAAATATTTTTAATTATGTTGCATTTATCTCATGCATAGAGCCTAAGAATATTAAAGAAGCATTAAATGATGAGCATTGGATTATGACTATGCAAGAAGAATTAAATCAATTCAAGAGAAGTAGAGTATGTACATTAGTTGAAAGGCCTAGTAATAAATCTACTGTAGGTACTAGATGGGTATTTAGGAATAAGCTTGATGAAAGTGGTAATATAGTGAGAAACAAGGCTAGACTTGTTGTTCAAGGGTATACTCAAGAATAAGGCATATATTATGATGAAACATATGCTCTCGTAGCTAGAATGAAAGCAATTAGAATGTTATTAGCATTTGCATGTTTCAATGAATTTAAATTGTATCAAATGGATGTTAAAAGTTCATTTTTAAATGGTTTTATAAAAGAATAAGTGTATATGGAACAACCTCCTGGTTTTGAAGATTCAAAATTTCCAGATAATGTTTTCAAATTGACAAAAGCACTTTATGGTTTAAAATAAGCTCCTAGAGCTTGGTATGAAAGACTGTCAAATTTTTTAATTGAAAAAGGTTTTTCAAAAGGGAAGGTTGACACTACATTGTTTTTAAAGCATAAAGGTAAAGATTTATTATTAGTTCAAATTTATGTTGATGATATAATATTTGGTTCTACTAATGATGCTCTTTTCCAAAAATTTTCTAAGCTAATGTAGAGTGAATTTGAGATGAGCATGATGGGGGAGCTCTCATTTTTCTTGGGATTCCAAATCAAGCAAAGAAAAGATGTCATCTTCATCAATCAAGCTAAGTACGTCAAGGATATGCTCAAGAAGTTTGGACTGGAAAATGGGAAACCTCATGCCACTCCAATGAGTTCTTCTACAAAGCTTGACAAAGATGAAGAAGGTAAATGTGTAGATGTTAAATTATATAAGTCAATGATTAGTTCTTTGTTCTATCTAATCACAAGTAGACCGGACACTATGTTTAGTGTTTGCTTATGTGCTAGATTTCAATCATGCCCTAAGGAATCACATTTACTAGCTGTTAAGAGGATCTTTATATACCTTAAGGACACTCCTAGTTTAGGACTTTGGTATCCTAGAGACTCTAGCTTTAGTTTGCATGCCTTCTCTGATGCGGATTATGGAGGATGCAAAATAGATAGGAAAAGCACCTCTGGTACTTGCCAATTCCTAGGAAATATGTTGATTTCTTGGTTTTTAAAGAAACAAAATTATGTTGCATTATCTACCACTGAAGCGGAATACATTTCAGCCGGTAGTTGTTGTGCACAAGTTTTATGGATGAAACAACAACTTTTTGATTATGAAATTGAAGTAGGTACCATACCTATCAAGTGTGACAATACTAGTGCTATTTTTCTCACTAAAAATCCCATCCAACACTTTAAAACTAAGCACATTGAAATTAGACATCATTTCATTAGAGATCATGTCGCTAAAGAATATATAGTTCTAGAATATGTTGATACTTTGCATCAATTAGCGGATATCTTTACAAAACCTTTAGGTAAAGAAAGATTTTGGACACTTAGGAGAGAATTAGGTTCGACCAACCTACCTTGACTTAGTGTTTAAAATAAGTTTAGCACTTTTAATTAGTTTTGGAAAATGCTTATAAAAATAAAACTGTTGATTACATCTTTTGCTATTAGTTAGGGGGAGTTTATGATTCTTAGTGAAAATTAATTATATGTTCAAATAATGTTTAAGGATAGATTTACATTAATTGAACATTGTTAATTTTCATAATATGAGTTTCCAATACCACTAGAACAAAATGATTTAGCTTTGTGAGTATTTAAACACAGATTTTTCTGGGCTAGGTATCGATCCCCCTTACATGGGCATCGATACCCCCTTTGAGTGGGTATCGATACCCCTTGAGGTTACCGATACCCTCCACGGGGTCTGGTTTTTAAACGCCCAAAATAACACTTTCACTCAAAACCCTCTCTTCTCTCTACATGCCGTGAGCCTCATCTCTTCCTCTATAATCTCCATTTTTGCCAAAATCATCAAAACAAGTCCGAATTACTTCAGTTTTCAACTTCTAAACCTGCTAGCTTCATTAATTTCATGCAAACAACATCAAAATCTACTCAATCTTCACTTTTCAAGGTAATTTTTCTAAACCCACTATTTTATTGATTTTGAATATATGACTAGTTTTAATTAGTTCTAGGTTGAAATAAACATTGGGCATTGCTTAGATTTTGGTTTAGAACTATAATCTACAACTAATTTCATCAAAAACACAAGATTTTTCAATATTTTTATAAAATTTTTGAAATTAAAAAAAAAAATTGGGTTTTGTTTTTAAATTGTAGTTTTTGATTTAATTATGAAGTTTTCATGAAAATTTATACATATATTGATTTTCAAACCTTGTTTTCAAACTCGATTTTAAAAAATTGTCTATTAGGATTATTTTAGAGAACCTTTGAAATAATGTGGACTCATTTGAGTTTTGGGATTAATATTATTGCATACATGTGTTTTAAAATTGTAGGTTAATCTTTTCTATTCCGATTTCCTAAGTCATGTCTCAAAAACACCCTAGAACATCCTCTAGTCGTTAAAACCAACCGTCAAACCCACCTCTAAATCCACCTCTTACCCAACAATTTCCTAATCTCGATGATCCTAATATGACTATTCATGATTCATGCTTCAATGAACTTGGTCATAGACAAAATCTCTACTTCAGGTATTCTCAATACTTTGAGTCATACAAAATCTGGGAGGAACGAATCCCATCTCTTCAAGCTATGTTAGAAATAGATTTTAGATATCTTCATACCCTACTAGAATGGAAATTTGATAAACTTTTTGAACTTGAACCAATAGTTTATCATCAACTTGTTCAAATCTTCTATTCTAATGCCATTTGTGTCAAAAAATGGGATAAAACCGAAACCATAGGAATTAGATTCTACCTTCTAGGAAAATTCATCTATATTGACCCGGAATACATAGCTCGTGCATTTGGATTAGATAATGTCGGCTTAGCCAATGCGAAATAAATGGTAGGTACTCCTTATAAAATAAAGGAGAGTACGAGTGTATTAGATCTTCATGATCGTTTTCTTCATCTGATGATCTCTTGGTGGTTTTTACCATCAAGAGGAAAATACTCCACACTTAGAGCCTTAGATCTTTGGTGGATACATTGTATCCAAAACAAAATTAAAATAAACCTACCTCAGATTATCTTTGCTGAAATTGTTGAAACCGTAAACCTTGTCCCTAATAAGAAAATTTGTTCATCTCTAGTTTACGGTTGTATTCTAAGTAACATGTTTTCCAAAGCCGAGCTTAGGGTAAGCCTTGATGCCACTATCCCTCTCAAAAATCAAATTAACCTCATTTCCTTAAAAAAATCGGGATGGATAAAAGATAAGAAAACTGGGCAATGGGTTCGATTTGCTGAGCAAACACCGGGAGCTAGTTCTTCAAGAGCTCCACCGGCACTAGGAGCGGACGATGATCCTGAACTTCAACAGCTGATACAAGACATTGACTAAGTTTCCGACGATGAACCGGAGCAGCACGAGGAACAAGCACAGCAAGAGGAATAAATGCCTCCATATTTTCGAACATTTATGGAGTCATTTGATCTAAGGTTTGCTTCCATGGAGTCTCAACTGACTGAGTTTCAATGGGAGATGCGTGAACGTATGGATGCTCTCACACTTGAAGTATGATCACATTATCCTCCTCCTCCTGATCCTCCTATGGACGACTAGACCTACCTTGCTTTAGTATGCTTGAATTGAATCTCGAAATACAAAACATTGAATTATGAAACATTTTGAAGTCTATGGATTACTTTTATTTTGGATGTTTGAATTTGTTGGATGATTGGATGTTTGAACTTAATATATATATATATATATATATATATATATATTTGGTCTGTTTATATTTTCTTTTTGAACTTAATGTTTATTTTTTGCATCACTTACATATTAGTTGCATTATGACCAATTTTTGTCATTTCACATTATGAATATTGAATTATGAAACTAATGGCTAACATTTTTCTTGATTGTGATCTTAGTAGCTTAAGCTATATATATAGGTATCAATTGGCTATATTTTTCAAAAACCTTGTTTAAATTTTTTTAGAATCTTTTTAATTTAACAAAAAGGGGGAGAAGTATTAGAGTAAGGGGGAGTAATGAGTAATTTTAAAACTTGATTTCAAAAATGATTTTCAAATTAGAAAATCTTAAAATTACTAAAATGTTTTGTTATATCAAAAAGGGGGAGATTGTTGAAAACATTTTGATGTTTCGATATAACAAATTAAATGTGATTGAATTTCAAGATTTTCTAATTATTTTCAAATATATATTCGATCAAACTATTAGAATATCAAAATATTACTCCAAGTTTTTCAAATGACAATTTCAATTCTTACTCAAGTGTAAAAGTGTGTTTTTGTCTTTTAAACACTTTTACAAAGTATTGTACCAATACCCCTCTTAGAGGGTACCGATACCCAATGTAAGATTTGGCTCCGAGAAATAACAGATTGCTCGGAGGGTACCGATACCCCCAGGAGGTACTGATACCCCCTATCTCATAACGGTCAAAATATTTGAATTTTACACAGCAGGGTACCGATACCCTTGCAGGGGTATCGATACCCCTCAATGCTCCAAGCTGTTTTATTAACTGTTTTCACACAATAATAGCTCTATTGACTCCACTAATGATCCCCCAACGTTAAGAAGTGATCCAAGGAGTATTTAAACAAGCTTAGAAGCCATTGATCAACAACAATTATCAAAAATCAAGAGAGAATCAAAGAGAAAGCATCAAATCTCAAGTTTGAGCATTTTCAAGCCTATTCCATTCAATATTCATTTTTGCTTTCAAGAACACTTATTGTGCTCAATTGTATTATTCTTGAGTGTTCTTTCTTTTTCTAAAATTGTGCAAACATCTTTCCTTGTGAGGATTTTCTTGTAAGTTTGCAAAATTTGTATTGTTCTCTTCGGGAGAGAGTGTTTTCAAGAATTTGGGATATAATTCTTGAGGGATTTGTAAGGTTACACTTTGTCCTCAAAAGAAAGACAAATTAGTGAATTTGTGGAAAATCCTTAGTGTGGATTGCTAAGGTAGTGGACGTAGACTTTGGTTGAGAAATTCGAACCACTCTAAATCGCTGTGCAAATATTTTTCATCTTCTGCAAAAGCTTCCACCGAAATTTTTATTGCCAATTCACCCCCTCTTGGCCTATTCCGTCGATCGGTTAACTCAACACAATTTACCCTTACCTCATTCCATATTTACTCAACCATCCTTCATAAAATATCCCCAATTCAGTCCCTAAACTTTTTAATTTTTTGAAATTAGACCTCAAAGTTTCAAAAACATACATTTTAGTCACTAGCCCTGATTTTGGGTATGTTACATTACCAATACGGAAATTCATAAACTTATTATGAATTTCTTAGTTTTGCACACATAGTGCCCATACGAAAATTCATAAACTTATTATGAATTTCTTAGTTTTCACGTATAGTGCTATACGGTAATCACCATACATATATTAAGCAACATGTATCTATGACTATCACATATAAGTACATAATAAATGCACTTACCTGGCTTGTCTCGCTATTACATCCAAAATGCAAATCTGATTACTCAGATACTTTTCCCTTGTCTTTCGGTTTGCTTGACTCAGGAGCTTGATTTCGATCTTTGGCTATGAAGGAGAGCTCTTCCACGAGAAAGAAGAAGAAAAGAGATGGCTTTTGGTTAACTTTCCCATTTTTCCTTTACTTTAATACCTTATTAAAATTAATTTTTAAATTCATTTCCCCTTTAAAGGACCAAAATGCCCTCTTTATTCATCTATTGTTACAATTTAGTCTAAAACACTATTCCAAATCATTTTCTCATTCTTTTGTCTTATTTCAAATAAATCCTTTAATTCTTAAATCTTTTTAATAAAGTCCTTGACATGATATTTGGGGTATTACATAACCATATAATTATTTATCATTTAGTTATTCAAAGGATATCTTGTTCACATAGGCACTTTCACATCGAGTATTTTCATATTCACATGTCACGTTTTCATAATCATATACACATAATCATCAAACATAGCTTAAATAATAGAACTTGAATAAAACATTGTAAAAATATAACATAAAAGAAATTGAAAGGTTTTCGATCGAAAACTCTGAGGTTGGCTTATCGCAAACCACCCTCGAATTGAATATAAACAAATTATTTGCACTCACCTTTGCCTCACTGAAGTCCTAAATGAATCCTTATCACTTTTGATCGATAACTTATAAGTAAAAATATCCGTAACTTGTCTTTGTTCGATGTCTACACAAGAACAATCGAAAATGAATATCACAATTCATATCGCTTATAACCACACATAATAACTTAAGCTGAAAGAAACACTTATTTATCATTTCAGGTGCATTAGTATCGGTACACCCACTACATTACCGATACTTCCCTTGTATGGTATCGATACCCACCTCGGTACCGATACCATTTCGACATTATGGAATTTCAAACCTGGAAATGGTATCGATACCTTACTCTTGGTATCGATAATCCCTTTTAGTATCGATACCTCCCTCAATCAATACCGATACTGATCCTTGAACTCGAATTAATTTTGCCTTGAAGTATCGGTACTGTTCTTCCAGTACTGATACCCTTGCCCATAAATTACCATTTTTATTTTTGAAAATTAACCAAAACTTACTTAAATCTCCCATTTTTTATCTCCTTTCATGCCTTATAACTCAACCACTCTTATCAAAACCAACTTATATCACTTTAACACTCATAACCATCCAAAATCCCACTAAAACACTTGAGACTAAAAATCATACCTTAGCTTCGATCATGTTCTAAATCATTTCTAATACTTCAAACACTTTAATTTAACCCTTGACAAGTCAAATATGCAATTAGAATCCACTTACTATCCATATTTCATAACTTCACTTAAAAACCCATTTTACTAATCCATTGATAAATCACTAATTTCTTAGTTTTAATCAACCTTAAGCTTTCCTTAAGCTTATATATTACTCAAATACCACAACCAAACCAAATATTTCAAGAAATCATCAACTAAATCTTACTCACCTTTGAAATGGTTTCCACGAGCAAAGATGAAGAATATAACTAAGGTTTCCAGACTTTTCCCTTCTATTCCACATGTTTTATATCCCTTAAAAGGGAAGATAAAAATCCTTCCTGAAAAGACCATAATGCCCTTCCAATATTCAAACTTTGATATCATGTCCTAAACAAAAAATTTCCAAAATAAATCCTTGAACTTTTCAAGTTATTTCAATCAAACCACTAAATTTTGAATTATTACATTTTGGTTACTGACCCGATGATTGGGGTGTTACAGGGGGTGTCTCGAAAAATTTGGTTTTCATGACTTTAAGAAGTTCACCATCAGTCATAAAATTGTTTATGCATAGTTTATCGGGTATGCTTCAAACAATGCCACATACAAATTCATGTATCTACATGACTTCTCTACTTGTGAATCTAGGGGTCTTGTGTTCTTTGAAAATAATTTCCTTTAAAGAAACCTAGATTAAGTGTTAAAACACAAGTAGAAAAATCATTCTTATTCTGTTATTGTTCCTACCGAGGATACTCTAGATATAGTATTAGACCCTAGAAGAAGTAAAATACAAAGGGTAGCAACTACCTTTGGTACATATTTCTTAACTTCCTTTATTTATGAAATAAGTGATGTAAATTCAATTTCTGTTATCATAGAAGCTATACTTTATATTGACACTAGTTTCACGAGAATTGCAATAAATGATAGACTAGAGTCAATTATGTTTAATCACACGTGGGAGTTGGTTGATTTGCCTAGAGGATTTTGACCAATCAATTCTAAATGAGTTTTTAGAAGTCCATAGACAATTAACCCAAAGACCCAAACATTAGAGCTCATTATCCTAGTTCATTCTCACCACCCAATTTACTCATCCAACCCATTGTTCACATTTAATAACCCATTTAACCTACCCATTATCCAATTACAAACCCATTATCCGACTTAAAAAAGTAACAAGTTGGTTTGTTGTTATTAAAATTTTGATGGTAGATAATATGATGGCTAATAAAATTGATACATAATAAATTTAGTCCTCAATCTTTACATTTTGTTCGAAATTGATCATAATTCTTAAATAATTTCATAATATTTTAATATTATATTAATTTAATCCCTAAAATCCTATTTTCTATTGTCATATTTTCCCTATATATTACTCTCACTTTCTGTTGTAATAGCCCAGAAAATGAAAGAAAGAAAACAAAAAGATGGAAAATTGATGAAGTGGGAAGAAACTCATTCAAGTTTTGGATTGACAAACGAAAACCCATAATTTTCATTGAATTTATGAAGAGAACCCATTTAATTGATTTCAATGTAAAGTTTCTTAAAGAACTGTGTAAGCTGTTGCCACTCAAGTCAACTGGTTTCCAGATATTATTGTTTTACAACATTTTTCACCTAAAAAGGCATTTTGGTAAGCAAGATATCAAACATGGAAAATAGGAACGTGGAAAATGAAACGGCATGGCACATGGGTTTTGGACCCCATCTCGGTTGTGTAGCCAAGGAAATTAATTAAACAAACAAATGAAATGATGCCACGCCTAAAAAAACAGATTCCAGTATCGTAATACATTATTTGTAATATCTAATATGTAATTGTATATACCCATTTTAAATATTTTTTGAAAACATATAACAGTTTTTGAAAACATATATAATATAGTTTTTGAAAACATATTATTTTGAATATATATATATATATATATATATATATATATATAATCTTTGAAAACATATTAAATTGTTTTGAAATATACTATATATTATATAGTTTTAATACATACCTATTAAGATTAATATTTTATTTTCAATATTTTATCTTTCTTTCTTATTTATTTATTTATTTTCAAGTTCAATTTAGGAGTCCAAATCCGGGTCCAACAAGGGTATAAGGGAGCCCAACCGGGTAGCATGACCCAACAACCCCGGCAAGGCCCAACCAAAGAAGGCCTGATCCAGCCCATGACCCGAGCCCATCTGTCTAACTCAACAAGGGCTAGGGTTCCATGTTTTAGCACCATGGCCGTTGGATTTGGCCCTTTGATCCGACAGCCAACAGACATCAGGTTAATGTTTCAAGCGGCGCGTGAAGGCTACACATCAGCGTGGTTACCAACCGACCGAAATCATTGGCTGGAAAATTGCAAAACGGGAACAACAACCCACATGAACTCAGTCGACCGGATTTCTAGTAAAAATCCTGTCACTTTCGGGACCATAACGTCCGGATCCAAGGCTATAAAAGCCTCTGATGGAGCGTCGAACAACGCACAAGAACCACATCGAAAAACAGAATATCCACAACAAGCAAAGAAAGCATCGAATAAAAAATGAAACAAAAGATAGCAAAATCGTAGAACGACCGAAACTGAACCATCACATAGCAAAAAGTGAAGCAATCGATTAAATAACAGTCGTAAATAACCAAAGAATATCACAACAAAATCAATGCTAGCATCGGCTTGGAGGACGAATGGGCACAGGAACGTGAAGGGTCGCCAAACATAAGGTAAAATTTTGAGATTTTGTGTTTAGATCTATGCCAAAAGGCTTAGTTTTTTGGGTGTTTGGACTTTGACTTTGGGTTCACGGGGGCGAAAAAAAGCTTTTGGGGTAGTTTCGGGTTCCCGGCCACCGATGGTGACATTTGGAGCGGTAGTCGGGTGGTGAATTCATGGCCAGTGAGTGGTCGGCTATAGGCCGGACAATTTTTGAGGGAGAGAACTTGAGAGGATTTTGAGAGTGAGGGAGTTTTTTTTGTGAAATAAGGGGAGAAATGATTTTTGTGTGGATTTGAGGGTATTTATAGGGAGGGCTATTATGCAAATAGCAAATAGTTTAATTATTTTCATAATCCCTCTAATTCTTAAGTGTAATTCATTTTGGTCACCTATTGTAAATTTTCCCTCGAGTTTTGAATTTATTCAATTTAACCTCTATTTATATTTTTTATATTTTGTAAATTAACCCCTCTAACTTTGATTTTTCTCCTTACAACATCCAATTTGACCTTTAACTTCTATGTTTTCCAATTTAACCCTTTTTTATTTTCTTTTAATTTTATATTTTTATTTTATCTCTAGTATTAATTCTTTTCAATTTTATTTTATTTTATTTGTTAGGATTTTCGGAAGCTCGATTCGACAACCGGAACGGTTTGCAAAGAGGGGTCGGAACGGTTTTTGAGTTTAGGGAGTAAGGAGATTGAAAGATAGAAAATTGCATAGCGATTTAGAGTGGTTCGACTTTCTAAACCAAAGTCTACGTCCACTACCTTAGCTCCTCACTAAGGATTTTCAAACAAATTCACTAATTTGTTCTTTTTTTTAGGAAAAAGAGATAACCTTACAACTCCCTAGTTTTTCCGGGCTAAACTAAAACCTTTCCCTAGCTTTTACACGAGATAGGCTAGAACCTTTCCCTTTACAAAAGGATAAAATAAGTAAACAAGAAAATCTCTCTAAGGTAGGTGTTTACAAGATTGAGCTCACAAGAACAAAATATTTACAAGAGAAAGATGAAATAAGATTGAAAAACTCTCCTCTTGTGTTTGATTGCTTGGATAGTTGTTCTCTTACTTCTTCAAGTGTCCTTAGCTTGGAATGTGTTTGATGTCGTATATAACCGTTGAGGATGTTTTGGAGCCGTTTGGGGATGATTTTTCTACTCAAAAAGGCTGCCCATAACATGGTGCATCGGTGCACTATCAAGGTGCATCGATACCCCTATAATAAATTCAAATAAACTAGCTGTTGCAACCTTGGTGCATGGATGCACAGCAGGATGCATCGATGCACTAATTGCATTCGAAATGGAGTGCATGGATGCACTACATGGTGCATCTATGCACTAGTGGCAGGTGCATGGATGTACTGCAGGGGTGCATGGACGCACTTTGACACCCTTTAGCATTTTTGCTCAAATCCGAATATAATGGACTTCGAATTATTTTTGAAACCTTTTTAAAACTTTGAATAAATTGAATTCAAGTCCAAAAGCATTTTGCCTTTAAATTTGTTATATCGAAACATAATTCAACAATCTCCCCTTTTTTGATATAACAAAATATTTGAAAAATTGTTTTTGGCAAAACTCCCCCTTAATAAAATGTTTAATGAAAAAAATACTAATTGTTAACAAAATGATATCAATTGTTTGAAAATATATGAAAATGTTAAGCTCCCCCTTTTTCATTAAGAAATTGAATTTTCAAACCAAAACTTCTCCCCCTTTTTGTTATATAAAAAATAATTCAATCTTTGAAGTTCAAAATAACTTTGGAGAGTAAGTAGTAAATTTGAAACTTTAAAAATAATTTGA
Source organism: Hibiscus syriacus (assembly GCF_006381635.1). Classification (NCBI taxonomy): domain Eukaryota; kingdom Viridiplantae; phylum Streptophyta; class Magnoliopsida; order Malvales; family Malvaceae; genus Hibiscus; species Hibiscus syriacus. The sequence continues at coordinate 2,342,670 of NW_024062846.1, read as the reverse complement.
AAAATCAAAGCTCCCCCTCAATAAATGCATTCCAAACAAAATTAAGCTTTTAGGATCATGACACTTAAACAAAATTGAATTTCAACAAAGAATAACAAACATGTTAATAGTACATGAAATTCAATGTATCCAAGTCTAAAATAATTTATGCAATACCAATTGTTGAAAATTAAGTGCATTTGCATAAAGTTTCCAAAAATGTTATGCATTTTGAAAATTTTGATATCAATTGTTAGAGAGATATCATTTGCATTTCAAACCAATTTTGACCAAAATTCATTATGATGAACTAAAATTTATGAAAAATTATTAAGACATTAAAATGTTCATCATAATTTCCTTTTAACATACATGAGATTAAAAATAATACATAATTATTTAAAATCAAAACTCATGCATGCTTAAAATTAAATGAGCAACCAAATAACCAAAATTAAAAGCATTAAGCTTAGAGGTTACCCATTCCTTTTTCATGTGTGGCTAGAGCATCTTGATTATCATCATCTTCATTAACATTGCTCCCACACACCTACAAGAGACATTCATTTCGATTTGGTATCCAAATTGCTTTGGATCCTTGGACGTTAGTTTTAATGCCCCTTGTTTCCTTAGGAACCCATACTTGTCTAATTTTAAAATGTTTTCCTTTCTTTAAAGGATAAGTATGTTCCAAATGACCATAAAAATGACAATGTGAGCATTTTTCCATTTTTAAACATAATAGGTTTTTTTAGAATTTAATTCTTTTTGTTTTGTTAAGCCTTCAAGCTTAACTTCTAACTCAAAATTTTTATTTTCTAAATCATTTATTTTGACTTTTGAAAGCTCTAAATCATTTTTCAAATTTTCATTTTGATTTTCAAAATCAACTTTTGCTTTCAAAATCAAATTATCTTTATTTTTGAGTTTTGAAATTAATTTTGTATATTTGGAATTCATGGTCTCAAATATCAAATACAACCTATTATAAACATCTTGTAACTCATCAAAAGTAAATGAATTAATTTCATTTGAGTTAAAAGATACCTCGAATTCTTCTTGAGTGGCCATGAGGCATAGGTTGACTACTTCATCTTCTTCATTGGAATCATCTTCATCGCTCAAAGATCCAACAAATGCCTTTTTCCTTTTTTTAGAATAGGACATTCATACTTGACATGCCCCTTTCTTTGACAATTGAAGCACACCGGGGGACTCTTCTTCTTAGTTGATTCATGTTTAACTTCTTTGGAAATCATGAATCTCTTGAGTTCCTTCAAGAGTTTGACCATCTCTTCTTCTTGTTCATCATCGTCTTCATCCACCTCATCACTTGAATCTTGATAGCTTTCATTGGTGGATCTGAAGGTAATGTCTACCTCCTTCTTCTTCTTATTTTTCTTCTCTTCCCTTTCTTCATCTTCCTTCACCATCATCTCATGAGTGAGAAGGGAACCAATTAGCTCGTCGAGAGTGAGAAACTTTAAGTTTCTTGGTTCGATAATGGTCGTCTTCTTCGATTGCCACTCCTTTGGAAGAGAGTAGATCATCTTCCTCACAAGCTTCTCATTAGGGATTACTTTTCCATATCCCTTGAGACCATTAACAATCACAGAAAATATATCAGTCATAGCTTTGATGTATTCATCGGGTTTCATCTTGAAGTTCTCGTAGCTATGGTTGAGAAGACTTTTCTTTGATTCCCTCAATTCGTTGGTTTCTTCATGAGTGACTTGGATCTTATCCCAAATATCTTTGGCACTGGAACAAGATGAGATTGTTCCATATTCATTTGGGCCTAAAGCACATAATAGAATATGTATAGCCTTAGAGTTAAGCTGGAAATTTTTCTGCTCTTCTCTACTCCAATCGTTGTACTTGCCGGGTGGAGAGGAGTAACCGTCCATGATTGAGTTCCAAGCTCCTAGATTGTATGATTGAATAAAGTACATCATCTTATTCTTCCAATGTGCATAATTTGCTCCATTGAAGAAGGGTGGCTTGTTGACCGGTTGTGAATCCATAATAGGATATTCTTCAAGGTAATAAGCACCGAAGGAAAAAGTCATTTCTTTTTCAGTTGCGTCGAAAATTGGTAGAGCTTCTTCGAGGATCATCTCAAGGTGGTTAAACATTCTTAACGAGTTAGGCTCTGATGCTAATTGTTAGGATTTTTGGAAGCTCGATTCGACAATCAGAACGGTTTGCAAAGAGGGGTCGGAACATTTTTTGAGATTAGGGAGTAAGGAGATTGAAAGATAGAAAATTGCATAGCGATTTAGAGTGTTCTTTCTAAACCAAAGTCTATGTCCACTACTTTAGCTCTCACCAAGGATTTTCCAACAAATTCACTAATTTGTTCTTTCTTTTGAGGACAAAGAGATAACCTTACAACTCCCTAGTTTTTCCAGGCTAAACTAAAACCTTTCCCTAGCTTTTACACGAGATAGGCTAGAACCTTTCCCCTTTACAAAAGGATAAAATAAGTAAACAAGAAAACCTCTCTAAGGTAGGTGTTTACAAGATTGAGCTCACAAGAACAAAATATTTACAAGAGAAAGATGAAATAAGATTGAAAAACTCTTCTCTTGTGTTTGATTACTTGGATAGTTGTTCACTTACTTCTTCAAGTGTCCTTAGCTTGTATTTATAGCTTGGAATGTGTTTGATGTCGCATATAACCGTTGGGATGTTTTGGAGCCGTTTGGGGATGATTGTTCTACTAAAAAAGGTTACCCATAACATGGTGCATCGGTGCACTATCAAGGTGCATCGATGCCCCTTCAATAATTCAAATAAACTAGCTGTTGCAGCCTTGGTGCATGGATGCACAGCAGGATGCATCGATGCACAGCAGGATGCATCGATATACAGCAGGATGCATCGATGCACAGCAGGATGCATCGATGCACAACAGGATGCATCGATGCACTAATTGCATTCGAAATGGAGTGCTTGGATGCACTACATGGTGCATCGATGCACTAGTGGCAGGTGCATGGATGCACTGCAGAGGTGCATGGATGCACTTTGACACCCTTTAGCATTTTTGCTCAAATCCGAATTTAATGGTCTTTGAATTATTTTTGAAACCTTTTTAAAACTTTGAATAAATTCAATTCAAGTCCAAAAATATTTTGCCTTTAAATTTGTTATATCGAAACATAATTCAACATTATTTAACCCTAATTTTAATTATTTTTCCCTTTTTAAATTTTTTTGGATTTTTTATTTTAATATCCTTTTATTTTATTTTATTTTATTATTTAACATTAATATGACTTTTTTTAGGGACAATTTTAATTGGCCAAAGGTAATCGATCGAATTTTAAATTTTAATTTAACTTTTAATTTTCGTAATTAAGACAAACGAAAAATTAAATTGGTATCGAAAAGGTAGTACAAGGGTGCTAATCCTTCCTTGACTGTAATCGACTCCCTGAATCTGATTAATTTCTGGTAAAATGCGGATCAGGTGAATGGTAAGTCAAGGTGTCCGGTCAACCTAATTTTAAATTATCAGTGACAGCTCTAACACATCAAAATTAAGTCAAAACCCGATTCTGGACCCACCTGAAGGACGGTTATGATAGCTTGGCAACTCCGTTGGGGATAGGTAAGTGAGTCAGGCCAAAATTAATTTTCGGTTGTCTTCTTAAGCGAAATCTATAAGTTTAAATTATAATTTATCCTTTCGATCCTTGTTATTTACGTTTTATTTTTATTTTTCAAATAAATAGTTGTACTGATGTTTTTTTAATGATTTCAGCTTTTTCAAAAATTTATTCATCTCAGGATCTATTCCAGAGCTCCAAAGCCTTTTTAAGTGGAGGTGAAAGCGATGCCTTCGTGGGAATTTATTCTCCGTATAGGCCTAACAAGTAACCTTCGGGATTCATATACCTTATGTCTTCGTGTGAATTTATTCTCCGTACAGACATAAGGGAATGTATTCTCTCGAGTTTAACTTGGTCCATATGAGCTTGTAATGGGCTTAGGACCGAGGGTCTGACAGGCCCATGGGGGGGACCAGCAAGGAGAAATCGGGTACGTCTTTTAGAACCAAACCATGACGCTGCAATGAATTAGAGCCCACCCCAAAACTTAATTTCAAAACTTAGGATGCTTGATCTATTTCCTATTTTATTTCCTATTCAAAGCATGTGAATTAGAAATATATGATGTTAGGATTCGTTTAAGAAAATAACATGCGGGATAGAAATCATGTCCGGGTAGGAATAAAAGCATGTGGGGTAGAAATTTTTATTTTTCATTATTTTTTATTATTTCTATTTTACTAACTTATTTCCTTTTTTTTGTCTTATTTCTTTTATTTGTATTTTTATCACTTGCATCATTTAAAGAGGTGTTGATCTACAAAAGTGTTCGTTAAAATCCAAATATTTAGAATTAATGGACAAAGAGGTTATAATGTAAGAGGTTAAAAATGTAGAAGTACGACTATGGTCAGAAAAGACTCAGAAGAAAAAGAGATAGTCTGCAAGATAACTATGTGTTAGACCTGGCTGGCTACACTTCCATCAACCTCAAACAAAATGATACTCAAGAATTGCAGAATATTTGGGACAGTTGAAAATTTGACTGGAAACATAAATTTTGCCAACGATACGACGATATCGCGCACTTGCTCTACATTAAGCTAGATGAACATTTAATTCGAGCCCTTGTGCAATTTTGGAATCCGAGATATAGTTGCTTTACTTTCAACCAAGAAGACATAGTGCCCACAATTGAGGAGTATTACTCTGTTACACTGCGAATGAATCAAAATAGACCAGGTTTTCATTAAATATATTAAAAGTCAGCCTTTCAAAAATGGGATGGCAAAGGTTGCAGGGGTTGATGAAAAGTGGGTCACTGACCGGATTCAACACAAAGGCAAAGGTGAAGGAACTGGTTGGACACATATCAAGTGGTTAATAAAGAGTAATCCTGACGAATGGAAGGTGATTAATCTTTTTGCACTCGGTATTTATGACTTGGTTATCTTTCCAAAAACTTTAAGATTCATTGAGGAAGCTGTGGTGGAATTGTTCGAAAAACTACCAAAGCGAGTGAATCCTGCACAAACAATCATAACTGAAACTTTCTGTTCACTAAACCATTGTAGAAGGACTGGTGAAGGATGTTTTATTGGATGCACGCAGCTACTTCAGATTTGGATCCATAGTCATTTTTAGAAAATGAATAGGATTTCTTACTGCTAGTTCAGTATGACATATTCACCCTTGAAGGAATTCCTTACACAAAAATGGCAAGAAGGTGTTCTAAAGGAAACGTGGGCGAAGGTATTTATGCACCTCCAGGACAAGGACATCGTATGAAGAGCCCCTTGGTTGACTCATAGTGACATTATGTATCGGTGTGGGGATTCAGGCATATTAATGTTACTCGGGCTATGGGGAAGAGTTGGTTATTCTCCACTTTTAGTACTTTGGCAGTATGGGGCACGTCAGTTTGTCCCAGTTACACATGAGATATATAGATCTGAGTTCACATATCGTGAAGATAATTAAAATAAGAAGGTGAATGATATAGGCAAATCTTGGAAAAATATATTATGTATAGATGTTGTAACTGTTAAAGACATGCTTACTCCAGATTATATGGAATGAAGAAAGCTAAGAAAGAATGACATTGTTCGTATACCAGTCCATGAAGATACTCGGACCATTGAAGAGCATCTTAAACCAGTCCCCTTTGAGCTGGAAATAACAAAGAAGGAATTTGAAGCTGAAAGAGAAGAGCTGAAGCAAATACTGAGGGAGTTAGAAGCTAAAGAATTCCAATGGAACCTAGATGTCGATACCCAAAAAGACCGAGCAGACAGATTGGAAAAGGAACACAAGATTTTCACAAATGGAATGGTGGAATAGACAAATTTTGCTTAGATCAGTGGAATTGAGCTCTAAAGATGAAATTTTCTGATTTTCACTGACATTCACATTATAACATATTCTTCCTGACAAACTTAGAAAATCTAAAAATCAAAGAATTAATGTGATATTAATTATCGATAAGTTTAACAATGCTAGGAAACTCTGTTGAAAGTAGTAGGTTATTAATTTTCGGAGGTAATGTCTGAAGCAACTATGGTTGTAATGTCCGAACTTTATGAAGTAGTTCCGCTTAAGTTTGTCAAGTCGAAGACTTTCTGACACTTGAATCCTTTAATTAAGGATATTCCACTAAATTAATAGGTAATATTAATTTCACTAACTTTATAAATACGAGTACATTCAGATCATGAAACTGGTCTCTATGTGTCGAGATGAATCTCCCAGCAAAATCTAAAGCGAGGAAATCAAGTTTAATAAAGTGTAATTTAAAGAAAGGCAGTAAGGCCTGAAATGAACATGGATTTGAAATTAAATTTTGATGAAAGGTGGACTAAGGGAGTCAAGAAATATCTTTTATATTTGACTACACAAAAGCACTCAGGGGTTTTGTTTTTAGATTGATATTTATGTACTATATCTACTTAAAGAGTCTATGAAACTTGAACAAATAAAATATTCTTAAGAACTGAAATAGAAATGCTCTCTAAAAGGCCTTACAGTGGAATGCATCAGTTGCACTATTTTGTTCACATCCTATTTGAAAATAATGAAAATCAAAGCCAAATCGTATTGCCTTCCAATATCACCTATGGATCTTGACACTTGTCAAATGGCTATAATTTTTTAAAACAACTTGTGTGATTTGTTTATTTGATATTCAATGAACTGATACTTTGCCTATATTTCTTTGACATAATTTTTATACCAAACCTTAAAAAAAGATATATCTCAAACAAGACATATTTTATAAAAAGAATCGGTTGAAAGACCCGAAACGGAGTGGGGCATCTCTAGGTTCCAATCTCTTCTCCTTCCACCACTCGTGCCTCTTTCTTAGTTCCAATCAAAACAGAGCCTGAAGTTGCGAAGAAGAAGTAGATCTCTTTACTATGAAGATAGTCATCTGAGAAGCTATAAGAGACCTACAATAATGAGTTGGTGAAAAGAATTTCACTTATGATGGTAAGAAAAGTTTGGTTGCTATCAGATCCCTTCCTAATAACAATCATTAGTTCACTGTTGTGCTAGAGGATGCCATATTAAAGAGAAACAATGGGAATGCAAGCCCTAATGGTAATGACAGCCCAAATGAGCGTGAAAGGAAGAGAGCGAGACGCTTATAACTCAAAGACGTTTAGAGTAGAGATAAGCTTTGCTGCCAAGATTCCTATGCAAAAAAATCAAAGTACTATACGAGTACAAGAATTTGAGAACTCACAAGAAGAATTGAGGGTGCTTGATAGAATTTCAAGGCAGCATGCCTACATGTTCGCCAGTCTTTTTCCATGACAATCAGAATAATTTTACATATACTAGAGGAGGCAACCTTGGCTGTAGAGGTTGTTGTTTGAGCTTCCAAGCCATGTAAGGAATACTTTCACTGAATATTGATGTGTCAACCATGATGGTGATTCAACCAGTTCTAGTAGTTAATCATCCACCAAAATGAAAAAGACTCATACTCACTCGAGTAAACAAAGGCTAAAAGAATGCTTAAGAATCTCTAGATTAGAATTGATACATACAGTCAAGAGTGCAAGATCACTGGATTGAGCCAACAAATGAGCAAAGCTTAGATATTTTCCATGAAGCCGTCAGTGTTGGGGCATGATCAATTCCAAGGACAAGACCAGCAAGCAAAGAATGAGACTTCATCCAAGAGATAAAATGAGAAAAAAATACATTTTTGCATGCATCTTAGACATACTAAAGAGCATATCTGAGCTTAAGAATCTTTAGATTAGAATTGATACATCATTGGATTGAGCCAACAAAATGAGCAAAGCTTAGATACTTTCCATGAAGCCATCGGTGCTGGGGCATGATCAATTCCAAGGAAAAGACCAGCAAGCAAAGAATGAGACTTCGTCCAAGAGATAAAATGAGAAAAAATACATTTTTTCTTACATCTTAGACATACTAAAGAGCATCACATTTATCATTTTATATATACATATTTTTTAGAGGAAGTTTCAACCTCATGATGAAGGATACTTGATTCAAAAGCATCTTTAAAAAATTGACGGTGGTTACTTAGCTCAGCAGCGAGGAGCTACACCTCAACCAACTTGACCTATAAAAAGATCGACAGGTCTTGGAATCAACTTTAAATTGGGTTCCAGAGCCAATTCAGAATGGATTCAGTTTATCTTAACTAAACGTCGAGTGGCTAGTTTCCAGTTAAAGTTTTCAAGTCATCTTTTAACTGCACGACGGATGATATGTAACACCCCAACCTGTACCCATCCTGAATACGAGTCAGAGATGTCACATTGATTTTTTTAAACAATATTATTACCAAATAACAGAAGGTTTGAACTTATTTTAAGAAAATACGATAATATACTATTAAATTATGTTTGGTATAAAATTTTGAGACAAAAACGTATCGTGAACAGTGCCGTGAACAGTGCCGAATGTTAAAAATTTTCTAGATTGCTTCCAGGGAACCGATACCCTGCTACAATACTGCTACAGTACTTTCGTAAAACATACATAAACTCATAAAAATTTAACCGTTCATTACTATACATTTACCATTTACATTTATACGTTTAAAACGTTACAAAAGTCGATCAAAGCATATATACTAAACGACTCTATTTATATGCCAACACATATATCACATAAACATACATACTGTGTAAGGTTCTTCTGATCTGATCTTTGAGCAGAGATATATTGTTACTTTGAACTTAGCTTTGATCCTTCTGCTTCTAAGTACCTACGTATAAATCACTTACACGCTAAGTCATAGACTTAGTGAGGCATAAACATAATAATGATGCATTTCTCATAAATAAAAATATGCAATCTATGAATTCAGACATATCACCTATGATTTAGTATACATAATAACATATGATAATGTAAACACTTTTAATATCTCTTTATCATATAAGTATATACTGAACATTTCTATACATACCATGGAATAAATATATCATTTCACAACCGAGCATACATAGTACCATATCAATTGATTTATTTACTCTCTTTAAAGACCATGTATTAGCCCATGTATACTTTTGAAAACTTAAGGTATGTGAGTACATTGAGGTTGTGCACAATTATACTATCACCACAGCTCGTATAAATGTCCCGAAGGATCAGTCCATAGATTCTGAAGAACCTAGGTAATCAGTCCATATGTCCCGAAGAACATAGGTAAACAATCCATATGTCCCGAAGAACATAGGTAAACAATCCATATGTCTCGAAGAACATAGGTAAACCCTCGACCCTTGGCATACCAACTATACCCCTAGCTCTCATATCACATAACATAGGCATTATCATTTATAACAATTCACATTACTTATTAATATCCTTTCTCTTATAAACACATATCTTTTCTTTGCAGTCACGTATCACATGTACGTATAATCATTAATCTTATAATCACATGTTCCTTCTCTTCTGTCACATACCACATGTATGTGTAAACATATATCTCATATCATAATACGTATCATAAGTGCATGTATTCTCATAGATCATTTCATATGACTTTTATCATTTCTCATTTGTTCATGTAACCCATGTCATATCAAGTAACATTTATCATATGTTGCATTTTCACGTAAGTATATAAATCATGTAACATATAATAACATACATCCATTTCTATGTACTAGTGCACACATAGTAATCACATAACATTTTAGAAGTTACTTCTTACCATAGTAACTCCATCATTGGCTCATCACAAGCCAGTGTTTGATCAATCACATAAGTACAATTTAAATTGCACTCACCTTAGCCTTGCTTTAATTCAATCCTCATTCTTTGATTGTTCTTAAACTTATTTAGGCTCAACATCTACATAATCATAATTTCCGAGATGATTATCGGAAGCCCAAACCTTATAACTTGATGTTAATAACTTAAACTAATTTAATGAACCAAAATTCCATTTTTCTTTATAGGGTATCTGTACCCTATGCATAATCTCTAAATTTTACCCAAAATTACTCTTTAAACCCGAAAATCATCAACTCTTCACTCAATTCTTCTATTTTAAGCTCATATCATACCATTAAACTCAACTACTATTACTTAAACCAACTTATATCCATATAAACCATATTTATCTTCCATATCTCATTATGATTCTTAAAATTAAGAATCATGCCAAATTTTCCACATGTTCTAAATTCAATTCTAACACTTCATACTTCTTAATTTCACTTATGACAATTCAAATTTGACTTTCACTTCTAATTATGAACTATATTCCAAGATTTCATTCAAGAACTCAAAATTCTCCTATACCTTTCATCTTGTTGTTTTAGAACAAATTAAGCTTTCCTTAGGCTTAATTATCATCTAATGATCATAACTCAACTTAAATTTCAGCTAATAATCAACAACAAAGAAATCTTACCTTTTGCTTGAGCTTTCACGTGGAGAAGAGAAGAAAATGAAGAAGAGAATTGCCTGGAAACTTATCTCTTCAATCATTCTCATTAATTATTATTTAATTATTTTCCTTGTTCAATGACTCATTTGCCCTTTGACTCCTTTAATATTTACTAACAACTTTCAGGAAATATCTCCACATAAATCATTGAACTATTCAACTATTCTACTTTTATCCCCAAATTCTAAAATTTTATAATTTAGTCACTAACCCGGTATTGAGGATGTTACAAATCTCCCCTCCTTTTAAGAAAATTCTTCCTTGAATTTTCATTGCAAACTTTGACAAGAACATATCTTTTAATACTCTCATGTTGTTTCCTTTATTTAATCTTTCATTTCTTTGGTTCTTCCACTAACTTTTTCCCTTATTCATTCATCTACTATCGTTTATCATATAAACAGTAACCAGTAACCTCATCCATTTCTGTCTTTTCTCTCCATCGATTATGCATTTTCTTTTGATCTTTCTAAAATTCATATAATGTCACTCATTACGTAGACATGAACATTCATTTTCATCACTTAACATCATAAATCAATCAAATTCCTTATAAATTTTTAATTACCTTGCAACAATAACCAAACTTTTATTCCATCATCGTTTGACCAAGAACATAACCTTACATCTTCTTCAATTGTGATTAAACATATAGTTCACGGAATCAAACAATCTTTCAAATTACCTTGCACATTTTTCTTACTTCTCCATCGAACTTATAATCTACACTTCCATATAACCTTTATCATATCTGATCATTTAAACTTCATCTTTATATAATCAAGATCCCCTTATCCACAACTAAATCATATCTTTCACCAGTGTTTTCATACTCTATTCATCTCTAATTATCGATCTTTATCACATCTTTATAACTTTGATAAGCAACTTCACTTGTATAGAACCTCATTCTTTACCATCTCTTGTACTTGGTATTTTTTCCTCAAAGCTCCCTTTTAAACCTGTAAATGTTCATCTCCTTGCCTTCATCATATCTATATGATTAAAATACATAACCATATCTAGATATATATTATACTTAATTAACTCCCTTTATCTTTTCTTCCAATCTTATTACTCTATCACATTTACTCTTATAGCTAGTCAATAACAACTGTTCAATTTAGGGCACAGGCCCTAATCGATTAATCATATATATATTTTTCCAATCATAATTAAAATATACATTGTATTCGAATCCACTTCGTATTTGGTTATCATAGCCTGACAATATCTTATAATACATTTTCATCAAATAATTTTATTAGCCATTGCTAACTCTTTCCATCTATAATGCAAATCCCTTATCATATCCACACTCTTGCTTATACACAATACTATTTACACGTCTAATATTCCTTTTCACATATCACGTCTTCAATAAATCTTTCGTGCTATCATAATCTTCACTTCATTACTTCAATTCTTTCATTACCTTTTTCCCTTATGCTTTTACATTCCTTTCATATCATTTATACTTTTCATTCTTTATCCTTTTAACCTTTCTATCAATCCTTAGTTTCCATCAAACATACAAATCCTTTAACTTTAATACATTCACTATCACACTACTTTATTATTCAACTTATTTCTTTCATTCGCTATTTCCTTCACTTATCACTCATCCTTAATACAATTCCTCTGGTTCGAATTCAACCATTCCATTTACCTTTGTCTTATAATTGATCACTGTTATACATATTCTTAAACTCTTCCAAAATAATATTCTCCATCACTTGATCTTTTAATATTCTCCAATCTGTTTGAACTGATTAGTTTTATTCTTTTAAATTTACAATTGACATTTGTATACTAATTATATAGCTTGTTCATTTCCAATATTACTTCAAATACATTGAATAGTAATTCATCAATTGAGTAGGAAATTCAATTCTCTTTATTCTAATAGGACACTTTCAATATACCTTATTTATCCAAATGTTGTGCCCTAATAAATTTGTCTCTGTCACATCACTATAAATAACTTCTAATTGAATTCTCAATTCTTTCACCAATTTACTACTAATGTATAAATATGCAAGCCCTGATCAATCATTATCATAATGTATTTATTTTATAATAGAAAGATACCTGTTATTATCTATGGATCATCAAAATCTTCATTGGTATTAATATTATATATTTGAGCAGTGGAGCATATTTCCTATTGAGTAGAGGATTCAGGTTGGTTTCTGCCTCTTCCTCTCTGAGACATCGAAGTAGATCGCTCTGATTGTACTGGTTATCCTTTCCCCAATGGACAATCTCTCACAAAATGTTTCGTTTCACCACATCGGAAACAAGCTTCGGATTCTACTCTACATATTCTACCATGATATTTTCCACAAGTCTGATAGCGTCTTTATTGTGTTTTGCCCTCACCAGACCCTACCGTTTAGGTCTGTCTAGCTCTCATCTAATCTGATTCTCTAATGGAGGATACTATCGATCCAGACCTTGCCTGAGACTGAAAACCAGAATCTCTACCTCTTTTGGTGGTGCAGAACTCGATGAAGCCCTGATTCTTTTAGATGGTTGGGTTCTTTGATCCCCAAACCTTTCATTCTAAACTCTCTCTAGAGCTTTAGCACGATTTATTATTTCTTGAAACGAGGACAAGTTCAGCACTATCATCATTTCATTCAACCTCGGGCGCAAGCCCTCTACAAACCACTCATACGCATCCTTCTCTGTTAGGATCAACTTAGCCACAAAATGGCTTAATTTATTAAACTCTCACTCGTACTCATACACTCTGCGATTCATTTGTTTTAAATTCATAAACTCTTGCTTCATTTTCCTTATAAATTGATCTCCAATGTATTTGTGCTTAAACTCTTCCAAGAACAGAGACCAAGTTACTTTATCATTTGACATTCTCATGGTGACATTTGTCCACCAAATCCTCGCTTGCCCACGATGCAAGGACACCACTCCATCTAATTTCTCCACATCAGAACAGTGGAGTCCATCTAACATAATCTTTACATCATTAAGCCAAAGGTCCGCAGCAACTGGACCTTCTTCGACTTCACCTCTAAACTCTGGAGCTCCTAAACCCTTCAACTCCTTTGCAACATTCATTCTCGGAGTTGAAGCATCAGAGGGTTGAAAATGTGTCAGGACAGTGTCTAACGTCCTGAAGAAAATATCTTGATTAGCTACAGGTACTCCAAAAGGTGCATGTTCTTTACCTTGCCTGGCCAAGGCAGGTGAATTACTACTTTCAGCAAGTCGATCATCTCCCGCTTTACTTCAAGAGCTATTATGTCCGGACATCTAATAAAATACAACCATATAACTCTATTAGCAAAACAACATACTTGTTACTCTTACCAGATCAGAAGTTTTCACATTTATGTTGGCATGTACACCTATAAAGACACTCTAGACCTCATTTTTAACCTAGAATTGGCTAAACCGTAGCTCTGATACCATTAAATGTAACACCCCAACCCGTACCCGTCCCGAATTCGAGTCCGAGAAGTCACATTAACTTTTTAAAACAATATTATTACCAAATAATAGAAGATTTGAACTTATTTTAAGAAAATATGATAATATACTATTAAATTATGTTCGGTATAAAATTTTGAGGAAAAAACGTATTTATGAATAGTACTATACGGTATGAACAGTACCGTGAACAGTATCGAATGTTAAAAATTTTCCAGATTGCTGCCAGAGAACCGATGCCCTGTTACAGTACTGCTACAGTACTTTCATAAAACATACATAAAACTCGTAAAAATTTAACTGTTCATTACTATACATTTACCATTTACATTTATGCGTTTAAAACATTACAAAAGTCGATCAAAGCATATATACTAAACGACTCTATTTACATGCCAACACATATATCACATAAACATACATACTGTGTAAGGTTCTTCTGATATGATCTTTGAGCAGAGATACGTTGTTACTTTGAACTTAGCTTTGATCCTCCTGCTTCTTAGTACCTACGTGTAAATCACTTACACGCTAAGTCATAGACTTAGTGAGGCATAAACATAATAATGATGCATTTCTCATAAATATAAACATGCAATCTATGAATTCAAACATATCACCTATGATTCAGTATACATAATAACATATGATAATGCAAACACTTTTAATACCTCTTTATCATATAAGTATCTACTGAACATTTCTATACATACCATGGAACAAATATACCATTTCACAACCGAGCATACATAGTACCATATCAATTGATTTATTTACTCTCTTTAAAGACCATGTATTAGCCCATGTATACTTTTGAGAACTTAAGGTATGCGAGTACATTGAGGTTGTGAACAATTATACTGTCACCACAACTCGCATAAATGTCCCAAAGGACCAGTCCATAGATTCCGAAGAACCTAGGTAATCAGTCTATATGTCCCGAAGAACATAGGTAAACAGTCCATATGTCCCGAAGAACATAGGTAAACAGTCTATATGTCGCGAAGAACATAGGTAAACCCTCGAACCTTGGTATACCAACTATACCCCTAGCTCTCATATCACATAACATGGACATTATCATTTATAACAGTTCACATTACTTATTCATATCCTTTCTCTTATAAACACATATCTTTTCTTTTCAGTCACGTATCACATGTACGTGTAATTATTGATCTAATAATCAAAAGTTCCTTCTCTTCTGTAACATACCACATGTATGTGTAAACATATATTTCATATCATATAACACGTATCACAAGTGCATGTATTCACATAGATCATTTCATATGGCTTTTATCATTTCTCATTTGTTCGTGTAACATTGCATGTCATATAATGTAACATATAATAACATACATACATTTCTATATACTAATGCACACATAGTAATCACATAACACTTTAAAAGTTACGTCTTACCATAGTAACTCCATCATTGGCTCATCGCAAGTCAGTGTTTGATCAATCACATAAGTACAATTTAAATTGCACTCACCTTAGCCTTGCTTTGATTCGATCCTCATTCTTTGATTGTTCCGAACTTATTTAGGCTCAATATCTACATAAACATAATTTCTTAGATGATTATCAGAAGCCCAAACTTATAACTTGATGTTAATAACTTAAACTAATTTAATGAATCGAAATTCCATTTTTCGTTTAGGGGGTATCGATACCCCCCATAGGGTATCTGTACCCTCTGCATAATCTGTAAATTTTACCCATAAATTACTGTTTAAACCCGAAAATCATCAACTCTTCACTCAATTCTTATATTTTAAGCCCCTATCATACCATTAAACTCAACTACCATTACTTAAACCAACTTATATCCATATAAACCATCTTTATCTTCCATATCTCATTATGATTCTTAAAATTAAGAATCATACCAAATTTTCCATATGTTCTAAATTCAATTAGAACATTTCATACTTCTTAATTTCACTTATAACAAGTCAAATTTGACTTTCACCTCTAATTATGAACTCTATTCCAATATTTCATTCAAGAACTCAAAATCTTTAATCTCTCCTATACCTTTAATCTTGTTGTTTTAGAAAAAAATTAAGCTTTACTTATGCTTAATTATCATCCAATGATCAACCCAACTTAAATTTCAGCTAATAATCAACAACAAAGAAATCTTACCTTTTGCTTGAGCTTTCACGTGGAGAAGAGAAGAAGATGAATAAGAGAATTGCCTGTAAACTTATCTCTTCAATCATTCTCCACATGGGTATTATAATACCCATTAATTATTATTTAAATATTTTCCTTGTTCAATGACTCATTTGCCCTTTGACTCCTTTAATATTTACTAACAACTTTCAGGAAATATCTCCACATAAATCATTGAACTATTCAACTATTCTACTTTTATCCCCAAATTCTAAAATTTTACAATTTAATCACTAACCTAGTATTGAGGATGTTACATGATATCTGGCTAACATAATATCTCACTTGCCTTTCTCGCAAAGAGGAGTCACTCGCAAAACATCTCACGTGGCTTTCCCGTGAAGGGGAGTCATCCAAAGATCATCTTACCTGGTTCAAACCCGCGAAGGGGAACTACCTGAAGAATATACCACTTGGCTTTCCCGTAAAGTGGAGTCATCCAACGAATCAAGATCAACTTAAACCGTGAAGGGGAGTCGTCTCACCTGACTTTCTCGTGAATGGAGTCATCTAAAGAATTATGACCGGCTTAGACCCGCGAAGAGGAGACGTCCTTCATTTAGAGGAACCGTTCACAACATAGCTCAAGGCGAGAAGGGTTATCTGTCAACGAAAAATTTTGAGTTCGATTTCATTCAGCTTGTGGGTGTATCAACCACATGGTAGCAGCGAGGAACTACTTTCTGGTTGAATTTTAAATCGAGCTCTTTAAGCCAAGAATAAGACCTAGGTTGGCTGCGATTTAGCAATAAGGAACTATCTCCCAACCTAATTTACAACATAGCTTAAGTCGAGAAAAGTTTCCTATCAATGAAACTTTCGAGTTCGATTCTATTCAGCTCGAGGGCGTATCAACCATATGGTAGTAGCAAGGAACTACTTTTTAGTTAAATTTTAAACCGAGGTCTTTAAGGCAAGAAGAATACCAAGGTTGACTACGACTTGGAAATAAGAAGCCACTTTCCAGTTTAGATTTCAACTTCACAGCAAAGGATATCATGCTCGAAACATCCAAGATTGACTCAAATTCACGACAGAGGAGTCACCCATGATTTTGACTTCACAACAAAGGACATCGTGCCCAAGGCATTCGAGATCGACTCAACTTCACAGCGAATGAGTCATCCACAACATAGTTCAACTCAACGACGAACTAGGTCGTCTAGTCAAATCTCAACTTCACTACGAATGAGTTATCCGTAACTCAACTCAATAACAGGGAGCCATCTTCTATTTTCAAGTCAAATTTCAACTCCGCGACAGAGGATATTCGATAAAAATAGTCGACTAAAATACTGAGTCGGATTTCAAACTCAGAGATCGATGACACTTAAAGGAACAAGCTTGCTTTCAAAATCCACTTGTACCGAACAAAAATTTGTCTTTCTGTCTTTGCCCTATTTTCGTTACACAATAATGGGCAAAGAGGGGCAACTGTAGACACCCATTTTCGTCCGGGACTTCAAGGGACTTTATTACATTATATAGTATATATGATAATATACATATATATATATATATATATATATATATATATATATATATATAATTTCAAAAATAAATAATATATATAGTTTTTGAAGTTATATAGTATAGTTTTTGAAAACATATAATATATAGTTTTTTAAAATGGTTTTTTAAAAACATATATAATATAGTTATTTTGAAAACATATATATATATATAGTTTTTTAAAACGGTTTTTGAAAACGTCTATAGTATGTATAATCTTTGAAAACATATTATATTGTTTGTGAAATATATTATATATTATATAGTTTTAATACATACATATTATTAATATTAATATTTTATTTTCCATTTTTTATCTTTTGTTTTATTTCATTTAATTATTTTCAGGTCCAAATCCAGGTCCAACAAGGGTATAAGGGACCCAACTGGGTAGCCTGACTCAGCAAGCTCGACAAGTCCCAACCGAAGCAGGACTTATCTAACCCAGGACCCGAGCCCATCTGCTTGACTCATCGGGGGCTAGGGTTCAATGTTTTAGCACTATCGCCACATAACCAGGACCGTTGGATTTGGCCTTTTGATCCAATGGCCAAGAGGCATCAGGTTAATGTTTCAAGTGACGCATGAAGGCCACGAGCCAGTGTAGTTACCAATCGGCCGAAATCCTCGACTGGAAAATCACAATAATGGAACAACAACCCATATGAACTCAGTCAGACAAATTTCCAATAAAAACCCCATAATTTTTGGGACCACAACGACCGAATCCAAAGCTATAAAAGCCTCTTGTGGAGCGTCGAACAACACACAATAACCACATCGAAAAATAGTATATCCACAGCAAGCAAAGAAAGCATCGAATAAAAAAAACGAAGCAACAAATAGCAAAATCGTAGAACGGCCAAAATGAAGCATCACATAGCAAAAAGTGAAGCAATCAATTAAATAGAAGTCGTAAATAACCAAGGAATATCACAATAAAATCAAGGCTAGCATCGGCTTGGAGGAGGATCGGGCACTGGAACATGAAGGGTCGCCAAACATAAGGTAAAATTTTGAGACGTTGTGTTTAGATCTAAACCGGTAGGCTTATTTTTTGGGTGTTTGGAATTCGGCTTTGGGTTCACAGGGGTGAAAAATAACTTTTGGGTTTTCGGCGGCCGGAACGGCAGTCAAGCGACGGGTTTGTGGCCAGAGAGTGACCGATTATAGGGCGAACGATTTTTAAGGGAGAGAGCTTGAGAGGATTTTGAGAGTGAGGGAGTTTTTTTTTGAAATAAGGGGAGAAATGATTTTTGTGTGGATTTGAGGGTATTTATAGGGAGGGTTATTGAGTAAATAGTAAATAGTAAATAGTTTAATTATTTTTGCAGTCCCTCGAATCCTGAAGTGTAATTTATTTTGGTCACCTATTGTAAATTTGCCCTCGAGTTTTGAATTTCCTGCTTATATTTTTTATATTTTGTAAATTGACCCCTCTAACTTTGATTTTTCTCCTTGCAATATCCAATTTGACTTTTAACTTCTCATGTTTTCCAATTTAACCCTTTTTTATTTTCTTTTAATTTAATATTTTTATTTTAACCCTAGTATTAATTCTTTTCAATTTTATTTTATTTTAATCCTAATTTAAATTCTTTTTCCCTTTTTAAATTTTTTTGAATTCTTTTATTTTAATATCCTTTTTGTTTATTTTATTTTATTACTTAACATTAATTTGACTTTTTAGGGATAATTTTAATTGGTCAAAGGTAAATAATTCGGATCAAATTTTAAATTTTAATTGAACTTTTAATTTTCGCAATTAAGACAATCGAAAAATTAAATTGGTATCGAAAAGATAATACAAGGGTGCTAATTCTTCATTGACTGTAATCGACTCCTAAATCCGATTAATTTATGGTAAAACGCAGATCAGGTAAATGGTAGGTCAATGTGTCCTATCAACCTAATTTTAAATGATCGGTGACGACTCTAACACATCAAAATTAAGTCGAAATCCGATTCCGATCCCACCCGAAGGACAATTACAACAATAATGATTTCATATATCCTATTATTATAATTGTTTGTGCTACCTTATGCGTAGTGATTCTAGATATCATATTATATTGTTTATAACACAAAATACATAGTAGTCCTAAGTATTTTAGTATACTTGCATCACATAAAGTATAACAGAGCAGAAGTATATTATTATACTTCTAAAGTTTAATGTTCGAATATTTCCGTATACATGTCAAATAGTGTAGTTCATTATGGGAAAACAACATTATCAGAGTGATCTTACTGGGATTGTCCAAGTATAATAAATAATTACTTTATTGGATTGTATTTGTATTTTGTATACATTGTTTTAGAAATAAATGAGCTCCAAGTTGTTTATAATTGTTTTAACTTAAATACTTTATATTTTTGTTTAAAAATATATGGATCACTCTGGTAGCCTCATGCAACACTCATAAACTTATTGAATATTGTTCATCGAATTTATGGAGTTACAATAAAGACTAAAATGATAGAGTTGTTAAATATTAAAGATTAAATTTATGAATTATTTTGGATTAGGATTAAATTGATAAGCTATACAAGTTATAAGGACTAAAACTATTACTATATCAAACCACATCACTATTTTATCTATTATTTAATGACAAAATAAACTGTTTGTAATAATAATTTAGTTGAGAGAAATATTTGTAACTTAAAAAATAACATGTTTATTGCTAAATTCATTGTTCAATCTGACAACGCTCAAGCCATTCGTTTGCTAAACGAGAGAGACTTAACTGTAGTCACCTCCCCTTGGTTCGAACTATCAGCAGCTTCCAAAGGCGAGAGTGGGAGATCAAATTTTAGTTGATTTCCATGACTGGGAGCAAAGTCGATGACCAGCTTGCCAAGCTTGCCCCAGTGGATCACTTTCGACTGATACAACTTACCTCTTCGCCAGATGGGAGCATAGCCCTGCTGGATCATCCTAGTTGTACTGCTGCTGAGGCAGTGTTTTAGCCTTATGTTATAGGCTTTCTTTGGATTAAAAAAAAAGTAATATTGAGTGAAGCTGTCGTATTCTTATTTATTCAGTGGCGTGGATTTGACGCTGGAATATAATAAAACAACAAATTCATTGACTTTTCGTATTTTGACTTTTAAGAGCAATATTTAGTATTCTGATGTAAATCCTAACCTCAAATAATAGGAACAAAGGTACCCCTCGGGATTGGAAATCATACGATCCCATTGAATCCTGACCGTACTTTTTATCCCAGACAACCAAAAAAAAAAGAAAAGGCAATTCCATCGACGCCTAAGAGTCCCCGTTTTTGAAATAAATTTATGTCCTCGTCCCGTGTTCCGTCGGATTTTTTATCCGGACGTATCGTTGGAGATCTTTTTGTCCCGTCTTCAAACCCGACCTGATCCTAAGAACCCAAATCCGATCAGATTTTGAGAAAAAATCGAACAATTGTAGTTTTCATAAAAAAATAGAAAAACGATCAAAAAAAATTAAAAAATTAGTCTACATAATTTACAATTCAAACTACAATCACAAATTCAAACCCAAATCTAAATAATTGTCTAAACTCCAAAATAAAACACATACATAATTAAATACAAACTTATTTCGATATTCAAATCATACAACGAATATGAATACGTAATATTAAGTCAAATAAAATTATTCAAAATCGTCGTGTCATTTTTATCACTTTCTTTAGTAGTTTCCTACATTAAGAAATTTATAAAAAAATCAATAAAATTTCACTTTAATAATTATAAAAACTAAGGTTTAAGGTTTAAATGTTTAGAGATTATGGTTTTTATTATATAATTAATATAAAAAATATATAATATTATATATAAATAATCGGGGCGGAACGAGATATTTTGCCTTGAATCCAAACTCAAAAAAATTCTTGAATTTTATCCTGATACCCAACCGATGTTATTCAAACCAGACCCGATTAAAACTTAATTGGTTTTTGATTTCCTGTTGGATTCGAGTCGTTCTGCTATCCTTAGCTTCAGCCCTTTTCTCTCTCTATTATTATTATAAAATCAAACAATTATTTGAAGAAAGAGAAAGAGAGAACAACTCGGCGAGGGTTTTAGAGAGATAAAGAGGCAGCGGGAGTGTCAAAGGCAAGAGATAGAGAGCGATGTCGGGAGGAATAGCGCGTGGTCGACTCTCGGAGGAACGGAAGGCATGGAGGAAGAACCATCCCCATGTCTGCATTTTTTCTCCCTGTTTCTTGTTCTTTTGGAGTTTTCATATTCTTGTTTTCTTAATTGTTTGTTGTTGTAATTTTAGGGTTTTGTTGCGAAACCTGAGACGTTGCCCGATGGAACGGTGAATTTGATGGTGTGGAATTGCACAATCCCTGGTAAAGCAGGGGTAAGTAAAATAATTTCTGATTTTTTATTATTGTCGGTAAAGTAAAGGGATTCTGTTTATTGAGTTTGGTTTGTCGGTAAATTAGAGGGTGACTAAAAAAAGAGAAAGACAGGTGGAGCTTCTAATTGTTGTAATTGAAACATAAGTTTGATGTGATTAATTGCGTTAAAACATGGAGTGGCCAAGATGTTGATGATTCTGGATTAAATTGGTTGAGTAGTTTATTTCCCCATAGGATAATAGGAGTATTTCCTTCCCTTGTAATGCTTATTATATATATGTGTGTGTGTGTAGCTCACATTCAGAATGCCGAAGCAAAGCTAAAACAAGTTTTTTAGGAGGTTGTGTAATACACTACGTGTCAGTGAATATTATGAAAATTATTATTGATGGGAATGCTGGTGGCTATTCGAGTCTGTGGCTGACAGTTTAAACTAAATGTTTATTGATAGATTTTTGGATATTATGGAAGCAAGTTTTTGTTCTATTTAAACAATCTTTTATTGTTGGTTGGCACTTGTTAGGGGTTACTATATGTATGTTGATATTTTATTTTTTTTATAAGAATTTTAGGCCTCTTTAAAAACCACCCTCTTGATTAATGGAACTAGTAGGGTAGCTCCGTAATTAGCGGAAGGAGGAAAAGAGTGCCTTAGGATTTTATTGAACATAAGAAATTACATAGATACAACCTGGTAAACACCCTTAACAGAAACATATAAACAGGGAACAACCCTAAACCACCCATAAACTACAATCATAGTTCAACCAGTTTGTCCTATTAACCCACCTAACAACACCTTCTAATACAATAAAAACCAACATTTACAACCAAATACTAAGATAGACGCCTCTGAATACAGCTTCGAGCCATTAAGAACTAACTGAGGGAACAAGTTCTAGTGAGATATCGCAATCTTCGGGGACCCAAGAATTAGGTTTGAAGGAAGGATCTACTTCGTGCACCAAGATTTTGAACAAATTTTCTCCGACCTTCAACTCCATCAACTCATCAATTCTCCCTTGAGCCTTTGTGAGTATTTGAAATTTAGCCCGATCAAAAGACGATGGAAACTCACAACTGTTTTCAATTGCTACGAATTTGCCTCACTTAGTTGCAATGTTTTTTAAAGTATTCCAATTCCAAGCGTGAAAAGGAATACCTTCGCAAACTAACCAGATGCGACGACACTCCACCACTAGGCTCTCTGACCAAGTTTCCACTCTGGAAAACCATTCTGTAAGAGTCTCTAGTTTCTCATCCTTCACGATTCTCAACGAATCGGAGTCTTCAAAAACCATTAGAACCGCATTTCCAGCAGCTCTCATAGGCGTGAAGCTAGCTAGTCCTTTGGCTTGAATTTGGTTAGCAAGATTACCAATTTTGATAAAATTCCTGTACCACCCCACAAGACAATTACTCAACACGTGTAGCTTGTCTTCGTCCACTATGCTCTCAACTTCAAAGAGTTTATTCCTAGAAATATCCTCCATCCTAGACTTTAGGTGACCACCTGTCGAGGACTTTTTCCAGTAGGACTGTTGGGGTTTATATTTAGCCAAAGAGACTCTAACTTTGCTGCCGTAGATATGCTTACCATTCATCTTTAAAATCGCCATCCTGGCCCTTAGTTGTCGCATAGCGAATAAACCCAAAACGAAACCCTTTCGAGTTTGCTTTTAGGAATGAAGGCGTCAATAACTTAACCGTGTATGCCAAATATAGACCCAAGTCTCTTCCAATTGATCGTCTCTAGAAGGTTTTCGATAAAAATCGTGAAACAACCATTTCTGGACCCATTTCCGATTCTAGGTTGGTCTTCCTTCGAGGAATTATAAACCCCATTTCTTCTCCTTCTCGATATTTCGGAAAACTTTTCATTGGAGTGCCCTATCGTGGTGCTCTCCTTGGTTCCAACAAGATCGATATCAGCGATAGGAAGAGCTGGTATTGCTTGTATTGCTGAAATCTCTCCGACCTTATGTTTCCCTCCTGACGTCCCTGTATGCGTTCCCAAAGTTTGCTGATTTTGGGGCAAAGGAGATTGTCTGTACGTAGTGCTGTCGGGCTCTACAGTCCAACCAGCCTCACGGGCCAAAACAACCAATACATCATTCATAGCAGCATTCGGGGGAAGAGGGAAATTACCGTAATGCCTCAATCCGGCCAGCATACGTCTGGTGAAAACTCGCCTGTGTCATTTCCTAGTCTTTGTCCTCTCCTTTGCCATCTCCATTGCACTTTTTTCCTTACCGGAATAAGATGAAATGGATGCACCAACGAGTCCAGATGTGTTGAAAAGCCTCCCTCGTGTTAGTGCCTTCTCCAACATTTTTAGTTCCTGTTCCCTTTTCTTCAAATTAGACACTTGAGCTCTAAGTTCCTTCACTCTCGCTTCTAATTCCTTGGCAGAATCAAGAGAAATATCACCATAAGCACCACGGAAATAAGGTTCAAGAGGGAGTAGAGAAAATCTTGACGTTGAAGGAGGAACTGTAGAGTGACTCGCATAGGAAGCAACCACCGCGGATGAAGCAGCAACCCTTCAAGGAATCCTGGGCTGAGACGGGGGTAGGGGTTCCATGGTGGGGTCTGGGAATAAACAGGAAGGAGGAAATGGGATGTATACTGCCGACCCCGTTTACTGGAAATAAATGGAGAATAGAAAAGATACTCGACACTTGGATAGGGGATTCTGGTCACGAGAAGACGCTGAGTCCAGAGGTGCGGCGGTGATGAGCACGAACGACGAGAAGCGGCTAAAAACGGTAGAGGACTTCGTCAAGATCTGCGTTGATTGAATGATTCAATCACAAATCTAAGGCCAGATTCGATATCACCATGGGCCGGCGATCATCCCAGTAAAAAAACGGCGTCTAAACGGTGGTCGGAATGTGACGGCGGCGGTGGCAGCGGTTGGCGGTTGGCAGCGGCGGACAACGGGTTGCTGACGGGGGAGAGAATAGAACTAAAACACCTGGGCTCGTGAAGATTCAAATAATAACGAGCTTTACATGATTTTATCAATATTGTTTGGAACAATGACTCGTAGACTGTGGGAGCCTGACAGTCTACTGTCATTATTCAGATTCTCACAACTTAGTATCGTTATCCTCATTTTAATGGGTTCTTGTATAATTATTTGGCATTTTATAGGACCTGGACAACTGATCTGTTTTTGTTAGTTAATTTAAACAAATCACATTCATTTTCATCTCTTCTGCTCTCCCCCTAGTCTGAGCTTCTCTGTTAATCTTACAGTTCTATGACCATTCTATTTCAGGAGTTGTAGTAATTGCTGAAGATCTAGCTTTCTCTCTCTCTTGATTGGATCAGTACACAAGCATACAAAGACTTGTTTAATATGAATTGCCCATGACCACAGTCCATTTTGTCTATTATTATTGTCTGTTATTATTTGGCAGTTAAACATGGTTTCAGGTTCATATTTAGCAATTAAACTGGTGTGTGATGTTGGTGAGAATTAGGCCTCATTCATCATCATCATTATTCCATGATTCATTTTCCTGAAATTCATCCCCTTCTGGTGACCAAAAAAGATCTCCTAGCCTTAGAAAATGAATCATTATTTAAAGCATGAGCAGTAATTTTAGATATTGCTTGGAGAGAGCGAGGAATTTAGTAGCTCATCGCTTGCTTCTTAAGGCATTGATGGTTTCAACAAGTAGCATGTCACTTCCAACAGCCTTTATAGAATTTAAAGTCTTTGAGGTACTTTGACTATTTATAAGTTGCAGAGTGAGAACTAACAAGTTTTGGCTGCAAGTTTTAGATTTGCCTTGCAGCATTGGTGGTTGTAATGTTGCTTAAAGAGTGACGGCCTTGTGATATTGGTTTTGATCTTGTAATGATTTTGCACCTATGAAATTGTTTTGGTTGTTGGTTTCCTTAATCGCCTTTGTATATTAATTTTCTTGTATGATGTTTGCAGCTTTTAGGTGATTCCCCTCTATATTACTTTTGCCCATCTCATTTTACATTTGGTCATTACTATTCACTATTCATGTCTTGTTCTTTATATACATGGACAAGTGAGGGTGTGGTGTCTGGATGCTTGCATTTTCATCTGGAGCATTTTTGTTTATGTTGTCAAAATGCTTCATTTTTCTTGAACACATTGATTAGAAAGTTAAATATTTGATTAAGAGACTCATGAGAGTGTACATGGCAATATGGGGTAAAGAGAAAGGAATATTGAAAGAACGAAAATGTGCAGTTTTGAATCAATTGTAGCCTGTGTTTCTTTTAAATTTTGGATATGTTTAACTCAATCCATGTTACAGACTGATTGGGAGGGTGGATACTTTCCACTGACACTCCATTTCAGTGAAGATTATCCTAGCAAGCCTCCAAAGTGTAAATTTCCCCAAGGTTTTTTCCACCCGAATGTTTATCCATCTGGTACTGTTTGCCTTTCAATTCTGAATGAGGATAGTGTAAGCATTTTCTTCTCCAGAGTATGGTTTACGTGTGTCCATCTGCCCAGACTGACATTTTTGGCCATTCTTGGGTTGTTCATAGGGTTGGAGACCAGCCATAACTGTGAAGCAGATTCTTGTCGGAATCCAAGATCTTCTGGATGCTCCAAATCCTGCTGATCCTGCTCAAACTGAAGGATATCACCTTTTCATCCAGGTATTCTTCTTCAGTTGATTCAGTTGACTGGATGTTTTAGAAAAACATTCCTGATATTGGGGATAAAAGAGTTTTTAGTTGATTAATTTTGGGTGTTTTTTTAAACATGATTACTAGTAAAGTTTCCAGGCATGGGACTGTGAATCCCTTTTAAGGTGCAGGGTTATAGTATTCAAAATCAATCATGACATAAAATCTTATGTTTGTCATGCAGGATGCTAATGAATATAAGAGAAGGGTTCGCCAGCAAGCCAAGCAATACCCACCTCTGGTCTAGTCTATTGTTATCAAATATTAGCTAAGATTTTCAATGAAATTGCTGGTAAAATGCCAGTTTGGCTTCTTCCTCATGTATAAGACTTGGCTTTTGCTAAGAGAAAATATGCTTCCTTGGGTACTTGGTAATCTGTATAAACTGTATGAACCTGCCTTGCGTTCCAACTCCGTCAGATTTGGATTAATGGTTGTTTTTAACCCTACACTACTGGACTTGTAACTTGAAAGTGAAGCTTGTGTTTCATACACTGTGTTGCGTTGTTTTAGGACTGAATGATGCAGCAAACACAAATCTGCCACCACCATTATGTGTTGGTTGTAAAATTGATGATTTTTAATTTAATGAACAAATAATCAACTAAAACAAATCTAATGCAAGCACTGTTTTGGGTGAAGTAATTGTAAGACTATCTATAAGTCCGTCCTTAATGTTGGAATGTCTTTCTAGATTTTAGTACCATTCATTCCATATCCTCGATATGCTTATACCTGAAGGATTACAAGGCATAAAAATCGAACATAAACATTATGCAAATACCTATACTGTCTTCAAAGTATCATTTAATTTATGTTGTCGGGTTCTCTATAATTAAAGAAGGATCTTTTTGAGCCAGGGAAAAACTATGAATGTTTTATAATGCAAATCTACGATGATTAAAATAAGAGCATTTTGTGATTAGCTTTTAACGGTACTCATTTTCAACCATTTCTTCGTCTTTTCTAAGCAGTTTCTCTCATCTTCCTCTCTAATTTTCCTTTGTCCAAACAAACAAAACCTTAATTTTATCAAATCAAAGATTATTTCATCTTATTTTCATTAAATATCTGCATCAAGATCATCATTTTTATTGTTCATTTTTATCAAGAAAACTAAAAAAGGATTTTTAAGAATAATCTTTTCAAGTTCGTGGAACTTCAAATGATAAGGTTAGTGGTGATTTTAAATGAATATTACTGTTTTTAAATGTGTACAAGTGTTAGATTAAAGATCACAAACATAAAATAATTTTGCATTGAGATTTGACTAATTTTTGAAAGAAAGAAAAAAGAATCCATTATAGATCTTCGATATGAGAATTCAAAGTTTTTTTAATCCAATTTTGATTTAGAAATTCATCGGGAAGTGTCATTTTAATAAAAGTGTCATTGGATAAAGGCTTGGGAATAAATTGACAAGTTTTGGGTTACGAAAAATCGGAGTTCATAAAAATAGGGGATAGGCCGAGTATAGAGAGGTTTTAATAGTTTCTAAAATCTTAAATAAGGCCATTAGAAGTGATAAAACCAAAATCAATCAAGTACATGAAAGAGTTGCTCTTTTTCCCCCCGGTAATTGTAGGCACCATTTAAAGTTAATTAGGGGAAACCATGTTGCCGATAATATAAGATTGTGTTTACTGGAATTTTGGCATTTCAATGAATGATCTTATTTTTCAAGAATCAAAAATTGTAGGAAGTAGGGACTACGATCGTCAAAAATGAGGGAAAGACGATTGCGGAATTAGCAATCGATTAATGACCAATATTGGTGTGCTTTCACGACTTTTCTGCAGTTGTTGCTAAATATTGTGCGGTTATTGAACACCCTTTACCTAAATCGAACCGGTCGGTGATGTTACAATTGACCACGACAAAAATTTCATACTAAATTATGATTTAATTTAATCTTTTAAACTCAGTTATCATCTTTAAGGACTAAGTTGCATTATTTAGAATAATATGAGGGCTTCAAGTACAAGATTTGCTTTCAACTCTAGAAAACAATAACAATTAATCCATGAGCGGTAGGCTAGCGGTTTTGATACTAATGATCAGGTATTAATACTACTGTATATAGATACCAATATTCTTTTGAGCTGTAGTTTTGAATTTTTTTTAAAAATAATAAATATCGATATTCTTTCCCGAGGTACTGATACTGTAGGATGGATATTGATACCAAGTATACCTAAAAAAATTTCAGGTAATTTTCATTTGGCGGGGTATCAATACCCTACAACTTGTACGTCTTATTTATGCATTTTTTTTTTTAATTTTGAAAATTTCGAAATTTGCGTGAATCAACCCAAATCTA
The DNA here is from genome assembly GCF_006381635.1 of Hibiscus syriacus. NCBI lineage: Eukaryota > Viridiplantae > Streptophyta > Magnoliopsida > Malvales > Malvaceae > Hibiscus > Hibiscus syriacus. Next base: position 2,313,666 of record NW_024062846.1, on the reverse strand, counting down.
AATACAATTTACACAATCCTGATTCATACCTAAAATGTAACATCTAAGTCCAACTGAAACATCACAAACAGATGCATAGATCGATTTAGTGTGTTAAGTATGATATGCAGTATATGCAATTTGCATCGAACATATGCTTCCAAATATGTCTAGACCACATCAAAAGCTGCCACAAACTATGTGAATAACTTTTAAACATTAAAATGAGTTGTATAAGCTAGTTCTTGCCTATAAAATATGACATAATAAGAAAATGATGTGCTTCTTTATGCATCTAAATCATGACACTTGTATATTGATAATTCATTATACAATTTCTTGCACACTTTTAGACTACAATTCATACCAATCCATGCTTACCATATTTCATGCATGTCGTGCTAATTCAACCTATTATTTAACCGTTTAATATACTAACTTCCAAATCATGCGTCCTCGTGATAGAATGCATTTAAGAATACATTAAACACCATAATGAACATACATATGATCTCATACCCACATATCGTACTTGATTTATACGCACAAAAAATGACTCAAACCGCTTAGACCTTCGTACATGCCGCTTTTAAGTGAAGATAACCAACATATTCTTCTGAAGGGCAACATTCTGGCTTATTGTTTGACATAGCTCGAGTCTTAACGATCCTTATATCAAAATTCAGACTATCCATTCAAAACTCTGGTGCCTCTGCCCAGGAGTTCCCATGTGTTGTTTCATGTCTTTTTTTTTTGGGTAAACTATACCAATGGTATTCAATCAAGCCACTTACCGTTAATATTTGATGGAAGTTGTGATGTGACAGTTAATAAAATTAATATAATTATTCATTTATTCACTACTACTTATATATTCTATCAATATAATCATAACTTTAATAAAATAAATAAATTTAATCATCAAATCAAATTGTGCCACATGTCATAGGTACAAAATGTCATGACAAGTGTCATCATCCGATTAGAAAATTAAATTTATTTTAATTAAATAATTAATTTTCTACCATTTAAGGAGTGACACTGCCCTGACCGTCTTTCGGGTGGGCCCAAAATTGGACTTCAACTTGAATGAAATGGTTAGAGTCGCCACCGATCATTTTAAAAACATTTAGGTGGATCAGGCACCATCTTACCTGATTTGCATTTTACCAGAAATGTGTCGGGTTCGGTCAAGGAAGAATTAACACCCTTGAACCACCCTTTCGGTACCGTTTTAATTTGTCGGATGTCTTAATCGCGAAAATTTAAAATTTAATTAAAATTCAAAAAACCCGATTCAAATTGCTTACCTTTGATCGTTTGGAATTACTACTAAAAAAAGGTCAAAATATGTTAAATGATAAAATAAAAATAAATATGAAAACAAATTATTAATATAATAATAATAATAATAATAATAATAATAACAAATAAAGATAAATAAAATTTAGTACAAAGAAAAAATGAAAAAATGAAAAAGGAAAAAAGAAAATAATAATAATAAAAGGGTTAAATTTTGAAAAAAGAAAATAAAAAAAATAAATATTAACAAAACAACTGAAAAAATAAATAAATAAGTAAGAAAAAGGATCAAAATAAAAAAATTTAAAATAACAGTGGCTAAATTAAAACATGCATAAATTCCTAGGCCATTTTCGAATAAAACATAAACTTGAGACTAAAATGTAAACATAATAAATTCAAAATTCAAATTGAAATACTGAAAATCAAATCCAGTGGATAAAATGTAAAGAATACAACTTACAGTGACTACGATTGTAATTTACCCACAGATTCAAAATGCAGAAACCCCACCCAAAAACGAGATGTATTGCCTATGCTATATATATATATATATATATATATATATATATATATATATATATATTTCCCTTAAGCCAAAATGGCTCATTCTTTCCCATTTGTTTCATTTTGAGACGAGAGAAGAGAGAGAGATAGTAAGAGAAAATTCTCTCAACTCTCTTATCGGCCGAATGTTTGGCCACTGCCCGGTGACATCCCCGTCGCGCCCGTCGCCAAAAATAACCCCAAAAGGACCCTCTCGACCCCGAGACCCCAAAATTAACCCTCAAATACCCAAAAACTACCTTACTCGACGTAGATCTAATGAGCCAGTTTTGGTTTTTCATCTTTTTTTTTAGGAAAACGCTTCGTTTTCCGGCACTTCTCCTCCGATGCCGTTCCTCGTTCATTTTGATGAGAAAAAGGCCTCGGCTTTTTCCGTCTTTGTTGGTATTTGGGATGTTTTTTTTGGTTTTATTTGTATGCTATTTATCTCTTTGCTTCAGTTTCCTTGGTTTCGATTGTTGATGTGTTCCGATGTTGGTTCTCTGGTTTTTTGCGTTGCTTCAACGTGGTTGCTTTCGTTCATTGTATTCGATCGTTGTGTTTTTTCTCGATCTGTGTTTATTGTGGTTATTTAGTGAAGGGGTCAATCCCCTTGTTTCGGGCTTACCTTCGTTCACGTGGCTGGAAATACCGGGATGGTGCAGTCCCGATATTCTCGGCCAACCGGTTCTGCTTTGACTGCATGGCTCCCTGACTGTGCGACGTCTTGACACATTGTTGAAACCCTAATCCAAGATTAGGCTGGGTCAGGCCCAAACCCGGTTGGGCAGCTCCTTGACCTGGACCGAATTATTGGACCCTAGACCAAAAAACAATAAAGAAAAATGAGTAAATAAATAAAATTAAATAAATAATATAAAAAATATTAATATAATTTATAATAATTTTTTTAAAATTGTATATCATAGATGCGTTTTCAAAATAATTATTTATAAAATATTTTAAAACTATATATTATATAATTCAAAATATTTTAAAAACTATATATTATATATATATTTTCAAAATGTTTCGAAAATTATATATTATATATATTTTTAAAATGTTTTAAAACTATATATTATATATATTTTTTCAAAATGTTTTAAAAACTATATATTATATATATTTTTAAAATGTTTTAAAAACTATATATTATATATATTTTTCAAAATGTTTTAAAAACTATATATTATATAAGCTTTCAAAATGTTTTAAAAACTATATATTATATATTTTTTTCAAAACTTATGCTACATTAATATATATATATATATAATAATAATAATAATAATAATAATAAATAAAATCCGGACGAAAATGAATGTCTACAGCTGCCCCTCTTTGTCTTTTTTCGTGTAACCAAAAATAGGACAAAGATAAAAGGACACAAATTTTCGTTCGGTATGAAGGAGTCCCTGAGTCTAATATCCTCCTTTGGGGAGTTAAAATTGACTCTGATATTGCAATTAGAAATAAATCCCTGTTAAATTGAGTTGCGGATGACTTCTCCATCGCGAGGTCGAGTCCATCTTGAAACGATGTGAAATTGAAGTCGTAGTTCAGAATTTGAATCGGAATGTGGCTTCTCGTTGCGAAATTGTAGTCAACTTCAGTCTTCTTCTCGGTTTAAAGACCTTGGTTTGAAAATTCGATTGGAAAATGGTTCATTGACTCCACCATGTGGTTGATAGGCCATTTTCATTAACATATAGCTTTTCTCAACTTAAGCTATGATGTGGGAAGATGGTTCCTTGTCTCTAAAGCACAACTATCCCAAGTCATTTTCTTAACTTAAAGACCTTCGTTTAAGCTTTAACCGGAAAGTAGTTAATACATCATCGAGCTGAATGAAGTCGAACTCGAAAGTTTTCACTGATAGATAACCCTTCTCGTCTTGAGTTATGTTGTACTAAGCTGAGATTTCCCCAGATCTTCTTCTTGACTTGAAGACCTCGGCTTCAACTAGAAAGTAGTTTCTCAATGCTACCACGTGGTTGATGTGTCATCGAACTGAATGGAATCGAACTCGACAATTTTTGTTGACAGATAGCTTTTCTCGACTTAAGCTATGCTGTAAATTTGACATGCCCTTGAGCTGAATGGAATCGAACTCGAAGATATTTGTTGACAGATAACCCTTCTCGCCTTGAGTTATGCTATAAATTTGATATGTCCTTGAGTTGAATGTAATCGAACTCGAAGGTCTTTGCTGACAGATAGCCCTTCTCGCCTTGAGATATGCCTTTCAGCTGAATGTAATCGAACTCGAATGTCTTTGTTGACAGATAACCCTTCTCGCCTTGAGTTATGCTGTAAATTTGATATGCCTTTGAGATGAATGTAATCGAACTCGAAGGTCTTTGTTGACAGATAACCCTTCTCACCTTGAGCTATGCTGTAAATTTCATATGCCCTTAAGCTGAATGCAATCGAACTTGAAGGTTTGTTGTTGATAGATAACCCTTTTAGCCTTGAGCTATACTGTAAATAGGCTGGGAGATAACCTCTTATTGTTGCAGATGACTAATTTACGGTGAAACTAAGTCAATCCACTTGGGCACGATATCCTTCATCATGAAGTTGAAATCATGGATGTCTCATTCGCTGTGAAGTCGAGCTCTGAATTGGATATCCTTCGTTGTGAAGTTGAAATCCAATCTTGTGTGAGTTGCATTGTTTCGAGTCCAATATCATTCGCTGTGAAGTTGAAATTGACTCTGAATAAAACTTGAGAGTTGTTTGTCGAAAGATATCTTTTCTCGGCTTAAGTTGTGCCGTAAATTTCCTCTAATGCAGGATGACCCCCTTTTGCGGGTCTAAGCCGATCATAGTTCTTCAGATGACTCCCCTTCACGGGAAAGCCAAGTGGTAAATTCTGTCAGCCAGATATCATCCGTTGTGGAGTTGAAATCTGGCTTGAAAACGTTAATTGGAAACTAGCCACTCATCGTTGAGTTAAGCTGAAATGGATCCGTTTTGAATTGGCCATTGAACCTGTTTGAAGTTGATTCTAAGATCTATCGATCTTTCAATAGGTCAAATTGGTTAAGGTGTAGCTCCTCGCTGCTGAGTTAAGCAACCACCATCATTTTCCGAAGGTGCTTTTGAATCGAGTATCTTTTGGCTTGAAGTTGAAACTTGACTCTAAAAGCTGCAAAAAACTATGTATGCTAAAAAAATGATAAATGTGATGCTCTTAAGTATGTCTAAGATACATGCAACATGAATTAGTTTTTTTTTATCTTTTGGACGGAGCCTCATTTTGTCTGCGGTCTTGTACTCAGAATCGACCATGCCCCATTTTCTTCTTGGGTTTCAGCCTTTCACATTTGAGACTGTCCTGTTTGAAAGTGTTTTTCTCTTTTCTCTTATTTTAGGAGGAAAAAAGGATATGAGGATATAAGAATTTTGTAAAACATTTCCCCTTAATTCAGGCTCACAATCGAATCAAATCATAAACATGAGTTCACATAAAATCAAAATAATCAATAGCTCTTTAATCTTTTCAGAGTTATAGCTCTTTGACAAATGTCCAAGTTGATGAGTTGGTTTCAGGTTGGCTTCCTGTTTTCTATGATTTTGGCCACCAAAATGTCATCACAACATGCCCCTCTTCCTTGGCTTGGCAGTTTTAACCGGATGCAGACAAAATGGCGCAACTATCATAATCAACTACTAGACCTTCTATTTCAGTTTTCTAAAATCTTCCATTTGTTTAAGCTTCGTAGACTCTTCTAACAAAGAAAGTGCATAAAATATCGATCTAAAAATGAAATTCCTGAGTGCTCGTGTGAAATTGACTATAACAGGTTTTCCTTAACCCCCTTAGTTCATTTTTACCGAAACTCCTTATTTAGATAAATTTGATTTAATTTGCCATCGTCTGGCTAGCTGAATCCATAAAGTCGGGGCATTTAACCAATTGCTCTAGAAGGATACCTTAATATTATAATCACATTTATCAGGTTAACTGAAGGGTTCATCTTATCACAAAGTCTTCGACCTAACAATTATAGTGGAGCAAACACCGAATTGCCAAGTGTCCGAGTAATGTCATGGTTTGAATGCAATCTATTCATAAAGCTAGGGATTTCGAGTCTCCTCTATAACCAATTGCCTTAGTGGAATAGCTCAGCTTTACGGATTCAATTTCTTAAGATTGTAAAGAAGAACCTGTTATAGTCTAGGTGTTGTTGAAAGTAAATAATTTCATCTTTAGAATTCAATTTCTAAGCAACTGACCTAAACTAGATTCACCTACTCTACTATTCCATATGTGAAGATCATTATCGTCATTGAACGTCTTAAACAAAAGTACAGTAACGTCATATGCAAAAGATGCCCCATGTTATCCGCTCCTATGCATACCTAAATACCAAGCCTCTCGTTCACTCCCTTATGAAAGGAGAAGGCTATATCATTTTTTGCAAGGGGAAAAGTATGGTGTTCGAGCGCCTCTTTCTGGGGTAAGGTCAAATATCCTTTGTTTTATCGATTTTTAATTATGTCACTTTGTTAAAGATCTGTAACTCTGAATCATTTACAGAGTTTTTTAATTCAATTGATATTAAAAGAATTTCAAGCTTTCAAATTTGATTCAATGCTTGTCTTCTTTAAAGTAGCATACATTCATTTAAATATTCATATAAAGAAAAAGTTCAAAAAACAAGTTATACAAAAAATATGAGAAAGTTTAAAAAACAAATTAAAACAGGATGCTACAAATGATGACATGAAATGATATTCTTCCTCATTTGGATGCCCCTGAGTTATTGAAGTCGATCCAGTTCTTGTAATGCATCTTCTGCACTATCCTATTGAATGCGTAACAGTTCTCAATAGTGTGCCCTGAGACACCGCCATGATATTCACAATGGGCATTCTCATCATACCACCTGGGGTATGGGGGCTTCATGGGTTCCACCAGGTATGGTGACACTACGTGAGTGTAAAAAAGTTGTTGGTAAAGTTCTTTTTAGGTCATGGGAATAAGGTCGAAATGTCCCCTTTCCTTCCTAGGTTCTCTGGAATCTAGTCTAGAAGTACCTGACGGTAGAACTGCATTTGATTTTGGGCCAGAGATTGTAACACCTTTATTAGTGTTGTAGGTGGTGATGTTGTTAATCTCTCCATCCCTCTTATTCATAGAAGGTTTCTTACTTGCCTCCCCTTCCTCAATCTTGCCTTGCTTTATGGTCGTTTCTACTATCTCCCCGGCCATAACTAAGTCCAAAAAATTACTGAATGTGATTGTAACCAGGTACCCAAAGTAAGGAGCCTTCAGTGTTTGCATGAAGAGCTTCCTAGTTTCTTCTCATCCAAGGGAGGATAAACTTAGACAGCGAAATCCCTCCATTTCTATGCGTATTGTCTGAAACTTTCGTTATGCTTCTTCTCCATGCTTTGTAGCATAACTCGATCTGGCCTCATATCATTGACGTATTTGTATTGTTCCAGAAATGACTTGGCTAAATCCTTCCAAGTCTTGATATGGGATCAACTTAGCTGATTGTACCAACAGATGGCTGAGCCTGACATACTCTCCTGGAAGCAATGGATCAGGAGTTGGTCGTTTCCTATCTTTCGGCAAAACATGATGATGTGGGCTGATGGACAACTGTTCCCATCAAACTTCTCGAATTTCAGGGACTTGAATTTTGGAGGAAGAACTAAGTCTGGGACTAGACTGAGTTCCTCGACATCGACTCCATAGTAGTCATGGTATCCTTTAACTACCTTTATTTGGTCTTCTAAATGTTTGTTTTCTCCTCCATCTTCTTTGCCTTGTCCTCTTCGTCTAAATCCGGTATAAGGTAATCACCTAGATTATTCTCGGGGTTAGATACAAAAGTATGTACATTTACAGTAGATGAGGCCTTCGCTTTTGCAGCGGATGAGTCCCCTTGAAGTTTCGGTAAGATTCCAGGTGAGACAACCACCTACTGGTAGGTGGCATAGTTACCCCTTATGATGAACCTGCCCCAGGCGCACTTGTATAATGTAAGCCAGCTAACTTGGAAACAATCTGATCGACCAAGGAATCTTGGCTCTTAGTAATCGTATCCAGAGTACTTTGATTGCGATGGTTTATCTTATCTTCTAACTCTCTTTGCAGCCTTAGCATGTTTTCTCCGAGTTGAGCGATTTTTGCTTCCATCTTCTTCTTCTTTAAGCGGGTGTTATGTGGATGGGGTGTGTCCAATGCTTGAGGTGGTATATCCAGTATTTGTTCCTTTTTTGATGAGACATGCTTCTGTTAGTTAATGCGAATGTAAAGAAATGAAAATAACAAAATGCAAAATATGTCTAAATGCATGATGCATGAAATGTTCGAGGCATTGATCCAAAAATGTGCCTGTTATTATAAATAATCCTTATTGGGACAAACGTGTTATTTCGTAAGAGACAAAAAATATTTTAAAGGTATATTCTTCTAGACCCCGAACAACTTCTGACAAGTTGACTCATTTTATGCATTCGTCTATCACCAGTTGAACACCCTATCGAACCATTTCGGCTTCTCTGGCAGGTAACGAGTTACATTTTATACTTGTCCCAGGAAGTCTCCAATGGTTGTATCACTGGTTTTCACTCTCTGTTGAGTTTGTTCCCTAACGGAAACACCATTGGAGTTATCCATCGACAGGAACTATCCGAAGTTCATCTTCTTATTTCTTGAATTTGTCAACAATGGCCTCCAGTTTCAGCTATCGTTTTACCATCTTGTTATTATTGTCTTCAAAGAAACACTCCAAGTCAGTAACCTTTTTCATACGCCCCTGTAACTTTTGCTAGCTCAAAAGGTTGACTTTTGATGTACTCGGTGTAAATCCTAGTCCATTTTGAGTCCTTTACAATGCAGCTGAGTGGCATATTCTTCGATTGTAGGTACCACGTCTTCTTGGTTGAATTATCTTGCAGATTGTCTCCTGGACCATAGCCGGACCTCTGAGTTTTTCATCTCTTGTATTATAACCCCTTTGTCCATTAATGCAAATTATTTATGTTTAACGAACACGTTTTTGTGGATCATCACCTCTTTTGAATGATGTGAATGATGAAAATAAAATGAAAGAAAACATAATAAAAGAGTTAGTGAGGTAAATTAAAGCAATAATGAAAATAAAAAGTCATACTCCACATGATAACTATCCCACATGTTAATTTTGAACCAGTCCTAACCGCATAAATTTCTAGTTCACATGCTTTGAACAGAAAATAAAGTAGGAAATAATCTCAAAGCAGCCTAGGGTTTGAAATAAGGTTTTAGGGTGGGCTCTAATTCCCTGTAGTATGCCAGTTTAGGTTTTAAAGAAGTTACCCAAGTTCTCCTTGCTGGTGCCCCTTGGGCTTGCCAGACCCTTAGTCTTAAGCCCATTACAATCTTATGTAGACTAAGTTAAACTCGAGAGGATACATTCCCATTACAAGCTTATGTGGACTAAGTTAAACTCGAGAGGATATATTCCCTTATGACTATGCGGTGAATAAATTCACACGAAGACAAAAGGTATATGAATCCCAAAGGCTACTTGCTAGGCCTATGCAGAGAATAAATTCTCACGAAGGTGTCGCTTTCACCCCCACTTAAAAGGGTTCAAAGCTCGGGTATAGAGCCTTAGATGGAAAAAGTTAAAGATCTGAAATCATTAAGAAAACATCAATACAACTATTTATTTGAAAAATAATCAAAGATAAATAATTGGAATCGAATAAATAAATTAAAATTTACTATTATTGCTTAAAAAGACAATCGAAAATTAATTTCAGCCTGACTCACTTACCTGTCCCCAGCAGAGTCGTCAAGCTGTCGCGACCATCTTTCGGGTAGGCCCAGAATTGGGCTTCGACTTGAATGAAATGGTTAGAGTCGCCATCGATCATTTTAAAAACATTTAGGTGGACCGGACACCATATTACCTAATCCGCGTTTTACCAAAAATGTGTCGGGTTCGGGAGTCGGTTACGGTCAAGGAAGGATTAGCACCCTTGAACCACCATTTCAGTACCGTTTTAATTTTTCGGTTGTCTTAATCGCGAAAATTAAAAATTAAAATTAAAATTCAAAAAACCCAATTCAAATTGCTTACCTTTGATCGTTTGGAATTACTACTGAAAAAAGGTCAAAAATATGTTAAATGATAAAATAAAAATAAACATGAAAAAAGGAAAAAATATTAATATAATAATAATAATAAATAAAATAAAATAAAGATAAATAAAATTCAGTAAAAAGAAAAAAATTATAAGAAGAAAAAAAAGAAAAAAAAAAAAAATAATAATAATAATAATAATAATAATAATAATAATAAGGGTTAAATTTTGAAAAAAAAGAAAAATGAACAAAATAAATATTAACAAAAAACAAAATAAATAAATAAATAAATAAGAAAAAGGATCAAAATACAAAAATTAAAATAACAGTGGCTAAATCAAAAAGAAAAATAGTGGCTAAATTAAATCATGCATAAATTTCTAGGCCATTTTCGAATAAAACATACATTTGGGACTAAAATGTAAACATAATAAATTCGAAATCTAAATTGAAATTCTGAAAATCAAATCCAATGGCAAAAATGTAAAAAATACAACTTACAGGGAATACGGGTGTAATTTACCCATAAATTTAAAATACAGAAACCCCCTCCCCCAAAATGACGCCGTATTGCCTATGCTATATATATATTTCCCTTAAGCCAAAATGACTCATTCTTTCCCATTTGTTTTATTTTGAGAAGAGAGAAGAGAGAGAGAGAGTGAGAGAAAATTCTCTCAACTCTCTCATCGACCGAATGTCTGACCACTATCCATTCATCTTTCCTTTTGATGAGAAAAAGGCCTCTGCTTTTGCCGTCTTTGTTAGTATTTGGGATTTTTTTGTTTGATTTGTATGCTATTTATCTCTTTGCTTCGGTTTCCTTGGTTTCGATTGTTGATGTGTTCCGATGTTGGTTCTCTGGTTTTTTGCGTTGTTTCGATGTTGTTGGTTTCGTTCTTTGTGATCGATCGTTGTGTTTTTTCTCGATCTGTGTTCACTGTTGTTATTTATACCACTCATTCAGGGGTTGGTTGTCGATCGTGAAAGGGGTTGTTCCCCTCATTTTGGGCTTACCGTCGTTCACGTGGTAGGGAATCCCGGGATGGTGTAGTCTCGATTTTCTCGGTCGACCGGTTCTGCTTTGACTGTATGGCTCCCTGACTGTGTGAAGCCTTGACAAATTGTTAAAACCCTAATCCGAGATTGGGCTGGGTAAGGCCCAAACCAGGTTGGGCAACCCCTTGACCTGGACCGAATTATTGGACCCTACACCAAAAAACAATAAAGAAAAATGAGTAAATAAATAAAATTAGATAAATAATAATATAAAAAATATTAATATAATATATAATAATTTTTTTTAAATTATATATCATATATGCGTTTTCAAAATAATTATTTTCAAAATATTTTAAAATTATATATTATATATATTTTTCAAAATATTTTAAAAACTATATATTATATATATATTTTCAAAATGTTTTTAAAACTATATATTATATATATTTTTAAAATGTTTTAAAACCTATATATTATATATATTTTTTCAAAATGTTTTAAAAACTATATATTATATAAGTTTTCAAAATGTTTTAAAAGCTATATATTATATATATTTTCAAAAATATACTACATTAATATATATATATATATATATATGTAAAATAAAAAAATAAAATAAAAAATGGACGAAAATGAGTGTCTACAGACAAATGTCACCCTTTGCCATTAAAACCAGGGATAGAGGTGAGCGTTCTATCGAGTCAAGTCGACTAAATTTTTTTTGAGTTATTGGAGTTTACGAGTCATATTTGACTTGAATTTTTTTCGAGTCTAGTCGAGTCGATTTTTTGAGTTTTTTTAAAATTTAACTGTGAATATTTATAATATTATAATATTTTTTTGTTCCAATTTAAGAGACTTTCTATAATCATATGTAAAATACAATATGTTTCTTCATATATTTTTTTTCATATGTGATATACATATATCATACAAAGTCTAAGGACTCGACTCAAACTTGAAAATAAATCCACTAATTACTAAATATTTCGAGTTATTCCAGTTACATTTTACAACTTGATTTGAACTTGAATTTTTTTTGAGTTGAGTCGAGTTTATGAAATTGCAACTCGAATTCAATTCGAGTCGAGTAAAAAAAAATTGATTTTTCGAGTCGAGTTTTACTCACCCTCAACCAGAGATTCAAATAGTGGTCGGATAGCGGTATAGCGGCTGCTATATCGTAGTCGCAGTGGCAATCGAAACCGCTATCACGAAAAATAGCGGTGTGAAAGCGGAATCATACCAGTAGCGGTAGATCGTGACTGCAATTTAGTGGATACGACCAATTGCGGCAATGGCGGATCGCTATTATGTTATTTTTTCGCTATTTATTATTATTATTTTAAAAAAAATAAGTTTTCTTTTTTTAAAAAAATCAACTCATTTAGAGAAAATTCACAACTACGATATCCATAATTACCATAATAGCATCCATTATATCCGTAACTACGATAAACACAACGCAATCGAAAACACGGATGCAACAATAATTTAAATCCCTGATAGAAACAAAATTAAGCCAGGTTGTTAATATGTTTAAAAGCTTCCAACTTACTTTATATATCTCATATTGTAAATTCTTAAATTCTTAATATATATCTTAAATTCACATCTTTAGCTTTCAAAAATATATTTAATTTTTATCTTAACTTTTAAAATGTTTTTTTAATCTTAATGGGGTTTAACTTTAAAAAATATATTTTGTATATTAAATTACTAAATATATTTATTCTTATCTTAATTTAAAAATATATTTTGCTCTTATTTTAACTTAAAAAATTATTTTACTCTTATCTTAACTTAAAAAATATATGTTATTCTTATCTTATTTTAAAAAATAGTTTATTTTTATTTTAATTTAAAAGTATTCAAAATATATTTTATTTTTTCCTTAACTTAAATATTTGTATTTTATTCTCATTACATTTTAAAATTAAGATAAAAATAAAATATATTTTGTATTTTGTAAATTTTTTCTGTCCTAAACTTTAATATATAAAATATGTTATGATGTCTTAGCAGATGTGTTTGGCGTGGTTATAAAGTTTTGCAAAACCTATCCTCTAAGCTCAAGTTCGATTCCTAGCAGTTAATTGATTTTGCTTTGTTTTGACACCAACTAAAGGGACACGTGTCACCCTATGTTGGGAGTTAAAATATATTAAATTAAATAAACTAAAATAAAACTTAATTACGTGGTGATAAGTGTCGTCATATTTAAATGTTAAATTTATTGAATCAATTTAAAATTAAAATTAAATTGATAGAATATATAAATATTGAAGATTAAATGTATAACTATACTAATTTTATTAACGGCTACATCATCAATTCTATCAAATATTAACAGCAAGTGGTTTTACTAAATACAATTAGATAGTTAAAGGATATGATTGATAAAATTGAAAGATCAATAGTAAAAGTAAAAGGGTTAAATAATTAAATGACCATTGATATAATTTACTCTTTTTTATTCTAGTGCTCCGTGTGCCTCTACTCGGTTGTCTCGCACAACTATAAACTGTACTATCAATACGGGCAGCCCCTATGCACTGCTGCTATCATTAGGAGCGTTTATTTTCAGATATTAACTATTATTCAATTCTAAATTTTGAATATAGAAAAAATTTAAATTATTTAAATTATGATTCTTATTCGATAAAAGAAAATCAGATATTTAAACCGATAAAAGATACACCGTCACGCTACACCTCGTCTGGGCACAATCTTTAGGCGACCCCAAACTCTGCTCAGCTCCCCGTATGCCTTGCTGACGCCGTCTTGTGTGCACCTAGATTTTTTCGCGCACCCTTGTAATGAATCTAAATTGTAATTATTTATTTATTTATTTATTATTATTATTATTATTATTATTATTATTATCGAATAGAGGTGCAATTATTGTAATAATTATATAGTTTTTGGGCTTTTATTTTAATTTATTAAAAAATTGGGGTATTATTATAATGTACACAAATATGAACTTTTAATGTAATTTATAGAGTAGGGTGAGCAAAACTCGACTAGAATCAAAAAATCATTTTTTTTCAATTTCGAGTTACTTGAGTCGAGTTATTCGAGTCAACTTGAATTATCAATCCAATTTTCGATTTCGAATCGAGTTGAAATTTAGAATTTTCGACTCACTCGAAAAATTGAAAATTTGATTAAGTATTTTGACAATTTTACGATTTAGTCTTTGATTATATTATTTCTTTAATTTCTTCTTCATTTTAAGTCATTTTTTACTAAATATGAATCACATGCTCCTAAACCATCGTAGAATACATATGTACTTTCAATTCCTCTTTTTGTTAACAAATTTTCTATTTTTTCTATTTAGTCCCTCAATTTTTAATAATTTCGTTATTTCTTCAATTCTTCCTTTATTTTAAGCATTTTTTTACCAAATTTAAACCGCATGCCCATATATGACAATAGAATACCTAAGTAACTTCAATTTTTATCTTCTTACTAAAAGTGTACTATTTTTAGTCCCTTAACTTTGCATTTTACTAAATTTGGTCTTTTGACTATAATTGTTTACAAACTCTTTCTCCCCATCAATTCCTTAACTTCTTTATACTCTCGTTAATATTTTACTCTAAAATATTTTCTTTAAAATATAAAATTATAAATATATTTATAATTTTATATTATATTAGATATATTAAATAACATTATAATGTGAAAAGAATATAAATATAAGTCAAAAAATTGGAACAAATCCTTGCCATAATACAATAAATAATTATAATAAAATTTGTATAGAAACTCGAATAATTCGACTCGAAAAAATTTCAAGTCAAGTTCGAGTTGAAAAAATACGAATCCTCAACTTGAAATTTTTTTACTCGACTTGATCGAGTGCTCATCCCTAATAGAAAGTATAGATTATTATTGTAATTTATGAGAAGTTTTTTCCCTGATTGTAATTTATGATAAGTTTTTTCTCTGATTGTAATTCCTTTTGGTATTTATTGTAATTTATAAAAAATAGTCTTTATTGTAATTTATAAAAAAAAGTTGACATTTTTTTATCATTTATGAAACGTTTTGATCTCTATTGTAATATATTAAAAATAGACTTTTACTTATATAAAAATTTAGACTTTTATTTGTAACTTTATAATTTTTATTTTTTAATATAAAGGTTTTAAAATTTTAAATAAAGAATTATGATGAAATTTTCTTTGTTATTTATATTATAAAATTTTAATATTATAAGAGACAATACGAACGATTAACGAATTTTTTTATATCATTCTAGTGACATAACTTGTTGTCACTGTAACACCCCAAATTTTGGATTAGTAGTTTCGAGTTGACTCAAGTGAGTTTAATTCAACCTATTAGTTCATTAAGAAGCATTGGGTCAAGGTTGGACTTGTTTTGGGCTAGGATTGAGCCCAATGGTTATAAAAATGATATTTTAGTTTGGATCAAAGTATGAGGGACCAAAAGTGAAATTTTATCCTTATTAAAAATGAGGCTGATAATTTTGTGATTTTAGGATGCTTTGGGAGTGGGTTTTCAAAGGGAAAAGCAAAACCCTTTTTCACCTTTCTTCTCATTCATTTTTTTTCTTCCTTAATCTTCTTCAAGTTTCTTAGATCGAGAAGGCAAGTTCTTTAGCCTTTTTATGCTTATTTTAAACTTCAAATTCATCCTTAATCCTTCCTACAACCTTTTGTGTGTTAAGAAAATCATTGGTTTTCATTCTTGGCTAGAGGGAAGAGTGGAGAAGCAACCAAGTTATATAGGAGAGTGGTAGCTAGCTAAAGGAGCTTCATTTTGGGATTGTAACGTCAAGGTACTATATTTCTAATCCTTTGGGGTGTTATGACTTTTCTAAAATGTGACGCTTGATGGAGATTTGTGTATTTGAGCATATTGAGGGGTTTGCTTGATTCTTGATTGGAGGACATTTTTGTTGTAAAACTTATGTTTTTATGGCGCTAAATTACCCTAAATAACTTCCCTAACTTTTAGAACATGATTTGGGACCAAACTAGGGTGTTTAGGAGGAATTTTGAGTGATTCATGAGCATATTTCTAGGTTTTATGGGTTGTAGTATAAATACTGATCTTGTAGTATCATATTATTCTTATAGTATCAATACTGTTCTTGTAGTACCGATATTATTCTTGTAGTGTATGTACTGTTAGTGCCGATACCGTTATAGCACACATACTGTTAGTACCACCGATATTGTTGTAGTACCAATACTGTTAGTATCAATACTATTGTAGTATCAATACTCTCCAATATCAAAAGATCTAAAACATAACTCGTTGCACCGAATGTTTATAGATGGCTATGAAAATTACAACTAATCTTGGAAAAAATTTTATTTTATAAAATTAATTAAATACCCTCTAGGTGGCGTAGATTACCAAAATACCCTTAATGAGAAATAAATTTCAAAAGTACCCATGAAGGTGCACGTAACGAACAATTATGAACGAGGGATCATTGCGAAGGAATGTATACAAGCAAGATGACATACCACAAGAATAGTGTGATAGAGGAATTAAGTGCCACATAAAAATTGACAAGTAAAAGATACACATTTTATCCCTCTAATTCAAGGGTGAACCGAAAGAAAATATGAAGAGAGCGACTAGAGAGAGGGTCATTATCGAATAATGAACCCTGAGTCAAGTATCGAGCTAAAAATAATATAACAAGTGGGTAGCGATAAAATTTATTATCATAAGGGCATAAAATAATAATAGAATAATAAACCCTTGCATAATGGTCTAGATGAGAGAACGAGAGAAATAGCTGTAACCCCCTCAGACCGATGCGGATAGCCCGATCCGATCTGGAGTGTCACATTAGGGCCACCGAAGCGACCCACTGTAAAAATAGCAAAAAATTTAAAACTTTTCTTAAAACATGTAAAATCATAAATGATTTTATTATTAATCAGAAATAAAATAGGTTTTTCAAACTCAAATATAAAACAAAAATACAATCCACATACCCCCTAATCACATGTACCATACTCTGCAAGCAACGCTGGAAGAACTCCTTTACTGATGTTGATAGTTGTACTCGTACAATTCTTTTAGCCTGAAAAGATGAGTAATAGAGTGAGCTTCGGAAAGCTCAGTAATACAAAACTACCAGATGATGCTACATGACATGCAGATAAATGGGAAGCCATAATTTCCTTATTGAATCAAACGTATACCAGTTGCGGAATAATATGGGGTTCCATTAGTAGTTCATCGAATAGAATCCATGAATCTCAGTTTATAAGAAACCTTTCATCCAGTCACGTTTTCATGAGGTCGAATAGGATATCTAGTGTGTTCCATCAGTACGATAAAATCATAATAGGTACACTAATCAAATGATAGTTCAATAAATCCCATAAATCATACTGTAGTGGAGCTTTTTAAACTCGTATTTTAAACCATCTTACAAAGAGTTAACCTAAGGGAACATCTTAGGGCTTGAGAGCCTATCCAAGATAGATTTTGGGGCTGTGGGGCCTACCAAAGAACACATCTTAGGGCCACAGGGCCTACCCGAGAATGATCTTAGGGTCGTAGAGCCTACCTAAGAGTCACATTAGGTCTACAAAAATTTTCCAACTTGATCAGAGCTGTACTTTACAAATATGTATCTCCAAGATACAGTTTATACAATGATACAAATCCATAAGCCATCACCGTTAAGTCGGTGCATCCATAAAATAGTAACCATAGATTTCAGTGTACCACATGTTAAAACAATAAAACAATTTTTCAAAATATAAGGAACACACTAGAGAATCCAAATATTTTTCAGATGCATTTTATAGTTATCAATATGGATAACATGAACTTGTGCAATTTGATCAGATTCCAGTAATAAGATTTTATTGAAGAGAATCGATTTCTAACCAATCTAATCAGACATTTCAGATTGATACTTTAGAATTCCACTAAGTTTCTATGTGCATCAGGAAAACGTTCAGGAACCTTTATACATAATAATTCTAAATTCAGATTTACTGCGAGTGATTTCATTACCCAAACAATCAGGGGTATTCAGGAATATACTTTGAATTCATAAGATTTCAGCCCAATTGAACCAAATGAGGTATTCCGAATCTTTTCTTTCTGCGTTACTTGCGTTTCAAACATGACCGAAGTGATTTTAGATGAAAATAAAGAATCAAAGATTCAAGTCATTTACAATCTATGACTATCGACTGTATTATCAAACAACTTGAGTTACACAACTCTCAAACTGATGCATGTTAACAAGTCAATTCATTATCCTTTCAGTTTATTCACTCTTTAATACCATAATGCATATCCATAGATTATCCCCATAATCATCGCTGAATAGATCTCCCAACTGTCTTTATTTCATTTCCATGTTTCAACGATATCAGGAAATACAGACGTACTAGATTCATTGTTCATAACCCATAAAGACAATTCATCATGTAAGTTCAATAATGTTTCCAGACTCATCCAAATCAGTTATTTAATCCTCATTCATTGAGGTTATTTAGTTCATTTAACAATCATGTCTATTCTTGTTACTTCAGAGTTTTCCAGAGTAATTCAAACGTTTCTGAATTCCAAATACATATTGCATTTCCATTCTGTTTAATTTGGTCTTCGTGGTTTATTTGTCGAACAAACCTTCAATTCTTAATACTAAATGCGATCTAGAGTTGAGCTGAGCTAAATACTTCCAAAATTATCATCGAGATAAA
Source organism: Hibiscus syriacus (assembly GCF_006381635.1). Classification (NCBI taxonomy): domain Eukaryota; kingdom Viridiplantae; phylum Streptophyta; class Magnoliopsida; order Malvales; family Malvaceae; genus Hibiscus; species Hibiscus syriacus. Next base: position 2,295,006 of record NW_024062846.1, on the reverse strand, counting down.
CTTGAGTAGACGAACACGCATTCAAGTAATATCTATGCCGTTCAGGTACTGACATATAATTAAAGTTGATCGGCTTACTTAAGTTGTGTTCTATAACTTTTTAAAGGTAGTTCAATACCTATGCTTATTTGGATTCCTTAATTAATCCAATGCATTTACTTAGAATAAGACACAAGGGTATTTTGGTAATTTTGGTGTTAATTTTTATTCCATTTATTTCAGAGCTCGAAGATATCCAATCATTCTTGAGCTTGGTAGTATTCTTGGGTCATTTCCATTACAGGGGTATTTTGGTCACTTTACAGATTCAGTGTATTTCAATCATTTCCTTCCGCCCGATCTTACTATTAAATTCAATCTTATCATTTATTTCAGTCCTTTCTAACAATTATGACAACAGAACACCCCGACAAATTATTCTTCAAGTATTTACTCATAACTCGGATATTTCTAGGTCAAGTGTCTTCTCAGATTTTACAAAAGGAAAAATCAGGAATTTTCCTAAACTAAGTCAGGATCTTAACAATCAAATCCGTACTTAATCGAGTTAAGTACGAATCCTCAAAGTATTTTCTCATTCAGGGTTAACTAGGACTATTTTACCTCTCAAGAGCATTTCCGTAATTTCTTAACCAGATAATTTCAATAATAGCTCTTAGCGAAAATAATTATAATTTAGAGATCCTATGATCAATTACTTTACTGAACATTCTCTTATCTTGAAATGATTCCTTAATGGAATTCTAATATCTTGCACAAACCCTCTAAGGGTTAAAAACCGGTTATCCGTATTTAGTAAGCAAAATCTAGCATTTCTTAAGCACATCTGTAGTTTTATCATATCAATATATCATTTCAGAGTTATTAATCAACTTCCAGGGATAATTCTTAATATCTTACAACTTAAGGGTATTTTCGTAATTTTACCCTACTAGAGTATTATCATAATTTCCCATCCAAGTACCTTTAACATTTAACCTTTGATGAAATAAACTATAAGTTACAAATCCATGTTGATTTCTTTATCACTAAGCACAGAACTTGTAATTTAATTCTAATAATCCCTCAATTTTCTTATAAAAATCATCTGAACCATAATCAATTACTAAACCCTTTTACCATATTCAGATCGAGTGTAGAAACTATTTAACTACACAAATGAGACCAAAATTATCTTAATCATACATTTACCAATATTCACATGTTCCATAAAGCATAAAGAGGTAGTAAAGTATTACATCGATTTCCGTGCAATACTGATCAACCATAAAAATTCCATTCGAACGCCTTTGATCTTCAATTCAACTTCCAATAATTCATCATATACATATCAACATAAATTATATCAAAAACAGAGCTTAATTATGATAAACGTATCGAATCGGGTGATAAATCAGTGAAAAACAACTTACCATGATCGAATTTGGTGAAACGGACATCGAATTCGGATTCAGGACGTCGAAAGCATAAAATATGACTTTTCGAAAATTTGGGATTTTCGGTCAAAATCAAAGTCAACGGGTTTGACCGGTAATTTCGAGATCTTCGGGTTCGAATTTCGAAAAACGGACTACGGAATCGGATTTGGAACGTCGAAAAATGTCAAGATAGGTATACTCGATCAAAGTCAAAGGTCGTTTAATGCCCGGTCAAATCTCGTCAAAATTTTGGTCAACTTTGGTCAACACTGGCCAATGATCAACGGGTCGGACCGAGTCAACGGGTCGGGTTGGGTCGGGTAAACGGGTCGGGTCGGGTTGTATCCGGTCAAACCGATTAAAACCATTCTAAAACCGGTCAAACCGGTCATTTTTGCCTTCCTCACGCGCAGTGGCGGCGCGTGGGGGCACGTGAACAGTATCGTGATATCGAAAAATTCCTAAAAATTATTTTAAGCGATTTCGAGATACTTACAAAGCTTGGTTCAAATTTTTGAACGGCGAAGAGCTCGATTTCAACGAATCGAAAACTTTGACTGCTTTACCTCCTCAAGCGTCGCCGTCGACGGAGAACAAGGATGACACCGGCGGACTCAGAACGATGCAAGGAACACGATGGTGCGGGAGGTGTCGTAAACGGATGCTCAGATCGTCGCGAATCGATGAAAAACTAACTGAAATAGGGTTATTATCTACGATACTTCGGACTGGAATTTACGACGAACGACGATGATTCATGATGAAAGGTTTGAGGGGTTTTGTTCCTCGCTCGACAACGAACACGATGGTGGTTTCGGCTCGTCGATCGTAGGTCAGACGGCGAATAGATCAGAGTTGGAAGAAGGGTTGTTGGAGAAGAGGAAACTGATAATCTGCAGAAAAACATACGGGAGGGGGGTTATAATTTATTCTAAAAGAAAAATGGATAAACTATGAGTTTAGCCACTGAATTTCTTGCACTTCTTAAAACGGTTTGCCAACTTTGAAATTTTACAATTTAATCCACTGTTTCTTTCAAAAATACCAATTAAATCCACCACTTTAAAATTTCTTAAATTTAGCCCCTAAATTGGGGTGTTACAATTCTCCCCTCCTTAAAAGAATTTCATCCTCGAAATTCATTCATGTCATACTATTGCAGAAATGAAACTTCCATAAGTTTTTTTTCATATCTTTCATGTAGCTCTTAAAGAAATATGAATCATCCAGTAATCCTTAACCAGTTGAGTATACCTTCTTATCAGAACTTTCTCTCATTTCAATAATAGAATCCGAACAAAAATTTCCTTGAGTAATCAATTCAGTCGTTGTCATGAGAATATGCTCATAGAGCAGTAGCATACCCCAATTTCATTTCCGGAGTCAAGTTAGAATTTTTCAGATAAATAACTCTCACATGGCTCGTGAGGTACTTCACAACGTTTATACAGATGTTATTGCTATTCCTTTTTGTACAAGTATAGCCTTAACATATAGAAACTTTGGTTTACTCGCTACAGATAGGGACTCAGCCCTGGAGTTCCGACTCAGAGAGGTACGATTGTAGTCTAGGGGCATGTACTGATCAAACATATTTTGACATTCGACCGGCCGGTCTATCTTGAAAAATTTTGACTCAAACCATAGCTCTGATACCACTAAATGTAACCCCCTCAGACCGATGCGGATAGCCCGATCCGATCTGGAGTGTCACATTAGGGTCACCGGAGTGACCCACTGTAAAAATAGCGGAAAATTTAAAACTTTTCTCAAAAACATGTAAAATCATAAATGATTTATTATTATTCAGAAATAAAATAGATTTTTCAAACTCAAATATAAAACAAAATACAATCCACATACCCCCTAATCACATGTACCATACTCTGCAAGCAACGCCGGAAGAAATCCCTTACTGATGTTGATAGCTGTACTCGTACAATTCTTTTAGCCTGAAAAGATGAGTAATAGAGTGAGCTTCGGAAAGCTCAGTAATACAGAACTACCAGATGATGCTACATGACATGCAGATAAATGGGAAGCCATAATTTCCTTATTTAATCAAACGTATACCAGTTGCGGAATAATCTGGGGTTCCATTAGTAGTTCATCGAATATAGTCCATGAATCTCAGTTTATAAGAAACCTTTCATCCAATCACGTTTTCATGAGGTCGAATAGGATATCTAGTGTGTTCCATCAGTACGATAAAATCATAATAGGTACACTAATAAAATGATAGTTCAGTAAAATCCCATAAACTATACTGTAGTGGAGCTTTTTAAACTCGTATTTTAAACCATCTTACAAAGAGTTAACCTAAGGGAACATCTTAGGGCCTGAGAGCCTATCCAAGATAGATTTTGGGGCCGTGGGGCCTACCTAAGAACACATCTTAGGGCTACAGGGCCTACCCGAGAATGATCTCAGGGCTGTAGAGCCTACCTAAGAGTCACATTAGGTCTACAAAAATTTTCCAGCTTGATCAGAGCTGTACTTTACAAATATGTATCTCCAAGATACATTTTATACAATGATACAAATCCATAAGCCATCACCGTTAAGTCGGTGCATCCATAAAATAGTAACCATAGATTTCAGTGTACCACATGTTAAAACAATAAAACAATAAAACAATTTTTCAAAATATAAGGAACACACTAGAGAATCCAAATATTTTTCAGATGCATTTTGTAGTTATCAATATGGATAACATGAACTTGTACAATTTGATCGGATTCCAGTAATAAGATCTTATTGAAGAGAATCGATTTCTAACCGATCTAATCAGACATTTCATATTGATACTTTAGAGTTCCACTAAGTTTCTATGTGCCTCACGAAAACGTTCAGGAACCTTTATACATAATAATTCTAAATTCAGATTTACTGTGAGTGATTTCATTACCCAAAAAATTAGGGGTATTCAGGAATATACTTTGAATTCATAGGATTTCAGCCCAATTGAACCAAATGAGGTATTCTGAATCTTTTCCTTCTGCGTTACTTGCGTTTCAAACATGACCGAAGTGATTTTAGATGAAAATAAAGAATCAAAGATTCAAGTCATTTACAATCTATGACTATCGACTGTATTATCAAACAACTTGAGTTACACAACTCTCAAACTGATGCATGTCAACAAGTCAATTCATTATCCTTTCAGTGTATTCACTCTTTAATACCATAATGCATATCCATAGATTATCCCCATAATCATCGCTGAATAGATCTCCCAACTGTCTTTATTTCATTTCCATGTTTCAACGATATCACGAAATACAGACGTACTAGATTCATGGTTCATAACCCATAAAGACAATTCATCATGTAAGTTCAACAGTGTTTCCAGACTCATCCAAATCACTTATTTTATCCTCATTCATTGAGGTTATTTAGTTCATTTAACAATCATGTCTATTCTTGTTACTTCATAGTTTTCCAGAGTAATTCAAACGTTTCTGAATTCCAAATACATATTGCATTTCCATTCTGTTTAATTTGGTCTTATTGGTTTATTTGTCGAACAAACCTTCAATTCTTAATACTAAATGCGATCTAGAGCTGAGCTGAGCTGAATACTTCCAAAATTATCATCGAGATAAACTTGAGTAGATGAACACGCATTCAACTAATATCTATGCCGTTCAGGTACTGACATATCATTAAAGTTGATCGGCTTACTTAAGTTGTGTTCTATAACTTTTTAAAGGTAGTTCAATACCTATGCTTATTTGGATTCCTTAATTAATCCAAGGCATTTACTTAGACTAGGACACAAGGGTATTTTGGTAATTTTGGTGTTAATTTTTATTCCATTTATTTCAGAGCTCGAAGATATCCAATCATTCTTGAGCTTGGTAGTATTCTTGGGTCATTTCCATTACAGGGGTATTTTGGTCACTTTACAGATTCAGTGTATTTCAATCATTTCCTTTCGTCCGATCTTACTATTAAATTCAATCTTATCATTTATTTCAGTAATTTCGAACAATTATGACAACAGAACACCCCGAAAAATTATTCTTCAAGTATTTACTCATAACTCGGATATTTCTAGGTCAAGTGTCTTCTCAGATTTTACAAAAGGAAAAATCAGGAATTTTCCTAAACTAAGTCAGGATCATAAACAATCAAATCCGTACTTAATCGAGTTAAGTACGAATCCTCAAAGTATTTTCTCATTTAGGGTTAACTAGGACTATTTTACCTCTCAAGAGTATTTTCGTAATTTCTTAACCAGATAATTTCAATAATAGCTCTGAGCGAAAATAATTATAATTTAGAGATCCTATGATCAATTGCTTTACTGAACATTCTCTTATCTTGAAATGATTCCTTAATGGAACTCTAATATCTTGCACAAACCCTCTAAGGGTTAAAAACCGGTTATCCGTATTTAGTAAGCAAAATCTAGCATTTCTTAAGCACATCTGTAGTTTTATCATATCAATATATCATTTCAGAGTTATTAATCATTTTCCAGGGATAATTCTTAACATCTTACAACTTAAGGGTATTTTCGTAATTTTACCCTACCAGAGTATTATCATAATTTCCTATCCAAGTACCTTTAACATTTAACCTTTGATGAAATAAACTATAAGTTACAAATCCATGTTGATTTCTTTATCACTAAGCACAGAACTTGTAATTTAATTCTAATAATCCCTCAATTTCTTATAAAAATCATCTGAACCATAATCAATTACTAAACCCTTTTACCATATTCAGATCGAGTGTAGAAACTAATTAACTACACAAATGAGACCAAAATTATCTTAATCATGCATTTACCAATATTCACATGTTCCATAAAGCATAAAGAGGTAGTAAAGTATTACATCGATTTCCGTGCAATACTGATCGATCATAAAAATTCCATTCGAACGCCTTTGATCTTCAATTCAACTTCCAATAATTCGTCATATACATATCAACATAAATTATATAAAAAACAGAGCTTAATTATGATAAACGTATCGAATCGGGTGATAAATCAGTGAAAAACAACTTACCATGTTCGAATTTGGTGAAACGGACTTCGAATTCGGATTCAGGACGTCGAAAGCATAAAATATGACTTTTCAAAAATTTGGGATTTTCGGTCAAAATCAAAGAGTTTGACCGGTAATTTCGAGATCTTCGGGTTCGAATTTCGAAAAACGGACTACGGAATCGGATTTGGAACGTCGAAAAATGTCAGAATAGGTATACTCGATCAAAGTCAAAGGTCGTTTAATGCCCGGTCAAAGCTCGTCAAAATTTTGGTCAACTTTGGTCAACACCAGTCAACGATCAACGGGTCGGACCGAGTCAACAGGTCAGGTTGGGTCGGGTAAACGGGTCGGGTCGGGTTGTATCCGGTCAAACCGATTAAAACAATTCCAAAACCGGTCAAATCGGTCATTTTTGCCTTCCTCACGCGCAGTGGCGGCGCGTGGGGGCACGTGAACAGTATCGTGATGTCGAAAAATTCCTAAAAATTATTTTAAGCGATTTCGAGATACTTACAAAGCTTGGTTCAAATTTTTGAACGGCGAAGAGCTCGATTTAACCGAATCGAAAACTTTGACTGCTTTATCTCCTCAAGCGCCGCCGTCGACGGAGACCAAGGATGACACCGGCGGACTCGGAATGATGCAAGGAACACGATGGTGCGGGAGGTGTCGTAAACGGATGCTCAGATCGTCGTGAATCGATGAAAAACTAACTGAAATAGGGTTATTATCGACGATACTTCGGACTGGAATTAACGACGAACGACGATGATTCATGATGAAAGGTTTGAGGGGTTTTGTTCCTCGCTCGACAACGAACACGATGGTGGTTTCGGCTCGTCGATCGTAGGTCGGACGGCGAATAGATCGGAGTTGGAAGAAGGGTTGTTGGAGAAGAGGAAAATGATAATCTGCAGAAAAACATACGGGAGGGGGGTTATAATTTATTCTAAAAGAAAAATGGATAAACTATGAGTTTAGCCACTGAATTTCTTGCACTTCTTAAAACAGTTTGCCAACTTTGAAATTTTACAATTTAATCCACTGTTTCTTTCAAAAATACCAATTAAATCAACCACTTTAAAATTTCTTAAATTTAGCCCCTAAATTGGGGTGTTACAATTCTCCCCCTCCTTAAAAGAATTTCGTCCTCGAAATTCATTCATGTCATACTATTGCAGAAATGAAACTTCCATCAGTTTTTTTTCATATCTTTCATGTAGCTCTTAAAGAAATATGAATCATCCACTAATCCTTAACCAGTTGAGTATACCTTCTTATCAGAACTTTCTCTCATTTCAATAATAGAATCCGAACGAAAATTTCCTTGAGTAATCAATTCAGTCTTTGTCATGAGAATAGGTTCATAGAGCAGTAACATACCCCAATTTCATTTCTGGAGTCAAGTCAGAATTTTTCAGATAAATAACTCTCACATGGCTCGTGAGGTACTTCACAGCGTTTAGACAGATGTTACTACTATTCCTTTTTGTACAAGTATAGCCTTAACATATAGAAACTTTGGTTTACTCGCTACAGATAGGGACTCAGCCCTGGAGTTCCGACTCAGAGAGGTACGATTGTAGTTTAGGGGCATGTACTGATCAAACATATTTTGACATTCGACCGGCCGGTCTATCTTGAAAATTTTTGACTCAAACCATAGCTCTGATACCACTAAATGTAACCCCCTCAGACCGATGCGGATAGCTCGATCCGATCTGGAGTGTCATATTAGGGTCAACGGAGCAACCCACTGTAAAAATAGCGGAAAATTTAAAACTTTTCTCAAAACATGTAAAATCATAAATGATTTATTATTATTAAGAAATAAAATAGATTTTTCAAACTCAAATATAAAACAAAATACAATCCACATACCCCCTAATCACATGTACCATACTCTGCAAGCAACGCCGGAAGAAATCCCTTACTGATGTTGATAGCTGTACTCGTACAATTCTTTTAGCCTGAAAAGATGAGTAATAGAGTGAGCTTCAGAAAGCTCAGTAATACAGAACTACCAGATGATGCTATATGACATGCAGATAAATGGGAAGCCATAATTTCCTTATTTAATCAAACGTATACCAGTTGCGGAATAATCTGGGGTTCCATTAGTAGTTCATCGAATATAATCCATGAATCTCAGTTTATAAGAAACCTTTCATCCAGTCACGTTTTCATGAGGTCGAATAGGATATCTAGTGTGTTCCATCAGTACGATAAAATCATAATAGGTACACTAATAAAATGATAGTTCAGTAAAATCCCATAAACTATACTGTAGTGGAGCTTTTTAAACTCGTATTTTAAACCATCTTACAAAGAGTTAACCTAAGGGAACATCTTAGGGCCTGAGAGCCTATCCAAGATAGATTTTGGAGCCGTGGGGCCTACCTAAGAAACATCTTAGGGCTACAGGGCCTACCCGAGAATGATCTCAGGGCCGTAGAGCCTACCTAAGAGTCACATTAGGTCTACAAAAATTTTCCAGCTTGATCAGAGCTGTACTTTACAAATATGTATCTCCAGGATACATTTTATACAATGATACAAATCCATAAGCCATCACCGTTAAGTCGGTGCATCCATAAAACAGTAACCATAGATTTCAGTGTACCACATGTTAAAACAATAAAACAATTTTTCCAAATATAAGGAACACACTAGAGAATCCAAATATTTTTCAGATGCATTTTGTAGTTATCAATATGGATAACATGAACTTGTACAATTTGATCGGATTCCAGTAATAAGATCTTATTGAAGAGAATCGATTTCTAACCGATCTAATCAGACATTTCAGATTGATACTTTAGAGTTCCACTAAGTTTCTATGTGCATCAGGAAAACGTTCAGGAACCTTTATACATAATAATTCTAAATTCAGATTTACTGCGAGTGATTTCATGCGAGTGATTTCATTACCCAAACAATCAGGGGTATTCAGGAATATAATTTGAATTCATAGGATTTCAGCCTAATTGAACCAAATGAGGTATTCCGAATCTTTTCCTTCTGCGTTACTTGCGTTTCAAACATGACCGAAGTGATTTTAGATGAAAATAAAGAATCAAAGATTCAAGTCATTTACAATCTATGACTATCGACCGTATTATCAAACAACTTGAGTTACACAACTCTCAAACTGATGCATGTCAACAAGTCAATTCATTATCCTTTCAGTGTATTCACTCTTTAATACCATAATGCATATCCATAGATTATCCCCATAATCATCACTGAATAGATCTCCCAACTGTCTTTATTTCATTTCCATGTTTCAATGATATCACGAAATACAGACGTACTAGATTCATGGTTGATAACCCATAAAGACAATTCATCATGTAAGTTCAACAGTGTTTTCAGACTCATCCAAATCACATATTTTATCCTCATTCATTGAGGTTATTTAGTTCATTTAATAATCATGTCTATTCTTGTTACTTCATAGTTTTCCAGAGTAATTGAAACGTTTCTGAATTCCAAATACATATTGCATTTCCATTCTGTTTAATTTGGTCTTCTTGGTTTATTTGTCGAACAAACCTTCAATTCTTAATACTAAATGTGATCTAGAGCTGAGCTGAGCTGAATACTTCCAAAATTATCATCGAGATAAACTTGAGTAGACGAACATGCATTCAAGTAATATCTATGCCGTTCAGGTACTGACATATCATTAAAGTTGATCGGCTTACTTAAGTTGTGTTCTATAACTTTTTAAAGGTAGTTCAATACCTATGCTTATTTGGATTCCTTAATTAATCCAAGGCATTTACTTAGAATAGGACACAAGGGTATTTTGGTAATTTTGGTGTTAATTTTTATTCCATTTATTTCATAGCTCGAAGATATCCAATCATTCTTGAGCTTGGTAGTATTCTTGGGTCATTTCCATTACAGGGGTATTTTGGTCACTTTACAGATTCAGTATATTTCAATCATTTCCTTTCGTCCGATCTTACTATTAAATTCAATCTTATCATTTATTTCAGTCCTTTCGAACAATTATGACAACAGAACACGCCGACAAATTATTCTTCAAGTACTTACTCATAACTCGGATATTTCTAGGTCAAGTGTCTTCTCAGATTTTACAAAAGGAAAAATCAGGAATTTTCCTAAACTAAGTCAGGATCTTAACAATCAAATCCGTACTTAATCGAGTTAAGTACGAATCCTCAAAGTATTTTTCTCATTCAGGGTTAACTAGGACTATTTTACCTCTCAAGAGCATTTTCGTAATTTCTTAACCAGATAATTTCAATAATAGCTCTTAGCGAAAATAATTATAATTTAGAGATCCTATGATCAATTGCTTTACTGAACATTCTCTTATCTTGAAATGATTCCTTAATGGAATTCTAATATCTTGCACAAACCCTCTAAGGGTTAAAAACCGGTTATCCGTATTTAGTAAGCAAAATCTAGCATTTCTTAAGCACATCTGTAGTTTTATCATATCAATATATCATTTCAGAGTTATTAATCAACTTCCAGGGATAATTCTTAACATCTTACAACTTAAGGGTATTTTCGTAATTTTACCCTACTAGAGTATTATCATAATTTCCCATCCAAGTACCTTTAACATTTAACCTTTGATGAAATAAACTATAAGTTACAAATCCATGTTGATTTCTTTATCACTAAGCACATAACTTGTAATTTAATTCTAATAATCCCTCAATTTCTTATAAAAATCATCTGAACCATAATCAACTACTAAACCCTTTTACCATATTCAGATCGAGTGTAGAAACTAATTAACTACACAAATGAGACCAAAATTATCTTAATCATGCATTTACCAATATTCACATGTTCCATAAAGCATAAAGAGGTAGTAAAGTATTACATCGATTTTCGTGCAATACTGATCGACCATAAAAATTCCATTCGAACGCCTTTGATCTTCAATTCAACTTCCAATAATTCATCATATACATATCAACATAAATTATATAAAAAACAGAGCTTAATTATGATAAACGTATCGAATCGGGTGATAAATCAGTGAAAAACAACTTACCATGTTCGAATTTGGTGAAACGGACTTCGAATTCGGATTCAGGACGTCGAAAGCATAAAATATGACTTTTCGAAAATTTGGGATTTTCGGTCAAAATCAAAGTCAACGGGTTTGACCAGTAATTTCGAGATCTTCGGGTTCGAATTTTGAAAAACGGACTACGAAATCGGATTTGGAACGTCGAAAAATATCAGGATAGGTATACTCGATCAAAGTCAAAGGTCGTTTAATGCCCGGTCAAAGCTCGTCAAAATTTTGGTCAACTTTGGTCAACACCGGTCAACGATCAACGGGTCGGACCGAGTCAACGGGTCGGGTTGGGTCGGGTAAACATGTCGGGTCGGGTTGTATCCGGTCAAACCGATTAAAACAATTCCAAAATCAGTCAAACCGGTCATTTTTGCCTTCCTCACGCGCAGTGGCGGCGCGTGGGGGCACGTGAACAGTATCGTGATGTCGAAAAATTCCTAAAAATTATTTTAAGCGATTTCGAGATACTTACAAAGCTTGGTTCAAATTTTTTGAACGGCGAAGAGCTCGATTTAACCGAATCGAAAACTTTGACTGCTTTATCTCCTCAAGCGCCGCCGTCGACGGAGACCAAGGATGACACCGGCGGACTCGGAATGATGCAAGGAACACGATGGTGCGGGAGGTGTCGTAAACGGATGCTCAGATCGTCGTGAATCGATGAAAAACTAACTGAAATAGGGTTATTATCGACAATACTTCAGACTGGAATTAACGACGAACGACGATGATTCATGATGAAAGGTTTGAGGGGTTTTATCCCCGCTCGACAATGAACACGATGGTGGTTTCGGCTCGTCGATCGTAGGTCGGACGGCGAATAGATCGGAGTTGGAAGAAGTGTTGTTGGAGAAGAGGAAAATGATAATCTGCAGAAAAACATACGGGAGGGGGGTTATAATTTATTCTAAAAGAAAAATGGATAAACTATGAGTTTAGCCACTGAATTTCTTACACTTCTTAAAACAGTTTGCCAACTTTGAAATTTTACAATTTAATCCACTGTTTCTTTCAAAAATACCAATTAAATCCACCACTTTAAAATTTCTTAAATTTAGCCCCTGAATTGGGGTGTTACAATTCTCCCCTCCTTAAAAGAATTTCGTCCTCGAAATTCATTCATGTCATACTATTGCAGAAATGAAACTTCCATCAGTTTTTTTTCATATCTTTCATGTAGCTCTTAAAGAAATACGAATCATCCACTAATCCTTAACCAGTTGAGTATACCTTCTTATCAGAACTTTCTCTCATTTCAATAATAGAATCCCCGAACGAAAATTTCCTTGAGTAATCAATTCAGTCTTTGTCATGAGAATAGGCTCATAGAGCAGTAGCATACCCCAATTTCATTTCCGGAGTCAAGTCAGAATTTTTCAGATAAATAACTCTCACATGGCTCGTGAGGTACTTCACAGTGTTTAGACAGATGTTACTGCTATTCCTTTTTGTACAAGTATAGCCTTAACATATAGAAACTTTGGTTTACTCGCTACAGATAGGGACTCAGCCCTGGAGTTCCGACTCAGAGAGGTACGATTGTAGTCTAGGGGCATGTACTGATCAAACATATTTTTGACATTCGACCGGCCGGTCTATCTTGAAAATTTTTTACTCAAACCATATCTCTGATACCACTAAATGTAACCCCCTCAGACCGATGCGGATAGCCCGATCCGATATGGAGTGTCATATTAGGGTCAACGGAGCGACCCACTGTAAAAATAGCGGAAAATTTAAAACTTTTCTCAAAACATGTAAAATCATAAATGATTTATTATTATTAAGAAATAAAATAGATTTTTCAAACTCAAATATAAAACAAAATACAATCCACATACCTCCTAATCACATGTACCATACTCTGCAAGCAACGCCGGAAGAAATCCCTTACTGATGTTGATAGCTGTACTGGTACAATTCTTTTAGCCTGAAAAGATGAGTAATAGAGTGAGCGTCGGAAAGCTCAGTAATACAGAACTACCAGATGATGCTACATGACATGCAGATAAATGGGAAGCCATAATTTCCTTATTTAATCAAACGTATACCAGTTGCGGAATAATCTGGGGTTCCATTAGTAGTTCATCGAATATAATCCATGAATCTCAGTTTATAAGAAACCTTTCATCCAGTCACGTTTTCAAGAGTCATGAGGTCGAATTGGATATCTAGTGTGTTCCATCAGTACGATAAAATCATAATAGGTACACTAATAAAATGATAGTTCAGTAAAATCCCATAAACTATACTGTAGTGGAGCTTTTTAAACTCATATTTTAAACCATCTTACAAAGAGTTAACCTAAGGGAACATCTTAGGGCCTGAGAGCCTATCCAAGATAGATTTTGGGGCCGTGGGGCCTACCTAAGAACACATCTTAGGGCTACAGGGCCTACCCGAGAGTGATCTCAGGGACGTAGAGCCTACCTAAGAGTCACATTAGGTCTACAAAAATTTTCCACCTTGATCATAGCTTCACTTTACAAATATGTATCTCCAAGATACATTTTATACAATGATACAAATCCATAAGCCATCACCGTTAAGTCGGTGTATCCATAAAACAGTAACCATAGATTTCAGTGTACCACATGTTAAAACAATAAAACAATTTTTCCAAATATAAGGAACACACTAGAGAATCCAAATATTTTTCAGATGCATTTTGTAGTTATCAATATGGATAACATGAACTTGTACAATTTGATCGGATTCCAGTAATAAGATCTTATTGAAGAGAATCGATTTCTAACCGATCTAATCAGACATTTCAGATTGATACTTTAGAGTTCCACTAAGTTTCTATGTGCATCAGGAAAATGTTCAGGAACCTTTATACATAATAATTCTAGATTCAGATTTACTGCGAGTGATTTTATTACCCAAACAATCAGGGGTATTCAGGAATATAATTTGAATTCATAGGATTTTAGCCCAATTGAACCAAATGAGGTATTCCGAATCTTTTCATTCTGCGTTACTTGCGTTTCAAACATGACCGAAGTGATTTTAGATGAAAATAAAGAATCAAAGATTCAAGTCATTTACAATCTATGACTATCGACCGTATTATCAAACAACTTGAGTTACATAACTCTCAAACTGATGCATGTCAACAAGTCAATTCATTATCCTTTCAGTGTATTCACTCTTTAATACCATAATGCATATCCATAGATTATCCCCATAATCATCGCTGAATAGAACTCCCAACTGTCTTTATTTCATTTCCATGTTTCAACGATATCAGGAAATACAGATGTACTAGATTCATGGTTCATAACCCATAAAGACAATTTATCATGTAAGTTCAACAGTATTTCCAGACTCATCCAAATCACTTATTTAGTCCTCATTCATTGAAGTTATTTAGTTCATTTAACAATCATCATGTCTATTCTTGTTACTTCAGAGTTTTCCAGAGTAATTCAAACGTTTCTTAATTCCAAATACATATTGCATTTCCATTCTGTTTAATTTGGTCTTCGTGGTTTATTTGTCGAACAAACCTTCAATTCTTAATACTAAATGCGATCTAGAGTTGAGCCGAGCTGAATACTTCCAAAATTATCATCGAGATAAATTTGAGTAGACGAACACGCATTCAAGTAATATCTATGCCGTTCAGGTACTGACATATCATTAAAGTTGATCGACTTACTTAAGTTATATTCTATAACTTTTTAAAGGTAGTTCAATACCTATGCTTATTTGGATTCCTTAATTAATCCAAGGCATTTACTTAGAAAAGGACACAAGGGTATTTTGGTAATTTTGGTGTTAATTTTTATTCCATTTATTTCAGAGCTCGAAGATATCCAATCATTCTTGAGCTTGGTAGTATTCTTGGGTCATTTCCATTATAGGGGTATTTTGGTCACTTTATAGATTCAGTGTATTTCAATCATTTCCTTTCGTCCGATCTTACTATTAAATTCAATCTTATCATTTATTTCAGTCCTTTCGAACAATTATGACAACAGAACACCCCGACAAATTATTCTTCAAGTATTTACTCATAACTCGGATATTTCTAGGTCAAGTGTCTTCTCAGATTTTACAAAAGGAAAAATCAGGAATTTTCCTAAACTAAGTCAGGATCTTAACAATCAAATCCGTACTTAATCGAGTTAAGTACGAATCCTTAAAGTATTTTCACATTCAGGGTTAACTAGGACTATTTTACCTCTCAAGAGCATTTTTGTAATTTCTTAACCAGATAATTTCAATAATAGCTCTTAGCGAAAATAATTATAATTTAGAGATCCTATGATCAATTGCTTTACTGAACATTCTCTTATCTTGAAATGATTCCTTAATGGAATTCTAATATCTTGCACAAACCCTCTAAGGGTTAAAAACGGTTATCGTATTTAGTAAGCAAATCTAGCATTTCTTAAGCAATCTGTAGTTTTATCATATCAATATATCATTTCAGAGTTATTAATCAACTTCCAGGGATAATTCTTAACATCTTACAACTTAAGGGTATTTTCGTAATTTTACCCTACCAGTATTATCATAATTTCCCATCCAGTACCTTTAACATTTAACCTTGATGAAATAAACTATAAGTTACAAATCCATGATGATTTCTTTATCACTAAGCACAGAACTTGTAATTTAATTTAATAATCCCTTAATTTCTTATAAAAATCATCTGAACATAATCAATTACTAAACCCTTTACCATATTCAGATCGAGTGTAGAAACTAATTAACTACACAAATGAGACCAAAATTATCTTAATCATGTTTACCAATATTCACATGTTCCATAAAGCAAAGAGGTAGTAAAGTATTACATCGATTTCCGTGCAATACTGATCGACCATAAAAATTCCATTCGAACGCCTTTGATCTTCAATTCAACTTCCAATAATTCATCATATACATATCAACATAATATATCAAAAAACAGAGCTTAATTATGATAAACGTATCGAATCGGTGATAAATCAGTGAAAAAAACAACTTACCATGTTCGAATTTGGTGAAACGGACTTCGAATTCGGATTCAGGACGTCGAAAGCATAAAATATGACTTTTCGAAAATTTGGGATTTTCGGTCAAAATCAAAGTCACGGGTTGAATTTTGAAAAACGGACTACGGAATCGGATTTGGAATTCCTAAAAATTATTTTAAGCGATTTCGAGTACTTACAAAGCTTGGTTCAAATTTTTGAACGGCGAAGAGCTAGATTTCAACGAATCGAAAACTTTGACTGCTTTACCTCCTCAAGCGCCGCCGTCAACGGAGACCAAGGATGACACCAGCGGACTCGGAACGATGCAAGGAACACGATGGTGCGGGAGGTGTCGTAAACGGATGCTCAGATCGTCGTGAATCGATGAAAAACTAACTGAAATAGGGTTATTATCGACGATACGAACTGGAATTAACGACGAACGATTGATGATTCATGATGAAAGGTTTGAGGGTTTGTTCCTCGCTCGACAACGAACATGGTGGTTTCGCTCGTCGATCGTAGGTCGGACAGCGAATAGATCGGAGTTGGAAGAAGGGTTGTTGGAGAAGAGGAAAATGATAATCTGTAAAAAAAATACGGGAGGGGGGTTATAATTTATTCTAAAAGAAAAATGGATAAACTATGAGTTTAGCCACTGAATTTCTTGCACTTCTTAAAACGGTTTGCCAACTTTGAAATTTTACAATCTAATCCACTGTTTCTTTCAAAAATACCAATTAAATCCACCACTTTAAAATTCTTAAATTTAGCCCCTAAATTGGGGTGTTACAATTCTCCCTCCTTAAAAGAATTTCATCCTCGAAATTCATTCTGTCATACTATTGCCAGAAATGAAACTTCCATCAGTTTTTTTTCTATCTTTCATGTAGCTCTTAAAGAATAAATCATCCACTAATCCTTAACCAGTTGAGTATACCTTCTTATCAAAACTTTCTCTCATTTCAATAATGAATCCGAACAAAAATTTCCTTGAGTAATCAATTCAGCCTTTGTCATGAGAAAGGCTCATAGAGCAGTAGAACCCCAATTTCATTTCCGAGTCAAGTCGGAATTTTCAGATAAATAACTCTCACATGGCTCGTGAGGTACTTCCAGCGTTTAGACATATGTTACGCTATTCCTTTTGTACAAGTATAGCCTTAACATATAGAAACTTTGTTACTCGCTACAGATAGGGACTCAGCCCTGGAGTTCCGACTCAGAGAGGTACGATTGTAGTTAGGGGCATGTATGATCAAACATATTTTTACATTCGACCGGCCATCTATCTTGAAAAATTTTGACTCAAACCATAGCTCTGATACCACTAAATGTAACCCCTCAGACCGATGCAGATAGCCGATCGATGGAGTGTCATTAGGGTCACCGGAGCGACCCACTGTAAAAATAGCGGAAAATTTAAAACTTTCTCAAAACATGTAAAACATAAATGATTTATTATATTCAAAAATAAAATAGATTTTTCAAACTCAAATATAAAACAAAATACAATCCACATACCCCCTAATCACAAAGTACAATTCTTTTAGCCTGAAAAGATGAGTAATAGAGTGAGCTTCTGAAAGCTTAGTAATACAGAACTACCAGATGATGCTACATGACATGCAGATAAATGGGAAGCCATAATTTCCTTATTTAATCAAACGTATACAGTTGCGGAATAATCTGGGGTTCCATTAGTAGTTCATCGAATATAATCCATGAATCAGTTTATAAGAAACCTTTCATCCAGTCACGTTTTCATGAGGTCGAATAGGATATCTAGTGTCCATCAGTACGATAAAATCATAATAGGTGCACTAATAAAATAGTTCAGTAAAATCCATAAAACTATACTATAGTGGAGCTTTTAAACTCGTATTTTAAACCATCTTATAAAGAGTTAACCTAAGGGAACATCTAGGGCCTGAGAGCCTATCCAAGATAGATTTTGTTGGGTCGGGGCCTACCTAAGAACACATCTTAGGGCTACAGGGCCTACCCGAGAATGATCTCAGGACCGTAGAGCCTACCTAAGAGTCACATTAGGTCTACAAAAATTTTCCTGCTTGATCAGAGCTGTACTTTACAAATATGTATCCAGATACATTTTATACAATGATACAAATCCATAAGCCATCACGTTAAGTCGGTGCATCCATAAAATAGTAACCATAGATTCAGTGTACCACATGTTAAAACAATTTTCAAATATAAGGAACACACTAGAGAATCCAATATTTTTTAGATGCATTTGTAGTTATCAATATGGATAACATGAACTTGTACAATTTGATCGGATTCCAGTAATAAGATCTTATTGAAGAGAATCGATTTCTAACCAATCTAATCAGACATTTCAGATTGATACTTTAGAGTTCCACTAAGTTTCTATGTGCATCAGGAAAACGTTCAGGAACCTTATACATAATAATTCTAAATTCAGATTTACTGCGAGTGATTTTATTACCCAAACAATCAGGGGTATTCAGGAATATAATTTGAATTCATAGGATTTCAGCCCAATTGAACCAATTGAGGTATTTCGAATCTGTTCATTCCTGCGTTACTTGCGTTTCAAACATGACCGAAGTGATTTAGATGAAAATAAAGAATCAAAGATTCAAGTCAATTACAATCTATGACTATCGACCGTATTATCAAACAACTTGAGTTACATAACTCTCAAAAACTGATGCATGTCAACAAGTCAATTCATTATCCTTTCAGTGTATTCACTCTTTAATACCATAATGCATATCCATAGATTATCCCATATCATGCTGAATAGAATCCCAACTGTCTTTATTTCATTTCCATGTTTCACGATATCAGGAAATACAGAGTACTAGATTCATGGTTCATAACCCATAAAGACAATTTATCATGTAAGTTCAACAGTATTTCCAGACTCATCCAAATCACTATTTATCCTCATTCATTGAGGTTATTTAGTTCATTTAACAATCATGTCTATTCTTGTTACTTCATAGTTTTCCCAGTAATTCAAACGTTTCTGAATTCCAATACATATTGCATTTCCATTCTGTTTAATTTGGTCTTCGTGGTTTTGTCGAACAAACCTTCAATTCTTAATACTAATGCGATCTAGAGTTGAGTGAATACTTCCAAAATTATCATCGAGATAAAACTTGAGTAGAACACACATTCAAGTAATATCTATGCGTCAGGTACTGACATATCATTAAAGTTGATCGACTTAAGTTGTGTTCTATAACTTTTAAAGGTAGTTCAATACCTATGCTTATTTGGATTCCTTAATTATCCAAGGCATTTACTTAGAAAAGGACACAAGGGTATTTTGGTAATTTGGTGTTAATTTTTATTCCATTTATTTCAGAGCTCGAAGATATCCAATCATTCTTGAGCTTGGTAGTATTCTTGGGTCATTCCATTACAGGGTATTTGGTCACTTTACAGATTCGTGTATTTCATCATTCCTTCCGTCCGATCTTACTATTAAATTCAATCTTATCATTTATTTCAGTCCTTTCGAACAATTATGACAACAGAACACCCCGACAAATATTCTTCAAGTATTACTCATAACTCGGATATTTCTAGGTCAAGTGTCTTCTCAGATTTTACAAAAGGAAAATCTAGAATTTTCCTAAACTAAGTCAGGATCTTAACAATCAAATCCGTACTTAATCGAGTTAAGTACGAATCCTCAAAGTTTTCTCATTCAGGGTTAACTAGGACTATTTTACCTCTCAAGAGCATTTTCCGTAATTTCTTAACCAGATAATTTCAATAATAGCTCTTAGCGAAAATATTATAATTAGAGATCCTATGATCATACAGATTCAGTGTATTTCATCATTTCCTTCCGTCCGTTACTATTAAATTCCATCTTATCATTTATTTCAGTCCTTTCGAACAATTATGACAACAGAACCCGACAAATTATTCTTCAAGTATTACTCATAACTCGGATATTTCTAGGTCAAGTGTCTTCTCAGATTTTACAAAAGGAAAAATCTAGAATTTTCCTAAACTAAGTCAGGATCTTAACAATCAAATCCGTACTTAATCGAGTTAAGTACGAATCCTCAAAGTATTTTCTCATTCAGGGTTAACTAGGACTATTTTACCTCTCAAGAGCTTTCCGTAATTTCTTAACCAGATAATTTCAATAATAGCTCTTAGCGAAAATAATTATAATTTAGAGATCCTATGATCAATTGCTTTACTAAACATTCTCTTATCTTGAAATGATTCCTTAATGGAATTCTATTATCTTGCACCAAACCCTCTAAGGGTTAAAAAACCGGTTATCCGTATTTAGTAAGCAAAATCTAGCATTTCTTAAGCACATCTGTAGTTTTATCATATCAATATATCTTCAGAGTTATTAATCAACTTCCAGGATAATTCTTAACATCTTACAACTTAAGGGTATTTTCGTAATTTTACCCTACCAGAGTATTATCATAATTTCCCATCCAAGTACCTTTAACATTTAACCTTTGATGAAATAAACTATAAGTTACAAATCCAAGTTGATTTCTTTATCACTAAGCACAGAACTTGTAATTTAATTCTAATAATCCCTCAATTTCTTATAAAAATCATCTGAACATAATCAATTACTAAACCCTTTTACCATATTCAGATCGAGTAGAATTAACTACACAATAAGACTAAAATTTATCTAATCATGCATTACCAATATCACATGTTCCATAAAGCATAAAGAGGTAGTAAAGTATTACATCAATTTCCGTGCAATACTGATCGACCATAAAAATTCCATTCGAATGCCTTTGATCTTCAATTCAACTTCCAATAATTCATCATATACAAATCAACATAAATTATATCAAAAACAGAGCTTAATTATGATAAACGTATCGAATCGGGTGATAAATCAGTGAAAACAACTTACCATGTTCGAATTTGGTGAAACGGACTTCGAATTCGGATTCAGGACGTCGAAAGCATAAAATATGACTTTTCGAAAATTTGGGATTTTCGGTCAAAATCAAAGTCAACGGGTTTGACCGGTAATTTTGAGATCTTTTGGTTCGAATTTCGAAAAACGGACTACAGAATCGGATTTGGAACGTCGAAAAATGTCAGGATAGGTATACTCGATCAAAGTCAAAGGTCGTTTAATGCTCGGTCAAAGCTCGTCAAAATTTTGGTCAACCTTGGTCAACACCGGTCAAACCGGTCATTTTTCCCTTCCTCACACGCAGTGGCGGTGTGTGGGTGCACGTGAACAGTATCGTGATGTCGAAAAATTCCTAAAAATTATTTTAAGCGATTTCGAGATACTTACAAAGCTTGGTTCAAATTTTTGAACGGCGAAGAGCTCGATTTAACCGAATCGAAAACTTTGACTGCTTTACCTCCTCAAGCGCCGCCGTCGACGGAGACCAAGGATGACAGCGGCGGACTCGGAACGATGCAAGGAACATGATGGTGCGGGAGGTGTCGTAAACGGATGCTCAGATCGTCGTGAATTGATGAAAAACTAACTGAAATAGGGTTATTATCGACGATACTTCGGACTGGAATTAACGACGAACGACGATGATTCATGATGAAAGGTTTGAGGGGTTTTGTTTCTCGCTCGACAACGAACACGATGGTGGTTTCGGCTCGTCGATCGTAGGTCGGACGGGGAATAGATCGGAGTTGGAAGAAGGGTTGTTGGAGAAGAGGAAAATGATAATCTGCAGAAAAACATACGGGAGGGGGGTTATAATTTATTCTAAAAGAAAAATGGGTAAACTATGAGTTTAGCCACTGAATTTCTTGCACTTCTTAAAACGGTTTGCCAACTTTGAAATTTTACAATTTAATCCACAGTTTCTTTCAAAAATACCAATTAAATCCACCACTTTAAAATTTCTTAAATTTAGCCCCTAAATTGGGGTGTTACAATTCTCCCCTCCTTAAAAGAATTTCGTCCTCGAAATTCATTCATGTCATACTATTGCAGAAATGAAACTTCCATCAGTTTTTTTTCATATCTTTCATGTAGCTCTTAAAGAAATATGAATCATCCACTAATCCTTAACCAGTTGAGTATACCTTCTTATCAGAACTTTCTCTCATTTCAATAATAGAATCCGAACGAAAATTTCCTTGAGTAATCAATTCAGTCTTTGTCATGAGAATAGGCTCATAGAGCAGTAGCATACCCCAATTTCATTTCCGGAGTCAAGTTAGAATTTTTCAGATAAATAACTCTCACATGGCTCGTGAGGTACTTCACAGCGTTTAGACAGATGTTACTGCTAATCACATGTACCATACTCTGCAAGCAACGCCGGAAGAAATCCCTTACTGATGTTGATAGCTGTACTCGTACAATTCTTTTAGCCTGAAAAGATGAGTAATAGAGTGAGCTTCGGAAAGCTCAGTAATACAGAACTACCAGATGATGCTACATGACATGCAGATAAATGGGAAGCCATAATTTCCTTATTTAATCAAACGTATAACCAGTTGCGAATAATCTGGGGTTCCATTAGTAGTTCATCGAATATAATCCATGAATCTCAGTTTATAAGAAACCTTTCATCCAGTCACGTTTTCATGAGGTCGAATAGGATATCTAGTGTGTTCCATCAGTACGATAAAATCATAATAGGTACACTAATAAAATGATAGTTCAGTAAAATCCCATAAACTATACTGTAGTGGAGCTTTTTAAACTCGTATTTTAAACCATCTTACAAGAGTTAACCTAAGGGAACATCTTAGGGCCTGAGAGCCTATCCAAGATAGATTTTGGGGCCGTGGGGCCTACCTAAGAACACATCTTAGGGCTACAGGGCCTACCCGAGAATGATCTCAGGGCCGTAGAGCCTACCTAAGAGTCACATTAGGTCTACAAAAATTTTCCAGCTTGATCAGAGCTGTACTTTACAAATATGTATCTCCAAGATACATTTTATACAATGATACAAATCCATAAGCCATCACCGTTAAGTCGGTGTATCCATAAAACAGTAACCATAGATTTCAGTGTACCACATGTTAAAACAATAAAACAATTTTTCAAAATATAAGGAATACACTAGAGAATCCAAATATTTTTCAGATGCATTTTGTAGTTATCAATATGGATAACATGAACTTGTACAATTTGATCAGATTCCAGTAATAAGATCTTATTGAAGAGAATCGATTTCTAACCGATCTAATCAGACATTTCAGATTGATACTTTAGAGTTCCACTAAGTTTCTATGTGCATCAGGAAAACGTTCAGGAACCTTTATACATAATAATTCTAAATTCAGATTTACTGTGAGTGATTTCATTACCCAAAAAATCAGGGGTATTCAGGAATATACTTTGAATTCATAGGATTTCAGCCCAATTGAACCAAATGAGGTATTCCGAATATTTTCCTTCTGCGTTACTTGCGTTTCAAACATGACCGAAGTGATTTTAGATGAAAATAAAGAATCAAAGATTCAAGTCATTTACAATCTATGACTATCGACCGTATTATCAAACAACTTGAGTTACACAACTCTCAAACTGATGCATGCCAACAAGTCAATTCATTATCCTTTCAGTGTATTCACTCTTTAATACCATAATGCATATCCATAGATTATCCCCATAATCATCGCTGAATAGATCTCCCAACTGTCTTTATTTCATTTCCATGTTTCAACGATATCACGAAATATAGACGTACTAGATTCATGGTTCATAACCCATAAAGACAATTCATCATGTAAGTTCAACAGTGTTTCCAGACTCATCCAAATCACTTATTTTATCCTCATTCATTGAGGTTATTTAGTTTCATTTAACAATCATGTCTATTCTTATTACTTCATAGTTTTCCAGAGTAATTCAAACGTTTCTGAATTCCAAATACATATTGCATTTCCATTCTGTTTAATTTGGTCTTCGTGGTTTATTTGTCGAACAAACCTTCAATTCTTAATACTAAATGCGATCTAGAGCTGAGCTGAGCTGAATACTTCCAAAATTATCATCGAGATAAACTTGAGTAGACGAACACGCATTCAAGTAATATCTATGCCGTTCAGGTACTGACATATCATTAAAGTTGATCGGCTTACTTAAGTTGTGTTCTATAACTTTTTAAAGGTAGTTCAATACCTATGCTTATTTGGATTCCTTAATTAATCCAAGGCATTTACTTAGAATAGGACACAAGGGTATTTTGGTAATTTTGGTGTTAATTTTTATTCCATTTATTTCAGAGCTCGAAGATATCCAATCATTCTTGAGCTTGGTAGTATTCTTGGGTCATTTCCATTACAGGGGTATTTTGGTCACTTTACAGATTCAGTGTATTTCAATCATTTCCTTCTGTCTGATCTTACTATTAAATTCAATCTTATCATTTATTTCAGTCCTTTCGAACAATTATGACAACAGAACACCCCGACAAATTATTCTTCAAGTATTTACTCATAACTCGGATATTTCTAGGTCAAGTGTCTTCTCAGATTATACAAAAGGAAAAATCAGGAATTTTCCTGAACTAAGTCAGGATCTTAACAATCAAATTCGTACTTAATCGAGTTAAGTACGAATCCTCAAAGTATTTTCTCATTCAGGGTTAACTAGGACTATTTTACCTCTCAAGAGCATTTCCGTAATTTCTTAACCAGATAATTTCAATATTAGCTCTTAACGAAAATAATTATAATTTAGAGATCATATGATCAATTGCTTTACTGAACATTCTCTTATCTTGAAATGATTCCTTAATGGAATTCTAATATCTTGCACAAACCCTCTAAGGGTTAAAAACCGGTTATCCGTATTTAGTAAGCAAAATCTAGCATTTCTTAAGCACATATGTAGTTTTATCATATCAATATATCATTTCAGAGTTATTAATCAACTTCCAGGGATAATTCTTAACATCTTACAACTTAAGGGTATTTTCGTAATTTTACCCTACCAGAGTATTATCATAATTTCCCATCCAAGTACCTTTAACATTTAACCTTTGATGAAATAAACTATAAGTTACAAATCCAAGTTGATTTCTTTATCACTAAGCACAGAACTTGTAATTTAATTCTAATAATCCCTCAATTTCTTATAAAAATCATCTGAACCATAATCAATTACTAAACCCTTTTACCATATTCATATCGAGTGTAGAAACTAATTAACTACACAAATAAGACTAAAATTATCTTAATCATGCATTTACCAATATTCACATGTTCCATAAAGCATAAAGAGGTAGTAAAGTATTACATCGATTTTCTTGCAATACTGATCGACCATAAAAATTCCATTCGAACGCCTTTGATCTTCAATTCAACTTCCA
The DNA here is from genome assembly GCF_006381635.1 of Hibiscus syriacus. Taxonomy (NCBI): domain Eukaryota; kingdom Viridiplantae; phylum Streptophyta; class Magnoliopsida; order Malvales; family Malvaceae; genus Hibiscus; species Hibiscus syriacus. The sequence continues at coordinate 2,269,233 of NW_024062846.1, read as the reverse complement.
ATAATTCATCATATACATATCAACATAAATTATATCAAAAAACAGAGCTTAATTATGATAAACGTATCGAATCGGGTGATAAATCAGTGAAAAACAACTTACCATGTTCGAATTTGGTGAAACGGACTTCGAATTCGAATTCAGGACGTCGAAAGCATAAAATATGAATTTTCGGAAATTTGGGATTTTCGGTCAAAATCAAAGTCAACGGGTTTGAACGGTAATTTTGAGATCTTCGGGTTCGAATTTCGAAAAACGGACTACGAAATCGGATTTGGAACGTCGAAAAATGTCAGGATAGTTATACTCGATCAAAGTCAAAGGTCGTTTAATGCCCGGTCAAAGCTCGTCAAAATTTTGTCAACTTTGGTCAACACCGGTCAACGATCAACGGGTTGGGCCGAGTCAACGGGTCGGGTTATAACCAGTCAAACCGATTAAAACAATTCCAAAACCGGTCAAACCGATCCTTTTTGCCTTCCTCACGCGCAGTGGCGGCGCGTGGGGGCACATGAACAGTACCGTGATGTCGAAAAATTCCTAAAAATTATTTTAAGCGATTTCGAGATACTTACAAAGCTTGGTTCAAATTTTTGAACGGCGAAGAGCTCGATTTCAACGAATCGAAAACTTTGACTGCTTTACCTCCTCAAGCGCCGCCATCGATGGAGACCAAGTATGACACCGACGGACTTGGAACGATGCAAGGAACACGATGGTGCGGGAGGTGTCGTAAACGGATGCTCAGATCGTCGTGAATCGATGAAAAACTAACTGAAATAGGGTTATTATCGACGATACATCAGACTGGAATTAACGACGAACGACGATGATTCATGATGAAAGGTTTGAGGGGTTTTGTTCCTCGCTCGACAACGAACACGATGGTGGTTTCGGCTCGTCGATCGTAGGTCGGACGACGAATAGATCGGAGTTGGATGAAGGGTTGTTGGAGAAGAGGAAAATGATAATCTGCAGAAAAATATACGGGAGGGGGGTTATAATTTATTCTAAAAGAAAAATGGATAAACTATGAGTTTAGCCACTGAATTTCTTGCACTTCTTAAAACGGTTTGCCAACTTTGAAATTTTACAATTTAATCCACTGTTTCTTTCAAAAATACCAATTAAATCCACCACTTTAAAATTTCTTAAATTTAGCCCCTAAATTGGGGTGTTACAATTCTCCCCTCCTTAAAAGAATTTCGTCCTCGAAATTCATTCATGTCATACTATTGCAGAAATGAAACTTCCATCAGTTTTTTTTCATATCTTTCATGTAGCTCTTAAAGAAATACGAATCATCCACTAATCCTTAACCAGTTGAGTATACCTTCTTATCAGAACTTTCTCTCATTTCAATAATAGAATCCGAACAAAAATTTCCTTGAGTAATCAATTCAGTCTTTGTCATGAGAATAGGCTCATAGAGCAGTAGCATACCCCAATTTCATTTTCAGAGTCAAGTCAGAATTTTTCAGATAAATAACTCTCACATGGCTCGTGAGGTACTTCACAACGTTTAGACAGATGTTACTGCTATTCCTTTTTGTACAAGTATAGCCTTAACATATAGAAACTTTGGTTTACTCGCTACAGATAGGGACTCAGCCCTGGAGTTCCGGCTCAGAGAGGTACGATTGTAGTCTAGGGGCATGTACTGATCAAACATATTTTGACATTCGACCGGCCGGTCTATCTTGAAAATTTTTGACTCAAACCAAAGCTCTGATACCACTAAATGTAACCCCCTCAGACCGATGCGGATAGCCCGATCCGATCTGGAGTGTCACATTAGGATCACCGAGCGACCCACTGTAAAAATAGCGAAACATTTAAAACTTTTCTCAAAACATGTAAAATCATAAATGATTTATTATTATTCAGAAATAAAATAGATTTTTCAAACTCAAATATAAAACAAAATACAATCCACATACCCCCTAATCACCTGTACCATACACTGCAAGCAACGCCGGAAGAAATCCCTTACTGATGTTGATAGCTGTACTCGTACAATTCTTTTAGCCTGAAAAGATGAGTAATAGAGTGAGCTTCAGCAAGCTCAGTAATACAGAACTACCAGATGATGCTACATGACATGCAGATAAATGGGAAGCCATAATTTCCTTATTTAATCAAACGTATACCAGTTGCGGAATAATCTGGGGTTCCATTAGTAGTTCATCGAATATAATCCATGAATCTCAGTTTATAAGAAACTTTTCATCTAGTCACGTTTTCATGAGGTCGAATAGGATATCTAGTGTGTTCCATCAGTACGATAAAATCATAATAGGAACACTAATAAAATGATAGTTCAGTAAAATCCCATAAACTATACTGTAGTGGAGCTTTTTAAACTCGTATTTTAAACCATCTTACAAAGAGTTAACCTAATGGAACATCTTAGGGTCTGAGAGCCTATATAAGATAGATTTTTGGCCGTGGGGCCTACCTAAGAACACATCTTTGGGCTACAGGGCCTACCCGAGAATGATCTCAGGGCCGTAGAGCCTACCTAAGAGTCACATTAGGTCTACAAAAATTTTCCAGCTTGATCAGTGCTGTACTTTACAAATATGTATCTCCATGATACATTTTATACAATGATACAAATCCATAAGCCATCACCGTTAAGTCGGTGCATCTATAAAACAGTAACCATAGATTTCAGTGTACCACATGTTAAAACAATAAAACAATTTTTCAAAATATAAGGAACACACTAGAGAATCCAAATATTTTTCAGATGCATTTTGTAGTTATCAATATGGATAACATGAACTTGTACAATTTGATCGGATTCCAGTAATAAGATCTTATTGAAGAGAATCGATTTCTAACCGATCTAATCAGACATTTTAGATTGATACTTTAGAGTTCCACTAAGTTTCTATGTGCATCAGGAAAACGTTCAGGAACCTTTATACATAATAATTCTAAATTCAGATTTACTGTGAGTGATTTCATTACCCAAAAAATTAGGGGTATTCAGGAATATACTTTGAATTCATAGGATTTCAGCCCAATTAAACCAAATGAGGTATTTCAAATCTTTTCATTCTGCATTACTTGCGTTTCAAACATGACCGAAGTGATTTTAGATGAAAATAAAGAATCAAAGATTCAAGTTATTTACAATCATATGACTATCGACCATATTATCAAACAACTCGAGTTACATAACTCTCAAACTGATGCATGTCAACAAGTCAATTCATTATCCTTCTAGTGTATTCACTCTTTAATACCATAATGCATATCCATATCATCCCCATAATCATCGCTGAATAGATCTCCCAACTGTCTTTATTTCATTTCAATGTTTAAACGATATCAGGAAATACAGATGTACTTGATTCATGGTTTATAACCCATAAAGACAATTCATCATGTAAGTTCAACAGTGTTTCCAGACTCATCCAAATCACTTATTTAATACTCATTCATTGAGGTCATTTAGTTCATTTAACAATCATGTCTATTCTTGTTACTTCAGAGTTTTCCAGAGTAATTAAAACGTTTCTGAATTCCAAATACATATTGCATTTCCATTCAGTTTAATTTGGTCTTCGTGGTTTATTTGTCGAACAAACCTCTAATTCTTAATACTAAATACGATCTAGAGTTGAGCTGAGCTGAATACTTCCAAAATTATCATCGAGCTAAACTTGAGTAGACGAACACGCATTCAAGTAATATCTATGCCGTTCAGGTACTAACATATCATTAAAGTTGATCGGCTTACTTAAGCTGTGTTCTATAACTTTTTAAAGGTAGTCCAATACCTATGCTTATTTGGATTCCTTAATTAATCCAAGGCATTTACTTAGAATATTACACAAGGGTATTTTGGTAATTTTGGTGTTAATTTTTATTCCATTTATTTTAGAGCTCGAAGATATCCAATCATTCTTAAGCTTGGTAGTATTCTTGGGTCATTTCTATTACAGGGGTATTTTGGTCACTTTACAGATTCAGCGTATTTTAATCATTTCCTTTCGTCCGATCTTACTATTAAATTCAATCTTATCATTTATTTCAGTCCTTTCGAACAATTATGACAACAGAACACCCCGACAAATTATTCTTCAAGTATTTACTCATAACTCGGATATTTTTAGGTCAAGTGTCTTCTCAGATTTTACAAACGGAAAAATCAGGAATTTTCCTGAACTAAGTCAGGATCTTAACAATCAAATCCGTACTTAATCGAGTTAAGTACGAATCCTCAAAGTATTTTCTCATTCAGGGTTAATTAGGACTATTTTACATCTCAAGAGCATTTCCGTAATTTCTTAACCAGATCATTTCAATATTAGCTCTTAACGAAAATAATTATAATTTAGAGATCCTATGATCAATTGCTTTACCGAACATTCTCTTATCTTGAAATGATTCCTTAATAGAATTCTAATATCTTGCACAAACCCTCTAAGGGTTAAAAACCGATTATCCGTATTTCGTAAGTAAAATCTAGCATTTCTTAAGCACATCTGTACTTTTATCATATCAATATATCATTTCAGAGTTATTAATCAACTTCCAGGGATAATTCTTATCATCTTACAACTTAAGGGTATTTTCAGAATTTTACCTTACCAGAGTATTATCATAATTTCCCATCCAAGTACCTTTAACATTTAACCTTTGATGAAATAAACTATAAGTTACAAATCCATGTTGATTTCTTTATCACTAAGCACAGAACTTGTAATTTAATTCTAATAATCCCTCAATTTCTTATAAAAATCATCTGAACCATAATCAATTACCGAACCCTTTTACCATTTTCAGATCGAGTGTAGAAACTAATTAACTACACAAATGAGACCAACATTATCTTAATCATGCATTTACCAATATTCACATGTTTCATAAAGCATAAAGAGGTCGTAAAGTATTACATCGATTTCCGTACAATACTAATCGACCATAAAAATTCAATTCGAACGCCTTTGATCTTCAATTCAACTTCCAATAATTCCTCTGATACATATCAACATAAATTATATAAAAAACAGAGCTTAATTACGAGAAACTGATCGAATCAGGTGATAAATCAGTGAAAAACAGCTTACCGGGTTTGAATTTGGAAAAAAAACTTCAGATTCGGATTCAGGACGTCGAAAGCATAAAATATGACTTTTCAGAAATTTGGATATTTCGGTCAAAATCAAAGTCAACGGGTTTGATCGGTAATTTCGAGACCTTCAGGTTCGAATTTCGAAAAACAGTCTGCGGAATCGGATTTGGAACGTTGAAAAATGTCAGGATAGGTATACTCGGTGAAAGTCAAAGGTCGTTTAATGCCCGGTCAAAGCCCGTCAAAGTTTTGGTCAACTTTGGTCAACACCGGTCAAAGGTCAATGGGTCGGGCCGAGTGAATGGGTCGGGTTGGGTTGTAACCGGTCATACCGGTTAAAACAGTTCCAAAACCGGTCAAACCGTCACTTTTGCCTTCCCCACACGCAGTGGCGGCGCGTGAACAGTACCCTGATGTCGGAAAATTCCTAAAAATTATTTTAAGCGATTTCGAGATACTTACAAAGATCGGTTCAAATTTTTGAACGGTGAAGAGCTCGATTTCAACGAATCAGAAACTTTGACCGCTTTACCTCCTCACTCTCCGCCGTCGACGGAGACCAAGGATGACATTGGCGAACTCGGAACGATGCAAGGAACACGATGGTGCCGGAGGTGTCGTAAATGGATGCTCGGATCGTCATGAATCGATGAAAAACTAACTGAAATAGGGTTATTACCGGTGATACTTCGGACTGAAATTAACAACGAACGGCGATGATTCATGACGAAAGGTTTGAGGGGTTTTATTCCTCGCTCGACAACGAACACGATGGTGGTTTCGGCTCGTCGATCGTAGGTCGGACGGCGAATAGATCGTAGTTGGAAGAAGGGTTATTGGAGAAGAGGAAAATGATAATCTGCAGAAAAACATACGGGAGGGGGGTTATAATTCATTCTAAAAGAAAAATGAATAAACTATGAGTTTAGCCACTGAATTTCTTGCACTTCTTAAAACGGTCTGCCAACTTTGAAATTTTATAATTTAATCCACCGTTTCTTTCAAAAAAACCAATTAAATCCACCACTTTAAAATTTCTTAAATTTAGCCCCTAAATTGGGGTGTTACAATAGAGATGAGTGAGGATATGACCTTACTCAATTATGATAAGTTACAATAGGGAGTTGTCTAGCTACCTTGATTACCATTATGTTTGTATGACATTGGTTGATGTGTGTTGAGACATTTAGCTCTATAGAAAAACTTGATAATAAAGAAGATATAATAATTTTATTGTTTGTTAATCATAAGAATCTTATGAGGTAAGATCCTATAAGACTTATGCCTTTTTTTTGACACTCTAGAAATGATGAGGACACCTGAGTTACTTGTGTGTGTGTGACGAATTTCTAATTTCAATAAGAAATATTTCAATATGTTCCAAATTAGTGTTAAGTCATTTTATTTCAGTGATAAGGAACCTCAGAACAATGATAATGCATTTCAGTATAGTGTTGAGGCACTTTAGATACTAGTCGACATAACCGCAATATTATATACTCGAAACTACACTACAGTATATTTGTTGTGATTGTATACTTGATGTATTTTATTATCGTATGATATTATTGTTACAGATCTGAAATATATATACTCATGGTGAGGCCCTTAGCTGAGGACTAAGGGAAGTATGAGGCTCATAATATAGTAATAGAATTGTTGAACCTTAAGTAGGTAACACTTAATTTTGATCATGCGTGTACCTATTGCTTATTTCTATGTATTTTAGCTTACTTACATTTATGAGATTCATATGTTGCTCTAGATTAGTGATTATACTATAGGGCTTTGTAAGCTTAGCGTTTGGATGTTTTCGTTCGCATGTTAGTATATTAAGCCGTTCTAGGAACACTATCGTAGCAAGATTTCCAACATTCTTCACAGAATACTATACAATTACTTATAGTGGAAATGTGTATTCACAGGACCCTTATTTTGTATTCAAATATGTAATTTTGAGTTGTATTATTTTTATTTAAAGATATTTACGGAGCTCCAATTTATAAAAAGGATTTTATTATTGTTCTAAACTATTGATCTTTAAATGATGGTTATGAGTATTGATTTCAAAGAAAAAAATGGCTAAGCACTTCGATAGTTCCGTGTACCACTTAGATCCTTTAGGTTTTAACCAAATTTAGATATAAGTGTTACATTTAGTGGTATCAAAGCCAAGTTGAGTTGGTCATAGGACCCAATGGTTATTTTTAATAAGCTGTCGTAAATACATGCTCATAGGTTTTGAAAGTACTGTTATAAGACTGTAATTTTGATAGTTCTTTATCTCTATAACCATTTTAATGAAATTGATGATGGCTTTGGATTCCAGACATACTTTCAATGGTAGGATGGAGAGTCGTGTATCTCATCCTTGTAATTTTAACGAAGAGTTCCTACCTAGGGTAGATGATTGCAAGGTTCCAATGTTTGTAAGAGTCATTGAGATGACTTTCTTCAAAGGTTTGACTTCCAACACTTAAAAGTGGCTTCTTTTCGTGGAGCATAGGCTACTCAACTTGCTACTTTATGTGTGACAACACCGACAGAGTTTTTGATTGAGAGACTAAGGAGGTATAAGATGATCGACTTCTACAGTTCAAGTGATGATGACCCGATTATGGTTGATAAGTGGTCGAGAGAAAACATAAGGACTTTGAGGTTGCTTCACCTTACTCCAAAGGGTAAATTAGAGTATGCCACTGTTTTGCTCATGTGTAACGTTATCGACTAGTGGCAGACTATAGAGATGGCTCTACAACATGAGACGCCAATATGGGATTAGTTTTTGAGCGAGTTTAAAGAAGAGTATATGGACGAGGCAGATATGGATGGGTTAAATAGATAGTACGATGTACGAGTACAAGAGAGATTTCCTTTTGTTGACTTGATATGCTTCAGAGTTGGTTTCAATTAAGTCCTTAATTTACATAAGGTCCCTTGAGGGGCTTCGTATAGTTATTCATGCACAGTGGTGATGTAACCCCCTAGACCCGACCTAGATGTTATTGTAACACTATAAACCTGATTGGGCCTTAAGTGCCACATTAGGCTACTGAGGCAACTCATGATTTTCAAAACCTGTTCATTTTCTTTTTAGATATGCTGAATTATATCATAATTAAAAACAAAAGCAACTGTTATAAAAACAATTTATAAAACTGGAGCTCTGTGACACATAATTTAAAATCAAAATAATATAAACTCTGATTTAATAAACTGAATACATAAGTAAGGTTCTATGAATACATATGCCCACTAAGCTATGATAAAGTACTCTGAAGAAGATCCTGGAAGTCCTGCTCCGACGGTGCTCCACGAACTGCTCATGCTACTAACATGCCAATGGAAAACATCGAAAGGCCAAGCTTACAAAGCTAGTAGTATAATAGCTAATCTAGAGCAGCATAAGGATTTCATAAACACAAGCGTGCTTAGGACATGGTACTAAGTAATAGACACATTCATGATCTATATCAAGTGCTACCTACTTATGGCTTACCTGTCCTATCACTGAAGTAGGGGTCTCATGCTTCCCTAAATCCTCTACTTAGGGTTTAGCCATGAGTACACCGCTAAAGGGTCTCTAACCCTAATATCTATATTTGATGCACATTATCTAAATGTGATACTAACACTATGGTGCATTATCTAAATGCAATACTGACTCTACTATGCATTATCTGAATGCAATACTGGCTCTACTGTCCATTATATGAATGCAATACTGACTTTTTGTGACTCCTACACTAGCTGAGGTAGGCATCATGGTGCGGCTGAGGGTTTTGCAACTCGGAGCTCACACACCCCTCTAGCCCACTAGATACTAATATATGATACACAACAACAAACATAAACTTGTGGTGGGCATCATGGTGCGGCTGAGGGTTCTACATCTCAGAGCTCACACACCCTTAAAGCATACTGATATACCATTGGGTACACTGAGGTGAGATTCAGAACTGTATCAAAAACATACAACCGCCCAACTTACTTCGTCGAGTCTTAGGGCATTTGCGCCCAGCTGACATGAAAAGTGCCTTGGCACTAACTGGTATATCCATGGACATACTGACAAATAAGACAATTGCCCTATTTCTAAAGTAACTTGGGTGTCCTGGCTATTTCTCGAGTGTCACACAAAGGCTAATTTTATGACATTGTAACTGTTATTGTTACTATTATTGTTTCTATTTCTAGTTGTTATCTTGCTCGTTTTCTCGTCTAGAACTTTAAGCAAGGGTAAATTAATCTGTTTATACTGATAATCTATATTGATCAGGTTATACGCTATTTAAGGGTATTTAAGTCATTCTCTAACTCTAGGAAATCTCTACGTGTTTTGAGACTTTACAATGATTATTGAGGTTATTATTTATTTATTGTGGTTCTGGTTGCCCCTATATATAACCCAGTTCATTTCTGGGTAGTGATACTCTATTCGCTATTACTATGTTCTCCCTTAATTCACCCTCGAACTAAAGGAATAACTGAACGTCCAACACTCTTGGTCGTTCTTGTAGTATTCGACGCTGCTATCTCATAATATGATTACTTGGTCATACCTCTCGGTACGACCTGTGCACTGATGCTCCATCTATAATTATATGTTACATGCTCATTGAAGATACTTGGATGCAATAAGCATGCTATGGTTACACTGACTGTAACCCACTCCTACAAGTTCCACTAGGCCCCTTATTCATGTCATTAACAGACTAAGTCTTATCCTTATGGACCATATGTAGCTCTTATGAACCTTAATCGGGCTGAATTTGACCATATAAGGGAGGTAGTATCGATTCTCTAGTTGTAGTATCGATACCTGTTGAAAACATTTTGATATTTTGATATAACAAATTAGGATAAATGAATTTTAAGATTTTCCAAAAAGATTTTCTAAGTATATTCGATATAATTATTCGAATATCAAAATATTACTCCAAATCTTTCAAATGTCATATTTAATGCTTACTCAAGTGTAAAATTAAGTTTTAATCTTAAAATAATTTCAAAACAATTTTACAAAGTATTTCAAACCGTTTCAAAGCCAAAAATTCCAGATTGTCCAGAGGGAAACGATTCCCCCCTGAATGGTTTTGCTCTGAGAATTCCAGTATGCTCGGAGGGAACCGATTCCCCCCCAGGGGGTACGATTCCCCCCTGTTCAACGGTCAAAATATTTGAATTTTACACTTAGGGAATCGATTCCCCATGAGGGGTACTGATTCCCCCCACGCTCCAAGGAAAAATATTAATTGTTTTCACACTTAAACGACTCCAATAACTTCATTAATGATCCCTAACGTTCAGAAGTTATTCAAGGTGTATTTAAGCAAGCTTAGAAGCCATTGATCAATAACAAGAAATATCAAGCAACTAGAATCAAGAGAGAATCAAAGAGAAAGAATCAAACCTCAAGTTTGAGCATTTCAAGCCTATTTTTCATTCAATATTCATTTTGCCTTCAAGAACACTTATTGTGCTCAATTGTATTTATTCTTGAGTCTTCTTTCTTTGTTCTATAATTGTGCAAACATATTTACCTTGTGAGGTTTTTCTTGTTAGTTTTCAAATTTGTAATCTTCTATTTGAGAAAAGAGTGTTCTCAAGAATTGGGGTATATTCTTGAGGGAGTTGTAAGGTTATCTCTTTGGCCTCAAAAGAAAGAACAAATTAGTGAATTTGTTGGAAAATCCTTAGTGTGGATAGCTAAGGTAGTGGACGTAGACTTTGGTTGATAAAATCAAACCACTCTAAATCGATGTGCAATTACTTTCAATTTTCTACAAAAGATTCCACAAAATTTTAATTGCCAATTCACCCCCTCTTGGCCGATTCTGTCAATTGATTAACTCAACAATTGGCATCAGAGCCTAACTCATTTGAAGGTTTAATCGCCTCTTGAGTCGATTCGGGAAGAGTTACATGGATAATCAAAGTCATCAATGGCCTCTACTTCAAACTTCGACTCCGGTCTCGATTCGATGCCCGTTAACAAGCCTCCTTTCTTCAATGGGGCTAACTATGCCTATTGGAAAAATAGGATGATGTACTTCATTCAAGCAAGTAACATGGGAGCATGGAATGTCGTAGAAGAAGGATAGATCAAGCCTCTCACTCATCCAAGATTGTGGAGTGAAGGAGAGACAAAAATGTTCCAACTCAACCCCAAAGCCATCCATATCATATTTTGTGCTCTTGGACCAGATGAATACGGAAGAGTTTCATCTTGTACAACCACCAAAGATATATGGGACAAACTTCAAGTCAGTCATGAAGGTACTGATGAGGTAAAGAAATCTAAAATTGGTATTCTAACGCATAGCTATGAAAATTTCAGGATGAAACCAAATGAAGATATAAAAGCTATGACGGATAGATTCTCAACGATTGTCAATGGTCTCAAATCATATGGAGAGATCATTTCAAATGAAAAGCTTGTGAGGAAGTTAGTTTACTCCCTTTCAAAATCATGGCAATCAAAGAAGACAACAATCATCGAGTCTAAGGACCTAACGTCCTTAACTCTTGAAGAAATAATCGGTTCCCTCCTCACTCATGAAATGATGGTTGAAGATGAGGTGAACCTCGATAAGATTGACGAGACACTAAAGGAGAAGGAGAAGAAGAAAAACATTGGAGTTTCTCTCAAATCCACAAAAGATTAGAGTGATTCGAATGAAGATGACGATGATGAGGAAATGACATTATTTGCCAAACGATTCAAAAAGTTGATAATGCCCAACCGAGAAAGAAAATTCAAACGTCATGAAGGCTTCAAAACTAAATCGAAGGAGAAAGACCCGATCATTTGTTACGAATGCAAAAAGCCGGGGCATGTCAAATATGATTGCCCACAATTGAAGAAAAAATGTCAATCCAAAAAGAAGCACAAGGTTCATGTAGCTACATGGAGCGATGAAGAAGGTTCCAATGAAGAGGAACAAGAAGTTGAAAACTTGTGCTTGATGGCTATCGGGGAAGATTCAAAGGTAACCTCTAACTCATTCGATTTGGATGAATTACCTTATGATGAGTTATTAGAGGATTATAATGGATTGACTTCAGATTATAAGACTCTATTTTCAAAATACAAAAATGATATTTCAAAATTGAAAAACGAAAATAGTCTTATATCCAAGACCAACAATGAGCTTGAAAGTAAGATCAAAGAATTGCAAATCAAAATTAATGATTTTGAAAAGAAAAATACTGATTTGCATAACTTACTTTCAAAAGTTCATGATGATCATCAAAAGAAGATTGATGATCTTAAAACTTCTTTTAATAAGGTTGGAACAAAAATATTTGAAAAAAGTGAGAATTCAAAATCCAATTTTGTTAAGAAAAGTTTTAGAAGTTACAATCATAGAAGTCCTCAACGAACCTTGAATGGTAAAATTATTAGGAGTATATGGGTTCCTAAAGAATTTATTACTACTAAAGATAAGGATGTCCTTTATAAATGGATACCAAAGGGGACAAGGATTTTAGAAACTAATGAATATGGAACCCAAAAGAATTTAGGTACCAAAAATTAGAAATTAATCTATGCTTGTAGGAAAAGGAGCATTGCTACAAGACACGGGAAACAAATCCAAATTCATGGTACGTTGATAGTGGATGCTCAAGACACATGACCGGGGATAAAAACTGGTTCATAGAGCTTAACGCCAAAAATAGAGGAGAAGTGACTTTTGGGGATGATTCAAAAGGTCACATTGAAGGTATAGGTAAAATATGTGAATGGATTAAAGCATAATCTCTGGAGTATTAGTCAATTATGTGATAAGGGACTCAATGTCATATTTGAAACTAATGGTTGTAAAGTCATTGACATTGCATCTAATAGGATTATGCTTGTTGGTCATAGAATAGGAAACATATACATGGTGCATTTAGACTCTATAGAAATGACTAATTTATGCCTAGTTGCTAAGGATGAGCATGATAGTTGGTTATGGCATAGTAGACTAGGACATGCTAGCATGAGTGTTTTGCAACGGTTAGTTCAAGGAGAATTGGTTCGAGGGCTGCCTAAACTAAAATTTGGTAATGATAAAATCTGTGATGCTTGTGCTAAAGGAAAACAAAAGCGAATTTCTTTTAAATCCATTAATGATGTGTCAACTAGTAAAGTATTACAATTGATCCATATAGATCTTTTTGGGCCAACTAGGACTACTAGCTTGGGTGGAAAACAATATGCATTTGTCTTGGTAGATGACTATTCTAGATATACTTGGGTTCTATTCTTAAGTACTAAAGATGAAGCATTAGAAAATTTCATCACATTTTCAAAAGTAATACAAAACGAAAAAGGTTACTCTATCACTAGTGTTAGAAGTGATCATGGTACTGAATTTGAAAATCTTGGATTTAATGAGTTTTGTAATTCTAATGGTATTAGCCATAATTTTTCAACACCTAGAACCCCTCAACAAAATGGAGTTGTTGAGAGGAAAAATCAAACTTTAGAAGAAATGGCTAGAACCATGCTTTGTGAAAATAATTTGCCAAAATATTTTTGGGCGGAAGCCACAAATATTGCTTGTTATGTTGTAAATTGAGTAATGATTAGGCCAATTTTAAAGAAAACTCCATATGAAATTTTCAAAAATAAAAGGCCTAACATTAGCTATTTTCATCCTTTTGGATGTAAATGTTTTGTTTTAAACAACGGTAAAGAAAACCTTGACAAATTTTATGCTAAAGGTGATGAAGGAATTTTTCTGGGTTACTCCTTAAATTCTAAAGCTTACCGAGTATTTAATAAAAGAACTTTGGTTGTAGAAGAGTCTATACATGTTGTTTTCGATGATAATCTCCTTTCGAGGAAGGATTCTTGTTTGAATAATGATGTAGGTATTATAAATACAAATGACGTTAGACATGACGTTGGAGAATCATCATCAAAGGAAGAAGCAAAAGATGAGGAAACTCATGATCCTCTTGAGAATCCAACCATTGAAGAAAGGGAAGTATCTTATCCAAGAGAGTACAACTATGTCAAGGATGGTGAGATTATAGGTGATCCATCCAAAGGGGTAACAACTCGATCTTCTCTTAGAAATATTTGTAATTATGTTGCATTTATTTCATGCATAGAGCCTAAGAATATTAAAGAAGCATTAAATGATGAACATTGGATTATGGCTATTCAAGAAGAGTTAAATTAATTTGAGAGAAGTAAAGTATGAACATTAGTTGAAAGGCCTAGTAATAAATTTACTGTAGGTACTAGATGGGTATTTAGGAATAAGCTTGATGAGAGTGGTAATATAGTGAGAAACAAGGCTAGACTTGTTGCTCAAGGGTATACTCAAGAAGAGGGCATAGACTATGATGAAACATACGCTCCCGTAGCTAGGATGGAAGCAATTAGAATGTTATTAGCATTTGCATGTTTTCATGAATTTAAACTATATCAAATGGTTGTTAAAAGTGCATTTTTAAATGATTTTATAAAAGAAGAAGTGTATGTGGAACAACCTCCAGTTTTGAAGATTCAAAATTTCTGGATCATGTTTTTAAATTGACAAAAGCACTTTATGGTTTAAAACAAGCTCCTAGAGCTTGGTATGAAAGATTGTCAAATTTTTTAATTAAAAAAGGTTTTTCAAAAGGGAAGGTTGACACTACATTGTTTTTAAAGCATAAAGGTAAAGATTTATTAGTAGTTCAAATTTATGTTGATGATATAATATTTGGTTCTACTAATGATGTTATTTGCCAATAAATTTTTAAGCTAATGCAAAGCAAATTCGAAATGAGCATGATGGGGGAGCTCTTATTTTTCTTGGGACTCCAAATCAAGCAAAGAAAAGATGACATCTTCATTAATCAAGCTAAGTATGTCAAAGATATGCTCAAAAAGTTTGGACTGGAAAATGGGAAACCTCATGACACTCCAATGAGCTATTCTACAAATCTTGACTTGGATGAAGGAGGTAAATGTGTGGATGTTAAATTATATAGGTCAATGATTGGTTCTTTTCTCTATCTAACTGCAAGTAGGCCATACATTATGTTTAGTGTTTGCTTATGTGCTAGATTTCAATCATGTCCTAAGGAATCACATTTACTAGCTGTTAAGAGAATCTTTAGATACCTTAATGACACTCCTAGTTTAGGACTTGTGTATCCTAGAGACTCTAGGTTTAGCTTGTATGCCTTTTCTGATTCGGATTATGGAGGATGCAAATTAGATAGGAAAAGCACCTCCGGTACTTACCAATTCCTTGGAAATATGCTGATTTCTTGGTTTTCAAAGAAACAAAATTTTGTTGCATTATCTACCACTGAAGCCGAATACATTTCAGCCAGTAGTTGTTGTGCACAAGTTTTATGGATGAAACAACAACTTTTTGATTATGGAATTGAAGTAGCTACCATTCCTATCAAGTGTGACAATACTAGTGCTATTTGTCTCACTAAAAATCCCATCCAACACTCTAGAACTAAGCATATTGAAATAAGACATCATTTCATTAGAGACCATGTCACTAAGGAAGATGTAGTTCAAGAATTCGTTGATACTTTGCATCAATTAGCGGATATCTTTACAAAACCTTTAGACAATGAACGTTTTTGGACATTTAGGAGAGAACTAGGTTTAACTGACCTATCTTCACTTAGTGTTTAAAATAATTTTAGCACTTTTAAGAATAAATGAAAAATGCATATAATTGTATTTTTGATTGCATTCTTTTCTATTAGTTAGGGGGAGTTTATGATTCTTTGTGAAAAATTGATTTTATGTTCAAATAAATTTTAATGATAAATTTGATTGTTTGAAAATAGTTAATTTTCGAAATATGAGTTGCTAATACCACTAGGATTAATTATTTTAGCACTATTGGATGTTTAAAATACAGGTTTTTAAATATTTGGCAGAGGGAATCGATACCCCCATAAGGGAACCGATTCCCCCTTTGAATGAGAACCGATTCCCCCTGTAGGGGAATCATTACCCCCCTGGGGTTCTGGTTTTAACACGGGTAGAACCCAATATTTGCTCAAACCCTCTCTTCTTTTTTAAACGTTGTTCATCCTATCTTTCTCTCTAAATCTCCATTTTTTTCCAAAATCAGCAAATACAAGTCAGAATTAGATCGTTCTTCAACTTCTAATCCTTGCAAATAACATCACATTCTCATAAAATCCAAATTTTCAAGGTAATATTTCAAAACCTCTATTTCATTGATTTTTGAACTTAGGACTAGTTTTGATTAGTTCTAAGATGAACATTACATCAGGCATTGGTTATATGATGATTTTACAACCAATTTTGTCAAAAACACTCAATTTTTTAAAACTATCTATAAATTTCGAAATAAAAAAAATCGAAATTGTTGTTTTAATTGATGTTTTTGATTCAATTATGTTTTCAGAAAAACTATACGTATTAAGATTTTCAAACATTATTTTCCAAATAGTTTTTCAAAACATTGTCCTTTAGGATTCGGTTTCGAGAACCTTGAAATATTAAGGACTTATTTGAGATTTGGGTTTGATTATACTTCATACACGTGTTTAAGTTTGCAGGTTACATATTCTATTCTGATTCTTAAACCATGTCAAATCCTAAATGACCTAGGACATTATCTAGTAGCTCAAGTCAAAATCGACCTCTTATTCCTCCACCCAATCCAAATAACCCAAATATGACCATTATGAACTCTTGTTTCAACGTACTGGTTATGGATAAGATCTATACCGTATGTACCATACTTGTTTTGAGTCATACAAAATTCGGGAAGAACGTATCCCTTCGATCCAAGCTATAGAAGATATGAACTTCCAATATCTTCCTACTCTTAAATCCTAGAAGTTTGATAAACTCTTTAAACTCAAACCTTTGGTTTATCATCAATTAGTCCTCATTTTTCTATTCCAATGTGGTATGTGTCCAAAACGAGTGTCGATCTGAAACTATAGGAATTCAATCCTATCTTTTAGGACAATTCATTTTTATTTACTCCGGCACAATCGCTACCCATTTTGGACTAGATAACTCAGGTTTAATGAAAAAGAGACTGTGGATTCACCCTATAAGTCTAAGGATAATGAGAGTACCCTAAGAACTCATCGTGATAGATTCCTTCATTATTTGATCTCTTGGTGGTTTAGACCATCCAGAGGTAGGTACTCTTCCCTTAGGAACATAGATATATGGTGGATATATTGTATCCAACATAAAAAGAAGATTAATCTACCACAAACCATCTTTAGTGAGTTTCCATAAACACTATTCCTTCCAATAATATAGAAACCTTGGTTTATGATTGTCTCCTTAGTAATTTGTTTATCAAACTTGATCTTAGGGTCTCTTCTGATATTCCTATTCCTCTTCAAAACCAAATCAATCTTACTTCCTTGAAGAAAGCAAGATGGAAAAAGGATAAGGAAACAGTCCAATGGATTTATCAACCCGAACTCAAAACTTTGAATTGTGAAACATTTTGATGTTCATGGATTGTTTTATTTTGGATGTTTGAATTTGATGGATAATTGGATATTTGAACTTACATGCTTATATATTTGGTTTGGTTTTAACTTTCATTTTGAGGTTAATGTTTATTTTTGCATCATTTACATATTAGTTGCATTATGCCAATTTTTGCCATTTCACATTGTTTATGAATATTGAATTATGGAACTAAAGTCTAATCTTTCTCTTGATTATGATCTTAGCAGCTTACACTATATTTAGTTATCAATTGGCTAATTTTTTTTTTCAAAAACTTGTTTAAAATCTTTTAAAGGTCTTTTTGATTTAACAAAAAGGGGGAGAAATATTAAAGTGATTTTTAAAGGGAAGAAGTGTTAGAGTAAGGGGGAGTAATTTCAAAACTAGATTTCAAAATCTTAAAATTACTAAAATGTTTTGTTATATCAAAAAGGGGGAGATTGTTGAAAACATTTTGATATTTAGATATAACAAATTAAGATAAATGAATTTTACGATTTTCCAAAAAGATTTTCTAAGTATATTCGATATAATTATTCGAATATCAAAATATTACTCCAAATCTTTCAAATGTCATTTTTAATCCTTACTCAAGTGTAAAATTAAGTTTTAATCTTAAAATAATTTCAAAACAATTTTACAAAGTATTTCAAACCATTTCAAAGCCAAAAATTCCAGATTGTCCAGAGGGAACCGATTCCCCCTGAATGGTTTGGCTCCGAGAATTCCAGTATGCTCAGAGGGAATCGATTCCCCCCCAGGGGTACCGATTCCCCCCTGTTCAACGGTCGAAATATTTGAATTTTACACTTAGGGAACTGATTCCCCATGAGGGGTACCGATTCCCCCCACGCTCCAAGTAGAAATATTAATTGTTTTCACACTTAAACGGCTCCAATAACTTCATTAATGATCCCCAACGTTCAGAAGTGATTCAAGGTGTATTTAAGCAATCTTAGAAGCCATTGATCAATAACAAGAAACATCAAGCAACTTGAATCAAGAGAGAATCAAAGAGAAAGCATCAAACCTCAAGTTTGAGCATTTCAAGCCTATTTTTCATTCAATTTTCATTTTTCTTTCAAGAACACTTATTGTGCTCAATTGTATTTATTCTTGAGTGTTCTTTATTTGTTCTAGAATTGTGCAAACATATTTGCCTTGTGAGGTTTTTCTTGTGAGTTTGCAAATTTGTAATCTTCTCTTTGAGAAAAGAGTGTTCTCAAGAGTTGGGGTATATTCTTGAGGGAGTTGTAAGGTTATCTCTTTGGCCTCAAAAGAAAGAAAAAATTAGTGAATTTGTTGGAAAATCCTTAGTGTGGATAGCTAAGGTAGTGGATGTAGACTTTGGTTGATAAAGTCGAACCACTCTAAATCGCTGTGCAATTAATTTCAATTTTCTGCAAAAGCTTCCACAAAATTTTAATTGCCAATTCACCCCCTCTTGGCCGATTCCGTCAATCGATTAACTCAACAATACCCTAGGGTCAAGTATCGATACCCCTATAAGTATCAGTACGAAAAATGCATTATGTTTTGAAAATGGGGCCTCAGTATCGATACTGCTACCCCGAGTATCAATATTGCATGGACAATATCGATACTCACCCTAAAAGTATCGATACTCCACTATGAAAATACTAATTTTAGCCCCAATTCAACTAGTATCTATACTGTTCATTCAATATCGATACTCAAAACCTGAAACTAATATTTAAGCTTGGTAAAACACCCAAAATCATCCTAAATGACTTGGGTTAGTTTATAATCTTGTTTTGAAGTTTTAGTAAGTTATTTAGAGTCTTAAGTTGTCTTAAAAATATATTATTAAGACCTAAAACGTGATTTAATTATGAAATCAAAGGTAAACCCTAAACATTCTCAAATATCCAAATCTTAACAATTTTTGAAATTTATGAAAACATAATACTCAAAGGATTAGAAATACACTACCTTGGCGATTGAATACCTACTGAAGGCTTAGCCTTTCTATCAATGAAGTAGGGGTCTTATGCTTCCGTAAATCCTCTGCTTAGGGTTTAGCCACGAGTACACTGCTAAAGGGTCTTTAACCCTAATCTCTATATCTAATGCACATTATCTAAATACAATACAAATGATCCGATATATTATCTGAATCCAATACCGACTCTACTGTGCATTATCTTAATGAAATACTGGTTCTACTATGAATTATATGAATGTAATATTGACTTTGTTGTGACCTATACACTAGCTGAGGTAGTCATCATGGTGGGATTGAGGGTCCTACATCTCGGAGCTTACACAACACTCTAGCCTGTCGGAAACTAATATATGACACAACAACAAATATAAACCTTGGCAAGCATCATGGTGCGACTGAGGGTTTTGCATCTCGGAGCTCACACACCCCTCAAGCATACTGGTATACACTCTGGTACACTGGGGGTCATATCTAAACTACATCAGAAATGTACATCCGACCAACTTACTTCGTCGAGTCTTGGGGCATTTGCACCCAATCAGAAAGAGAAGTGTTGATCCCTTGCAAATGTATATGCTAAGGCAAGCAATTCTGTGCAAGTATACACAATCGATGCAAGTAATATAGTAGTGAGTGAGTTATCGTCTCCTCAGGTATTGGTTTAGAAATTTATCCTCACCACAACTAGAACTAGTTGTCACACACTAAGTCCTACTATCTTGTCAAACTAAAAAGCTATTATTAATAAAGTACGGAAATAGTATAATATATGATTGCAAAAAAGTTTGGTCGAGGCAAAATAAATATGCAGACTACTAAAAAAAACAAAGCAAAGACAAGTGCGGATTCAAATATAATTCAAACAACCTCACATATTCAGACTTATCACAGAGCACTTATGTTAATATTTTGTATTGAAAACAATTACTCTAAGTCTCAAATGAATTATTATGACTTGCTTAAGCTGCCCGACAGGATTACTAGGGATTCTAGACGGTTTAATGGCAATACTACTCAGCGTTAACTATAACCCTTGGTTTGTCAGACAGTTGTTGTAGCAATACCTCTCAGCGTGAACTATAGGCATTGCCTATCCTACTCTAGCGTCTATCCGTTTTAGTCGATTGAAACCATCTCCTTATCACTAAGGTATACAAGTTATAACTTCACCATCCCGGATTCATTCAATTGTTCATGTAGATCTATCTTAATTCTCTCGAATCTAAGAATCACTATCTAGACAAAATGCTATCTTTCGATGCTCTTATATTGCCAAGAAATATTTTACCAAAACCCCAGGCGATATCTTGATGATCTTATAGTGTCAAGGTAAACTATTTAAACAATGAAGAAGACAATCATGAGCAAAAACATAATTCATCATTCATAAACAGAAAATAATTATCTAGGCAACACAAAGATTAACACCAAGTAAGATAGTCATGATGTTGTTAAAAATCGTCTAAGATTCAACGTTTAATACAACCCCAAATATATAAAGAGATTAAGAACAAAGAAAGAACGACTCCCAAAACTGGGGGTGCTATCGTGAAAAGTTTGATCAACGCCGTACTTGCCTTGGTGATCAACCCTCTCGAGACTTGAACACCGCTCTACTACAGTATGGCTATGGAGGACACCAAAAAAGGTTGGTTGGTGAACGGTGAGAAAGCACTGCAGTTGCTCGCTTATGCCTTAGGTAAAGCTCTTCTCTTTTCTTCCTTGCCTCCCTTTTTTTGCGGCTACGACTGGTTATTTATAGGGAAGAATCTACTAGGGTTTTGCATGATTTGGAGATTCCTTAAATAACTGTAGCTCTCTTATTCAGGCTTAAAAAGGAAAGACGGCTGTCAGAATATTTACGGCTTGCTTGCATGTGAAGGAGGTCATCCAGCTAACGTGTGACATAGGCGGTTTCGTCATACCCGCTTCAGACTCTTCAGATAAACATTGCGTCAGTAAGATAAATCTGCTCCCTACGTTCTTCTCTGTTCCATAGGCCCTTGCAAATTATGTTGTCACGATTGAAATGTTCTTCCTCTATAAGTTTCCTGCACATACAAAGTCTACACAACCCTTTCTCCTCAGCAGCATCAGTTAAACCAAATAAATATTGTTGAAGCAAAACTTATCCACCACAAACTAATACAACCTACTTGCAACTAAAATGCTATGCATACTTTGTTTAGACGAGCAATAACTTAAGTGAAAAGACTAGAAATTGAGTCTTTTTACGAAGTTATCACATCCCCAAACTTAAGCTATTGCTTCTCCTAAAGCAATGCATAATAGCTAGAAGAAAATTAAAATGGTCATGGCAAAGCAGTGTTAAGAGAATCATATGGTTTGAGATTTCAACCCTCAGGAAAAATAGTTTGCCTCAACATGTTCGACCGACATATCAATCAAGTTCCTTCTCTAGTCCGGATTCCTTGATATTGTGTGTGCGTGATTGTCACCAGTCTATGCATAAAGGTAAGTAGAAAACTTAAAGTAATCGCTTCTGGTTTGTCAAGGCATCAAATTATTTTTCAGGCTTAGTTTATTCTCCTAGTTGTTTATCAACCTTTTATTTTATAATTTTTTTCATAGGGGAGTCAGCACATCACACCTACCATCCCACACTCTAGGTGAAAGGGAGCATACCTTCCTCCCCCAAGCTAGTCGAGCATAATCATCCTGTGATTACTTTCATTCACTTATATGCCTTGGCTACTCTTAATTTCTTATGGAGTTTTCTGTTTATGCCTTTGCATAGAGGAATGTCCCTTTTATTTTTCAAGTTTTAAACATTAGGTAGTTCACCTTACCCTTAAAATATTTTGGAAGTCTCAGCAAGCAGAAAGTTCTTTCCTAAAAATTTTACAAATTACCTTAAGCAGTGCTAGCCTACAATCGTGTCTTTAAAATTTCAAATAATCAGGCCTAAGGTTGGTTCTCTTCTTTAGACACTCTTAACAGTAGTTCTGGCCTACGCAATCAAATTATACATTCATCATCGGGCATCCTTAATTCATTCTAAACAATAATCTTAACATGCTTATATCATGACAACGAAAATTTTCAACCAATTAGCATCAATTTCTTTTTTTAACAAAGTATTTCAAAATTTCACACAATACCTCCCCCAAACTCGAGTGATACATTGTTCTCAATGCATGAGAACGAAAACTACATGACACTATATGCAACTGCGAAAAGTAAAAAAAATTAAAATGTAAACTTACTATGGTGGGGTGGCTTGACTGGACGCCCTCGAGTCTACTGCTGCTATTGTCGAGGGTGATGGCTGACGTATATGACCTGTGTTCACTTGATGCGCTTCTTGCTGGTCGAGGCTCGTGCTAGAGTTGGTTGCTCGGTGGTAGGAGTCGGTTATGCAGAAACTGGTGCTGGACTTTGAGCTGATTCTGGGATTGACATTGCTTGATTGACAGGGGACTGAATGGGACCACACTTGGGTTGCTTTGGGCTGGGGTGAAAGCTTCATCGAAGAAGAAGTTAGGTGGGCTTTCTTGACTGCTCTTGGAGGTTGAGAAAGATGAGGAGCTAAGGAACTCTTCGGTGTCACCCTGGCGTTCCTCTGGGATAGGCGAGACATGGGTTTCCAGTGGTGGTACGTCTGTGGGTACTTCTAGAGGGACCTTTGGGGGGGTATTTGATGTCGAGACGTGGAATGTGCTACCGCCAACATTGTATTTGAGGATAACGTTGGGCAAGGGCGGCATGTTGGTAGTTGTGACCGGGAGTAACTCCTTGAAAAGGCGTTGAGTTGCACGTCCCTTTCCTTGAAATACTCAAAGAAGATCTCCATGTGATCCTCTAGGCTCCCTATCTTATCGCGCATTTCTCACATGTACACAACCACTGTGGCCATTATGGCCGCTGCAATAGATTTTGCTTCCCTCTCCAAACCTTCCTGTAGGGGTTGTCATCGAAACTCATCAGCTCAAGTACTTTCTTCTTGGTGATACTCTCCTTGGATTTAATAAAATCCTTAAAGGGCTCCTCGGGGACTTTCTTTTTACTGCATAGGGTTATTATCAAGTTAGGAAACAATAAATTACCCCGGTTTCTTTTGGTACACTCGTGGATTTGCTCGAAGATGAGTTCTCCAACATTAATCTTCCTCCAGTATATTATCAAGTGCAAAATCATCAATCTTTTCACATGCACAGTTGTGTTGTGAGATGTTGGCATTAGTTTTCCCTTGGGAAAATGGTTCCACAATTTCACGATCGATTTAAGTGCTCGACGATTGACTTTCTTCCTTGTTGGGGTATTCCCTTTGAACTTAGCCCACCCGAAGTATAAATCTTCTAGAACTCCACTGTATGTTTCCTGGTCTGCCTCAACCATATATTTCTTGTGTTGCTCCTCCACTTTCCCTAACTTAAAGTATATATTAAGTGCTAAAGGGGACAATTGAAGGAGCTTTCCTTGGACATAAACCATGTGGTTGGACAGGTCTTCGAGATGGGCGTAGAACTCCCTCACCATCACTGGTGCTACGACCTTGGGATATCAAGCGAACTTCTCCCAGTTATTCTTCTTTATTACATCCATTACCTCCAGTCCAAACAATTCTTCATCCTCTGCTAGAAAGACAAACCCATCTTTCAAATACACTTGTCGTTTTTAGAGGATTTTGAATCGTGCTTCTGCTTCGGCTGTTTGGAAGCGCTCAAAGTTATGTGTTGAGGCTGGGGTTTTCCTTGATCTGGCCTTGGTACTTGGTTGGTGTGGTTAAATCAATGGTGGCGATGGTGAAGATTTTGTTAAGAGAAAGAAAAAGTTTATTGCTTGGTAGAGAGAGAGTGAGGCACGATGAAGAAGGAGTTAGCAGTTTTTTTGGAAAGTAATGGGAAGTTTCGGGTAAATTTGTCCTTACACGAGGGGAAAATATTTTGCATTAAATGTTGGATATGTGATTGGACGTAAAGTTGGGGAAAATATTTCTTTCCCTCTTTAATTCTACCGCCTAAACTCTTACCCTAGGGTTTCCTTTCTTTTCATGCATGTGTAATTTCCCATGCTGCCACGTGTATTCTGCATGCCTATAAATAATAAAGAAAATTAAACTAAACGGATAATAAAAGCATAAAATAACTAAATTTATTTATGTACATAATTTAAATTTTTGTTGCATAGGTAACGAATAGTGTTCAAGTAAGTAAAGCAAACTCTTGGGCATCATGTGGTATTGATGCCGATTTATCGTGCATGACTGGGGCTCCTTTGTACTCCTTTAACTTTTGCCTGTTCACCTTGAAGATGGAACCATGGTTTTGGTTCTAGATTTCTATTACTCCATTGTTGTGGACTTGATGTACGATGAATGGTCCTAACCATCATGATTTTAGCTTGCATGGGAATAGCTTGAGACGTGAATTGTAGAGCAGTACTTTTGTCAAGAATAAAATTGCCTAGGCAACATTTTTTTGTCATGCCATCGTTTTGTTTTCTCTTTGTATAGGTGGGCATTTTCGTATGCGTGTGCTCTGAATTCATCAATCCTTTTGAGTTACAAGAGTCTTCTTTCTCTAACAAGCTGAGCATCCATGTTTAACTTTTTGATGGCCGATTAGGCTTTATGTTCAAGTTTAACAGGCATATGTCATTCTTTTCCGTAGACCAATTTGAACGGCGACATTCCTAGCGGTGTCTTGAATGCTGTGCAATAAACCCATAATGCTTCATCTAGCTTCGGTGACCAGTCCTTTAGACTTGGGTTGACCACTTTCTCAAGGATCTATTTGATTTCCCGGTTAAACACTTCGACTTGTCCATTAGTCTGAGGGTGGTACGCCATGTCAATCCTATGTCGTACTCTATATTATTTCAGTGCATTGGCAATTAATTTATTGTCAAAATGTGTGTCCTCATCGCTAATGACAGCTCTTGGTGTTCCGAATTACGTGAATATATTTTTGTGTAAAAATTTCAACACTGTCTTGGAATCATTTTTAGGTGTTGCAATGGATTCGACCTATTTGGATACATAATCCACTGCCAAGAGAATGTACAAATCTCCAAATCATATGGGAAATGGTCCTATAAAGTCTAGTCCCCATACATCGAAGAGTTCAATTTCCAGAATATTTTTCCATGGCATCTGATGCCATTTTGTTATGTTCCCTGTCCGTTGGCATCTATCATATGACTTGTAGAATTCATGCGCATCTTTGAACAAGGTTGGCCAATAGAATCTAGACTAAAGCACTTTCACCGCTGTTCTCATTCCACCAAAGTTCCCTCCATACGGTGACGAGTAACATTGGTGTAGAATATCTTTCTGCTCTTCTTCTGGAATGCATCTTCGGATTAATTGATCTCTATACTACTTGAATAAAAATGGTTTATCCCAGTAGTAATGTCGCACATCATGTCGAAACTTCTTTCGGCCCTGGCTAGATAAATCAGGAGGAACAATACCACTAACAAGAAAGTTTACTATATCGACATACCATGACACATATGTGACAAATAATTTTTTCTCTCGAAATGCCATCTCTGGTTTTCTTTGATCTTTGAATGCATCATGGAGTGATCTTATTACAAGGAGCGTTTTTGAGTCATTTTTCGTTCTTTACTTCTTTCCTTCTTTTTAGGGTTGTCTTACTAAATAGTATATCAACAGCTGTTACAGGAGCACACTAAAAGGATGAACCTGGTGAAGGTAAAAGACGTTCTTTTGCTGATTTTCTCATCAGGGAAATCCTCTTGAATTTCTATTATGTCATGACAATCAGATTTGTTATCTAGCCTAGACAAATGGTCTACTACTTGATTTTCTATACCCTTTCTATCATTGATCTCTAAATCGAACTCTTGTAGTATTAATATCCATTGAATTAGCCTAGGCTTTGCATCTTTTTTATTGATCAAATATTTAATGGCAGAATGATATGTATGTACAATTACCTTAGTGCCTATTAAATATGGCCTAAACTTATCAAATGCAAATACAACTGCTAAGAGTTCTTTTTCAGTGGCGGTATAATTTACTTGTGCATCATTAAGAGTAAGGCTCGTATAGTAGAAGACATGAAAGATTTTACTTTTTCGTTACCCTAGCACTGCTCTGACTATATAGTCACTAGCATCGCACATGAGCTCAAAAGGTTCGTTCCAGTCTAGTGGGATAACAATTGGTGCTGTCGAGAGTTTCTTCTTCAAATTGTAGAATCCTACATGTCCTAGGAAACTGCGTACACCTCTCACGTTGGTGGGTGGGGGAAGGTTTGCAATTACGTCCACCTTGTCTTTATCAACTTTAATGCCTCAACATGAAATTTTGTAACCCAACTCTATTCCCTCGTTTACCATAAACTGGCATTTCTCCCAATTTTGTACTAGGTTGGCTTCTTTACATCGTTTAAGTACCTTGGATAAATTGTCGAGACATCGATTAAAATCATCACCAGAGACGAAGAAGTCATCTATAAATATTTCCATACATTCTTCCACCATATCTGAAAAGATTGCCATCATGCATCTTTAGAAGGTAGTTGGAGCATTACACAGCCCAAACGAAATTGTCTAAATGCATAGTACCATAAGGGAATGTGAAAGTGGTTTTCTCTTGATCCTCAGGTGCTATGACTATTTGATTATATCCTGAGTATCCATCGAGGTAGCAATATAATGCTTTTCTCGCTAACCTATCAAGCATTTGATCGATAAAAGGGAGGGGAAAATGGTCTTTATTTGTGGCTTTATTAAGCTTCCTGTAATCCATACATATGCGCTAGCCTGTGACTTTTCTGGTGGTGAGGAGCTCGTCATGTTCGCTTTTAACCACGTTCACACCACCCTTCTTTGGCACACACTGTACTGGGCTGACCCATGAACTATCGGATATAGGATAAATCACTCTCACATCTAGCCATTTTATAATTTCTTTCATGACTACCTTCTTTATGATTGGATTGAGTCTTCTTTGGGGTTCCACTGAAGGACTATGGCTACTTTCTAGATTGATCTTGTGCATGCATATGGTCGGACTAATTCCCTTCAAGTCAGCCATTGTCTATCATAGGGTCTTTTTGTACTGTGACAAAACATTCAATAAACTATTCTCCTGTTTGGAGGTTAGATTGGTAAAGATTATTACTGGTAAAGTTTCATCAACTCCTAGGTATGCATAATTCAAATGTGATGGTAAAGTTTTAAGTTTCAGTTTCGGTTCCTGTTGTTAAGATGACTCTGGAGAGTTAACTTCATCATAATCTAAGGGTTTGAATCTTATACCTGATTTATTATGAAGAAGCATCGGTTGGTTCTTTGTCTTTTCTCCATATCTTGTATTGTTGTCATTTTTAGGGCACTCATTGTTCAGATTTCTGTTGTCAGGGCCATAATTCTCAAAGTCGTCTTCTGAAAATAATTCGCTTGGGTCAAAATTATTTTGTTCATGCATCTCGGTTGTAGGGTCATGGTACAAAGCACTGTATTCGTCGAGCGTTAGAGATTCACCGCGTCTAAGGATTGTCTTTTCTTCTACTTTGTTAATGCATTGGAATTCCTCTGAAGCATCCAAATATTTCATAGAGTTGAATACATTGATGGTAATGCTTTGCTCTTCTACCCGCATTGTGAATTCTCCCTTTTCACAATATATTAGGATTCTTCCAGTGGCTAAGAAGGGTCATCCTAGAATGATCAGTGCATTTTCATCAGCTTCGTAATCCAAGTTTAGGAAATCAATTGTAAATATGAATTTGTCCACCTTTACTATAACGTCTTCTATTCTTCCCTCAGGCTGCACATAAGATCGATCGGCTAGCTGTAGGATGACTGAGGTTGGACAGACGTGATACCCTTCTAGTTTCATAAATATGGATTTTGGTATCAATTTTACACTTGATCCCAAATCAACAAGATCTTATCCTACAAATTCATTACTGTTTGAGCATGGTATTATAAAATAGCCAGAGTTTTTTTGTTTTGGTGGGAGTTTGCTTATTGCCGAACATATTTTTGTTGCCATGACAACATGTTCTACCTTCTTTTTCTTTGTAATGATATCCTTGTGAAACTTGGCATAGGAAGGCATTTGCTCGATAGCTTCAAGTAGGGGCACATTGATATATAGCTAGTCCATAACATCAACAAATTTCTTGAACTGGATGTCGTTATTATGCTTCTACAATCGTTGAGGGAATGGTGGAGGAGGTCTCACATCATCTGCTGTTGGTGTTGAGAAATTTCTGGCCTTGGCCATGAATTTCTCATTATCTAGACGATGTTTTTTTGAGCCTTCATTAATTTCCTTCTCTTCAGGCGATTCATCTCTTTCCTCATTTTCAGCTCAATTCTTTGGTTATATTATGCCATGACGAGGACTGTTTAGGTGTTCTTCCCTAAACTTGTCATTTTGGTTGACCTATTTTTTGCTCCTTAATGTGAATACACTGCATTGCTGCTTTCTATGATACTTAGTGATCTCAGTATCACTAGGGAGATTTCCTTGTGGGCTAGAATGTAATGTTGTAGCAATTTGTCCCATTTGAGTCTCCAATGCTCTTGGAGGTGAACTATGTCTTAGCAAAAGTGTGACTTGGCTTTGTAGCAAAATTCCTTGATTCTTAATTATTGTAGAGAGTTCGTGCATCAAGGTCTTTGTTGAATCCATGAAATATTTTGTCGAGGCCAAAAATTCCTGCAATGATAATTCCAAGGAATTAGTATTGGAATTAATGTTTGAGGAAGAAGCTATACCTTTATTGTTTTGACAGGGCAGCTAATGATGCTGATTCTAGAAATGTTGCTGGTCTGAATTCTTCTGCTGTGGCTTGTAATTTGCTGCTTGACTATTACTGTTCCCTTGATTGCTCAACGAAAAATTCAGGTGTTGTCTCCAACCAGGATTGTACATGTTTGAATATGGGTTATTATTGCTCCGATTGTAATTGCCCACAAAATTAGTTAACTCATTATTTTCTAGACATTCACTCTCATGATGGTTGCCGTGACAAAACATGCATGCATTATTGGTCACCTTGACTTCTCTTATCTTATTAGGACGTTGCAAATTTTGCAACATATTAGTTATGGCAGAAAGTTGGGCAGCTACCGAGTCTTTTCCTCATGAGCTCCAGTTGTTTTTCTGTCGATTCCCAATCTTGTTTTTGGGAATTAATAATCATTATTTTATATCATGTCGAGGATGTCAAAGGCTTCCTCGGGTCATTTGTCAATTAAGGTTCCATTTGTTGAGGCATCTAACATCATTCGAGTTGGTGCATTAACTCCATTGTAAAACATCACTACTTGCGTCCAGTCATGAAATCCATGGTTGACACATTTGTGAAGCAGACTTTTGTACCTATCCCAACATTCGTACATTGATTCATCATCTCCTTGGCGAAAACTTGCAATGTCATTGCGAAGTTGTGTATTCATATTGGGCGAATTATATCGAAGTAAGAAACTTTTGCATAAATCTTCCCATGACTCCATTGAGCCGGAAGGAACTCCGCTGAGCCAGGCTCTTGCTCTATCGCGTAGGGAGTAAGGGAAAAGTTTTAGTTTAAGCACATCTTCATGTACTCCTTGTTATCCAAACGAGTCGCATACTTCAAGGAAACCAAAAATATGTTGTCTAGCATCCTTATTGGGTGAACCACTGAATTGGCCAATAGAGTTTAGCCTATTAAACATCATCAGTTTGAGTTCAAAATGAGTTGCTTGTATCTCAGGTGCCACTATGCCTGGATTGAGGTCATCGAGAATTGGGTTCAAATGATCTCGTATTACTCTTGGTCTTGCAACTTGCAGATTGATTGATATATCAGGTCCTAGATCTCCCATGTTGTCTTGCATTTGAAGTTGGTTGAATTGTTCTCTGGTTCTTTGGGCACGAAGCCTTTGTCTGAACGATTGTTTAACTTCAGGTTCGAATGGTTCCAAAGGTTTACCAGTCGATCTTAGGGTCATGCAATAATAAAACCTACAAAAGAAAGTAATAAACTATATTAGACTAGATAAATATAGGGTGACATGAAAAACTTGTTATGGCGAATAAAAATTTTGTCAGTTGCCAATCCCCGACAATGGGCCAAAAAATTGATCGCTTGTAAATGTATATGCTAAGGCAAGCAATTCTGTGCAAGTATACAGAATCGATGCAAATAATATAGTAGTGATGAGTTATCGTCTCCTCAGGGATTGGTTTAGAAATTTATCCTCACCCCAACTAGAACTAGTTGTCACACACTAAGTCCTACTATCTTGTCAAACTAAAAAGCTGTTACTAATAAAGAAAGAAAATAGTATAATGTATGATTGCAGAAAAGTTTGGTTGAGGCAAAATAAATATGTAGACTACTAAAACAAACAAAGCAAAGACAAGTGCGAATTCGAATATAATTCAAACAACCTCACATATTCAGACTTATCACAGAGCACTTATGCTAATTTTTTGTATTGACAACAATTACTCTAAGTCTCAAATGAATTATTATGACTTGCTTAAGCTGCCCGACAGGATTACTAGGTATTCTAGACGGTTGCTATGGTAATACCACTCAGTGTTAACTACAACCCTTGGCTTGTCAGACAGTTGTTGTAGCAATACCTCTCAGCGTGAACTATAGGCGTTGTCTATCCTACTCTAGCGTCTATCCCTTTTAGTTGATTGAAACCTGCTCCTTATCTCTAAGGTAGACAAGTTAGAACTTCACCATCTCAGAATCATTCCATTGTTCACGTAGATCTATCTTAATTCTCTAGAATATAAGAATCACTATCTAGACAAAAGGATATCTCTCAATGCTCTTACAGTGTCAAGGTAAAATATTTAAATAATGAACAAGACAGTTATGAGCAAAAACATAATTCATCATTCATAAACAGAAAATAATTGTCTAGGCAACACAAAGATTATCACCAAGTAAGACAGTCACGGTGTTATAAAAAATCGAACAAGATTCAATGTTTAATACAACCCCAAACATATAAAGAGATTAAGAACAAAGGAAGAACGACTCCCAAAACCAGGGGCTCTATCGTGACAATTCTAATCAGCGCCGCGCCTGCCTTGGTAATCAGCCTCTCTCAAGACCTAACCACCGTTCTGCTACAGTTTGGCTATGAAGGACACCAAGGAAGGTTGGTTGGTGAATGGTGAGAAAGCACTGCAGTTGCTCACTCACACCTTTGGTAAAGCTCTTCTCTTTTCTTCCTTGCTTCTGCTTTTTGGCGGCTACGGTTGTTATTTATAGGGAAGAATATCATAGGGTTTTGCATGATTTAGAGATTCCTTAAATAACCATTGCTCTCTTGTCCATGTTTAAAAAGAAAATGCGTCTGTCATAATATTTACGGCTTGCTTGTACGTGGAGGAGGTCATCCAGCTGGCGTGTGACATAGGCGGTTTCATCATACCCGCTTCAGACTCTTCAGATAAACCTTGCCTCGGTGAGATAAATCTTCTCCTTACGTTCTTCTTTGTTCTATATGCTCTCTTTGTTCTTTGTTTAGACGAGCAATAACTTAAGTAAAAAGACTAGAAATTGATTCTTTTTACGAAGTTATCAAGTGCATTGGCACTGACTTGTATATGCCTGGACATATTGACAAACAAGACAATCGCTCTATTGCTAAAGTAACTTGGGTGTCCTGACTATTTCTCGAGTGTCACAAAAAGGCTAGTTTTATGACACCCTAACTGTTACTATTTCTAGCTGTTACTGATTCTAGCTGTTACTGTTACTATTTCTGTTTCTATCTGTTTTCTTGCTTGTTCTCTCATCTAGAAAGTTAAGAGGGGGTTAATTAATGTTACTACTGATAATCTATACTGATATGGTTATATGTTATTTAAGGGTATTTTAGTTATTCTCTGACTGGGGAAATCTCTAGGTGTTTTTAGACTTTATGACAGTTACTGAGGTTACTGTTTATTGGTTATGGTTCTTGTTGGCCCAATATCTGACTCGGGTTTATTTCTGGGTAGAGATACTCTATTCTCCATTACTACTCTTTCCCTCAATTCCCCCTCCAACTAAAGGAATAGTTGAACGTCTAACACTCTAAGTTGTTCTTACGTTATTCGACACTGCTGTCTCATAGTCTGATTAATTGGTCATACCTCTCGTCGATATACCCTATGCACTGATCCTCCATCCATAATTATCTATTACGTGTTTACTAAAGATACTTGAATGCATTATGCCTGTTATGGTTACACTGCTATAACCTCACTCCTACGAGTGTCACTGGACCCCTTTGGCCATTTAGGTCCATCATGGACTAAGTCCTATCTTTACAGACCATCCCTAGCTCTTACGGACCTTAACCAGGTTGAATCTAACCATACAAGGTGGGTAGTATCGATACTCTAGCTGTAGTATCGATACCCCTATGAGTATCGGTGCAAAAAATTCATTATTTTATAAAAATAAGGCCTCAATATCAATACTACTAACCTGAGTATCGATGCTGTAGAGACAATATCGGTACTCACCCTGGCAGTATTGATACTTCCATTTGAAAACCCTAATTATAGTCCCAATACAACTAATATTGTTAGTGTTTATCCCAATATCGATACTTGAACCCTGAAACTAATATTTTATGCTCGAGAAAATACTCAAAATCATCATAAATGACTTGGGTTATTTTCTAATCTTATTATGAAGTTTTAGTAAGTTATTTAGGGTTTTAAGCTATCTTAAAAACACATTACTAACACCTAAAACATGATTTGATTATGAAATCAAAGGTAAACTCTAAACATGCTTAAATATCAAAATCCTAGAAATCTATTGAAATTTATGGAAACTTAACACTTCAAAGGATTAGAAATACACTACATTGGTGATTGAATCCTGAAATGAGCCTCCTTGCTTAACCACACACCTTCCTTTTATGATTTGAATAGAAACCCATCACCTTTTCTTCCAACCCAAGAACCCAAGCTTTGATTCATTAAAAAGATGCTACTAGAGGAAATAAAAACGTATTTGAAGCATGAAATTAGGCTCAAGTTCTTACCTTGCTAAGAAACTTGGAGAGGAAGATGGAATGAGGAAAATAAGAATGAAAAAAGTGAAGAGAAGAAAACGGAAAAAGATATAAGAAGTCTTCATCTTTTAAAAATAGACTAATTACACTATTGGTCCCTCTTCATCTTTCTACTATGCAAAAAAATCTCCTTTTTATGGCTAATTAGGCCTAAGTCCAACCTAATTAAGCCGAACGACTTGAATTATAAATTATACGGGGTCCACTTACCTCTCGGGTAAAACTCAAAACTACTAGTCCGAAATTTGGTGTGTTACAACTCTCCTCTTCTCAAAAGAAATTTTGTTCTCGAAATTTACTTGGACTGAAATCAACTTACTCTGGTCAAACATTGAGGAATCTTGAAGCGCTTAAACCTTATCAAAATTGATTCTCAAGGAAGAAGTTCATACAATTTGACATGCTACTTGGTACCTGCAAAATTGGTCTACGATTTTATGAGGGCGCTACCAATGCTGAACGTTAAGCGAAAACCTTCGAGAAACATGAAGCTAAAGAATTCACATTCTTATTGTTTGATACTATACACTTGAAATGTTCCTTAAGGGTGACACTACTTCAAAAATCACTGCTATCTCTGAATCCTTCATTGAATAATCTTATTCAATTGAGTTAATTCTCTACGTAACTCGATAACCTCTTTTACCCACTGAACATAGGCGAATATTTGTACTATACCATAAGATCTCATGGCACTTTCCAACTGTCTCGATACCGGCTGCTGAAGATATGACGACAAATCTCAACTTCCTAACGTCAATATCTTTATTTCTGTTACGTAACACTAATTTAATATTCACCCATGATACATGACTATTTCTTATTTACCTTTTAATTTATAGACACTCTAAGGTGCTCCCTAGGGTGAACGCTACTAGAAGTCAGCCACTTACTAAACAAAACTAGCAACATATGGCTTTCCTAGAGAGCATTTCTCATAAAGCGAAGATCTATCGCAATCGCACTCTGATAAAGGATTTTGAGACTCTACGTCTGAAACCCATTTCGCTTTCCCCTACTGAGCTATTCGATGATGGTTTTCTCTAGTCATAAGATGTTTAACGAACTTGATTTTGTTTAATCTAAATCACCTAAAATATGTGATACTATGTAACGTTGCGTACTGCTGAGTGTGATATATAGTTCGTGCTCATATATCACACGAAGACAACACTGATAATGCTTGGCTCACTTAGCTGATTCACTAACTGTTCATGTAAGAAGATATCATGGTGATGTTTGAGGGTTCACTGTACCTCGATACATCATAACTCGCTATAAAACCTATAGTACATTAGAATCTAGGGTGAAATTCTATAACTGTTGCATTAGAATTTTACATCGAGCTAACTTAATCCTTGAGAGTTCCTGGGGCATCTGCGCCCAGTTAGCAACTGAAGTGCCTTAGCACTTGTTAAGACATGTTCTGAGTTTTATGACAATAGGGTGATCACTACAGTAGCATGAGTAACATGAGTACTCTTAACACTCTCGTGGATATCTCCACCTCAAAGAATGAACTTGGGATTACTAATTATCTACAGGTCAATCACATGAATCCTCTACTAGCGATGCAAAAAATGCTCCTTATTGTCTTGTATCTGATGGGACCATAAGAAAGGATACTCCCCTAGGTAACACGCAAGGGTGGGATTCTGCGACTCAACATTTCTTAGAGTTGATCTTCAAATCAACAAGGAAAACCACCTATCCTCCTGACTCTTAATTCTAAAACCCTGAGGTCAAGCAACACTTGTGCTAACTACTCCCTTTAGGTCGATTATCGGGTTTGATCTAAGCCTTCAACAACTTTCTAGGGTAATCTCATTTAATCCACTTAGTTCTACATACTAACCACTTGGATTCACATTTTTGGATTCTTTACTTGACATCTTATATGCGACATCAACGTCTTAACCCTATCTCTCCTTAATCTACCAAGTTGAATCGAGAGCTGACACCTCTCAGAGAAGGTTCACAATCATGTCGAACTATTGAGGTAGGCATTATCTAAATGATTGAGAACCTTCTATGGGATGTGTCTACTATGCATTATATAAATGCAATACTGGCTATAATGTGCATTATATGAATGCAATAATAAATTTTTTGTGACTCATACACTAGCTGAGGTAGGCATCATGGTGCGACTGAGGGTTTTATATCTTGGAGCTCGCACACCCACTCTAGCCTACTGAATACTAATATATGATACACAACAACAAACATAAACCTATGGTAGGAATCATGGTGTAGCTGAGGGTTCTGCATCTCAGAGCTCACACACCCTTCAAGCATACCGATATACCCTCGGGTACACTGGGGTGAGATCCATAATTTTATCAAAAACATACACCCAGCTGGTAAGAAAAATGCCTTGGCACTGACTGATATATCCATGGACAAACTGATAAACAAGTCAATCGCCCTATTGATAAAGTATCTCAGGTGTCCTGGTTATTTCTCGAGTGTCACACAAAGGATAATTTTATGACATCCTAGCTGTTACTGTTTCTTGATGTTACTGATTCTAGCTGTTACTATTACTGTTTCTAGTTGTTATATTGCTCATTTTTTCATCTAGAATGTTAAGTGAGGGTAAATTAACCTGTTTCTATTGATAATCTGTATTGATATGGTTATATGCTATTTAAGGGTATTTTAGTCATTCACTAACTCTGGGGAAATCTCTACGCATTTTGAGACTTCACAACGATTATTGGGGTTATTATTTATTTGTTGTGGTTTTGGTTGACCCGATATCTAGCTCAGGTTCATTCTCGGTAGTGATACTCTATTCACTATTACTATGTTTTCCCTTAATTTTCCCTCGAACTAAAGGAATAATTGAACATCCAACACTCTTGGTCGTTATTATGGTATTCGATGCTGCTATCTCATAATCTGATTACTTGGTCATACATGTAATCGATACGCCATGTGCATTGATCCTCCATCCATAATTATATGTTACGTGCTCACTGAAGATTCTTGGACGCATTAAGTTTGTTATGGTTACACTGGCTGTAACCCACTCCTACAAGTGTTACTGGGCCCTTTTGGCCATTATTATCCTTCACAGACTAAGTCTTATCCTTATGTACCATCTGTACATCTTATGAACCTTAATTGGTTCGAATCTGACCATATAAGGTGGGTAGTGTCGATGTTTTAGCTGTAGTATTGACACCCTAGGGTCAAGTATCGATACC
Source organism: Hibiscus syriacus (assembly GCF_006381635.1). Taxonomy (NCBI): domain Eukaryota; kingdom Viridiplantae; phylum Streptophyta; class Magnoliopsida; order Malvales; family Malvaceae; genus Hibiscus; species Hibiscus syriacus. Next base: position 2,232,463 of record NW_024062846.1, on the reverse strand, counting down.
CCTATGAGTATCAGTACCAAAAATGCATTCTGTTATGAAAATGGTGCCCAGTATGAATACTGCTACCCTGAGTATTAATATTGCATGGACAATATCGATACTCACCCTAGCAGTATCGATATTTCCCTATAAAAACCTTAATTTTAACCCCAATTCAACCAGTATCGATATTATTCATCTCAATATCGATACTCAAACCTTAAAACTAATATTTAGGCTTGATAAAACACCCAAAATCATTCTAAATGACTTGGGTTGGTTTCTAATCTTGTTTTAAGTTTTAGTAAGTTGTTTAGAGTCTTAAGTTGTCTTAAAAAAACATTATTAAGACCTAAAACTTGATTTGATTATGAAATCAAAGTTAAACCCTAAACATACACAAATATCCAAATCTTAACAATTTCTTGAAATTATGAAAACTTAATACTCCAAAGGATTAGAAATATACTACCTTGGTGATTGAATCCCGAGATGAGACTCTTTACTTAGCCACACAATTTATCTCTATGATTTGGATGAAAACCCATCACTTTTTCTTGAAACCAAAGAACCCAAGCTTTGATTCCTTAAAAAGATGCTGCTAGGGGAAATAAAGATGAATTTAAAGCATAAAATTAGGCTCAAGTTCTTACCTAGCTAAGAAACTTGGAGAGGAATATGGGAGGAGGAAAATGAGAATGAAGAAAGTGAAAAGAAGAAAATGAAAAAAATATATAAAAGGTCTTCATCTTTTAATGGGGCCATTACCTTGGCAAGGCAACCCCACTTTTTTCAAGTGTTTGTACGAAGCTTTTCAACCTTTCCATAACTCATATGGTGTCTTGTCCTTTTCTTTCAGGGTACCTTATTTAAAAGGTAATTAACTGAGAGTACAATTTCCCCCACTGTTCTGTGATAAGTCAGAGCTTTCTAACAAAGCGTTCATCGTTTATTTTAGAGTCTAATTTTCCACTCTGCTACTCTATTAGATTGAGGAGAGTAGGGTGGAGTTACTTCGTGAACAATACCATGTTGTGAACATAATTCACCAAATGGTTTAATATTCACCACGACGATCATTTCTCACTATCTTAATCTTTTTATTAAGTTGGTTTTCAACTTGTTACTTATAGAGTTTAAATTTCTCTAGAGCTTCATCTTTTCTCTTAAAAAATACACATAGACTGCTTTGTGCTATCATTTATGAAGGTAATAACATATTTATTACCTCCTCTCATTTGAACAACTTTCAAGTCAGAAAGGTCTTTATGTATTAGATCAAGCGGTTCATTATTTCTTTCAACAGTTTGAAAAGTTGATATTGTTAATTTTTCATCAGCACATGTTTCACATTTATGATTATAGTTAATATGAAAAGAAGGGATGTGATCTAAGTTAATTAACCTATGCAAAGTATCATAATTAACATGTCCAAGCCTACCATGCCATAAATTAAATGACTCAAGCATATAAACAAATAAAGAAGCGATATTATTATTCATGTTTTTGGCTTTTCAGTGATAGCATTGATTTTCCACATATCATTCAATACATATCCTCTACCCACAAAAATTTCTCCTAGACATAATCAACTTTTAGGATTCAAACACCAATATAAAGCGTGAACACTTAAGAGTGTCCTAAATATAAGATTTTCCCTATGTCAGGAACATACAATACATTCTGTAGCTTTAGTTCTTTTTTAGAAATCATCTTCAAGACCACAATACCCTTCCCCTTGATCTTGGAAGTCACATCATTGCCCGTGTAGAGCTTATTCCCATTATCGTAAGGTATCAACTCAGGAAAGGAATCCCTATCGTAACAAAAAAGATGTATGGCTCCAGTATCAAGCCATAATTCTCTTGGGTTAGAGTTAACCAAGTTGACTTCAAATATCACAACATATAGATCCAAGACCTCCATGTTCTTGACAATTCCTTCCACAATATTTGCCTTCTGAGCCTTGACTTTCTTTGGATGTCTACATTCAGTAGACTTGTTGTAACACCCATAACCCGTATAATTATACCTATACAGATTATAGATGTTATCCGAATTTCTAAAACCATTTTAACGATTCAAAAGCGATTTAAAATTTATTTTCTTTAAAATGATAATTGATATTATAAAAATATCATTCCATATAATTTATATTTTATTTTGACAAATTTAATTCAAAAGTTTTTTTATGAATAGTACCCATGAACAGTGAACAATTGCGATGAACAGTAGGGGAATCGGTACCCCAAAATCATTCTGGAAATTTTGCTTAAAACTGTGGTTACTATTCATGCTACAATAACTGCTACAGTAACTTTCGAAAATACATATAAATTCATAAAAATTAACCTTTCATCACTATAAAAATTTCCAAAATTTATTCAACAAATAAATTGAACATTTTCAAATTACATGCCACTATCTAAAATCAAATTCCATCGTAGGATGTCTTACTGATATTGAAATATACCTATCGATACTTGTTGTCACTTTGAACTCTTTAATCCACTATTGACTTTTTACCTACGCGTGAAAATCATTACACGCTAAGTATAAACTTAGTGAGGCAATTAAAACAATATACAGTGCAATACAATTCATGCATGAATTTCAATGTCCAAATCAAAATGCCATAAATCATTTCACTTGCATATTCAATATTTTACCATGACCAAATTAATTTAAAATTTCTTATCTAAGTATTTACAATTTAATCCCATAAGCTTGTAAACTTATTTTACCAACATACTTACCATTTATTCCATAAGCCCATAAGCTTATTTTACCAATATACTTACCATTTATTCCATAAGCTCGTAAGCTTATTTTACAAACATACTTACCATTTATTCCATAAGCTCGTAAGCTTATTTTACCAACATACTTGCCATTATTCCATAAGCTCGTAAGCTTATTTTCATACTTACCATTTATTAATCAATAAACCATTATCCATAGCCCATAGTATAACTATATAAGGAACCCGGTATAGGAGTCAAATATTGCACCGAAGTGCTGAGGTCGAGCATTGCTCACCTAATAATGCACCGTAGTGCTGAGGTCGGGATTTACCCACCTAGTACACATAGTGTTTGTACTGTGTCTTTACTAGACACTAAGGCCTGTACTATGTGCCTTCTCTATACACTCTAGTGCTACCTAATATTGTAGCTGCTAGACTCTATGGCATGCCATTAATACCACTGATCCTCAAAAACATACTTGGGCATATAATCAATTTTATTCGATCCATCCATGGCAAAGTATATCATTTAACATTGGGCAGTTCATACCCACAATACTATTCATGATAAAAATCATATAAGTTCATAATAACATAATATGCAAAAATCAGTGATCAATGCATTTTATATTCAACCTTTGACATATTTAGAATATGTCAAATATATGATAAATGACATAAATATCATGTCAACATAAGTAAGGTCGACTTATCGCAAGTCTTCCTGATGATGTATAAAACATCCATGTATAATATCATGCATGTATTCCACACACCTTGACACTTTATAATTTTCCAAATTTGTTCCTCACTATTGTCCACAATAAACCCACTTGACTTGCTTCAATCGCAAATCAATCATAATCTGTATAGTTCAAAATTTCATAACGATACATATGTTATTATTTTACTAACATAAACATATCCCACAATAACTCCATAATATTTTTGATACTCATTATCTATCAAAATACTAACTCTTAATAATTCCTTTTAACATTGGAACCAATTTTTCCAATTTACACAAAATGGTCCTTCACCATTTTATCACTTAAAATTTCAATACAAACATTGCAGTATTGAAATTATTATCGACCAAGTATACAAAGGCATAATTACAATAACACTCCCAACAATTCGAAATTTGTATTACAATTACCAAACTTTCTAAAATTTTCATATTCTGACAACTTGCACTACCTTTAAAAATCAATATTCTGTACTGATATACACACTGTAATTTAATTCCGTTTATTCCTTTGGAAACTAGACTCGAATAAAAATCTATCCATATAAATAACTCCTTCTAATTCATCCTGTACAATTTATGGTGAATTTTCAAAAGTTGATCAACAGAATCAGTTTTGCAGAATCTGCTGTCCGATTTTTCTGACCTTTCCTTGGTTAAAAACTCATATCTTTTTCTATACACCTTGAAATTGATCCCCGTTTGTTTTAAACAAAACTAGATCAATATATGAACACAAATATATAAAATAACCTCGAAAATATTTTTATATAATTTATGGTGAATTTTCGAACCTACAGCCAGATTCAAAATCCAAACTGTTTTCTTTAATTTCATTCTTAGGTTCTTCATCAATTCTTATAACCAATTCTTTCAAATCACTTAACTCTTCAAAACCCATAAAACACAATAAATCAACCATTTAACATCTCTACAATCAAATCCTTAATTAACTCTCATCAAAACAAAAATTTCTCCAACTTATGATTTGGCTGAATTTTGAAGAATTAATTCTAAGAAGATTGAACATGTTATAACCATCAATCAAACTTGAAAAATAAATCTACAACCTCTAAAACATCAAGATTCGTCATCAATTTCATGATCCCTTATATGAACACAAACCCGTAGATTTAGTATCTTTGAAATCCAGCAAAATTAAAAATCATATTGGTACCAAATGATAGCGTTTTTCGCTTAGATCACTTTCCTATCTCACAACATAACTCCAATTCCAAAGGAATTAGCTCAAAATTGAAAATGAAATATTTTCTTACCTTCAAGCTTTCTCAGGTTCTTGTGCTGGAGAAAATGAACACTTTGGCGTGATATGTTTGATTGATATCATACTTATATCCTTTAATTAATCATTTAATGAATATTAAATTCATTAAATTGGTTAAATACCAATTTAACCTTAATGAAACTTTATAATTACCAAAGAACCTAGATACTCATTCTTATCTCCTTCCAAATCAGAGAAATATCAACCTTATCATCTTATAATAGTCAAAGATAAACAAATTAGTCTTCCACTTTACCGTTTTGTACTTGCAATTTCCAAAAATTATAATTCAGTCACTTTAATCAAACAATTCAAGTTAAACATGAAATTAAACCATTAAATATTATTTTCCAACATTTTAAAAATGTGAAAATAATATTTTTATTTCTTATTTTCGTGACCCATTTGTAATTTTTCAAAATTACATTTTGGTCCCTAAACTTTCCAAAGTTTATACTTTGATCACCAAACTTTACCAAATTTATAATTTGGTCATTAAATAAATCAATTTATAGTATTTTGGTCATTATCTAAATTTTTAGGGTATTACACTTGTGCCCCATCTTTCCACAGTTGTAGCACTTTCCCTTGAACTTTTCCCTCTTGGAAATTCCACCTTTAGACCCCAACTTTAACCTATTATTGAGATGTTTTCCCTTCTTGATGTCATTACTTCAACTACATTTTCCTTAGCCTTTTTGAAGGATTTTTTGTTGAGCTTTTTGGCATTAACTCTATTGTCCTCTTCAATGCGAATTCTGATAATAAGTTCCTCCACGGTTATTTCCTTCCTCTTATGCTTTATGTAATTCTCGAAGTCATTCAATATGGGATGAAGCTTCTCAATAATAGCAGCCACCTGGAATGATTTGCTTATGACCATATTCTCAGCGAGAATTCTATTAATAATCAGTTGGAATTCCTCCACTTGCTTTACTACTAGTTTGGAATCAACATTGCATACTTCAATAATTTGGAAACTAAAAACTTTTTAGCTCCAACATCTTCGTATTGATATTTGTGGTCTAATGCATCCTACAATTTATTTACCGTTTGATATGTAGAATAAACTAGATACAGTTAATCATGTAAATAATTTAGGATATAAATCCGTCATATGAAATTAGAATGCTTCCAAGCTCCATCCATGTTAAAGGCGGTGATATTATCCACCTCTCTTTCACATTCTCATTCTTTAAAAGTAAGAGGATCTTCTTTCAAGAACTTCACGTAGATCACCATGGTCAGATAGAACGATATCTTTTGCTGTCATATCTTGAAATGTTACCCACAAAATTTTGATGGCCTTTCGTTGTGGTTAACTGCCACTGTTGATTGGTTCAGATTTTGATTCTGAACAAGAATCGTCATTCTAGTATCCAAGTTGGGCAACTCGTTGAAATCTTTTAATTCTATTGTTCAGTAAAAGAAACATAATAAAAATTAGTATCCATTGTTACTACACCGACAATTTATGTTAAAACAAATTTGTCTACTCTAAGCAAACCCGTTGAAATGACAGGATAAATCTTGAAAACGAATTAATTTGCTTATTACTTCCACAAGTTTTTCTGAACAATCTCAAATTTGTTTTCAAAAAGGTATAAGAAGAATCTGTCTTAAGATTGTTAAAATATAACAATCCGAGATTGTAAAATAAAAAATGATTTTTATTAATAAAGAAAAGATTACAGTTTAGATTAAAGAAAAAACTCAATTATTGACTGAATAACAAGTTTGAAGTAGTTTAGCCTTGTATGAACACAGTTTCCTTAATACATATTTTCAGCCACATCTTGGTGCTCGAGATATTTAGCCGTCTATCTCCCAGGATATAACAACAGATGATCTTGATATAGTAGCACCACTACAATGATCACGAACTATATCATGCTTGAGGTTATTACCGAAAAATAGAGAAAAAAGCTTCTGAGTTGTGTGAAGCCTAGTAGGTTTACACGATATTTATAGTATTAACACATAGGAAAAGAATTAGAAATAATATATTTGGAAAAGTAAGTTTATTAATTAGTATCCGTATTGTAACATCCCAAAAACTAAGTTAGTGACTAAATTATAAGATTTTGAAATTTTGGGTCTAATTTTAAAAAATTAGAAAAGTTTAGGGACTTAGATTGGAATATTTTGGTATTGGATTAAATAGCAAAGAAGGAAGGAATAAAGGGTATTATGGTCTTTCCATTTTAAAGGATATTTTATCTCATTTATTAAGAGATAAACACATGGGATTTGGGAGAGATATCTAGAAACACATTTCCTCTTGTCTTATTCTTCTTCGCGTGTGCTCCACTTCAAAGGTAAGATTCTGAATTTTGTTGATTTCTTTAACTTTTAGGGTTGTGTTGAAGGCTTGGGTGTTATACAAGATTAAGCTTAAGGAAAGCTTGTATAAGATTAAAACAACAAGAGAAGATAATTATAAAGGAATTTGTAAAAAGGGTGTAGAAGTGAATTGTTGATATAATGTAGTTTTTTTTAGTTTGGCTGATAAATTTGACTTGTCATAAGTAGGAATAAGAAATCTAAAGTATTAGAAATGAGTTTAGAACATGTTGAAAGTTTAGTAAAAATCTTAATTCCAAGAGTCATGGTGAGATATTGAAGATGATGATGTGTTATAGTGATAAAAGATGGTTTAAGTATGTATAGTTAAGTTTAATGGCATGAAGGGAGTGCTATAAGTGGAGTTTAGGTGAATTATTGGTAATTTTTGGGTTAAAAAAGTATAATCTGGGTTACTGGTATCGATACTCGATGAGTAGTACCTATACTACAAGGCAATAATAGGTGATAATATTGTGTAGGTATCGATACTTCAAGAAGAATATCGATACCATAAGGAAAATGTTGGCAAATTCTTCATGGGCTATCATTACTGAAGTGGTAGTATCGGTACCATGGGTATTGATACCAAGGTGGAAGTATCGATATCATTCTTACAACGAAATTCCAGAATCAAGAATAGGTATTGATACCGTAGGATGGTATCGATATTATAAGCATAGAGGTATCGGTACTGTACTTGTAGTACCGATACTACTTAAGTTGAAATTTAGAAATTAATATTTTGTTTAGCTTGCATTGTTAAGAATCTTTAAGAGTAATTCGAATTCTGATATTTATATGGATTGTATATTCGTGTAGATATCGAGCAACAACAAAGTCCAGACAAGTCGACAAAGTAAGATTTACCAGGAGAGAGATAAGAGATTGGTATTGACTAGTATGACCAAGGTGAGTACATGATATTATGTATAGGTTATTTTATGGAATTAAGACTTGCGATGAGTCTAACTCTTGTATTATATTATATTATATTATATGAGTACATGAATACAAGTATGTTATTGATGTGATGCTTATGTGTACATGAGTATATGCATATGTTTGGATGTTAAGTGCATTTCTATACATGATTTATGTGAATGCATGTCTGTGTGATAAACAATATGAACTAATATAATTGAATTAAAGAAAAGGAGATAAGCTATGTGACTATATGAAAATCTAACATAAACTACGAGATAATAGGTATGGGATTACTTGTTATTTAAGATGATCCTATGTGATATGCTATATATGAGAATGAGCTATGAGAATATATGAGAATGTTATATGATCTACCTGATAATAAGTTAAGAGACTACCTATGAAATGAAATAAATTATGTGATGATTTGTGTGAATATGTGAATATGTGACAAAAATAAATGATAATGCCCATGTTATGTGATATGAGAGCTAAGGATATAGTTGGCATGCCAAGAGTTGAGGGTTCTACGTGGTCCTTCGAGACATATATGTGATCATTTGGAACATATATGAGGTCCTTCGGGACATATATTTGGTAATTTGGAACATATATGTGGTCTTTTGGGATAATTCTATGTGGTCCTTCGGGATATTTCCACGTGGTCCTTTGGGACATATATGTGGTCCTTCAGGACAATTATATGAGGTTCTTCGGGACAATTTTATATGGCACTCAGTGTAAATTATACGAGCTGTGGTGACAACATTAGTGCACAACCTCAATGTACTCACATATCTTTAGTTATCAGAAGTGTACATGGGCTAATAAAGAGATAAAAAATACATTGTATATGATGTATATGCTTTGATATGTGAAATTAATTATAGGATATATGTGATATTGTATGTATTGCTTGGTTAAATGTATTATACGATGGATACGAATATGATGGATACGAATGTTAAGTATAAGAGTATGTGATTATAAGGACTAATGATAAGAATGTTAATGATGGTATATGTGCATATAAGCATTTTGTTATATGAAATGTACATGTATTGTTAAGTAGTTAAAGTTTCCATTATCCGTTTACATGTTTCACTAAGTATGTGACTTAGCGTGTGAGTGTTTTACACGTGGGATTCAAGAAGTCTAAAAAAGCAGCAGAGACAACATAATATCATCGGAGATCCGATCAGAAGTAATTTATTAGTAGGTTCCTTCTTGTAGTAAATAACATTGGCATGTACCTTAAAGTTTAAATTATATATGCTCTAATAAGCTTTTGTAAACGTTTTGATTTAATGAATGTAAATTATTCAACTTATTTAAATTAAGTCTGAATTCCTCCTATATTTTTTACAAGTAAATGATTTGAAATGACAATGTGACACATCGAACTTATATCCGAGTCGGATACGGGTTGGGGTGTTATATTTAATGGTGTCAGAGATAAGGTTTAGCTGATTCTAGGCTTAAACCGAAGTCAAAAGTGTTTTAAAAAGTATACATGCCAACAAAAAGTGAAAACTTCTTATCTCATAAAGTAATGAGTATGCCATCTTCTAATAGAGTTATATGGTTATGTCTTAGATGTCTGATCGCGATAGCTCCAGAATTGAAGGGATAAATGATAGACTTAAAGGTAGTATCAATTCACCTACCCTGGCCAGCAGGGTGAAGAGCGAACACCTCTGGTAGTACCTGTATAATATCAAGGGTTATTTTTCAGGATGTTGAACGCTATTCTGATGCATTTACAACCTCATGCTCCCTCAACTCCTAGAGTTAATGTAGCTAAGGAATTGAAAGGGTTAGGAGAACTTGAGTTCAAGGGTGAAGCTGAGGAAGGTCATGTTGCTACGGACTTTTGGTTAAACGATGTTAAGATAATGCTAGATGGACTCCACTGCTCTGAAGTGGAGAAATTAGATGGAATAGTTTCGTTGTTGCATGGTCAAGCTAGAGTATGTGGACGAATGTCACTATGAGATTGAGAAATGATCAAGTGACATGGTCATTATTCTTAGAAGAATTCAAGCAAAGTACATTGATGACCAGTTTATTAGGAAAATAAAGCAAGAATTTCTGAACTTGAAGCAAGGGAATTACATTGTGTATGTATATGAATGTGAGTTTAATAAGTTAAGTCATTTTGTTGTCGAGCTTATTCCGACTAAAAAGGATGTATGTGACTGGTTTGTGGAGGGCTTGCGCCCTAGATTAAAAGAGTTGTTGTTAGCATTGAATCTGTCATTGTTTCAAGAGGTGATTAATCCTACTAAAGCTCTAGAGAGAGCTCAGAATGAGAGTTTGGAGAACAAAGAGTTTAGATGCCTAAGAGAGCTGGTGTTTTATCAAGTTCAGTACCATCAAAGAGAAGTACAGATTCTGATTCTCAACCTCAGAATATGTCTGAGTCATTTACATATTCTGCTAAAGGATCAAATCTAAGTCAATCCAGGAAATGCTCTCATCGTGGAAAGAATCATACTGGAGTATGTCGAATGGTCTCCAGAGCCTGTTTTAGATGTGGTAAAATTGGACATTTTATTCGAGATTTTCCATTAATGACTGATGAGACTACACAAATTGAGCGATCTGATACGGTATATCAGAGAAATAGAGGTAGAGGTAGAGAAAGAAATCAATCTCAGTCATCTACTCAACATGAGATGTGTTCAACTGCCCGAGTTTACAATTTAAGAGTGACGAAGATTTTGCGGAACCAGAGATCATTATAGGTACTTTTCAATAATGTGGAAAACTAGTTATGGTTTTGATAGATTCGGGATCAACATAGTTATAAACTAGTAACAATTTAGAGAGAGAAATAAATTTTTTGATTTGAAGCAATAAGTAATGAGGTGATAGGGACTAAATCATTAGGGCATGATTCTCAGGTGAATAAGTTGTGTTGAATTTGTATGTGGTATGAGAAAGTTATTCTGAAAAATATAAGGAGCCTAGATGGTTATTAATAAGTAGAAGTATAGAACAAGATTTTGTGCAAGTAATGGCGATTATCAAGGGTATAAGTATTGAACTTCGAATGAGAACTGCATAAGAGTAAAAAAATTTCTTATGTTGTAAGCAATTAGAGAATGATGAAAGAAATCAAATAAATTATAGGGAAATGGAAGATAAGTTTATAAAAGGTAGTTATAAAGAAGTTTAGTAGTGAGAGTAACTTAGGATTGAAAGGGTGTTATAAATAGATGATTTCTCCATCTCTTTGTGAAGTGAAAATTCGAGGACGAATTTTCTTAAGAGGTGAGATTTGTAACATCCCAAAAACTAATTTAGTGACTAAATTGTAAGATTTTGAAATTTTGGGTCAAATTTCAAAAAATTAGAAAAATTTAAGGACTTAGATTGGAATATCTTGGTATTGGATTAAATAGCAAGTAAGGAAGGAATGAAGGGTATTATGGTCTTTTCATTTTAAAGGTATTTTATCTCATTTATAAGAGATTAGCACGTGGGATTTGAGAGAGATATCTAGAAACACATTTCCTCTTGTCTTCTTCTTCTTCCCGTATGCTCCACTTCAAAGGTAAGATTTTCAATTTTGTTGATTTCTTTAACTTTTGGGGTTATGTTAAAGGCTTGAGTGTTATACAAGCTTAAGGAAAGCATGTATATTATTAAAACAACAAGAGGAGAGAATTATAAAGGAATTTGTAAAAAGGGTGTAAAAGTGAATTGTTGATATGATGTAGTTTTTTTAGTTTGGTCGATAAATTTGACTTGTCATAAGTAGGAATAAGAAGTCTAAAGTATTAGAAATGAGTTTAGAACATGTTGAAAGTTTAGTAAAATTCTTAATTCCAAGAGTTATGGTGAGATATTGAAGATATGAATGTGTTATATTGATAAAAGATGGTTTAAGTCTGTATAGTTGAGTTTAATGGCGTGAAGGGAGTGCTATAAGTGAAGTTTAGGTGAAGTATTGGTAATTTTTGGGTTAAAGAAGTATAATATGGGTTAGTGGTATCGGTACTGGATGAGTAGTACCAATACTACAAGGCAATAATAGGTGATAATATTGTGTAGGTATCGACACTTCATGAAAAGTATCGATACCATAAGGCAAATGTTGGTTAATTCTTCATGGGGTTTCAATACCAAAGTAGTAGTATCAGTACCATGGGTATCGATACCAAGGTGGAAGTATCGATACCATTCTTATAATGAAATTCCAGAATCAAGAATAGGAATCGATATCGTAGGATGGTATCGATACTATAAGCATAGAGGTATCGGTACTGTACTTGCAGTACCGATACTACTTAAGTTGAAATTTTGAAATTAGTGCTTTATTTAGTTTGCATTGGTAAGAATCTGTAAGAGTAATTCGAATTATGATATTTATATGGATTGTATATTCATGTAGATATCGAGCGACAGCAAAGTCTGGACAGGTCGACAAAGTAAGATTTACCAGGAGAGATATAAGAGATTGGTATTGACTAGTAAGACCAAGGTGAGTACATGATATTATGTATATGTTATTTTATGGAATTAAGACTTGCGATGAGTCTAACTCCTATATTTTATTATATTATATGAGTACATGAATACAAGTATGTTATTGATATGATGCTTATGTGTATATGAGTATATGCATATGTCTAGATGTTAAGTGCATTTCTATACATGATTTATGTGAATGCATGTCTGTGTGATAAACTATGTGAACTGATATAATTGAATTATGTGATTAAAAGGAAAATGAGATAAGTTATGTGACTATATGAAAATGTAAAATGAACTATGAGATAATAAGTATGGGATTATAAGTTTTGTGAGATGATCCTGTGTGATATGCTATATATGGAAATGAGCTATGAGAATATATGAGAATGTTATATGATCTACGTGATATTAAGAGACTACATGTGAAATAATATAAATTATGTGATGATTTGTGTGACTTTGTGAATATGTGACAAACATAAATTATAATGCCCATGTTATGTGATATGAGAGCTAGGGGTATAGTTGGCATGCCAAGAGTCGAGGGTTCTACGTGGTCCATTGGGACATATATGTGATCCTTTGGAATATATATGAGGTCCTTCGGGACATATAGTTGGTCCTTTGGAACATATATGTAATCCTTAGGGACAATTATATGTGGTCCTTCGGGATATTTCCTCGTGGTCCTTCAAGACATATATGTGGTCCTTCATGAAAATTATACGAGGTCATTCGGGATAATTTTATATGGCACTCAATGCAAATTATACGAGCTGTGGTAATAGCATTAGTGCACAACCTCAATCTACTCGCATATCTTTAGTTCTCAGAAGTGTACATGGGCTAATAAAGAGATAAAAACAAATACACTGTATGTGATGTATATGCTTTGATATGTGAAATGAATTACAAGATATATGTGATGTTGTGTGTATTACTTGGTTAAATGTATTATATAATGGTTACAAATTTTAAGTATAAGAATATGTGATTATAAGGACTAATGGTAAGAATGTTAATGATGATATATGTGCATATAAGAATTTTGTTATATGAAATGTACATGCATTGTTAAGCAGTTAATTGTTTTCATTATTCGTTTACATGTCTAACTAAGTCTGTGACTTAGCGTGTGAGTGTTTCACACGTAGGATTCAAGAAGTCTAAAAAGCAAGGATAAACAACAGAGACAACATAATATCATCGGAGATTAGATAAGAAGCAATTTAACAACAGGTTCCTTGTTGTAGTAAATAGCGTTGGCATGTACCTAAAAGTTTAAATTGTATATGCTCTGATAAACTTTTGTAAACTTTTTGATTTAATGAATGTAAATTATTCAAATTATTTAAATTAAGTCTGAATTCGTCCTCTATTTTATACAAGTAAATGATTTGAAATGTCAATGTGACACCTCGTACTTGTACCAACGTCGGATACGGGTTGAGGGTGTTACAGTATAAATTTAGAAATAATCAATTAATATCGCTTTAATTAGAATATATTCGTGAACTACAAGTCATACCATATATATATTCAGTTTAAAAGGAAATCATATAATATCTTTTTTAATTCAGAATATTAAAAAAGATATGCCACATTCAAGGAAAAATATTTAATTCGTAGTGGTTAAAATATACTTAGGTTCTCGAAGAGCCCGAGCGGTCCAAAAATTCACGTTGCCCACGTCGTGTGGGTGTTCCCCCAACCCCAACGGGTTTGACGAGCTTGGATTTACACCCCATGTGACTGTGCATGAGGCACAGTCTTAAACAAAGTTATTCAATGACTAGTAAGGAGGTTTGTGTATATAAATCATTTCCTTACTTGATATCCCACCAATGTGGGACTTGGGTTTTCCTTTTTCCTTACACAACACAATGCACATGTACCATACTTTGAGAATCAATTTCTCATTCACCACTCATCCGTTTTGAGCGTATGAGATACCATTGTAAAGATATCATGGAGTAGAATATGAATCAGTATATTCATTATTTGAATATCCATCTCTACCCTTAGAAAATATGCCTCAAAGTTCCAAATTTATCACAAATTTACCAACACTGAAAAATTAAGATAAGAACTGTAATACCCCAAATATCAGGTTAACGACTTTATTGAAAAGATTTAAAATTTAAGGATTTATTTGAATAAATGGTAAAAGATGAGAAAATGATTTGGAATAGTGTTTTAGACTAATTTGTAACAATAGATGAATTAAAAGGGAACTTTGGTCCTTTATAATGAAATGAATTTAAAACTCATTTTTTTTAATAATAGGGATTTAAGAAAGGGGAAAGTTAAGAAAATAGGTTAAGTTATTTACTTCTCTTCTTCTTCCTCCTGTGGCTTTGTGTTCTCCTCTATAGCTAAAGGTAAACTTCATCTAATTAGTTTTTCCTTTCGATTATGGTTTGTTATGGAAACCTTAAGTGATATGTAAGCTTAAGTAAGGGTTAAATAAGAGAAAAACTAGGAGATGGATGAGATATTTGAGTTTTAAGAAAAATGGGTTTTTGAAGGATATGTTAGAATATGAGTTTTTATTGATGTTTACTGGTATATTTGACTTGTCAAAGAAGTAAATAAGAGATTAGAAGCCTTGGTTAGGATTAAGAACATGTTAGAAAAAGTGGTGTGATTCTTAGATGAAATTGTTCTTGGAAGATTTTAGATGTTTTAATAAGCTAAATGAAGAAAAGTTAGTAAGTATAACTAAAGAAAAGTTTAATAGTATTGTTGGGAGTAAACATAAAGAAAATTTACCAAATTTGGGTTAGCATCGGGCTGAAAAATGAAATATCTAGGTAAGAGTATCGGTATTGATAGAACAATACCGATACTATAGGCTTAAAATTGGAAGAATCATTTGAACAATATCGATACTGATGCAATTGGTATCGATACTGATAGGGGATATCGATACTATGGAGAAGGTATCGATACCATTGATTACAGAATACAGAAATTGTATCGATACTGTAAGGGAGTATCGATACCACAATATAGAAGTATCGATACCACAATATAGAAGTATCGATTCCATAGTATAGAAGTATCAATACCATGATTTTATGAATTTCCATATGGGCACTTTGTGTGCAAAACTAAGAAATTCGTAATAAGTTTATGAATTTCTATATTGGTAGTGGATGTGCAACCCACGAAAATTATAATAAGTTTGTGAATTACCTTATTGGCACTACCTGTGCAAACTATAGAGTTTATAATGAATTAAAAGTGTTAATTGGAATTATGAATAATTATTAGAGTAGAAATTGTTCTAAAATAAAAGACTAATGCCTAATTGTGTATTTGCCAGAAAGGTGCCAATAATGCAAGTAAAAAGAAAGGTTAAATGCCTTTAGGATAAAAGACTATTGTCTAATGGTGCAATTTGACAGAAAGGTGCCACTAATACAAGTTAGATAAAGAACAATGCATAATTGACATGAAAGGATGCGATAAATGAAAATGTATAACAGTGCATAATTGGTATAAAAGGATGCCACAAATGAAAATACATACGGGTATATTAATGGTATATAAGGTTTGACTAATGATAATTATAAAAGATAAATGACCATTTGGCACTTTGGTGCAATATATGTATAATATTTTTCATTTAACATACATAGGGAAAATATAGAATAATTGGAAAAATATACAGAAGGATAGGTATGTTGGGATTACTAAGAATGATTTCGATGATTGTATGAAAGAAATATTTGGTTTAACTGAGAAGGATTTATCTGTTCCTTATGGAGTATGCGATTTAGTTCATCACTAAATAGTTATGAGATACTTATGTATAAATTGAATATTCTTTACAATATTATGTTTCACTAAGTATATAATTAATGTGTGTTGATTTCACGCGTAGGTAAGAAAAAAGACTAGTTGGGTACTGGGAGCAGGAGTAGCTATCATCAATCTAAGGTTGACTCTCATCAGTAACAGTAGGACAATCATGTTATTTAGAAAAATTACTGGCATGTAATCAAATTAAGAGAAATTTCTCTAGAATGTTTTAAAGTAATAACTTTGGTAATAGGTTTCAACAAATGTTTTCTTGTTGTATAAAAAATGTTTTTGGCTTTTAAATTTCAAGACAAAATTCTAAGAGTTTCCAAATGAAAAAAAACTGTTTTAAAAGTGATGTGACAACTATATCTCATGTATGGAAAGGTATACGGGAGATGAGTGTTACATTTATTGGTATCAGAGCTATAGGTTTAGCCGATTCTCGATTGAAATCAAGTTTAATTGAATTAAGAAAAAAATTACATACCATTAAGATTGTCAAAGTTACTGATATGGTGTCAATTAAAGTATAATTGATATCACTCCTTATTAACTTAAGTGTTATTATTATTTATGTCATAATAGATGTCAGAAACTAAGGATAAAGGTAAGAAAGTAAATAATATTGAAAAGAATGTCGAGATAAAAATCGACCCAATAGAAGAGAATCAGATAAGGATCTGGAGGAGATTTCTGAATATAGAGATGATTCTGAGGTTTCTTCATGTAAGCTTAAATAATTGAGGAATATTTAAGTGAAGCATTAAATTGTTTAAAGTATTGTTAATTGGATTAAGAGGAAATGAGTAAGTGGTAAATACATTGACTGCTAAAAGTTTATAGCAATATGAGTTATTAGTGGATCAATTGATTATAAGTTTATTAAGAATAAATGTTCAGTTTTATGGACCTAATAGAGTTATTTGTAGAAGGTAATTTGTTAAAATGATTTTCTACCCATTTCATACTTCAATAAATTATTATTTCAAAACGAGATTAATTCTCGAGAACTTGAAAATTGTCAAGTTCGTAATGATAGGAAAAAAGAGTAAATTTCTTTACTAGTGTAATTTTTAGAATTAACTGTTGTGAAGTTATTGCTACAAAGTTGTCAAGCCTTCTTATTAAATGATGTGGATAATTAGACTTTCATAATTGAGATAAAAAATCTTTCAACTGCATGAGAATATTTTAAATGGATCCTAAAAATTTACACGGATTACCTCAAGAAGGAAATGAAAGATTTTTGAATAAAAGTATTATATTCAACTAAATCTCGAGTGAGATTATAATGCTAAACCCTAGCAGGTCATGGTATAACTGTGAGTTGGACAGTTAGTAAACATTTAATAAAGATTCACGAGGCTATGTTCCCAGTGGATCTTATGGACATTGTCATTTGATGAGTTAAAATCATATTGAGTATAAGTTGTTTGTCTTCAGATATGATTATTTCAGAAAGATGTAGAGGATATGGAAATTATAGTTTTTGGAGAGAAAGTAAAATCATCGTTCAAGGTGATAGATACTCAATTAATTAAAGTAGAATTATCAGATAATTTCACAAAATTGAGAATTTATAGATGTTTTTTAGATAAACTCTTGGGGTTACCTCCAGATCAAGAGGTGGAATTCAAAGTTGATGGTAATTAAGATATTGAACATGTTTCTCTGATTTTCTATCAAATGACTTAAGTAAGCAAAGAGAATTATGGGCTTAATTATAAGAGTTGATTGATCAAAATTGTATCAGTCCGAGTTTTTCATCTTGGAAGGTATTTGTGTTATTAGCGAAAAAAAAAGATAAGTCTATGCTGTTATGCATAGATTTTGACAGTTAAACAAGACTCTTCAAGAGAAGAACTTGTATGCCAAACTATACCAAACTATACCAATGTGAAATTCTGGTTAGCAGAGATGGCTTTCTTTGGCCAGGTTGTTTTAGCATACGGTAGAAGAATAGATCCTAATAAAAACTTATACTGTAGTAATTGGAAACTTCCAAAGAATGATCCTGAAGTTTGAATTTATTTGAGGGCTTGCTGGTTACTATCGAATGTTTGTGAAAAAATTTTCGACGTTAGCTTTGCTGCTAACCAAGTTTTTAAAGAAATATATGTCTTTTGTAGAACAAAAAAAAAGGTCAAGAGAGTTTTGAAATGCTAAAGAGAATTGTAATAGAGACACCAGTGTTTATACAACTTGAGTTGAGTAGGATTATGTGGTTTTTACTGATGCATCTATCAACGGTTTAAAAAGTGTGCTTATACAAAAAAGTAAGGTTGTGGCATATGCCTCGATAAAGTTAAGGACTCACAAGAGGAATTATCTACACATGATTTAGAGTTGGCAATAGTCGAGTTGCCTTAAAAGATTTGACGTCATTATCTGTATAGTGAGCGATGCTATAGTAGTTGAGTTGTGCTAATTACAAAAGCCTAAAATACTAGTGGAATTGAGGAGAGTGAACCTGAGACAGAAAATATGGACAAAACCTTTAAAGGTGTATGAAGTGATCATTGATTATTTTCCAGGAAAGGTCAATGTTGTTGTAGAGGTATTTGCTCAGAATCTTTTGCAGTTTTGTGAGCTATGAATGTGCATTAGCATTGAATGAAAATGGCATTGTGGAATGAATTAAAGATGACACCAATGTTTTATTAGAGATAATAATAGAATTACAAATGAAATATACAAATTTTAGCATAATGTCTGACGTACTATTAGAGAAAAAGTTGAACATCTAGTACCTTCTAAATTGTTTCATGAATGGAAAATGGATCATGGGAAAAATATTTGCTTTTAGAAGAATTTGCTTGCAATAATAGTTATTAATCGAACATTAAAATGGTGGTATACGAAGCTTATTAGGGGGGAAAAGGTTAAAACCCATTAAATTAGTTTGAGTTAAAATATCGAAATCTAGTTGGCCCTAATTTAATAAAAGAAATGGATTATAAAATGAAAGTTACCCAAGATAATATTTAAGATCACTTTCGATTGACAAAATTCTTATGCTGATCTAAAGAGAAAAGTGATTGAATAGCAAGAAGGTGATAAAGTTTTTCTGAAAGTATCGCTTTGGAAGGAAGTATTGCCTTATGAGATTTTATCAGTTAGCTTCTGTCTACCGAAAAGGAATATACCTCTAATGTTTTTTCATGTGTCGTTGCTTATTAATTACCAATCAAATTTGAATTTTTGAAAAAAACAATATGGATTTGGACTCGAGAAATCAAGAAACCGTGTAACAAAACTTTTACTCTAGTTGAAGTGTTGTGGTAAAAGCATAAAGTCTTTAAATTCTATGATGAATTTTCTTAAGGGTGAGAATTGTAATACCCAAATATCAGGTCAATGACTTTATTGAAAAGATTTAAAATTTCAGGATTTATTTGAAGAAATGGTAAAAGATGAGAAAATGATTTGGAATAGTTTTTTAGACTAATTTGTAACAATAGATGAATTACAAGGGCACTTTGGTCCTTTGTAATGAAATGAATTTAAAACTCATTTTTTTAATAATAGGGATTTAAGAAATGGGAAATTAAGAAAATATGTTAAGTTGTTTACTTCTCTTCTTCTTCATTTTGTGGCTTTGTGTTCTCCTCCATAGCCAAAGGTAAACTTCATCTAATTAGTTTTTCCTTTCGATTATGGTTTGTTAAGGAAACCTTAAGTGATATGTAAGCTTCAAATAAGAGAAAAACTAGGAGACAGATGAGATATTTGAGATTTAAGAAAATGGGGTTTTAAAGGATATGCTAGAATATGAGTTTTTATTGATGTTTACTAGTATATTTGACTTGTCAAAGAAGTAAATAAGAGATTAGAAGCCTTGGTTAGGATTAAAAACATGTTAGAAAAAGTGGTGTGATTATAAAATGGAAATGTTCTTGGAAGATTTTAGATGTTTTAATAAGCTAAATGAAGTAAAGTTAGCAAGTATAACTAAAGAAAAGTTTAATAGTATTGTTGGGAGTAAACATAAGGAAAACTGACCAAATTTGGGTAAGAATCGGGCTGAAAAATGAAATATTTGGGTAAGGGTATCAGTACTGATATAATAGTACCGATACTATAGGCTTAAAATTGGAAGAATCAATTGAATAGTATCGATACTGATGCAATTGGTATCGATACTGATAGGGGATATCGATACTATGGAGAAGGTATCAATACCATTGATTACAGAATACAAAAACTGTATCGATAATGTAAGGGAGTATCGGTACCACAGTATAGAAGTATTGATACCATGGTAGGGTACCGATACTATTGAGATAGAAATGATAAGACAAGCTGAAATTGTTTTGGAAATTTAAATAATAGTACTTGTGAATATTATTAAAGTATAAATGTTAGGGAATATACTAACATTTAGTATGGTATATGTCTTTAATGGATGCTTATGTAGACCGCAATCAAACTCTCGAGTCAAGCAAAACAAAAGGAAAAGATAAAGTAGTTGAGTAGTCAAATTTTTGTTTTGGATATAATAGCGAGGCAAGCCAGGTGAGTGCATTTATTATGTAATTATAGGTTGTGATAGTTATAAGTGTATGTTGCTTAATGTATGTATGGTGATTACCGAATGGAACAATATTTGCAAAAGCTAAGAAATTCATGATGAGTTTATGAATTTTTGTATGGGCACTTTGTGTGCAAAACCTAAGAAATTCATAATGAGTTTATGAATTTCAGTATAGGCACTTTGTGTGCAAAAACTAAGAAATTCATAATGATTTTATGAATTTCCGTATGGGCACTTTGTGTGCAAAAACTAAGAAATTCATAATGAGTTTATGAATTTCCGTATGGGCACTTTGTGTGCAAAACTAAGAAATTCATATTGAGTTTATGAATTTTCGTATGGGCACTTTGTGTGCAAAACTAAGAAATTCATAATGAGTTTATGAATTTTTGTATAAGCACTTTGTGTGTAAAAGTTAAGAAATTCATAATCAGTTTATGAATTTCCGTATGGGCACTTTGTGTGCAAAACTAAGAAATTCATAATCAGTTTATGAATTTTCCTATTGGTAGTGGATGTGCAACCCACATAAATTATAATAAGTTTGTGAATTACCGTATTGGCACTACGTGTGCAAACTATAGAGTTTATAATGAATTGAAAGAGTTAATTGGTATTATGAATAATTATTATAGTAGAAACTATTCTAAAATAAAAGACTAATGCCTAATTGTGCATTTGGAAGAAAGGTGCCAATAATGCAAGTCAGAAGAAAGGTTAAATGCCTTTAGGATAAAAGACTAATGCCTAATGGTGCAATTTGACAGAAAGGTGTCACTAATACAATTTAGATGAAGAACAATGCATAATTGGCATGAAAGGATGCCATAAATGAAAATGTATAACAGTGCATAATTGGCATGAAAGGATGCCACAAATGAAAATACTTAGAGGTATATTAATGGTATATAAGGTGTCAAGCATGATCATTATAAAATATAAAGGACCATTTGGCACTTTGGTGCAATACATGTACAATACTTTTTCATTTAACGTACATAGGGCAAATGAAGAATAATTGGGAAAAATATATAGAAGGATAGATATGATGGGATTACTAAGAATGATTTCGATGATTGTATGAAAGAAATATATGGTTTAACTGAGAAGGATTTATATGTTCCTTATGGAGTATGCGATTTAGTTCGTCACTAAATAGTCATGAGATACTTATGTATAAATTACATATTCTTTACAATATTATGTCTCACTAAGTATATACTTAACGTGTGTTGATTTCACGCGTAGGTAACAACAAAGACTAGTCAGGTACTAGGAGCAGAAGCAACTATCATCAATCTAAGGTTGACTCTCATCAATAACAGTAGGGCAATCATGTTATTTTGAAAAATTACTGGCATGTAATCAAAATTAAGAGAAATTGCTCTAGAATGTTTTTAAAGCAATAACTTTGGTAATAGGTTTCAACGACTGTTTTCTTGTTGTATAAAAATGTTTTTGGCTTTTAAATTTCAAGACAAAATTTTAAGAGTTTCCAAATGAAAAACTATTTTAAAAGTGATTTGACAGCTATATCTCGTGTATGGAAAGGTATACGAGAGATGGGTGTTACAAGAACATAATATTAAGATGAAGAAAATGAAGATAAACAAACGATAAAGATGGTAAATAAAGACATGAATAAATAAATATAGGAATACTTAGCCAAAATCAGGGTTTTGGAGGAGATGGGGGATAATAGTGATTTGATGACGATGATGATAATGAAGACGAATAGATAGTTGTCCTACAAACCCTCATAGCCATATTTGATTAGGAAAACTCAATAATCGGCTTTTGTCAGTCCTAATCGCAATGAGAAGGAAAACTGGAGTGTGAAGATCTCACTCACAAAGAACTTGAATAACTTAATGATGAAGAATGTGTAATAGTACCCTTAATCCGTATACGTCCCAAAATACGAGTTAAAGATGTCACACAATTCACTTTTGACCTTTCTTACACAAAAACCCGTAAAATTTTGTTTCATTTTAAAATTTCAATTTAACGATTAAAATCACTTTAACTAATTGCATATAATCATAGAATAATATTTTATCTTCCAAAATAAATACGATTTTAGGCAGCAACTAACAGTTAGATGTTGTTTCATAATACTTATAAAAATGTGTAAAAACTATCTGATTTAAAAATCATTCGCTTAACTTTTAAAACATAATATCATATAACATATTCATTTAAACTGTCAATCATAATTAATAATAATTATAATAAAGCAGTTCTATTTTACTATTACATACCATTTTAACTAGTCTATCAGAGCAACCAAACATTTATTTTATACATGCCACTAAAAAATCAAAACAACATCATAGATTATTGATACTGTAGGTCAATATTATTTCCAGAAAGATGCTCGTGAGGCTCCTCACTTTACTTCTATTTCCTTATATTTACCTATGCATGAAAACCATCTCACGCTAAGTATAACTTAGTGAGACATTATAAAAAAATTAAGGTGAGATAAAGTATACAAAATTTCATAACAATTCAAAACGATAGAAATTAAATCAAATAAAACAATTGAATTTCTAAACCGACTTAAAAAAGCCAATTTTCCATATCGGTAAACCTGTAAAAGTAAACATCTTATGATTTTATAAAATCATGAGCATCAATATGAGATCAAAGTAATCAATCATTATTCATTTCCATTTGATCACATTTCAATATTTTAACATTTCAATTTCATAGCCCAATGTATATTTAAGAGAATGTAGGTACATGAGTTAGACGAGTCTGCGCAATAAGCACTCCAGGTGCTATCATCAGTAAACAATAATATGCACTCCCAGTGCTTCATATCATTTGCACCAATGGTGCCACAAATAATGAACGCGAATGTACAATATCAATATCTATAAAAAGTGATCACTCCACCTCATGGCATGCCAATTGCACCTACGACTCTCGATGCAACATACAATGGGCTTTCCAATAAAATCATGTCATTTATAATTCCAAAATAAATAATTTGTAAAACATTTCGATAAACATTATGGAAATATTCCATAGTTTGATTTAAACCATTCTTTAAAAATCATACGAGGTTGACTTATCTCAAGTCTTCCTAAATCAATACAATTAAATAAATAATGCACTCACCTTTGCCTGACTACTGAACCTTTTATACAATATTGTTTTATTCACGCACTTTTTCATTTCCTTTCGAATCACTCGCTAGGTTTATCGTGGTCTAGACATCATCATATAGATAACACAATATTCAAAGTATATGTTAGTATTATTTTATCATAATCAAATTCCAATAATAAAAATTCTATAAAAATATAAATCAATACTTAATCGATATAACAAATCAAATCACTAATTCATAACAACTTCAATCCTTCCAAAATAACTCTTCAATTGCATTACTATTCATTTTCACCACCATTCCTTCCATTTTCATAAATCTTACATTTAAGTCACCATTTATGAATTATTTTTAGAACTCACATCAACCTTTCCAATTAACTCAAAATGATCCTTCACCATTTTTACTTATCTCAAATCAAACACTAAAATTTCAAGCATTGTAATAATACACTCAATCTAATACTTTAACACTTGAAAACTTGTAATTACATCCCCAATTCCTAGTATCATTCGAATTCAACAACCAAATTTCCTAATTTTTTGTAATTTGATCCAAACAACTCTCGAACTTAAAATTAAGCACCCAAGTAATAATTTCAAGCATTGAACACTCGTAAATGTACTTTTACACATCAATATCCCATAATTTAAAAAATTTGCAGAACGGTCCTTTTACTATCTCAAAGTTCCAAATTGAACCAATTCAATCTCCAAAGCACTTAGAATCAATCTAATATCAATTATAGAGCATGGGAAAATTTTTAACATTTTTTCCTATTTCTTTTTCCTTTTCCGAATCCATCATTAACCTTAGAGCTTGGTTTTTATTTAATTTCAAGCATGAATTTAACCTTCTAAGATCAAATTCATACAACTATAATCATCTTAACATCAAATTAAATCCAAATTCAATAATTTCTCAATAAACCCTACCTTGGTCAAATTCTCTATATGCTTTTATACTTGATTTTTATCATCACCAAGACTTGGAAATTAGATTATAACATCAATAACATGAAAAATCATCCATTAACCCTTCAAAATCAGAAATGTTCTTCATCCACCCAATTCATGAAACTCATCATCCAAGCATGATTTTTCATGAAATTTGTATACCAAATGATAGAGAATCTCAAGATGATTAATTCTCTATCTAATAGCTTGATCCAAAAAATCAACCATGAAAGCTTAAAATCAAATTAAAAATTTCCCTTACCTAGCTATGGAGGTTTTGGCCAAAGCTTGAAGAAGAGCTAAAAAATTCTTGATTTTTCTTGCAATTATAACTTAATACACTTGGTGTCGAAACGATTTTTTACAATTTTTTTTTTATTTTTACGTGATTTAAAAAATCTTGTCTTGATTAATTTGGGGTCTTTTTTTAAAAATAAAAATAAAACATGGTTCGAGGAGTCACCACCAATCTTTGATTAGGGTGTGATTGAGCACCCAAAAACATATTTTTCATTCTAATAAAAATATTAATTTCAATTAAAACAACAAATTTACATTATGCGTTACCAAAAATGTAACTTCGAGAGTCAGTTACGCGTGGGGAAGGATTAGCACCCCCACAACGCCCTAAATCGGTACCTAGTCGATCAATTAGTTGTCTTTGCCAAGAAATTTACGAATTCGAGTTTAATTCAATTTAAGATCCCTGCCAATAATAATCTTTTAATTTTAGAATGAAACACATAAATATTTAATGATTTCCTATCGAGAAGAACCAACCTCTCATGCCTTAAAGCAGTCAATTCCTCTTCCAATCGAAATAAAGAAATATTACAACTCCATTCTACAGTTCATTATTAATTCCAAATTCCAATACATAAATGACAATAAAATAAATTTAAGACTTCTTTTTAAACACATTCCTTGAATTTTAGTATGGAAAGCAATAATATTTAATTATTTCCTATCGAGAAGAAAAGACCTCTCATACCTTAGAGCAATCATTTCTTACTCCAATCGAAATAGAGAAATATTACTATTTCCTTCTCAAATTCATTATTGATTCGAAAGTATAAATGATGATAAAAATAAAAATTAATTAAATATGAATTACCAATTCTTTTAGAAAGAAGAATGATGTTCAATTATTTAAAGATGTCGAGATCGAACCTTTTATAAGTTCTAACAATTTTTTCTCGATGAATAATAAACGAATATTTCTTTTTCTCTTTTCCCAAATTTTAGGTGATATCAAATTTTAAGGTTTCACTTGATGGGATACACTTTCGTCTTAAAATCATCGAAATTGAGTTTCTTATAAGTTAAGACAGTCACTTCACAACGACCAAAAAAGGAAAAGGTATTACCCTTAGTCCAATTATTTGATTGATAATGTTATGCTTATGAAGGTATCATACATTTTACAAAAATGTTACTACGTAACTAAACTTAGTTTAATTGTATATTCACCTAAATTACAAACATTAAAAGATAAAACATATGCATCATTTAAAATACGTACTATATATATTTTACATGCAAAACATAACACATAGTAATGTACACTACAACTAAAATGCCATTTAATATATATAAAAATTAGTATAAACATAAGTATATGATATGTTTACGTGTAATATATGCATACAAATATATATCAAAATATAAAGTAATACATTAATAAAAAAATGTTAAGTTCAAAGATGGAAGAAACTTAAGTAATCTAATTTATTTTTCGAAATAAAATATTTAATATTAATGATAGGTATTTATGAGCTAATAACGTAACATACAAATAAATAAATAAAATAAAAGTTGTTGTATTAGTGAAATAATATATTTACAAGATTATACATACAAGAAACTATATATTTAAAGAATTTAACATATATAACTTACACATATTAAATATAGTGTACAATATGTAACAAAATCATAGATTCTTAATCTTAGTTAGGGATGGGCATTGGTCGGGTTGGGTCAGATTTTTGGTCCAACCGACCCGACCCGAGAACAATGAATCCTCCACCCAAGACCCAACCCGCATGAAACAAGCTTTCACCTGACCCGAATCCAACTTGATATATAACTTAAAAACATGACCCGATCCGACCCGAAATATTAAAAAATATTATTTTTATTCAATACAAATAGTGACTTAATTGAAAAAAATATATATAGAGTGGGATATTATTTTAATTTTTCCTAAATATATAAGGAAAATTGTATATTTTTTCGGGTCAAGTCGGGTTGGGTCTCATGCCCATCCCTAAACTTAGTACACGTTTAGACCATATATACACATAACCCATAATGCTTACATATATGATACTACCAAATACGAAATATAAATATAAAACTGTGAACTATATATATATATATATATATATATATCATTAACAATACATTTAATACTTATGAATATTGTACTCAAATAAATATATGGAAAGTAAATTAGCTTACCAATTATATGCAAATTAATTCAAATTAAACCCTAAACATGTAGGCAGCAAATTACACAAATATCTATATTTAATGATACCAATATATATTTTATACATGGATAATATTCAAAGCATAATATTCTTATTATGCAAATATAGGGCTAAATAATAAAAATGGAAATTTTAGTGTCACAACAAGAAGTAAAGCAAATACCATAACATATAATACAAGATTCATACATTACAAGCACTGAAAGTGTATTTAGGACCAAAATGAAAATATTTAAAATTACATGCTGGAAATTAAAATAAGCAAAAGAAAACAACGCAGGTGACCACACTATAACCCACATAACATGAGAAGGTAAAATCAGAAACTAAAAAAAACTTCCATAAAGGACTAAATCACAATTTCACAAACCCAAAGACCCCATTCGAATAGTTTACCCACATGCTAAAACATTGTAACCCTAGATCCCAAACCGGTGTCGTTTTGTTTTTCATTTATAAGCCACATTTTAGGTTTATGGAAACCATAACACCCATTTTATTTTTTTAAGAGAGAGAGAGAGAGAGAGAACAAACTCTCTCAACTTCCCCCCACCAGAATGGATGGCCACCGTTCGTCGGTGGCGTTCTACCACCGTTCACGGTGACCGGGAGAAAATAACACCCCTCAAAATGTTATCCTTTACTTCCTTATCCCGAAACCAAGAGCCCTTTTTCTCTATGACTCAACCGAAATGCCTAGATCTAAGTTTATACCTTTCGAAAATAATGAAATTTGACGTCTTTTCGGCTTTTCAGTGACCATCAATGAAGGTAAGCTTTCTATTCTATCTTGTGTTTTTTTAGTTCTTCCCCCTTTTTTGGATCTACCTTTTTCACTCTTTTTATAGTTTTTTTTTGTTCTCCTCTTTTTTTCGAATCTACCTTTTTGTCTGTTTGAACCCCCTCTTCTTAAATTCCCCTTGATCTCCTTCTTTTATGGTTGTTGTGTGTTTGGCATTAATGAGGCTATAATATAGGGTTGATGGGGATAGTGGTTCAGTGGTAGGGACATGGTTCCCCAAATTTTAGGGATTAGTTTGGGGAGTTTTTATTATTTTTTATTTCGATGATTTGATTTGGTATTTTTTATTTTGATTTTTTGACTAACTTGGTGGAACAAAGATCAACTGAGATGGCGACGACATGGTTCTGGTGAAGGCTCCTTGATGATGGACGATGGTGGCTAAGTGGCTGCCGACAACAACTTACAACGTCAATAG
This sequence comes from Hibiscus syriacus, assembly GCF_006381635.1. NCBI lineage: Eukaryota > Viridiplantae > Streptophyta > Magnoliopsida > Malvales > Malvaceae > Hibiscus > Hibiscus syriacus. The sequence goes on along the minus strand of NW_024062846.1, from coordinate 2,203,820 downwards.
CAATTACTGGAAACCCTAGAGATTCAAACCCTAGTTTTGTTTTAGATCACTTGGGCTTGTTGTCGGGCTTCGGGTTCTGGGTTCAAATAAAATTGGATTTGCTTTTTGTTGGGCCTGCAAATAATAAAAATATAGTAATATTTAATAACTAAAAACGATAAAACAAATTCAGACAAAACGGGTGTCTACACTTGGAATCATTATAATATAATTGAATTTAAAATTCAATTAATGGGAAATTCCAACTTTGTCCTTTAAAAACTGTTGAAAACATTTTGATATTTCGATATAACAAATTAAGTTAAATGAATTTTAAGATTTTTCAAATGATTTTCTAAATATATTCAATATAACTATTCGAATATCAAAACATTACTCCAAATCTTTTAAAGATCATTTTTAATCCTTACTCAAGTGTAAAATTAAGATTTAATCTTAAAACAATTTCAAAATAATTTTACAAAGTATTTCGAATCATTTCAAAGCCAAAAATTCCAGATTGCTCATTGGGAACCAATTCCCCCCAAAGGGGGTATCGATTCCCCCCTGAATGGTTTGGCTCCAAGAATTCCAGTATGCTCGGAGGGAACCGATTCCCCCCAGGGGGTACCGATTCCCCCTTGTATAACGGTCGAAATATTTGAATTTTACACTTAGGGAACCGATTCCCCATAGGGGGTACCGATTCCCTCCACGCTCCAAAATGTTTTATTAATTGTTTTCACACTAAAACAACTATATTATCTTCTCTAATCATCCCCAACGTTCAAAAGTGATTCAAGGTGTATTTAAGCAAGCTTAGAAGCCATTGATCAACAACAAGAAACATCAAGCAATTAGAATCAAGAGAGAATCAAAGAGAAAACATCAAACCTCAAGTTTGAGCATTTCAAGCCTATTTTTCATTCAATATTCATATTTCTTTCAAGAACACTTATTGTGCTCAATTGTATTTATTCTTGAGTGTTCTTTCTTTGTATAGAATTGTGCAAACATATTTTCCTTGTGAGGTTTTTCTTGTAAGTTTGCAAATTTGTATTTCTCTTTGAGAAAAGAGTGTTTTCAAGAATTAGGGTATATTCTTGAGGGAGTTGTAAGGTTATCTCTTTGGCCTCAAAAGAAAGAAAAAATTAGTGAATTTGTTGAAAAATCCTTTGTGTGGATAGCTAAGGTAGTGGACGTAGACTTTGGTTGATAAAGTGAACCACTCTAAATCGCTGTGCAATTTCTTTCAATTTTCTGCAAAAGCTTCCACCAAAATTTTTATTGCCAATTCACCCCCCTCTTGGTCGATTCATTCAATCGATTAACTCAACAATTGGCATCAGATCCTAACTCATTTGAAGGTTTAATCGCCTCTTGAGTCGATTCGGGAAGAGTTATATCGATAATCAAAGTCATCAATGGCCTCCGCTTCAAACTTTGACTCCGGTCTCGATTCGATGCTCGTCAACAAGTCTCCTTTCTTCAATGGAGATAACTATGCCTATTGGAAGAATAAAATGATGTACTTCATTCAAGCAAGTGACATGGGAACATGGAATGCCGTAGAAGAAGGATACATCAAACCTCTCACTCATCCAAGGTTTTGGAGTGAATGAGAGACAAGAATGTTCCAGCTCAACTCCAAAGCCATCCATATCATTTTTTGTGCTCTCGGACCAGATGAATAAGGAAGAGTTTCATCATGTACAACCGCCAAAGAAATATGGGACAAAATTCAAGTCACTCATGAAGGTACCGATGAGGTAAAGAAATCTAAAATTAGTATTCTAACGCATAGCTATGAAAATTTCAGGATGAAACCAAATGAAGATATCAAAGCTATGACGGATAGATTTTCAACGATTGTCAATGGACTCAAATCATATGGAGAGATCATTTCAAATGAAAAGCTTGTGAGGAAGTTAGTTTACTCCCTCCCAAAATCGTGGCAATCAAAGAAGACGATAATTATCGAGTCTAAGGACTTAACGTCCTTAACTCTTGAAGAGCTAATTGGGTCACTCCTCACTCATGAAATGATGCTCGAAGATGAGGTGGACCTCGACAAGATTGACGAGACACCAAAGGAGAAGGAGAAGAAGAAAAACATTGGAGTTGCTCTCAAATCCACAAAAGGTGAGAGTGATTCGAATGACGATTACGATGATGAGGAAATGGCATTGTTTGCCAAACGGTTCAGAAAAATGATGAGACCTTATCGAGGAAGAAAATTCAAACGAAATGAAGGCCTCAAAATGAACTGAAAGAGAATGACCCAATCATTTGCTATGAATGCAAAAAGCCAGGCCATGTCAAATATGATTGCCCACAATTGAAGAAAAAGGGTCAATCAAAGAATAAGCACAGGGCTCATGTGGCTACATGGAGCGATGAAGAAAGTTCCGATGAACAGGAACAAGAAGTAGCTAACTTGTGCTTGATGGAATTCGGGGAAGATTCTAAGGTAACCTCTAACTCATCCGATTTTGATGATTTATCCTATGATGAGTTATTAGAGGAATATAATGGATTGGCTTCGGATTATGAGAAATTATTTTTAAAATATAAAAATGATGTTTCAAAATTGAAAAATGGAAACAAACTCATATCCAAAACCAACAACAATCTTGAAAGTAAAATCAAAGATTTGCATATCAAACTAGAAGAGTTTGAAAAGAAAAATTTAGATTTGCAAAATTTACTTTCAAAGATCAATGATGATCATCAAAAGAAAATTGATGATCTTAAAACTTCTTTTGATAAAGTTGGAACAAAACATTTTGAAAAAGGTGGAAATTCAAAATCCAACTTTGTTAGAAAAGTTTTAGAAACTACAATCATAGAGGTCCCCAAAGAAACTCTAATGGAAAAATCGTTAGAAGTATGTGGGTTCCTAAAGAACTCATTACTTCTAAAGATAAAAATATCCTACACAAATGGATACCTAAGGGGACTAGGATTTTGGAAACTAATGAATATGGACCCAAAAGAATTTGGGTACCAAAAATCAAAAATTAATCTATGTTTGTAGGGAAATGAGCATTGCTACAAGACACGGGAAACAAATTCAAATTCATGGTACCTTGATAATGGATGCTCAAGACACATGACCGGAGACAAAAGCCGGTTCATTGAGTTTAACGCCAAAAATAGAGGAGAAGTGACTTTTGGAGACAATTCAAAAGGTCACATTGAAGGTATTGGTACAATAGGTAATACTTCTTCCATACAAATTAAAAATGTTTTATATGTGAATGGATTAAAGCATAATCTATTGAGTATTAGTCAATTATGCGATAAAGGATTCAATGTCTTGTTTGAAATTAATGGTTGTAAAGTCATTGACATTGCATCTAATCGGATTATGCTTGTTGGTCATGAATAGGAAACATATACATGGTGCATTTAGATTCTTTTGATATGACTAATTTATGCCTAGTTGCTAAGGATGAGCATGATAGTTGGTTATGACATAGGAGACTAGGACATGCTAGTATGAGTGTTTTGCAACGGTTAATTCAAGGAGACCTAGGAAGAGGGTTGCCTAAGCTTAAATTTGATAATAATAAAATCTGTGATGCTTGTGCTAAAGGAAAACAAAAGCGAGTTTCTTTTAAATCCATTAATGATGTATCAACTAGTAGAGTTTTACAATTGATCCATTTAGATCTTTTTGGGCCAACTAGAACTACTAGCTTGGGTGGAAAACAATATGCATTTGTCTTGGTAGATGACTATTCTAGATATACTTGGGTTCTATTTTTAAGTACTAAAGATGAAGCATTAGAACAATTCATCACGTTTTCAAAAGTAATCCAAAATGAAAAAGGTTACTCTATAACTAGTGTTAGGAGTGATCATGGAACTGAATTTGAAAATCTTGGATTTACTGAATTTTGTAACTCTAACGGTATTAGCCATAATTTTTCAGCACCTAGAACCCCTCAACAAAATGGAGTTGTTGAGAGGAAAAACTGAACTTTAGAAGAAATGACTAGAACCATGCTTTGTGAAAATAATTTACCAAAATATTTTTGGGCGGAAGCCACAAATACCGCTTTTTATGTTGTAAATCGAGTAATGATTAGGCCAATTTTAAAGAAAACTCCATATGAAATTTTCAAAAATAAAAAGCCTAACATTAGTTATTTTCATCCTTTTGGATGTAAATGTTTTGTTTTAAACAACGGTAAAGAAAACCTTGGCAAATTTGATGCTAAAAGTGATGAAGGAATTTTTCTGGGTTATTCCTTAAATTCTAAAGCTTATCGTGTATTTAATAAAAGAACTTTAGTTGTAGAAGAGTCTATACATGTTGTTTTCGATGATAATCCCCTTCCGAGGAAGGATTCTTGTGTGAATGATGATGTAGGTGTTATAAATACAAATGACGTTAGACGTGACGTTGGAGAACCATCATCAAAGGAAGAAACAAAAAATGAGGAAACTCATGATCCTCTTGAGAATCCAACCATTGAAGAAAGGGAAGTATCTTATCCAAGAGAGTACAACTATGTCAAGGATGGTGAAATTATAGGTGATCCATCCAAAGGGGTAACAACTCGATCTTCTCTTAGAAATATTTGTAATTATGTTGCATTTATCTCATGCATAAAGCCTAAGAATATTAAAGAAGCATTAAATGATGAACATTGGATTATGGCTATGCAAGAAGAGTTAAATCAATTTGAGAGAAGTAAAGTATGGACATTAGTTGAAAGGCCTAGTAATAAATCTACTGTAGGTACTAGATGGTTATTTAGGAATAAGCTTGATGAGAGTGGTAATATAGTGAGAAACAAGGCTAGACTTGTTGCTCAAGGGTATACTCAAGAAGAGGTCATAGACTATGACGAAACATACGCTCTCGTAGCTAGGATGGAAGCAATTAGAATGTTACCAGCATTTGCATGTTTTCATGAATTTAAATTATATCAAATGGATGTTAAAAGTGCATTTTTAAATGGTTTTATAAAGGAAGAAGTGTATGTGGAACAACCTCCAGGTTTTGAAGATTCAAAATTTCCCGACCATGTTCTTAAATTGACAAAAGCTCTTTATGGCATAAAACAAACTCCTAGAGCTTGGTATGAAAGATTGTCAAATTTTTTAATTGAAAAAGGTTTTTCAAAAGGGAAGGTTGACACTACATTGTTTCTAAAGAATAAAGGTAAAGATTTATTAGTAGTTCAAATTTATGTTGATGATATAATATTTGGTTCTACTAATGATGTTCTTTGCCAAGAATTTTCTAAGCTAATGCAAAGTGAATTTGAAATGAGCATGATGGGGGAGCTCTCATTTTTCTTGGGACTCTAAATCAAGCAAAAAAGATGGAATCTTCATCAATTAAGCTAAGTACGTCAAAGATATGCTCAAGAAGTTTGGACTGGAAAATGGGAAACCTCATGACACTCCAATGAGCTCTTCAACAAAGCTTGACTTAGATGAAGGAGGTAAATGTGTAGATGTCAAAATTATATAGGTCAATGATTGACTCTTTGCTTTATCTAACTGCAAGTAGACCGAACATTATGTTTAGTGTTTGCTTATGTGCTAGATTTCAATCATGTCCTAAGGAATCACATTTACTAGTGTTAAGAGAATCTTTAGATACCTTAAGGACACTCATAGTTTAGGACTTTGGTATCCTAGAGACTCTAGCTTTAGCTTGCATGCTTTTTCTGATGCGGATTATGGAGGATGCAAATTAGATAGGAAAAACACCTCCGGTACTTGCCAATTCCTTGGAAATATGCTAATTTCTTGGTTTTCAAAGAAACAAAATTGTGTTGCATTATCTACCACTGAAGCCGAATACATTTCAGCTGGTAGTTGCTGTGCACAAGTTTTATGGATGAAACAACAACTTTTTGATTATGGAATTGAAGTAGGTACCATTCCTATCAAGTGTGACAGTACTAGTGCTATTTGTCTCACTAAAAATCCCATCCAACACTCTAGAACTAAGCACATTGAAATAAGACATCACTTCATTAGAGACCATGTCACTAAGGAAGATGTAGTTATAGAATTTGTTGATACTTTTCACCAATTAGCGGATATCTTTACAAAACCCTTAGACAAGGAAAGATTTTGGACACTTAGGAGAGAATTAGGTTTGACCAACCTATCTTCACTTAGTGTTTAAAATAATTTTGGCACTTTTAAGAATAAATGAAAATACTTATAATAGTAATTTTTGATTTCATTCATTGATATTAGTTAGGGGGAGTTTATGATTCTTGATGAAAAATTAATTTTATGTTCAAATATCGTTTAAAGATTAATTTAATTGTTTGAACATGATTAATTTTCAATATATGAGTTGCCAATACCACTATAGGAATTTAATTTAGCATTTTGGGTGTTTAAAATCGAATTTTAGCATTTTGGTGCAGAGGGAATCGATTCCCCCTTTGAAGGGGAATCGATACCCCCTGGGGTTCTGGTTATACACGGCAGAACCCTTCAAGATCCTTAAATATTCTCTCCTCTCTCTTCTGCCGTTCCCTCTCAACTCTCTTCCTATCTCCATTCTTGCCTCAAATCATCGATTTTAATCGGAATTCACTTCAAATATCATCTCCTAAACATGCAATCATCATTAAAATCGTGCAAACAACATCAAAATCCACTCAATCTCAACCTTCAAGGTAAAATTTTCTAAACTCCCTATTTTATTGATTTTGAACATAGGACTTGTTTTAATTAGTTCTAGGATGAACTTTAGATCAGGCATTGATTGTTTAGTGATTAGAAAATAGATATTACAACCAATTTCATCAAAAAACACAAGAATTTTCCAAAAAAAATTTAAATTTTCGAAATTAAAAAAAAATGTTAATTTTCAAATTATTGTGTTTTGATTAAATTATGTTGTTGTTATAAAAACTATACATATATTGTTTCTCAAAACCATATTTTTCAAAAGTTTTTCAAAAACTTTGCCCATTAGGATTGATTTAGAGAACCTTGAAATATTGAGGACTCAATTGAGTTTTGGGATTGATTGAATTGCATACATGTGTTTTCTAAATTGCAGGTTATCAATTCTATTCTGATTTCCTAAACCATGTCCAATTCTAAACGTGATAGGTCATCATCTAGTCACTCACACCGTCAACCAAATCCACCTCCAAATCCTCCTCCTATTCCAATTTCTAATCCTAATCCCATTGATCCTAACTTGACTATCCAAAATTCATGTTTCAATCATCCTGGTCCTAGAAATCATCATTTTTTGTATTATCAATATTTTGACTCTTACAAAATCCGGGAAGAACGTATTCCTTCTCGTCAAGCTATGTTAGCTATCAATTTTAAATATCTTCCTCTTTTACAAGAGTGGAAATTTGATAAACTCTTTGACCTTGAACCCATCGTTTACCATCAACTTGTTCGTATTTTCTATTCTAATGCCGTTTGTGTTAAAAACCAAACTGAAACCGAAACCATAGGAATTCGTTCCTACCTCCTAGGACAATTCTTATATATTGACTCGGCTTACATAGCCAATACATTCAGATTAGATAATGATGGTATTTCAAATGAAAAACAGGTTTTAGGATCTCGTTATAAAAGAAGGGATAGTGCAAGTGTCTTAGACCTTCATGAACGTTTTCTTCATCTAATGATTTCTTGGTGGTTTCGACCATCCGGAGGTCGTTATTCTACTCTTAGAGCCTTAGATCTTTGGTGGTTACATTGTTTCAAAAACAATATTAAAATTAACATACCTCAGATTTTTTTTGTTGAAATTGTTGAAACCGTAAATCTTGTTCCTAACAAGAAACTATGTTCATCTCTTGTTTACGGTTGCATTTTGAGTAATATGTTTTCCAAAGATGGGCTTAGAGTCGGTCTAGATGCCGTTTTTCCCCTTAAGAAACAAATTAACCTTCTTTCCTTAACGAGAGCGGGATGGAATAAGGATAAGGAAACCAGTGAATGGGTTCGCTCTTCTGCAAATACTCCGGGAGCTAGTTCTTCACAAGCTCCACCCGAAGCTGATGAAGATCTCGAGCTTGAGCAATTAATGCGAGACATCGATGAAACCGAAGATGAGCCTGAGCAGCCCGAAGAGCAAGCACAACAAACGCATCAAATGCCTCCATATTTTCAATCCTTTATGGAGACATTCGATTTCCGATACGCTACCATGGATTCACGCTTTTCTTCTATAGAGTCCCACTTATCCACAATGGGAGCTCAACAATTAGAAATTCTTCGGGAGATGCGTGCAAACAATGAAGCAACCAACGCGTGTATTAATTACCTCACTCACGAAATGGCCGCTATGCGAGCTCGTTTTCCTCCTCCTGATCCTGATATGTGATTCTATGTTTTGCTTTGAACTCTAAACTAATTGTTTTAACATTTTGAATATTTTGGAATGTTTGAATTTGTGGATTGATTGACTTTGAATTTGTTTGGATTTATGAATGGTTAGAAATTATCTATTTAGTGTGATTAAATTTATTCATTATTGCATCATTTACTTCATGATTATATATATGACCAATTTTGCCATTTCACATTAACTATGAATATTGATTATGAAACTAATGGCTAACGTTTCTTTTGCTTGTGATCTTAGCAGCTTAAAATATAATCAATTGGCTAAATGATTTCAAAACCTTGTTTAATTCTTTAAAAAGTCTTTTTGATTTAACAAAAAGAGGGAGAAGTATTAAATGTGTTTTTTTAATGATAAATGGGAGAAGTGTTAAAGTAAGGGGGAGTAATTTCAAAACTTGATTTCAAAATCTCAAAATCTTAAAATTACTAAAATGTTTTGTTATATCAAAAAGGGGGAGATTGTTGAAAACATTTTGATATTTCGATATAACAAATTAAGTTAAATGAATTTTAAGATTTTCCAAATGATTTTCTAAATATATTCAATATAACTATTTGAATATCAAAACATTACTCCAAATCTTTTAAAGATCATTTTTAATCCTTACTCAAGTGTAAAATTAAGTTTTAATCTTAAAACAATTTCAAAATAATTTTACAAAGTATTTCGAATCATTTCAAAGCCAAAAATTCCAGATTGCTTAGAGGGAACCGATTCCCCCCAAGGAGGTACCGATTCCCCCTTGAATGGTTTTGTTTGGATTTTCGGACGCTCGAATCGACAACCGGAAAGGTTTGTAAAGAGGGGTCGGAATGGTTTTGTGTTTAGGGAGTAAGGAGATTGAAAGATAGAAAATTGCACAGCGATTTAGAGTGGTTCGACTTTCTCAACCAAAGTCTACATCCACTACCTTAGCTCCTCACCAAGGATTTTCCAAAAAATTCACTAATTTGTTCTTTCTTTTGAGGACAAAGAGATAACCTTACAACTCCCTAGTTTTTCGGGCTAAACTAGAACCTTTCCCTAGCTTTTACACGGGCTAAGCTAGAACCTTTCCCCTTTACAAAAGGATAAAAGATGTAAACAAGAAAACCTCTCAAAGGTAGGTGTTTACAAGATTGAGCTCTCAAGAACAAAATATGTACAAGAGAAAGATGAAATAAGAATGAAAAACTCTTCTCTTGTGTTTGATTGCTTGGATAGTTGTTCTCTTGCTTCTCCAAGTGTCCTTAACTTGTATTTATAGCTTGGAATGTGTTTTATGTTGTATATAGCCATTGGGGATGTTTTGGAGTCGTTTGGGGATGCTTTTTCTACTCAAAAAGGCTGCCCATAACATGATGCATTGATGCATGATCAAGGTGCATCGATACCTCTTCATTAAATTCAAATAAACTAGCCGTTGCAGCCTTGATGCATCGATGCACTAATTGCATTCGATGTTTGGATGGATGGATGCATTGCCTGATGTATCGATGCATTAGTGCAGATGGATGGATGCACTGCAGGGATGCATGGATGCACTTTGAAACCCTTTAGCATTTTTGCTCAAATCCGATTTTAATGGACTTTGAATTATTTTTGAAACCTTTTAAAACTTTGAATAAATTCAATTCAAATCCAAAAACATTTTGCAAATTCAATTCAAGTCCAAAAACATTTTGCCATAAATTGTTATATCAAAACATAGTTCAACAATCTCCCCCTTTTTGATATAACAAAACATTTGAAAAATTGGTTTTGGCAAAACTCCCCCTTAATAAAATGTTTAATGAAAAAGATATCAATTGTTAACAAAATGATATCAATTGTTACCAATTGTTGGAAAATATATGAAAATGTTAAACTCCCCCTTTTTCATTAAGAAATTGAATTTTTCAAGCCATAACTTCTCCCCCTTTTTGTAATATCAAAAATAATTCAATCTTTGAAGTTCAAAATAACTTTGGAGAGTAAGTAGTAAATTTGACATTTTAAAAAACATTTGAAAATCAAAGCTCCCCCTCAATAATAGCATTCCAAACAAAATTTAGCTTTTAAGTTCACGACACTTAAACAAAATATTGAATTTCTACAAAGAATAACAAACATGTTAGAGGCACATGAAATTCAATATATCCAAGTCTAAAATACTTTATGCAATACCAATTGTTGAAATTTGATATTAATACCAATTGTTAAAATTAAGTGTACTTGCATAAAGTTTTCCAAAAATGTTATGCATTTTGAAAAATTTGATATCAATTGCTAGAGAGATATCATTTTCATTTATACCACATGCATAAACATTCAAATTTAGGCCAAAAATTAAAATTTATAAAATCAAAGTATTTTGAAATTTGATTTCAATTGTTAGAGAGATATCATTATCATTTAAAACCAATTTTGACCAATATTTATTATGATGAACTAAAAATTCTCAAAAATTAATATAACTTTAAAATGTTCAGCATAATCATCTTTTCAACATACATGAGATTAAAACAATGATGCATAATCATTTAAAACCTAAAACTCATGCATGCTTAAAATCAAATGAGCAACCAAATAACCAAAATTAAAAGCTTTAAGCTTAGAGGTTACCCATTCCTTTTTATGTGTGGCTAGAGCATCTTGAATATCATCACTTTCATCACCATTTCTCCCACACACCTACAAGAGACATGATTTTGGTATCCAAATTGCTTTGGATCCTTGAACGTTAGTTTCAATGCCCCTTGTTCCCTTAGGAATCCATACTTGTTTAATTTTAAAATGCTTTCCTTTCTTCAAAGGACAAGTATGTTCCTTATGACCATGATAATGACAATGTGAACATATTGTCATTATTGAACTAAATGAATTATTTAAAATGATTTCTTTTTCTTTTGTTAATCATTCAAGCTTAACTTTTAAATCAAAATTTTCTTTTTCAAAAATTTCAATTTTTATTTTTGAAAGCTCTAAATCCTTTTTCAAAATTTCATTTTGGCTTTCAAAATCTATTTTTGTTTTCAAAAGAAAATCATTCTCGATTTTAAATTTTGAAATCATTTTCTTATATTTGGAGTTCATGGTCTCAAACTCCGAATATAACCTATTAAAAGCATCTTGTAACTCATCAAACGTATAAGAATTAAATTCATTTGAGTTAGAAGATACCTCGGGCTCTTCATTAGCCAATAGAGACACCACCTTTGTTGGTTCTTCTTTCTTGTTTCCATGGATTTCGTCGAGCTTATTCCAAAGCTCCTTGGCATTTGAACATGAAGAAACTCCTTCATAGATTTCAGGACCAAATGCACACAACACCATGTGCATGGCCTTGGCATTAAGTTGAGCTTTCTTCCGTTCTTTGTCACTCCGCTTCTTCTCCTTCTTCTTTGGAGAAGAGTAGCCGTTCTCGATTATCTCCCATGCATCAAGATCATTGGATTGGATGAATACTTTCATTAATTTCTTCCAATGAAGATAGTTGACTCCATTGAAGTATGGAGGCTTGTCGGTTGGTAGGGAGTCTTCCATGTGGAACGAGCCGGAGGTGGAAGCCATCTTCTCGGTTGTGTAGGGAATTGGTAGAGCGTCTTCTAGGACCATCTCAAGGTGGTTAAACCTTCTTAACGAGTTAGGCTCTGATGCCAATTGTTGGGATTTTCGGACGCTTGAATCGATAACCGGAAAGGTTTGCAAAGAGGGGTCGGAACGGTTTTGTGTTTAGGGAGTAAGGAGATTGAAAGATAGAAAATTGCACAGCGATTTAGAGTGGTTCAACTTTCTCAACCAAAGTCTACATCCACTACCTTAGCTCCTCACCAAGGATTTTCCAACAAATTCACTAATTTGTTCTTTCTTTTGAGGACAAAGAGATAACCTTACAACTCCCTAGTTTTTCCGGGCTAAACTAGAACCTTTCCCTAGCTTTTACACGGGCTAAGCTAGAACCTTTCCCCTTTACAAAAGTATAAAAGATGTAAACAAGAAAACCTCTCTAAGGTAGGTGTTTACAAGATTGATCTCTCAAGAACAAAATATTTACAAGAGAAAGATGAAATAAGAATGAAAAACTATTCTCTTGTGTTTGATTGCTTGGATAGTTGTTCTCTTACTTCTTCAAGTGTCCTTAACTTGTATTTATAGCTTGGAATGTTTTTAATGTTGTATATAGCCGTTGGGGATGTTTTGAGTCATATGGGGATGATTTTTCTACTCAAAAAGGCTGGCCATAACATGATGCATCGATGCATGATCAAGGTGCATCGATACCCCTTCATTAAATTCAAATAAACTAGCCATTGCAGCCTTGATGCATGGATGCATGGAAGGATGCATCGATGCATGGCAAGGATGCATGGATGCATGGCAAGGAGGCATCGATGCACTAATTGCATTCGATGTTTGGATGCATGGATGCATTGCCTGATGCATCGATGCACTAATTGCATTCGATGTTTGGATGCATGGATGCATTGCCTGATGCATCGATGCATTAGTGCAGATGCATGGATGCACTGCAGGGATGCATGGATGCACTTTGAAACCCTTTAGCATTTTTGCTCAAATCCGATTTTAATGGACTTTGAATTATTTTTGAAACCTTTTAAAACTTTGAATAAATTCAATTCAAATCCAAAAACATTTTTTAAATTCAATTCAAGTCCAAAAACATTTTGCCTTAAATTGTTATATCAAAACATAGTTCAACAGGTTTGGCTCCGAGAATTCCAGTATGCTCGGAGGGAACCGATTCCCCCTTGTATAACGGTCGAAATATTTGAATTTTACACTTAGGGAACCGATTCCCCATAGGGGGTACCAATTCCCCCCACGCTCGAAACTGTTTTATTAATTGTTTTCATACTAAAACGGCTATATTATTTTCTCTAATCATCCCCAACGTTCAAAAGTGATTAAAGGTGTATTTAAGCAAGCTTAGAATCCATTGATCAACAACAAGAAACATCAAGCAATTAGAATCAAGAGAGAATCAAAGAGAAAGCATCAAACCTCAAGTTTGAGCATTTCAAGCCTATTTTTCATTCAATATTCATTTTGCTTTCAAGAACACTTATTGTGCTCAATTGTATTTATTCTTGAGTGTTCTTTCTTTGTTCTAGAATTGTGTAAACATATTTGCCTTGTGAGGTTTTTCTTGTAAGTTTGCAAATTTGTATTTCTCTTTGAGAAAAGAGTGTTTTCAAGAATTGGGGTATATTCTTAAGGGAGTTGTAAGGTTATCTCTTTGGCCTCAAAAGAAAAAACAAATTAGTGAATTTGTTGAAAAATCCTTAGTGTGGATAGCTAAGGTAGTGGACGTAGACTTTGGTTGATAAAGTCGAACCACTCTAAATCGCTGTGCAATTTCTTTCAATTTTCTGCAAAAGCTTCCACCAAAATTTTTATTGCCAATTCACCCCCTCTTGCCGAATCAGTCAATCGATTAACTCAACAAAAACCTTGCTAATTTCAACCATGCCACCATAATATCTTCCAACTTAATATTTAAAACTCAAACATGAACAAATAAAAGTGTATTTTCGACATTTTCCCATGCAAATTTCAAAAATTGCAATTTAGTCATTAATTTTCACAAGTTCGGGTTAACATGGAAAATCGACTCTAATTCCATTGATCCATGTTAAATTTCATTGTTCTAAGATATGAAATAATATTTCCAACCTTTTTCTATCATCCTTCAAATTTTCATGAAATTCCGGTTCGATCTGATTATCCGAATTCTTATCAAACTTTACTGCTTTGTAGCTTTTAATACAAATCTCAAATCTAAATTCTGATTCTCACGAAAACATTAATTTCGAAATAAACTATTCATTTACTATAGCCAAAGTATATAACTTTTAAAAAATATATTTTTGGTCCCTAAACTATTACTAAATTTATACTTTGGCCAATAAACTTTCAAAACTTATATTTTTGTTACTAAGCAATATTTGGGGTATCACAGAATGATTCAAAGGCAAAAAGCAATCAAAACTTGCAAACACGTTCTCACATTGTATCATTAAAACAAAGAAATCTTATTTACAATGGTGAATGGAGCCTCCTTTATATAGGAGATGAGTTCCAAAGTTCTAACTAATGAATAAAATAATAATAACTAGAGATAATGTTTTATTCTAATTCTTAATAAAACAATAAATCTAGTCATAAAATATGATGCAAATTCCTATATTAAATTATATTACAAATAATCAATAAGAATATTGAACGTTTGTAATATTTACAAAATCCCATATTAATCCCGTATATGAATTTTTGTATGCACAGTCTTCACTAGAATGAATGTATCTTAATTTCTCGAGATATCATATTGATGCGTTTCAAGTATTGTTGGAAATCTAAGAGACAGATAGTTGTATCTCTAAAAGACACGTCAACCAATTAACACATGGATCCTATTCAAAAAGTCTTCGCAAGTCTCCTACTATTCTGCTATTCTGTTATTCTTTTCCAATGCTTGGTCTTATAGATCAATTAGAAGCATTAGTCCATCTTCCTTTGATGTTAGTCTTGTGGTGCATGTATCACCATAATGCAGACACGAGCTAATAAGGTCCTTACTACCTAACTATCTGCTAAGCTTCATAGAACAAGTTCCCCAAAACCCGTAACTAGCTGAACACCAAACAAAATACGATGAATCACTTAAACAAAAATGGTGATCGTTAAAATTCAAAAAAATAGTTTGTGGGAATCACATAACAAATACACCAATAGAAGTAAAAATCTGCTAGAATAGAGATAGTAGACAAATTCCTCCTTCATATCCCAACACATGAAAGGAGACAAGTGTAACATGCTTATACAAATTATAGGACAACACATGGCATGTGATACAGAAAGTAAAGTAGTTTCAAGAGTACACACAAATAAGAACGATCATAGTTCAGACATCTCACAGTTATTTCAGAAACATGTTGTTCCGAAATCTTATAGATAATTAAAAAAATTATGGTTCAGACATCTCATAGATAATTCAAAAACAAATTTAACAACCAATCAATAAATTATTCAGTTCAGAACACATACCACAATAACACAGATAAAGGCACACACAAATTCAAATATAAGATCATGACGTCGATTTGTTAAAGGTTGAATCTAAGGTCAAATAAGGAAGAATATTATAATATTAGGCATTCGAAGTAACAGAACTGAAGAGCAGTTATCGTGAGAGAGAGAGAGAAGAGGGAAGAAGAAGACAGAATTCATTGAACTGAAAATGTATCATGGAATTACAATAGAGACTTGGGTCTAACATGCCCAAACACTAAATAGACTTATATAGCCCACTAAACAGAGTTAGAGGCCTAACAACCTTAACAAACTTCATAACAAACCCAACTCAGATAGAAGACTAGAATATTCTAATATACATCAGGTTCCCCTATTAGAATACTCTAATACTCTCCTGGTTTCTTATTCTCTAAACAAACTTGAATTTCTTCAGGAAACTTAACTCCAAGCTGTGAACACAACTGAGGAAAGCTAGCACGAGCCACTGGCTTGGTCAAAATGTTAGCAGCTTGCTCACTGCTGTGAATGTAGTTAACTACAAATTGTCTAGCAAGCAAACGTTTTCGAACAAAATGCATGTCGATCTCCATATGTTTTACTCGAGCATGAAGAGTAGGGTTTGCAGCTAAAGAAACGGTTGAGGTGTCATCACACCAAGCAACTGGCTTACGAAGGATAGAAACACCAATTTCCTTAAGGAACTGTTCTATCCATATCAACTCAGAGACAACATTAGCAAGGTTTTGTATTCAGCTTCAAATGTAGACCTTGGTACCACAACATGTTTCTTAGAACTCCAGGCAAGAGGATTCCCACCAAGGTAAATGCAATAACCTGTTGTGGATCATCGATCTTCAGTAGAGGCTGCCCAATCAGCATCTGCGTAGCAAACCAGAGAAAAAGAAGCAGCTGCAGCAAAGAAAAGACCATAATCCAAAGTCCTTTTGAGATACCTTAAGATTCGCTTAACTGTTGTCCAGTGAGTAGAGCAAGGGGCATTCATGTGCTGGCTCACTTTGTTCACAGTATACGATATATCAGGGCATGTAAGACACGCATATTGAAGTCCACCCACAATGCTCCTATAAAGGTGTATGTCAGGAAATACTTCACCACATCAACAGTTAATTTGGGAAAGATAACCATTGGAGTAGGAGGGAGAGCAGACTGTTGCATATTAGTCTTTGTTAGAAGCTCTCGAACATACTATCTTTGATTAAGAAGAACACCCTCAGGAAACTTCTGAACTTCCATTCCAAGAAAGAAGCCAATCTGTCCCAAATCTTTTAGGGAAAATTCATGATTTATCTGCTGAACAACACTATCAACTTCAGCTTCATGACTCCCCGTAATTATTATGTCATCAACGTACACCATAAGCAACAACGTTCCCACCTGTGCTCGAATTTCTATTTAAATTATTCGATTAAAATGTCCACAATTGGTTAGGTTTTAATAATAAAGTATTCACCTTAGGTTTAATTTCACCTTATTTCTTTAATTTAGATGAATTTCTAATTTGGCCCTTACTTTTATGTCTGGGGTTCCATTTTAATTATTTGACTCAACAAATTGCTAAAATTTGAATTAGGTTAATATTAGAGCCTACATTTTTTGTTCAATCCTTTAAGTTCGTTAAAATTCATTCTTTGACACTTTAGTTGGAGGAAATCCTTATTTAATTAACCTAGTATAATTAGGTTCAATAATTGGTTGTTTAACTGCATATTATGATTTTAAAATAATACAATGTTCATTTATTAGGGGATTAATAGTGTATCTTCCGCTTTTGCTCGGGGGTGACCGCTGCCGATTTCCAAAGTAAATCACCATCATTTGGAAAACCCGCATCATATTTTTTTTTAAATTATCAAGACAGTGTTCATTTACTGGATTGATAATGAAACTTTTGCTTGTGCTCGAGGTGGTCGTTATTGGTTCTTGGTAAATCAACATTCTTTTTAAAATTAGCATACATAGTGGGATTTTTAAATTAAATAAAATTCTAAACTCAAAATTTTCAATTTTAAAACATAGGGTAATCAACTAGGTACCAATTTTTGGGTGTTGTCGGTTGCTAATCCTTCTCCACGCGTAACTGACTCTCAAACTCGTTTTATTTATTTCCCAGACCAAAACATTGGGATTTTTAGTAAAATAAATGTTATATTAAAATTACATGGTTTTAGATGTTCTAATCTCACCTTAAAAATGATTGGTAGTAATTCTCATCTTTTCATCAAAAATCTTTTTAAAAACCTCATCGTCATAACTAGTTGATTTTTCCTCCCAAAGGGTCGGTTGAGATAATACTACATAATTATACTAGATATTTAGTGACACATCTAAGATTACGATCGACATGATGTAAACTTGTATATTTTATAATACAAATAGTGACGTAAATATAAATTTTAATAACGATATTTCAAACATTAAAAATAAACAAATTTATTATAATGTTTATATTACACTTCAGACTTATCACGAATACACATAATGTAATTAACATAGAAAAACATGCAATTATCATAATAAACATACATAACATAAAGTCTATTGAAACTTATTAAACTTACAAGATACATTCCCAAGCATGGTGTCTACATTATTTAACCACATGGATCAAAGCTTAATATGTTTAATCCATAGTTTTTTCCTGTTTAAAAGCCTTAACATGTTTACATACGAATATACCGTATGCATGACTTACATTGTATCTCATAATCAACTTATAATCTTATATCACAATTAAGCTTACCAAATATATGTTTGCCGGTCAATATTTCTTTAACCCTCAAAGTCAACTCAAACATGTAATTAAAAAAGGGTTTAGATATTGATTTTACCCGTCCAAATGTTACAATAAATTATCAATGGATTATAAGCCCCTTAATAATATATATGGGCTCTGAATTTGACTTAAGAATCTCTAATTTTACATCATCTCAAATTAGGGTGTAATACCCTAAACCCGAAGACATTTCCAAAATTCAATTCAATCAACAATAAATCGCCAAAAAATGGAAACAGAATCAAATCGTGCTAAAAAAGAAGTATCAAATCACAATCGAATCCAGAGCACAAAGCATGCAAAAGGGGAAATGAATCAAAATAAAAAAGGGATGTCTCATTTTCCCGTTAGTTTTGGGATCGCATGCATCTCCGATTGAAGGAAAGAAAACTCTCCTGAAGCCTACAAAAACCTGAAAAAAAGATGGGATGAGGGAGATTTTTCCAAGCACCAAAATACCCATATAGATCGTAAAAATAGAAAGAGAGAACATAGAATTTACCTTTGACTCGTTTGAAGGATTAAAATCACTTAGAAAAGCAAACGACCACTTGAAAATCGAAGGACATTATCGAGAAAAGTAAATCCGAGTGTTGTTTTTGTAGATCTAAGTTGTGGGTTTCCTAGAGTGGGAATTTGGCTTTCATATTCGAGTCGATGGTAAGGAGGGCTTTCAAAAGGTTGGTTTTAAGGATACCGACCATCGTGGGTGGTGGCCGACGCGGTTACTGGAGCTAGGTCATCGGTGAAAGGCAACCGAATTCTAGACTGAGAGTGAAAGGATTTGGGAGCATTAAGAAGATTAATTAAATGAAAAAAAAAAATCGATTGGGGCACTTATATTTGGGTGGTCTAAATGGACTAGCTCGGTCTAGGAGGGGACATGATCGTATTTTTCTAGAGTTTTGGGTAAATCATGTCTGCTATCCTCCTTAATTTCTCGAATCTTGCCATTTAGTCCTTAAATAATTAAATTAGGCTGTTTGGCTTGCAATTTTCCCCCTTGGATTTTTGTTTTAAATGTAATTTGATCACAATTTCTTTATGAGTTATTTAATTTCTTGTTAATTTTTTTTTAAAATCTTTGTCAAATTAATTTATTTTTTTCCATAATGTTTAATTCAAGAATACCAAATTAAATAATTAATTTAATTATTTTATCATTATTTTAGTTATAATAATGTTTCAATAAAATATGTTTATTTGATTATGTGAAATACCATTTCATTTATTAAACATGATGTGCTCATTAGCATCATTCAACTTATTGCATAATTAATTAAGAAGGTGTTATTTTGTTTATTTAAAATTATCGAATAGGATTGTCCTAATCCATTTGGTAGTCCGATTCGAGTAATAAACATGAACAAATATCCTCCAGAAAAACCAACTCAAGTGTCAATACTCTAAAATAAATCAAGAGGATAGAAAGAGAAATGTTCTTATATTTAGATTTAATCAGGATAGGTCACTTGACACTATTTGGTGGTCTAGTCTCAATATTTATAAATATTTGAACTATAAATACAACATTTAACTATAAAATGATAATATTTCTTATTTCTTTCCGAAAATGGGAATATCATCATTGTACTTTATATTAGTTGATATTTCTCCTTGGTTTAAAATGCCGAAGTATTGTCAATTCAACCAAAAATTATTGAGAATAAATATTGGTAATTTGCCGCGTTGGTTGAAAAAGGGAGGGACACCGTCCTACTTTATATTAGGTGGTTAACTCTCCCCATTTAAATACAACAAATTGTTAACTTTTCTCGTTAGAGTTTAATCAGTTAAATAATGTTGTACTTATTCAACTAAAAAGAGACCATTAATTAAATTAAATTTAAATTTTCAATTTTTCATAAGACAATAATTAATCGACTAGGAACCAATTTCCGGACGTTGTGGGGGTGTTAATCATTTCTCACACATAAGCGACTCCTAACTCATATTTTTTTTTGGAAAACATACCTAAAAGTCACTTTAATAAATTTAAAATTAAAATTTATTAAAATGACAAAATAGTTTTGAGTGATCCAATCACACCCTAAACAAAGATTGATAGCGGCTCCTTCGAATCACATTTTTCATTTTTAAAAGACAATCTAAATTTAGTCAAAACAAACCTTAAAAATTAATTTTTTTTCGAGACATTATGACAAATTCATGACAGGACTCCGCTCTTCCTCTCTGGTTTACAAGGGAGTCGAGAATATATAGCTTCAAACGAATATTGTCCTTAAACCAGAGACATCATCAAGCAGATGTTGGTTCATTTGTCATTATTATATTTTTGGACCCCCTAACTTTAGATGTGATTGTTAGTTTTACTTCCTAGAAATGCTATGTAGTGGTTTTGAGTTATATATAAAGATATTTATTATAGCAATATAAACTGGTCAAATAACAGCTTTTTATTATGATTTTGTAGCATGAAACCTTTATTGATTTTGCCTTCATCACAAGCGTGAATGGTGTGGAGCTCTTTGCCTTAATCACGGAGGTTGTTGGGAAATCCATCTAATAGATGAGGAAGAAATCGGTGAAGAAGATTGTTCGGTTATGATTTTTGGAATAAAAAACTTAAGTTTATTTATGATTTTGAAAAGAAAAAAATAGTTGGGTGTCCAAAATAGAATTACATGAATAAGAGTGAATAAATGTGAATTTATCATTGTATTTTTTTTAATAGAGTTAACGATTTGGGACAACAGGGTAATGATTTAAACTTTATAGGACAAAAGGTCTCGAAAAATACTTTAAGGATCAACTCGGTACAAATAACATATTTTAGGAACAGCGGAACATTTAAGCCTTTAGTATTAAAGATATTATTTGTAATGTATTTTTGGGTTAAAAGAATACAATGGACCGATAGTCTTTTAACTACTTTTATAGCCAACTCTTAACAAAGCTAGAACTACCTAACATAAACAAAAACCCTCTAACGATACTAACAAGTTGTAACTAATTATTGTTAAGTCTCATTCTAACGATAGCAACAACTCAACAATGATTATCAATTTTCATGTTCAAATTATTATAAACTTACATAAAATTTTATACATTAATAATAGATTTCATATTAATTTTGATAACTTCATATTATTTTTCTTCTCAAGTCATTTTTACTACTTTTTATGTGTCTAAATTCACTCCATATTTTTTATGATTTGTGTAATTCAATTTAAATGAACTTTCATTTACTTAAAAGCACATTATAACATTTATATGATAATAAAATTCTTAATATAAAATATGTTGAGATTATTGAGGCTCTATGATCAACCGAAATAAGTCAAGAGGGGGATGAATTGGCCTTTAAAAATTTGGTTTTGGAAGCAAAAAAGATAGAAAATTTGGTACAATGATTTTGAGTTGTTCAACTTCTCTAATGAAGTCTACATCCACCACCTTAGCTCCACACTAAGGATTTCTAACAAATTCAGTAATTTGTTCTTTCTTTTTCTAGGCTAAAGAATAACCTTTACAAATCTCTATTTTTTTCAAAGGCTAAACTACAATCACTCCCCTTTTACAAAGGATACCTTGGTGTAAACAAGAAAACATCTCAAGGTAAATGTTCACAAGAATTAAGCTTACAAGAAAGGATTACAAAGATTTGCAATGAGCTCAAATGCACTTATGTACAAGAGAAAATAGAAAACAAAGAATGAAAGGCTTTTCTCTTTATCTCTAAGCTTGGATAGGTGTTGTGCCTTCTTCAAGTGTTCTTGACTTGTTTTTATATGTTGGAATGAGTTTGTGGCAATTTCTATTTGCTAGAGGATGTTTGGAGTCATTAGGTTCTAATAATGCAATTGCCTAGCATAGAGAGTATCAATATTGTCTTTGGGAGCATCAATATTTCCTTTGTAATATTTTAAAATCTAGCAATTAAGTGACCATTGGGCTTGACTATTATAGATAACAGGGTTTGTAGTACTAGTACTACTATGTAAAGTAATATCGACACTCCTATAGTGTTGTAAGCAGCCTTTTTGGAGGAAGCCGCTAGACTAGTTACAATGATGTAGTTTTTGAAATGATTTTATGAAATAGTGGGATTCTCCACCAATCATTTTAAATATGAGATTGAAACACTTAAAATAGGGTAATTTTGAAAAATATTTTATTTGACTAAAATACCATAGTTTTGATCTGCAAAATAAGAAATCAGGTTTGAGAGCCAATTACACGTGTGGAAGGATTAACAGCCTCACAGTGCCTGAAGTTGGTACCTAGTCATTACCCTATGTTCTAAAATTGAAAATTTTGAGTTTGAAGTTTTATTTATTTTAAAACCCATTGTGTATGTAATACCCAAAATTTTGGTTAGTGACCAAAACATTAATTTTGAAAGTTTAGTGCCTAATGTATAAAGTTTGAAAAAGTTTAGGGACTAAAGTGTAATTTAAAAATTATGTATTTTTATGAATAATTTACCACAATAATTAAGTTTTCATGGGAATCATAATTTTTTTCCGGATTTTGTATTAAAAGCTATAATGTTAAAGTCTGTAAAAATTTGGTTAATCGAATCGAATCAAAATTTGTGAAATTTTAAAGGATGATAAATTAAGGTTAGGAATATTACTTCCACATTTTAAAATGATGGAAAATAATATGGTTAATTTGATTTGAGAATTTGTTTCCATGTCAATTATGGACCTTTGGATGAAAATGGCTAGATTGGAATTTTTGGAAAATTGAATGGGTAAAGTTGTAAAGGACATATTTATTTGTTCATCTTTAACTTTGGTAGATGATAATTAACATGTGACAAGGTATTATGGTAATTATCAAGTTTCATTAAGGGTAAAATTGTAATTTTCCATTTAATGATTTTTTAATTCATTTAAGCTTAATAAATGGCAAATGTACATGAAATTAACTAGAAATTTCATGACAATTCTTCTTCAAAATCAGCCATGGACATGAGCTTCACAAGGTATGGAGGAAAAATTTTATTTTTCATTTTCAAGCAAATACCTTAGATTTTTGGATTAAAGTGTGAAGTTGAAAATTGTTTTATTCGAAATGCTATATCATTTGGTACCAATTATGCATGCAAAAACATGCTTGAAATCACAAGTTCATGAATATGGTGATGAAGGGATATTAGGGTTTATATGAATTGATGATAAATTTTGATGTTGTTGATGTTGTAGAGTTGTTTCCAAGCTAGTATGATGATTAAAACTACTTGAAATTGCATGAATAGCATTCGACCATACTTAGGGTTTTGAAAATTTGTGAATTGGTTAAATTATAAGGGCTTGATTGTAGAAACTTTGAAATGTTGTTTAGAGGTTTTATTCATGCTTGAATCGAAGTAAATACCATGGATTTAGAAACCCTAAGAATTCTGCCTATATGAATAAACTAGGGAAAATTATGAAAAATTTCCATAAGCTTAGAAATGATAATTGAAAGGTTCAACAAGCTTTAGAATGTTATTTGGACCAATTTGTAAATGTGCATAAGTTTAGGGACCTATTCATAATTTATGAAAATTATGGGGTTATTGTGCAATTGTTAAATAGTTATTGTACTATACATGAATTTAATTTTTGAATATTCAATTTGATGTTAGAAGGTGAAATTGAACTATTTTGGAAAGTTGGTAAAGTTTAACGACCAAATTGTAAATATAGGGAAGTTAGTGACGTAAGTGAAAATGGCATAATTGTTGGTGTATTAGGTTTGAATTAAATGCTAGAATTTATTATTATGTCATTTGAAGCTTGAATTGAAGTTAAATGGAAGAGGACCATTTTGAATAAATGGAAAAGTTTAGATGAATTCTAAACGAATTCATAATTAGTTATTAAAATATAAAGTTGAAAATGTTATGTGAAGTTTGGATGAATTTGGATAAAAAGGGACTTGAATGGTCAAGTTGAAGTGTTAAGGTCAACATTTATGTTGTGACATGGAATTAGTATCGAATGAGCATCAAAAGATTTTTACAAATTTATTTTCTAATGTGTGCCTGTGTTAGATTCTAACACATGGTTTGAATTGTATATGTTTTGTAAATGATGTTTAGTAGATTGTGTGCTTGAATTCAAAATCAAACAATATTAAAGCTAAGAAGAAGCTAAAGGATGAAATGTGAATTTCTGAAGAAGGTTTGCAAGTTAAGGACACTATGTGAGTGCATTTAATTTGAGTTTTATGTTATAGAGCAAATATTAGCGTGCGTTTAGCCAATGACAGAGTTAAAATGGTAAGAAGTAACTCCTAAAGGTTATGTATTTTTTTTTATGAATATATATATATATATATATATATATATTTATTTCGTATGCTAATAGAATTAAGGAATAAACTAAAGATGCTAACTTGTGAAAGTGCCTAGAAATTTTGTTTTAAATAGTAAGTTTAGAAAATTACCATAAATTCTACAAATATGATTAGTAAATAATTTTTATACCTTTGGATTTGTGTATTAGTCTAGTTTTGTGTATAACAAATGAATACTTATTTCGAGGATAAAATAAAAAGTATGAATTTTAAATTGAGGATAGGTCAGAAAACAGGATAACAAATTCTGCTAAAAAAAGCTTCTATAAGTCAGATTAGAAAATTCATCATAAATTGTAAAAATTGAACTAGAAGGAGTGCCTTATATAGTCAAATCTTTATTCAACTTTAGTTTCCAGTGGTATAAACAGAATAATTTTTAAGTGTGTATATTAACACAATAATATTTCTTTTAGGGTAGTGCAAACTGTGAGAATATGAAATTGTGGTAAATCATGCTTTTTATGATGCTCTTATGTTATATGCTATCATAAATGTTCGAAATGAGTCAAATTCATGACTTTGGTATGAAATTTTTGATATTTACTATATGATGAATATGGTTTACATGTGTTAAAAAGAAAAGTGATTTATAATGTCTGTGATATGTTCAAGATATGTGTAAAGGAAATGTTTAAGGTATGAATTGCACATTTTGTTATGATATGAAAAGTTGGATATATTGATATGATATATTGATATCTTTGATAATTGATTTACATATAATAATTAATGGAAAAGCCCATTGTATGTGGATTGAGAATTAATGGTACGATTGCTATGCCATGAGGTTCAGTGATTCTGTATTGACACTATTTGTGTGTTCCAACTCTATTGTGTGTTGACATTGTGAGTTTCCATATCTGATCTCTAATTTAATATAGTGAAGTTGTGTTCTATAGCACCTATATTTATGTCTGGCAGTTCTGATTGCATGTTGTGCACACACTCGTTCTGACTCGTGTACTTTATATTCTCATTTGATATACATTGGGCTATAAATTGAATATGCAAATAGTATATATATATATATGGTTTATAGGAAAGCAAATGGTTCATTACATATTTTTATTTGGAATAATATGATTTGTATATGGTAAAGTATTTACATATGTTATATGATTTAAGAAAAAGCTAATTTTTTATTGAGTACTCAATTTGACTTGATAAGTCTTATATATGTGAAATGAAAATTTTACAGGTTTCAATAAAAAGCAAAAGGTTTGAAAGTAAATTTTATATGTTCATATATTTTTATATAACATTCATAGTACTTTATCTATATATTTAATATTTTATGTTTCCAAAAGCTTTACTTTAAATTATATATGTCTCACTAAGTGTATACTTAGCGTGTGATGATTTTCACGCGTAGGTAAATAAGAACAAGTGAAATAAGCAGTTGAGTTTGTCATCAATTAACAAAGAATAATTATAGGAATCAGTAATGACATCCTACTATTTTAAATTTTCTAGATGACATGTATACAAATAAGAAATGTCTGAGATATGTTATTATGATTACATTTTTAATTTTTAGATAAAAATTATATTTTATTGGAATAAAGATTTTTTTGAATTAGGCAGTTTTTAAGCTGTATCATTTAAGATCTATAATACTATTGAACTTCTAAATTTCTACTTAAAATAAGCTTGATTTTTATGATAATGTATTATATTTTGATTTTACATGATTAAGTGATTTTAGTAAAAAGTTTAAATTGCATTAATGTTAAAGAAACAAAAACTTGTACCAATTTTCAAATAAGAAATGTTTTACGAATATTTTTTGACATCTCTAACACGTATTCAGGTTTGGATACAGAAAGGGTGTTAGTGTATGCAAATTTAAAAATTGTATCGATATATTAAGACAAATAACAGCTACCTCTGAGCACAAGCAAAAAATGTCGTTATTAATCCTAATACATAAACATTACCTTGATAATTTAAAAGTCATGATACATGATTTTTAAAAGGTTGTTTATTTACTTCGAGAATCAGTAGTGGTCACCCTCAGGCAAGAATGGAAGATACACTATTAATATGCTAATAAATGAATATTGTCTTATTTTGAAATCAAAATATGCAACCAAACAACTAATTATTGAACATAATTACTCTAGGTGAATTAGTTAGCGATTTCATCTAACTATAATGTCAAATTATGAATTTTAAAGGACTTAAAAGGTTAAACCTAAAACATAGGCTCTAATATTAACCCTATCAATTTTAGCAAATTATCGGGTCGAATAATTAAGATGAAAACTTGGATATAAATGCGAGGAGCAAATTAAAAATTCAACTACATTAAAGGACTAAAGTGAAATTAAACTAAAATGGTGGCTCTAATTATTAATCACAACCAATTTTAACCATTTATTGGATTAAAAAATTAATTTGAAACCTCAAGCATAAAGTGAGGACCATTAAACTCTCATAATTTAAAAGTTTAGGGACTAAATATCAAAGAAACATATATTTAAAGACTAAATCTAAATACAAATTAAACAAAATTAGAGACTAAATTGAAACAATTTAAAATAGAGAGAAGAATGCATCAAATAAAGGGCTAAAATGGAAGAAAACATACAATAAGGCATAAATTAAAAATACAGAAAAATTAAATACTAAAAATTTAAAGGATTAAAACTTCAATGCTGGAAAATTAAATGATAAATTTAAAAGTACTGGAAATTTAAAGGGAATAAATGTAAAAATATAAATTAAAATCAAATAAAATTAAAGTCAGTTTTCATATTTTACTTGGTCCATAGATAACATGAGTCATACGGCATGATGGGTCATCATGAGGTTGTAGAATTGGTTCGAATGTGAAATAAAAAAAAATTAACGATTAACAAATTAGTATTTAATAGTTAAAATTAGAATTTTATCAGGATCATATAACATAGGTCGTACCCCAGAACGAGATACCGTGAGATCGTGTCGAATGATTATTTCAATAAAATCAAAGAAACAATAATAAAAAGGAAAATTTTGAAATCAGGGCTTCATGTTTAAATATAATAATAAAAATATGAAAGGCAACCATAATATAAAAATACCTAAACTTGAAGGGCTTGAACATGATTAACCCCAAAATTCTAAGTATAAAAGTTTATTTTTTTAAAAATTTAAACCATTTGAAACCGTAATCCTAAAAAATCTACTCTAATTTTTTTTAAACACTTTGAAGCTCTCTCATTGTAACACCTTTAACCCAAGTAAGTACCGTATATGAGTCAAAGTTCTCACATAACATTTACAAACATTCTATAGTTGAAAACCAGTACAAATTTGAATCTTTAAAACTTATCCAATTTAATCATTTCAATAAATTAATATAATCATGTAAAATCATACCATAGTATTTAAACATCCAAATCAATATCAGTTTCAAGCAACTAGACAATTCTATATTGATTTATATCATAAAGTATATTGCCTAATAATTGTATAATTTATAATATTTCTATATTCTAAAAAAATATTTAAATTTTATATAAAATACAAAACTTAGATTCAAATTTATATTCATAATCACATATCCCAAACATTTCTTATTCATATACATGTCATCAAGAGAATTTAAAATAATAGGATGTCATTACTGTAACACCCTAATCTGATCCGACCCGATAGCCGATGGATTGTGATGTCACATGAGATCACCCAAGTGACTAACCATTTTTTTTTAAATTTTATCAAATGCTTAACAAAAAGTATCTAAATACCATACACATACCAAATATAAATATATACGTTACGAGGGAGCTCTCGACAAAAGGTCTCCAAATAAGTTCAAATTAAACAAAATACATAGTTTATGAATCAAATACAAATAAGGGTCTATAACAGTACATGCCCACTAAAATACTCGAGACATACTATAGAAGTTATCAAGTCTGGAAAGCTTTAAATCGATGACGTGCTCCTAGAACCAACACCTAATGACCTGCGCACGAAAACACATTCCATATGCTGAGCTCACAAGCTCAGTTCCACATAAATAACCCTACTATACTATATGCATCTAACATATAATCATGATACGGTATGGTCATGAACAATTGTAAATACTCAAGCAAACAAGTAAGTATCACGGTGTAGTTCAGGGTCACTTAGCCTCATGGAACTCGCGCCCCTTTTACTTACTACAACATTTAAGGAAGACATGGGTCACATAGCATCAATGTCTCCCTATATTTCAGGTTAAGTCTTGGTCACCAAGCGTCAATACTTTACCTGACTAGTTTACTCTTTTAGAGTACTTGGGACGTGTCTGGGTCTGATAACCCCGTAAAAGGCTATATTTCGTGCCTTTTTTACTTAGGTTATTGGTTGTTTAAAATTTCATTTCATTGCATATAATTGCATTTAAGACCATGTAGTTGCATTTGGTGGAGATGTTTTTGCTAAATCATTTTAATGATAAAACTATGTTGCTTAATGGGAAAGGTTGTGTTTTATTGATGATATACAAGAAAGGAGACCTAAAGGAAAAATTCATCGTAGTATTCCGAAGCTGAAGAAGATAGAAAAATACCATAGCATTTTTTATAGCATTCCTGGGCGCAGAAAAAGAAAAAAAATCTAAATATATTTTATGGTGTTGTCTATCCCAAACGTGAATCCCTCTCATCAGCCCGTCCAACCAACACATGTGAAGGGAATAATCCATTTTTAAGAGATAAGGATATCCCATTATTAAGGAATACTTAGGGAATTTATGAGAATTGAAGAGCTTGGGAGTTGAAGAGTTTTTGGAATTTAAGACAAATAACTTGGGAGTAGAGACTTTATTATGAAATTAAGAACCTCTTGGAAGTTAGAGAGTTTTTTTACTATAAATAAGAGAAGAGAGAAGAAGATAAGGGGAGGCAACAGAAGGCAAAATAAAGAAATCTATTATTCTACATTTTCTTTCTTTCATCGTCCTTTCGTGGTGTCCTCCATAGCCGAGCATTAAAGGGGTAGCAACTAGGATCTTGAGAGAGGCTAATTGCTAAGGTGGTTCAAGGTGGTGGTTCTAAGTCACAACAACAATTCACGTTGGGAGTCTTCTTCTTCCTTGTATTTCTATATTTTTTAGTGGATTTGTACTTAAATGATTATGAAGGTTCAACTTAGCCTTGTCATGAACTAACCTTATTTAGCACGAGTTTGCTTTGAACAACTTTTATTTTATGTTAATGAATGGTTCAATGTTTTTATGTTTAAATCTTGTTTTGCTCATTTTTTTGTATTTTAATTGCTTTGACTTGTAAGAACTTTCGAGAGTTAGCCATTTTCTAAGTATAGATGCTTAATATCGAGAGAGTTAGACTAGATCGACGTGAGCAATGGAACTAAACTGGGATGGTGAGGTTCTAATCTGCCTTAGAGATAAGGATAGGGTTTTATTGACTAAAAGGGGCAAGGAGTAATCGATAAGATAGTGCTGCAGTTCACACTGAGAGGTATTGTCGTAGCATTTTCTTTGTCAGGTTCCATACTAGAGATAGCCTAGGAGCACTAGTAGAAACTCCCGTCGAGCAACATACTCATAAAACACATATATCATTCTAGACATAGAATATTAATTGCCATAGAAAACACATTCATTTGTCCCTATAATAACATGATTGGGTGAGGTTGTTAAGTCTGAGAAGTTCAGTTTTCCTTTGCTACAACATTCTTTTACTGCTTACACATATTTTGTCACAACAATTCCATATTAACACCCCTTACACAATTCAATTGTTCAATAGCATTTCCTTATCACTTGTCTATACCAGTATATATATTTACTCAGAGACAACCCTGTGCAATAAATTCACTCTAAATTCCACCAATCCATGTGGAGACGATACTCACTCACCAGTATATTACTTTCTTGACTGTGTATACTTGCACATATTTACGTTTAATTTATAGCGCTCACACCTTGCAACAAGTTTTTGGTGCATTGTTGGGGATTGACAATTGGAGATTTAAAGTTTCGTTATAGCATTATTTTTTTTTCTTACTTTACTTTTTTATAGTTTTACTTATTATTTCCTTTTGTTATCTTATTCAAGTTTTGCTAATGCATAACCTGAGGAAGACCCGATGGACCAATATTACCGATTGAACCTGAGATCGAACAATTCTTTTATCAAAGGAGATGTGCTCATAGAGACATGTACGAAGTTCAAAACCAAGAAGGTAACCAAGTGAAGGATCATGTAGATCCAAATGCTATAGCAATTCAAAATGTTGGAGTTAAAGCTCGACCACGTGCCATAGATATCACTTAGCTCCCATTTTGGATGATATCAACCTTGGATTGTATCTCCAGAGACTCAAGCAACCCACTTCGAGCTCAAATCGATGATGTTCAATATGTTGAACTCGATAGCACAATTTGGTGGCATGCCTTGTGAAGATGCAATGAATGAAGATGTGTTGAAGCTTAAATTATTTCCATATTATTTGCGTGACTGAGCGAGGTCTTGGTTGAGTGGAATTTCATCCGGCTCGATGAAATCTTGGACTAACCTATGTAAAAGCTTATTGATATGGTATAATCCACCCAACATGAAAACTAAACTCAAAAATAGCATAGCATCTTTTCATCAAGCTGATGACGAGTCTATGCTCGAGTGTTGGGACTGATACAAAAGACTGTTGCACAAGTGCACGAACCATGATTCCACAATTAGAAGTTGTGATGTTTTACAATGGTGTGAATGCTCTGACATGAATGATGTTAGATGCTTCAGCAAATGGAACTTTGTTGGACAAGTCACATGAAGAATCCTTTGATATCCTTGATAGGATATAAAACAATGACTATCAATTCCCTTTTTCAAGACTAGAGATGAGGAGCAAAGCTCAAGGGACCTTTGAGTTGGATAGCAAGGATTTTGTGTCAGCTCAATTGTTTTCCATCACAAACATGTTGAAAAATTTTCAACTCACTAACTAAGTGAAGGAAGTAAAGATGGATAGTTATGCGTTTGTCTTATGCCATGGCAATCATGTGAGCGAATTCTCTGATAACCACAAGTCTATCAACTACGTGGGGGAATTTTAATAGGAACAACAACAACAATACCTACTCAAACACCTACAGCCCAAGATGGCATCAACATCCTAATTTTTCATGGGGAAATCAAAGAAACAACCATGAAAGTAGCTCTACTCGGTAGCATAATTTAAATGAACCCCCAGGTTTCAGCATAATATACCGTGGCAAAATACCAACAAAAGGGGAAACTTCTTCATCAATTGCCAACTCAATGGAAGATTCTTTACAAGATTTCATGTCAACTACAAATGATTTTATGGTGACTACAAAGATTTTGTTGCAAGATCATTCCACAACTATCAAGAACCAAATAGCATTATTGCGAAGCCATAGCTCATCTCTGAGAGCTTTGGAAGAACAAGTAGGATAAATTACCGCAACATTACATGTTCGTCCACAAGGTAGTCTCCCAAGTGATACTGAAGTCACTAAAGCTCATGGTAAGGAGCAGTGTAGTACACTCACTCTAAGGAGTGGCACCCAAGTTAACCAAGGAGATAAGTTTGGGGGAAGGAAGATAATAGATCCAAACCCCATGATTGTGCAAGAAGAAGTAATATTATAAGAGGATGAACAGTTGGAGAAGGAGACAAATAAGGGT
Organism: Hibiscus syriacus; assembly: GCF_006381635.1. Taxonomy (NCBI): domain Eukaryota; kingdom Viridiplantae; phylum Streptophyta; class Magnoliopsida; order Malvales; family Malvaceae; genus Hibiscus; species Hibiscus syriacus. The sequence goes on along the minus strand of NW_024062846.1, from coordinate 2,171,698 downwards.
TCAAGAAGTGGATCTACTGAAGAAAGCCAAAAAAATATTGCTACAGCAAAAGATAGATCTTCAACAAAAGACGAAGAAGAAATCAGGCCCCTACCATCATTTCTTCAAATGTTGAAGAAGAAAAATGATGATATTCAATTCAAAAAGTTCACGGATATTCTAGACAAGTTGTACATCAAGGTTCTATTGGTGGAGGCCATAGATCAAATGCCCATATAATCTAAATTCCTCAAGGATATTGTCTCCAAGAAAAGTAAGGTTGAGAGGTATTAAACAATTACTACAACAAATGAATATTTTCCTGTGTTAAGCAAGTTGCTGCTAAAGAAAACAGATCTTGACATATTTATTATTCCTTGTTCTATATGTGATAATTATGTATGGAGATCCTTATGTGATCTTGGATTGAATGTGAATTTGATACCGAAGCCAGTATTCTTAAAGTTTGGGATAGAAAAAGCTAGACCGACCACAGTTATCTTATAATTAGTTGATCGATCCTATGTTTGACCCGAAGGAAGGATTGAAGATGTTGCGGTTAAAGTAGACAGGTTCGTATTCTCAGTTGATTTCTTCATCCTTGATTGTGAACTGATGAAAATGCACCCATTATTTTAGGGTGGCCTTTCCTAGCCACTGGCTGAATTTTGAATGATTACGAGAAGGGTGAATTCACAATGCGGGTAGCTAATCAAAGTGTGACCATGAATATGTTCAATACACTCAAGGATGTGGATGATTTTGAGGAATGACAACACATTACAAACATGGATTTAATAGTAGAAGAGAAAGCTAAAGAATTTTGTTGCAGTAATTTGTTACACCTTGAGGACTATGTAAAGCTCGATGAGGATTGTAATGAAGAGCTCAAGGAATTTCTAATGGAGGTGCAATAGTCTAGCTTACTCATAGTTAGACCAAATATGGCATTTGAACCTTTAGATTTTTGATGAATTTATTCCTCCAAAACCTTTCCTACAACATACACCTACCCTAGAACTAAATCCTTTGCCATCAGATCTTAAGTATGTTTATTTGGGTAATAATGAGACTTTACCAGTAATTATCTCTTCTAGTCTTACACATGACCAAGAACTTAGCTGGATAAATGTTTTGTTGCAACATAAGAAAGCTTTAGGTTGGACTATGGCTAACTTGAAGGGTATAAGTCCTACTATTTGCATGCAAATAATTTTGCTTCCTGATTGTAAAAAATAATCGACTGAACCACAAAGAAGGTAGAATACAGTCATAAAAAATGTGGTGATGAAGAAGATCATTAAATGGCTCGATGTTGGAGTAATCTATCCAATATCTAATAGTTTGTGGGTTGGCTTGGTGCAATGTGTTCCCAAGAAAGGATGTGTGACTGTGGTGAGCAATGAGGACAATGAACTCCTATCTACGAGGACTATCACATGATTCAGGATCTGCATAGAGTATCGAAAGCTCAACAAGAAAACCAAGAATGATCATTTTTCTCTCCCATTCATCAATCAAATGTTAGATCAATTGGTGGGCAAGGCCTTTTATTGCTTCCTTGATGGATATTCTAGGTACAACCAGATTGCTGTAGAACTGGAGGATCAAGAAAAGATAACCTTCAAATCCCTTATGGTACAAACGCTTTTAGGAGGATACTTTTTGGACTTTGTAATGCTCCAATAACTTTTCGAAGGTGTACGAAGTCCATCTTCTCGAACATAGTGGAACACTTTTTGGAGATCTTTATGGATGACTTCTCTATCTCAGGTTATGATTTCGATAAATGCATTGGAAATATATTAAAGGTACTAAAAAGATGTGAAGAAGTTGACCTAATGCTAAATTAGGAGAAGTGTCACTTTATGATGACCGAAGGCATTGTGCTAGGGCATAAAATATCACATAAGGGGATAGAGGTGACCAAAGCAAAGGTCCAAGTAATCAAGAAACTTCCTCCACCTGCCATGGTGAAGGGTATGATAAGCTTATTGGGACATACTATTTTCTATAGGAGATTCATAAAAGACTTCTCCAAAATTTCCAAGCCTTCGTGCGCTTTGCTACAGTAAATTCAGCCCTTCGAGTTTGATAAGAATTGCTACAGTGCATTCAAGGAGCTAAAAAGAGACTTATATTATCACCCATAGTTGTTCCACAGATTGGACAACCCCATTCGAGCTGATGTGTGATGCAAGTGACTATACAGTGGGAGCAGTGCTAGGGCATCATCGAGGTAACATTTCTCATGTCATTTATTATGCTATCCGCACTTTGAATGAAGCACGAGTAAACTACACAACTAATGAGAAAGAATTACTTGTTGTAGTATTTGCATTTGACAACTTTAGGGCATACTTGATAGGCACTAAAGTCATAGTTAACACCGATCACTTAACCATCAAGTACTCAGTAAATAAAAAGGAGTCCAAACCTAGACTAATTATGTATTACTCGTATCCCGTATACCTTTCCATACATGAGATACATATGTCACGTCACTTTTAAAACATTCTCATTTGAAAACTTGTAAAATTTTGTTTCAACCTTTTAAACTTCATAATTTAATACAATGATAAACATTCTTTGAAACATATTACTAAAACTATCACTTTAAATACATTACAAAATATTTTCTTAAGTTCAATTACATGCCAGTTAAGTTTCAAAATGAGTATGATTGTCCCAATGTTACTGACGGGTTAACTCCTTACTCGGCAAATCTTTGATTTTTACCTACGCGTGAAATCAACACACGTTAAGTATTTACTTAGTGATGCATAATCTTGTAAAGGAACTACAATTTATTCATATGCATGTCCTGACTATTAAAACCATGATAAATCATCTACTTCATAAGGCTCCTTTACAATCTTTTTAGTCAAATCAAAGAATGACACCGTTTATGTCAAAATGCAATGTTAAGCATTTAGTCTTTTCTCTAAAGGCATTTAACCTTTCATCTAACTTGCATTATTGGAACCTTTTTGCCAAATGCACAGTTAGATATTTAACCTTTTACCCAAAGGCATTTAACCTTTCATCTAACTTTCAAGATTGGTACCTTTCTGCCAAATGCACAGTTAGGCGTTTAATCTTTTACCCAAAGACATTTAACCTTTCATCTAACTTGCATGATTGGCACATTTCTACCAAATGCACAGTTAGGTGTTTAATCTTTTACCCAAAGGCATTTAACGTTTCAACTAACTTGCAAGATTGGCACCTTTCTGCCAAATGCACAGTTAGGTGTTTAATCTTTTACCCAAAGGCATTTAACATTTCATCTAACTAGCAAGATTGGCACCTTTCTACCAAATGCAAAGTTAGGCGTTTAATATTTTACCCAAAGGCATTTAACCTTTCATCTAACTTGTATGATTGACACTTTTCTGCCAAATGCACAATTAGTCTTTTAATCTTTCATTTTAAAATAGTTCATACCATAAAAATCATTCATAATATCAATTCCACACATATTATAAACATTATCATATAAGGTAAAACATACATTAATTTAAACATTTGAGGTGGACTTATTGTGAGTCTCCCTCAATCCATATAATTACAATATATGCACTCACTTGATATGCTTCCCTAATATGCTGTAGTGACGTCCAACTAATCAGAAACTTTGTCCTTTCCCTTTTTCTCGCTTGACTTGGGAGCTTGGTTATAATCTACACAAGCACCCATTTAGTACACATACCATACAAATGTTAGTATATTATCTAACATTTATACTTTAATAATACTCAAAAGTACTATTATTTTCAATTTCTATAACAATTTCAACCTATCTTATGATTTCTGGCTCAATAGTATCGGTACTCATACCATGGTATCGATATTTCTATACTATGGTATCGATAATTCCTTTTAGTATCGATACCAATTCGGCATTCTGGAATCCATGGTATCGATACTTTTCTTTTAGTACCGATACCCCATCAATATCGATACTAATTACATCAGTACCGATACTGTTCATTGCATTTCAACCCAATTAAACCTATAGTATCGGTACTGTTCTATCAGTACCGATATCCTTACCCAGTTTTTCCATTTTCAGCTCAATTTTTACCCACACTTGGTCAAATTCCCTTACTTTAACCTCCAACGATACTATTAAACTATTACTTATTTATCTCAAATAACTTTCCTTCATTTAGTTTCTTAGAACATCTAAAATCTCCAAAGAACATCTAAAACTAAGAATCATACCACTTTTTCTAACATGTTTTTAATCATATCTAAGGCTTCTAATCTCTTATTTACTTCTTTGACAAGTCAAATCTACTAATAAACCTTAATAAAAACTCATATTCCAATATATCATTCAAAAACTCATTTTCTTAAATCTCAAATAAATCATTCTTTTCTTAGTTTTAATCCTCTTTGACCCTTCCTTAAGCCTCTATAATACTCCAAGTTTCAATAACAAACCAAAAACTAAAGGAAAAACTAATTGGATGAAGCTTACCTTTGGCCATGGAGGAGAACACGTGAATACGGGAAACAAAAGAAAAAGTGTGGATGGCTTAAATTTTGATTTCCACTTTCCCCTTTTTTCCTTTTTCTAATCCCTAATAGAAATGAATTTTAAATTTATTTCCCTTTAACGGACCAAAATTCCCTCTTAATTCTTCCATTGTTATAATTTATTCTAAACCACTATTCCAAATCATTTCTCATTTTTTATTGTTTATTCAAATAAATCCCCAAATTTTAAATCTTTTCTATAAAGTCACTGACATGATATTTACGGTATTACATATTTGGTGGATACTTCTCTTGCAAGGATTTGACTTATAGGTTAAGGATATGAAGGGTACTGAAAACTTAGTTGATGTTTATCTCTTTAGGCTAGAAAAAAAAGCTACACGTTATGAATAGTTAGAGATTAAGGAGGAATTCCCTGGCGAGAAAATATTATTTGCCACGACAATTTCGTGGTATAGTGACATTGTTAACTTTCTTGTTAGTAGTGTTTTGCCTCCTGATTTGTAAAGCCAGGGAAAAAGGAAGTTCAGACATGACATGCAAAGGTCTGTTTGTCCCCGAAGGGGAGCAAAATAAGATTCAATTCCATTTCCATAGCGCCCTGTGTGGAGGTCATTTTGGAGGGGCTAGGAGTGCTGCAAAGGTCCTACAATCTGGATTTTACTAGCCCACACTTTTCAAGGATGCACATGAGTTCTACAAGGCATTTGATCAATGCCAACGAACTGAAAACATCTTTAGGAGACATGAAATTCTGCTTTAAAATATTCTAGAGGTCGAACTCCTCAATGTATGGGGAATAGACTTCATGAGACCCTTCCCATCTTTTTTGGTGATCTTTACATTCTATTAGCAATGAAATATGTATCTAAATGGGTTGAGGCCGTGGCTACACCAAGGAATGATTCCAAAATCATCCTCAAGTTAATTCACAAAAATATTTTCACGAGATTTGGAGCACCCATTTCAACAATAAGTTAACTACCTAGACATTACCGAGCTACGGGATACAACACAAGATTGCTACAACATACCACCCACAAACTAAAGGGCAAGCTAAAGTTTCCAATCGAGAGATAAATCAAATACTTAAGAAGGTGGTCAACCCCAAAATAAAAGACTGGTCTCTAAATCTTGATGAAGCGTTATGGGCATATCGATCAACATTCATGACACCACTTTGAGTGTCGCCTTTCAAGCTTATCAATGGCAAGGCATGTAATCTTTTGGTGGAGCTAGAGCATAAAGCCTATTGGGCGATCAAGAAATATAACTTCAATGCTCAACTAGCTGGTGAAAATAATTACTGCAGGTGAATAAGATGGATGAATTTAGAGCTCAAGCCTATGCGAATGCTCATCTATACAAGGAGAAAACCAAGAAATGGCATGAAAAAAATCTTTTGACACAACATTTTCATGAAAGTCAACAAGTGCTCCTCTACAACTCTAGGCTCAAGTTGTTCCCCGGAAAGCTCAAATCACGTTGGTCAGGCCCATTTGAGGACATGAGGTTTACCGTCATTGAGCTATTTATATCAAGAACCTCGATGATGGCATAATATTCAAGGTAAATGGCCAGCGACTGAAGGAATACAAATGTGCTCCCATCCTTTGTGATAAGTCTTCCCTCATCTTCTATGATGAATGAGAGTTCGCAACCACTATTTTATTCTCTAGCATTTTTATTTCATGTTTTGTACATAAATTATTTATTTTATCTTACCCATTTTTTTATATCTCTATTAGTTTTTTCTGTTTGGTTATAAAAGAAGAAGATTACAAGTCGGGAGAGAAGCACAACCCGCAGTGCCGAGATGAGCCTAACCAATCAGAAAAGCATTAGAAGTTCGAAGAGCAAGACACCACCACTGTGAAGTACCACTCTTGCATTCTTATTTGTATTCATGTAGTTAGTTTAGTTTAGTTTCATGCATTGAGGATAATGTTTTCTTCAAGTTTGGGGGAGGTAGTGTTCATAGTTAGGTATTTGCATTGATAGTTGTTAACATAATGTTGTTATGATAATTGTTAGGTTTTAAGATAGTTCTGGGAATAAATTGATTATGCCCAATGATGGTGATTTTTTAAGGTTGTGATTGATTGAATGCATATAGCAGTTGATATTGATAGAGCCAACTTTAGGACTTGATTCTTTGTGATTCATTTATACATGATTGTATGTTTTTTATGCTTAAGGATTTTAGAAATTTTTTATGAAAGAACTCTTGAATTTCTAAGCATAAATTGATGATTAATGAACGTAAATGCTCAATGATAGCAAGAAAGGGTTAATTTAAACTCATATGTGCTTGTTAAATGTGTTGAATTGTGAATAAATGCTTCAGCATAACTATATATGGATACTCCACTTTGCTATAACATCGCATTAAAGCCCTATTTAATAAGTAGAAGTCGTGGCATGAGTGAATAAAAGTAGTAACTGGCTAACACTGCCTGACTGGCTCAGGGGTGAAATGTTTGCTCCAGTTCATCTAGAGTGTGAGATGGTAATTGTGATAGGCTGACTCCCTTTGTAGAAGTGAAATTTGTTTTTGAAATCTTAAAGAAATGGGAGTAATTGTAATACCCCTAAAATTTAGACAATGACCAAAATGAAAATTTTGAAAGTTTGATGGTCAAAATAGAAAATTCAGAAAAAGTTTGAGGAATTAAGTGATAAATTTCCTAAAAAGAATTTTATTCCCTAAATGGATAGTTTACTCTTGAGAGTGGAGTTTTATAGAAATCATATTTTTTGATTTCGAATTTAGTAAAGAAAAATTAGAAAGGGTTAAGGCCGATAAGGAATCGGTAATTCAGATCGAATTGGAATTTTACAAATATTTGAAGGATGTTATAAAATGGTTGGAAATATTATTTTAATAATTTGGATCAGAGAAATTTGGTTTGGAAATGTGCAATTTTTCATTAAACGAAATAGTGGAATTTAGTAACTAAAATGCAATTTTTGAAATTCAAGGGAAATTTTGCAAATGAAAGTCAAATTAATTCATATTTGAATTTGTAATATGATATGGATCAGGTGGCTTCGTTTTATGGTGAATGGGAAGATTCATTAAGGGCAAAAATGTAATTTCTTATTGAATGGAATAAAAACATGCCATTATAATATATATTGCCATGTGATAGATTTATTTATCATTAAATATCAATCATGGATGAGCATTTCCATTTTCTTCTTCCTCCAAGGGTCGGCACTTTCAAGCAAGAAAGGTAAACATTTTTAGTTTGAATATTGAATCTATTTCTTTAGAATTAGACTCGTTGTGGTTAGGAAAAATGTTCTACGCTCAATTCTCTACATTTTGACATGAATATTACTAGGATTCATGTTCAAGTTCATCTTGAGTTGATGAATGGGGATGTTGACTCTTGTGTTTTATGGGTTTTGAAGAGTTAAGTGATTTTAAAGAATTGGTTGTAAGAATTGATGAAGAACCTAAGGATGAGATAAAAGAAAACATTTTATATTTTGAATTTTGCAATGGGTTTGGAAATTTACCAGAAATTATATAAAAATAATTTGAAGGTTATTTATATATATATTGTTCATATATTGATACAGTTATGTTTAAAACAAACGGGGATCAATTTCAAGGTGTATACAAATAGATATGAATTTTTAACCAATGAAAGGTCAAAAAAATCGAATAGCAGATTCTGCAAAATAGATTCTGTTGATCAACATTGAAAATTCACCATAAATTGTAAAGAATGAATTAGAAGGATTTATTTACATTGATAGATTTTTCAACGGAATAAACAAAATTAAATTCCAGTGTGTATATCAATACAGAATATTGATTCTTTAAAGGTAGTGCGAGTTATCTGAATATGGAAAATTGATGGGTTATTGTATAAGTGTTATATAATTGATGTATTATACTAGAATTATTGGTATTAAGAATTTAAGTGGTAAAATGGTGAAGGACCATTTTGGGTAAATTGAAAAAGTTGGTTCCAATGTTATAGGAGTATTGAGTATTTTGATAGAAAATGAGTTCAAGTATATTATGGAGTTACTATGGGATATGTTTATATTAGTACAATACTAACATATATATCATTATGAATTGGTGATTTATACAGATTGTGATTGATTTCTAATCGAAGCAAATCAAATATAAAAGGGCTTATTGTGGACAATAGTGAGGCACATATATTTGGAAAGATATAAAGTGTCAAGGTGAGTGTAATACATGCATGAAATTATACATGGATGTTTTATACATCATCAGGAAGACTTACGATAAGTCGACCTTGTTTATAGCAGTATGATAATATGTCATTTATCATATATTTGACATATTCTAAATATGTCAAAGGTTGAATATAAAATGCATTGATCACTGATTGTTGCATATGATGTTATCATGAACATATATGATTTTTATCATGAATGATATTGCGGGTTTGAACTGCCCAATATTAAATGGTATTGATATACTTTTACATGGATGGTTTGAATAAAATAGACTGTATGCCCAAGTAAGTCATTGAGGGATAGGTATAGTTGGCATGCCATAGAGTCTAGCAGCAGGCTGCATATTCGGGAATACACTAAAGGATACCTAGTGTATATGGTGGGCACGACCTTATGTGTCATCTTCGGGACTGTACTTAAGGATACCTAGTACAGATGGTGGACACGACCTTATGTGTCATACTCGAGATTGCACTACGGTGCAGGTATTTGACTCATGTACCCAGGGTCCTCAGGGTTGTATATTGGGCTATTGTCTATGGTAAATAGTTTATGGTATATGGTTATGGAATAATGGCAAGTGTATTGGTAAAATAAGCTTACAAGCTTATGGATAAATGGTAAGTATATTGGTAAAATAAGCTTACGAGCTTACGGATAAATGGTAAGTATATTGGTAAAATAAGCTTACGAGCTTGTTGGATAAATGGTAAAGATTTTATATTATTTTAATCATGGTAAAATATTGGATATGAAAATAACATGATTAAATGGCATTTTGATTTTGACATTGAAAATCATGCATGAATTGTATTGCACTGTTTATTGTTTTAATTGCCTCACTAAGTATATACTTATCGTGTGATGATTTTCACTCATAGGTAAAAAGTCAATAGTGGATTAAAGAGTTCAAAGTGACATCTAGCATCGAGGAGTATATTTCAATATCTGTAAGACATCCTATGATGGAATTTGACTTAGATAGTGACATGTAATTTGATAATGTTTAATTTGGTTTATTGAATTAATTTGGAAACAAATTGGTAAATTGATAGTGATGAAATTGCTGTAGCAGTTAGTGTAACAGTTACTGTAGTAGTGAATAGTAACCATGTTAATAAAATTTTCCAGAATGTTTAAGGGAAACCGATTCCCCTACTACAGGAACTGATTCCCCCACTATTTACTATTCACGGGTATTGTTCACTATTCATAAAAAATCTTTTGAATTAATTTTTTTTATAACGAAATATAAATTATATGATATTTTTATAATATCAAATACCATTTTAAGAAAATAAATTTTAAATCAAGTTTTGAAATGAAAATGGTTTTAGAAATTCGGGTGACATCTATAATCTGTATAGGTATAATTGTACGGATTATGGGTGTTACAGTAATTGTGTGCTTAAAGGTTGAATAAATTCTACAGCATAATAAAAAACTTGACTAGATTTTTTTGAATATTGTTAAGCATAAACTGGATATAATCATGCACACACACATACATAGGATTTTGTTATAGGGAAAAGTTCTTGAATACTCAACTCGTCTAACATGTTGAAGCCAATTGTTCTAAGGGTTGAAATTTTATGCCATATAATTGTCTTGATCTGAACTTTGCCATAGCATTCTTTTGATCTGATCACAATCCATTTCTTGAGGATAACAACATTTCTTGAGGATAACAAATAGCTTAAGTTTAGAGGTGTGCCTTAAAAATTCTATATTTCGTGCCTTTTTACATAGGTTATTGGTTGTTTAAAAGTTCATTTCATTACATATAGTTGCATTTAAGACCATGTAGTTGCATTTGGTGGAGATGTTTTTGCTACAACATTTTAATGATAAAACTGATACTGTTTAATGGGAAATGTTGTGTTTTCTTGATGATGTGCAGGTAACGAAAGCTAAAGGAAAAATTTGCTATAGCATTCTGAAGTTGACAAAGACAGAAAAATGCCATAGCATTTTGGATATCGTTCCTGGGTGCAAAAAAGAAAAAATCTAAATATATTTTATGGTGTTGTCCAGCCCAAGCGTAAATCCCACCTGTTAGCCAGTAGCCAACACATGTGAAGGGAATAGTCAATTTTTAAGAGATAAGGATATCCCAATATTAAGGAGAAGTTAGGGAATTTATGAGAATTGAAGAGCTTGGGAGTTGAAGAACTGGTACAACTTAATGGGAAAGGTTGTGTTTTCTTGATGATGTGTAGGTAACGAAAGCTAACAAAAAATTTTGACGTAGCATTTTAAAGCTGAAAAAGATAAAAAAATGCCATAGCATTTTGGATATCGTTCCTGGGTGCAGAAAAGAAAAAATCTATAGATATTTTATGGTGTTGTCCAGCCCAAACGTAAATCCCACCTGTCAGCCCGTCCAACCAACACATGTGAAGGGAATAGTCCATTTTTAAGAGATAAGGATATCCATTATTAAGGAGAAGTTAGGGAATTTATGAGAATTAAAGAGCGTGGGAATAGCTCATTACCACATAAATATTGCATCCACCATTTAAGCAAGACCTGGGTCACATAGCATCAATGTCTCCCTAGATTTTTGGTTTTTTCTAGGTCACAAAATGTCGATACTTTACCCGACTAGTTTACTCATCAAGAGTACTTGGGACATGTTCGAGTCACATAGCATTAGCACAACATCCAACTAGCATTAGAGTGCCTAAGCACTTTATTGTAATTATCCGGATAATCCTTACATAATTATGCTAGAGTCGTTAAGTAACTTGGGTGTCCTCGTCATTTCCCAAACATCAAATAAAGGCATAAGCCTTAAGGAATCTGACCTCATAAGGATCTTATATCATCAAAAATTTAAGTACGACTACCACTTTAATTCTCATGGACAAGTACACCCTCTTGAAAGAACCCAACTCACATTTCTCACTCAACTACCAAATTTGCCCAAGATTTAACATGGGTATCGATACTCACATGGGAGTATCGATACTAATTTTTTATTCATTGTTTTATAAAATATTCTAGTAACAATAACCCTAAGGGGAGTATTGGTACCTAAATACCACACTGAAATCCAAAATGTAACCTCGAGTATTGATAATCATTCCTGAGTATCAATACCCCACGAACAATATTGATACTCCCCTGATGAGTATCGATACTCTCTCACATTCAATCAAATTTTAACCTCCCACGAAGAACATTATCGGTATTGTTCTTATAGAACTGATACCCTTGACCTAGAACCTTTATTTTTTTTTCGTGAAACACTCCCAACCCACTCCTAAGTATTCCTAATGTCCTTATTTGGTGTTTAAGACTTACTTAACATATAAATAACATAAAAGGTCATCACTTTGAGCATAAATAACAATTAATCCCAATTTCATTCTTTAAACTCCCAACCAAGTGAACACAAAGGCTCATTCACACAACATGCATCAAAAAAATTTGAGACAAGCAGTAGAGAAATGTTAGAAATGATTTAACTTTCACCTAAGAGTTGCAAAATGACCTCTAGTTTAACCAAAGTTCACATTCTCCTCATTCTTCACTTTTGAGCTTTTACCCATTTATCTCACTAAACCAAAAGCAAAGAAAATGATTACTAATTTACTTTAAGGCCTTGAGGAAGTAAAAATGTGATTCTAAGCTCTTTGGGACATATTTGGAGTACTTAAGAGCCCTAAAATGTAAAAGCCCTATTAAATCTCTTTCATGGCCACCATGGCCAAACTCTAAGGTCAAGAGCTCATTTTGAAGATATAGAGGAGATGATTCTGAAACTTACCTTCTCAATTTTGTACCTAGGTTACACACCAATAAAGTTCGCACCCTTGAAGAGAGGAAGAGAATAAGAGAAATTGGATTGGGAAAAGAACAAAGGGTGAAGAAAAAAGAATGGAAGAGCTATTTCCCTTTTTGTGTTTCCTTCTCTACCATGACTTCATCAACCATTAAGGGGGATCAACCTTTGAAACATTTCAAAGGTAAATTGCACTCCTAGTCCTCTTCATTTTATACACACTTTAAAAATACCCCTTTAGGCCTTATTTGGCTCAAACCTAAACTAAAACAATTATACATTGACCCAAAACTCCTTAATGGTCTCCTTAGTCCAATTAAACCCATTCGAGTTTCACCTAAAACTACTAAACTAGAAATAGAGATGTTAAAAATACTAATATCTGTAATTATTCTTTGTTGGTTGATGTCAAACTCAACTCCTTCACTTGCTCTTCTTTACCTACGCATGAAAATCATCAAACGCTAAGTATGCACTTAATAAGGCATTAAAAAACAAACTAAAATGATATAGAATATAAACCAACTTAATAAAAATCAAAACAATATATTTTTTTATATAAAACATTCAAAATTTATAAATCGACTTTAATCAGTAATTCCATAACCTTTAAATCCTGTAAAAACCAATATCTCACGTATCCATAAGAATCATGATAATAAAATGTCAAATCGATTTATTCAAGCCATTTTCCCCTCATTAGAAAACCTGAAAATCATCATCTCGTGATTTTGTCAAAACCATGATAGTCAATATCAAACATAAAAACCATGTCATTCTTTTTCATTCAGATACATTTCAGAAATTTCAAATTTCATTTTTATCTTTTACTTTCATATTCATTTTCACATTTCATTTTCATAACCAATACTTTCACATTTCAGAATTCATTTTTGTAATACCCTAATTTTGCCCGGGTTAACAACCTTGGTAGAGCATTGGTGTCTCAACACACCAGTAACGCTTCAACAAGCCAACAACCCTTATACGTTTTATCACTTATAAGCTCATCTCACGCGCCAGCAATCAATATTCCAGAAGATGAAGCGTTCGAGAATTTTTCCCTTCCCCTCCGTGAAAACTGTTGCACCAAGTTGTATTGGCAGGAGTAAATGAGGAGTAATATATCAGCAACTCCAAATAGAAAAAAGGGGGCATTATAAAGAAGAGTAGGAAAAAAAGGGTATCGGGATTTTTATTTTTCTTCCGAACGCAACAACCATAGAGAAGCCTTTCATTAGCATATTGAAAAACAACAAAAAATCATAACTGTTTCGAAATACAACAACCATAGAAAAAAGAGGAAAACGAAAAGCCCTTACACATAGCAACGATCTTCGCGCCTCCACCGGAAGAAGGAAAAGCCCCATCGGTTGAAGGTAATCTTGTCTTGTATCTCTTTTAGCGTTTAGGAGTCATTTTTTTGGTGTTTTGGAGTTATTTTCGGGGTTTGGATTCAAAGGGGCTTCTCGGTGGTTCCCTTGCCCCCTCTTCAGGGTTTATCTAGGTGGTAACAACCATTTCTAAAACCATGATAATCATAATCTCATGATTTTGTCAAAACCAAGATAATCAATATCATACATAATAACCATGTCATCTTCTTTTTCATTCACATATATTCTAGAACTTTCATATTTCATTTTCATCTTTTACTTTCATATTCATTTTTATAATTATTTTCACATTTCATTTTCATAACTAGTACTTTCACATTTCAGAATTTATTTTCAGATTCAGAACTTATTTCCATATTCATAATTTATTTTGATATTTACAACTTAATTTCATATTCATGAGTCAGACAGAATGTGTGCACTAACCACCAACGGTTCCATCGTCATCATCATATGCACTCTAAGTGCATTCATAACATTTGCACCAACGGTGCCTTTCATAATGCACACGAATTTATGAACTTTACTTTACTCAACTTAATGGCATGCCAAGTGTACCTACGACTCTCAATGCAATATACAATGGGCTTTCAAATCATATTATATTCAATTCAAGATTAGCATTTCATACTTAGAATCATTTTCCATTCATCATCATAAAATTCATAACTTGAGAGTTCATACCCTAAAATAATTCATATGACATTTTTGAAAACATTAAAGAAATATTCCACCATTAAAATTTCAAATCATTCTTTTAAAATAATTAGAAAATCCATTTGAATAACTTTTCAGAAAATATCATATAAAAATTAAATTCATCATATAATAAATATCACAACTTTCACTTCAATGTAATGTAGTTGACTCATTTCAAAGATTTATAATAGTATATAACATAAGAGTAGCATAAAAACACATTTTATGACAAATCTCTTATACTGGCAGTTTGCGCTATTCTCAAAGAAATATTATTATGTATTATTCTAAAAACTTAAAAATTGTTTCGTTTATACCAATAAAAACTAGACTTGAATACAAATCTAACCATATAAAGCAATTTTTCTAGTTCAACTTTTACAATTTATAGTAAAATTTCAAATCTGACTTACAGAAGCTATTTTGAGTAGAATCTGTTGCCTTTTATTTTACCTATTCTTGATTAAAAATTCATATATTTTTTTCTACTTACCAAAATTAGTAGCCGTTTATTTTCAACAAAACTAGAGTGATATAAATATCCAATGGTATAAAATCACCCTTTAATAATTTCTGTAAATTTATGGTGATTTTCTAAACTTGCTATTTAAATCACAAGTATAGGCAAAATTTACTATCTTAAAGTAGCATAAAAACATCTTTTAATCTTTAAAACCTGATTTGATCATGATATCAATTATAAACCTAAAATGCTTAATTACACAAATCATAACAAAACTTCATACTTATGATAATCTAAACACTCCAAAGGAATAGAAATACACTACATTGGAGTTAGAAGCCCGAAATGAATCCCCTTTCTTAGTCACACTCCTTTCCTTGATGATTTTGATGAAAGCTCCCACTTTTCTCTTTAACTATAAAACCCCAAGGTTTGGTTCACTAAAACAACGTTGCTAGAGAAATTATGAATGCAAATGAAGCATAAAAAGCGGTTTAAACCTTACCTTTAGTTTGACCTTTTGAAGAGGAATAAAAAGAAGGAAAATGAGAGAAAATGGGAAGGAGAAGAAAATGAAATAATATAAAGGCTTATCTTTAAAGACCAAGATGAAATTAACTTGAACTATGGAATAAAATGCATCAATAGTAACTTAAAAATTAGTAATTCAAATAATGAGCTAGGATTCTTCACTCACTAAATAATTTCACTCAATTGACCATAAAATTTTCCTTGGAAGTTTGAAGAGGATCCCAATGAAGAAGGAAGCAAGGAAGAAGATGTTAAACATTCTCTCTTTTATCCACCTTCCAAAACGTGGTGTTTACCCCCATTTAATTAACATAATATATATATTATTTACCTTAATTAGGAAATTAAGCCAAATTTTTGTATAATGATACATATATAGATAACTCTTTGTCGACACCGTTTTTTGACAAGGCGAGGAAAGACTGATACTGAATCGAGGGTTTTTTTTTTGAAAAGATTTTTCAAAATGTGAACAGCCGCCACCAATCATTTAAGGTACGATTGGAACACCATAAAAATCTGGTGATTTTAATAAAACATTTTATTTTTATCAAAATACCGAGTTATAAAGTCTGCGAAAATCCAAAAATCAGGTTCGGGAGTTAGTTACGCGTGGGGAAGGATTAGCACCCCACAAGCACCCAAAAATTAGTACCTAGCTGATTACCCTATATTTAAAATCTGAAATTTTGAGTTTGATCTTTATTTAATTTGAAAATCATTATAGATCCAAAGTTGAAAAGGATATTCATTTATTAAACTTGATAGCATTCGCCCCTAGCATAACCCGGGGAATCGGCTATTGTACGATAACCGAATATTGCCTTGATTTTAAAAATCATGATGCGGTCTTGAAAAAAAGATGTCGACCTATTTCGGGAATCACAAATAGTCACCCCCTGAGCATACTAGCGGGAGATATACCATTAATTCCCTAATAAATGAACATTACGTTAGGTTTGAAAATAAAATACAATCAAACCAATTTTTATTCGTCCTAATTACGCTAAGGGTAAATAAAGGCTCTTTCTAGCTTGAGGTGTCAAATTATGAAATTAAAGGAGCTAGAGGTATAAACCTAAAACTGTAGGCTCTAATATTATTCTATATGATTATAAATCAATTATTGAATCGAATAACCAAGATGGTCCCTCGAGCATTTAGGCGAGGGCCAACTCGTATTATTCCCTAAATTAGAAGACTAATCAAAATCTAGCTAAAAGTGGAGGCTCTATTTAACTTATTTAATTATGTCAATATTAAAGCTCTAATCTAAATCTGGGGACTAAAAGGTCGAGATCTAAAAATATCGATTTCTAAAAGATTTACAAGTTTAAGGACCTAAATTGATAATTTCTAAAGTTGAGACTAACTAATAACCCAAAAAAACCTAATTATTATATAAATTATTAAACCTCGACTTTGGTTCTTTGGATAATAAAAGCAATTTATCCAAAAAAAATTATTAAACCTAAAATATTTTTAGAAAATATTAATTATTAATAAATTTTAAAAAGTCGAGCAATCGATTCGAGTAATCGGGCATTTTATGCGAAAACTCAACTCGAATTACTCCCTATTTAAACTAGAATGTCATCCTAATTTCTAAGTTTGATTCGAATGTTAATCTAATTTAAAACTAAATCTAAGAATTTAAACTATGAAATATTGAAACATTTAATAAACCTAATTAAAAAGAATAAAAAAAAAGATAATAAAAAAAACAGTAAAAGCAACATAATATAAATTAAATAAACATAAACACGAGGACCTAATTGCATGAATATTTAATTACAAGCTCAAAAACAAATAAATAAAACATATAATAAGGAACTAAACTAAAACAAATTAAAATTTGAAGTCTAAATCGAAACAAAATAAAAATAAACAAATTAGGGACTAAAATAAAAAATACGCTAAACATACAAGGACTAAAAGAAAAATAACCCTAAAAAAATATCATGCATAAAATGGGGAAATAACAAAAACAATCTTACAGGTGACTAAAATGCAAAAACATGGCTAAACTAGGGGACTAAATAGAAAATATCCTAAAAATTACAAAGCACAAACATAAATGGTTAAATTATGAAAACAGTCCCTACCAGTGACCATTTTATGAAAACACAGGAGAGTTAGGGAACCTAAGTGCAATTTTCCCTAACTCACTTTATAAATACAACTTTTTCTTTCTTTTTTTATAATTTCATTTTTTGTTTTTTTTAAGTTAGAGAGAGATGCTCTCCCCTCTCTCTAGAAAATCGGCTATCTCCGGGCCCTCACCGACCACCATCCCGACCGTCGCTGGTGGCTGTTGGCCACCAAATTTCACGGGCAGAATCATCTCGGGCTCCTCGTTATGGATCTAGGCTCGGTTTCGCACGAAACGACCTCCATCGCCATGAAAACGGCCAAGGTAAGCCCTATCTACCAACCTTTAATTTTTTTCTTTTACTGTAAAAATGGATGGATATTGTTGTGTTATTCGACTAAAAAAATGTTTTTATTTTATCATTTGAAACACAAAAACCCTCTAAATGCCATTATCATTTAAAAAACAAAGATGAGTATTGGTGTATTTCGAAAACTGAAAAAAAGAAATGTTTTATTTATTTATTTATTGAGGTTCGAACTGGAGATCAAAACAAAGAATGATATTTGAAAAAATTAAAGAAAAAGGGAGTAAATTGTTGTTATTGCTTCAAAGAAAAATTACAGAGTTCCCAATATTTTTTTGAACTACCGAGAGTACGTTTTACAGTGTTTGGTTCTGGGGTTTTATAGCCATTGTTACATAGAAAAGAAATGATATAATCTTGTTTTCTTCATTGTTGTTTGTTGCAAGAGTGTAGCTTGGCGTGGAGTGGGGTTGCCGAGATTAGTGCAGGGAGCGGTGGCCTTTGGTTGGGGCAGAAAATGGTGGTATTTCGTTGGGGGAGAGGGGTGCCTAGTTAGAAATTTAGGTTAGACCCGGGTTGGGATAGTTGGGTTTTTAGGTCGAGTTTGGTTTTTTTTGGGTTCAGTTTTAGTCTGGTTTTGGGCTTGACGCCCAGTTGTAAATATTGCTCACAGCTACCCCTCTTTGCTCATTTCTTTAAAACGAGAATGAAGCAAAATTGAAATAGTACCATTTTCTTTTACTTAATCTCTTCTATTCAAGCTGTGAGTTCTTCTCATCATGATCTGTCCACCAGAAATGTTGATCCATCGAGTGAGGCGTTGCTGATTTGAAATGTTGTGAATCGAGCCAAGGTTGAATAAGTTCTTCTCATGAATTCTCTACTGGAAATGTTGGTTCCTCATATGGGGAATCACTAATTCGAAGTGTTATGAATCGAGCAAAGAAAATGTGGAAACATCCTACCCGAAGGTCTTATGGATGACCTGAAAGACTTATCATCTTGCTTGAAAGACTTATAAATGACCTGAAGGATTTAAGCATCATGCTTGAAAGACTTATTGATGGCCCAAAGGACTTAAGTTGATCCAAAGTGTTGTGAATCGAGTAAAGGAAATGTTAACCTCTCTAGTGGGGCGTTGCTGATTCGAAGTGTTGTGAATCTAGCAAAGGAAATGTTAATCCCTCATGTGAGGCATAGTTTGTTTTAAGAAAAAAATCTCAAGTGAAATAAATCTTCTATTTCGAGTGAAACTATCTCAAGAGAGATAAAAATCTTCTGTTTCGAGTAAATCTATCTCAAGCAAGATAAAATCTTCTGTTTCGAGTGAAACTATCTCAAGCAAAATAAAATCTTCTGTTTCGAGTGAAACTATCTCAAGTGAGATAAAATCTTCTATTTTGAGTGAAACTATCTCAAGCGAGATAAAATCTTTTGTTTCGAGTGAAAATATCTCAAGTGAGATAAAATATTCTGTTTCGAGTGAAACTATCTCAAGCGAGATAAAATCTTTTGTTTCGAGTGAAACACTCTCAAGTGATATAAATCTTCTGTTTCGAGTGAAACTATCTCAGGCGAGATGAATCTTGTTTTAAGAAAAATAATCTGTAGTGAAATGAAATGTCTTGTTTCGAGTAAAAACTATCTCAAGCGAGATGAATCTTGTTTTAAGAAAAACAGTTTGTAGTGAAATGAAATGTCTTGTTTTGAGTAAAAATTGTCTCAAGTGAGACAAAGTTTGTTTTAAGAAAAATAATCTAAAGTGAGATAAAATTTCATATTCAATGGGACTGTCTCAAGCGAGACAATTTTTGTTTTAAAAATGTTGAATATGAAGATGATTGCTCTGTCTTGCTGAGGACGTCTTGTTGTCTTTTAATCTCATTTTCCTGAAGATCTGTACAATGTACCTGAATGCAACTATCCTGAATGTCCTCATGAGAAGAGAAAATGTCCTTGAAAAAGACAGGATTTCAAGAGAAATTTTAATGGTACCCTCGTGAGAGGGGAAAATTAAAACTTTTATCATACATGATGATGGATGTTCGATGCAAAGATGCAAATTCATGTAGGTGAAATGCACATTTTTATTGATTAATAGTAGAGAAAATATGCTAAAGCAATCTTGGTTCTCTTCTTGATCTGCTCATCTTTATTCTCCTCCCACAGCAAGGCGTACCATTGCATCTTTTGCAAAAAAAAATATGCTTTCCTCGCTCCCTACAATTCAAATTCTTTCCCCCAATTTCTTATTATGAGCTTCTAGGTCTGAGGGACTTTTGTCAATTTCCAAGATACACTCTCCAAAGAGATTGTCATGTTTGAAAATATTTCATTTCTTTTGATTTTCAAAATATGGAAAGTTTGTTGAAGAAAAATTGTCTTTCTTTTAGGCTCACAATTGAAGCAAATCACAGAACATGAGTTCACTAAATATCAAAAGAATCAATAGCTCTTTTAATCTTTCAAAGTTATACCACTTTGAAAAGTGTCAAAATTGATGGGTTGGTTTCAGGTTAGCTCTTTAAAGCTTCTAAGGTTTCAGTCATCAAATATGTCCTTTCTTTTTCGGTCCTTGCGAACCTTACGACATGCCCCTCTTTTTGGCTTGGCATTTTAATTAGATGCGAACAAAATGACGCAACTAACATAATCAATTACTAGACTTCTAGAACACTTCTATTCCGGTTCTCTGAAAATTTTCATTTGTTCAAGCTTCGTAGACTTCCTTTAGTTGAGGTAGTGCAGGGACATCAGTCTAAAATATAAAATTCCTGAGTTCTTGTGTGAAGTTGACTATTACAAGTGTTCCTCAATTCCCTTAGTCAATTTTCATCGGAACTCATTATTATATCAACTTGATTTATTTTGCCATTGTTTGGCTAGTTAAATTCAGCTTTATTGTATATATATTATAATTGCCTTTATTGGGCTAGCTGAAGGGTTTGTCTCAACACAAAATCTTTGACTTAACAATCGTAGTGGAGCAAACACCGAATTACCGAGTATCTGAGCAATGTCATGGTTCGAATGCAATCTATTCATAAATCCAGGGCTTTTGAGTTTCTTCTATAACCAAATACTTTAGTGGAATAGCTCAACTTTATTGTATAGTCTATAGTAATTTTATTAACCTCTTGAGTTTTCAGATTTAGAATTTCTTAAGCTTATCGAGAAAAACCTATTATAGACTAGGTGTCTTTGATGGTCAGAAAATCCCACATTTAGAGTTTAGTTCCCAAACAACTGACCTAAACTAAATTCGTCTACTCCACTATTCGATTTGTAAAGATTAGGATCATCATTGAACGTCTTCAACAGAAGTGTAGTCTAGGCGATTTTGCAATGTCATACACAAGAGATGCCCCATGTTGTCCGCTCCTATTCACACCTGAATGCCAAGCCTCTTGATCATTTCCACATGAGAGAAGAAGACTATAGTGGTTCTTGCAAGAGAAGGGTAAGGTGTTTGAATTTATCATCTGGGGTAAGGTCAAAGGTCCTTATTTATCAGTTTTCAATCTTGCTTTTTTGTTAAAGATCTATAACTCTGATTCTTAAAAGAGCTTTTAATTCACTGGATACTTAAAGAATTTTGAGTATGAAAATTACTCATTGCTCATAACATCAAAAGGTAGCATTTTATTTAAAATATTCGATTGTCAAGTGACTTACAAACTTTTTAACGAAAAGAGAAAGAAAATAAATTCAAACAAGATAATATGTGAGTGCATCAAAAGTTCCTAGTGGCTAAAATGATTTTTTCTTGGTTTGTATCCTAATGCCTCATTATTCATCGAATGTTCATGCCCCCAGAATCAATCAAATTCTGAACCTTGTGCTTCAATTCCCCGCCATTCTCAGTGATGTGCCTTGCAATTCATACAGTGCTAACATCACGTCCATAGCTTTCAATTCTTTTCTAGGAACTAATGGGGTGACTTCATCTCACCTCAAAACCTTAATCACAAGATTCTCCGTGAGTTACTCTCGAGACCCGTGATTAATACATGTTGGGATGCAATGTATACCATGTAATGTACAATGTGTATATGCTAATGCAAAGATGTAAAGACGCATATGCAAATGCAAAATGGGTGTGTAAAATGCGAGATGAAAATGCAGCAAGGAATTGATCCAAAAAATAACTGTTCATTGAACAATTTTTGAAAAAATGACAATGTCTCAGTACACTGAGGAAATAAAAATCTGGTCCACCTTCAAGTTGTCCAACTCCTGCGAGCATTTGGGTATTGCATCGTCTTCAAAGATTCTACTTTATCTCCTATTTTCATAAATATTTTTGAGCTGGTTCGTGATCTTCAACTGTTGGCTTCAGCGTCGAATCTTTTTGAGTCCACTTTGTTATCTCATCAGGTAGATGTATGGCTTGTCTCCTTAGTAGGTAGACTCTCTCTTGACGATACTCGATCGTAGAGCATCTTTGAAATTCTACCGATCAGTTATTTAAGGGATCAATACCTTTGAATGATATGTCGTGTTCATGCAAAAATGCAACAAGACCAGACAAAATGAAATCAATGTTAGTAGAAAGAAGACAAAAGAATCAAGTTAGTTGAAATGATTAGTCAAAGAAATGTAATCTTAGCAATAATAATTAAATTTGACTCAAAGTTGAGACTGAAAAATAAAGCATACAAAGAAAATTAATAGTCCTAACTGCATGCGTCTTAGTTCTCCGAGGTTATCCACATGGCTCTAGCGGGGTAGGTTTACCAAATCTCTACATGAGGATGGGTTCTAGCAAAGGGTTCCCAAGCCATCTTTACAACCTACTAAGGTTGACTCCGATTCTGACCCATTACAGACTTGCGAATTGGATTCAGCTCAGGGCATCACAGCGCTAAAATCGTGTCTCGAAACTGATATCCAAAAAGGCAACTTAGGATGCTTTCCAGAGATACCTTATCAGACCGACACAAGGAAGCCCTATGCTCCTCATGAGGTGTGAAGTTTCTCCCTACTTAGGTAGACTGGGATTGAGCTCGGGTTTAGAGTAATGAAATGCAACAATCTTAAATATTCACAGAAGTGTAAGTATTAACTAAAGAGAAAATCTTTTTTTTCTTTTGAAAAAAATAATGAAATGTAAATTAAAATAAGATCAAACTCATAATTTCCAGAATCCTAAATATAGGGTAATCAACTCGTGGCACAACTCTCAAGTGTTTTTAAAAACAAAATGTCCCCAGCAGAGTCGCCAAGCTGTCGACACCGTTTTTCACCCTAGTAGGGAAAGACCGATATAGACTCGGGGGTTTTTCTTTGAAAATATTTTTCAAAATGTGAGGAGTCGACACCAATCATTTAAAGTGTGATTTTAATAAAACATTTTATTTTTATCAAAATATCGAGTTTTAAGGTTTATGAAAATCCATAAATCAGGTTCGAGAGTCAGCTACACGTGGGAAAGGATTATCACCCCCACAAGCGCCCAAAAATTGGTACCTATTTGATTACACTATATTTAAAATCGAAAAATTTTAGTCAATCTTTATTTATTTTGAAAATCATTATGGATGCAAAGTTGAAAAGGGTATTCGTTTATTAAAGCCGATAGCATTCGTCCCTAGCATAAACGTGGGGAATCAACAATTGTACTCGATAACATAATATTGCCTAGATTTTAAAAAGCATGATGAGATCATGAAAAAGGATTCGACCTATTTCGGGAATCACCAATAGTCACCCCTAAGCATACTTGTAGGAGATATAACATTAATTTCCTAATAAATGAACATTGTCTTAGGCTTGAAAGTAAAATGCAATCAAACAAATTTTTATTCATCCTAATTACGCTAAGGGTAAATTAAGGTTTTTTATAGCTTAAGGTGTCAAATTATGAAATTAAAGGACGTAGAGGTATAAACCTAAAATTGTAGGCTCTAATATTATTCTATTTGATTTTAAATCAATTATTGAATCGAATAACCAAGATGGTCCCTCGAGCATTTAGGCGAGGGATGACTCGTATTATTCCCTAAATTAGAAGACTAATTGAAATCTAGCTAAAAGTGGAGGCTCTATTTAACCTATTTAATAATGTGAATATTAAAGGTCTAATTGAAATTCGGGGACTAAAAGGTCGAGATCTAAAAATATCAATTTCTAAAGATTTAAAAGTTTAAGGATCTAAATTGATAATTTCTAAAGTTGAGGACTAACTAATAACCAAAAAACCTAATTATTATCTAAATTATTAAACCTAAAGTATTTTTTAGAAAATATTAATTATTAATAAATTTTAAAAAGTCGAGCAATCGATTAGAGTAATCGGGCATTTTATGTGAAAACTCGACTCGAATTGCTCCCTAATTAAACTAGAGCTTCAACCTAATTTCTAAGCTTGATTCGAATGTTAATCTAATTTAAAACTAAATCTAAGAATTTAAACTATGAAATATTAAAAAAATTAATAAACCTAATTAAAAAGAATAAAATAACAAATAAAAAAAACAGTAAAAAACAACATAAAATAAATTAAATAAACATAAACAGGATGACCTAATTGCATGAATATTTAATTTCAAGCTCAAAAACAAATAAATGAAACATATAATAAGGGACTAAACTAAAACAAATTGAAATTTAAAGTCTAAATCAAAACAAAATAAATATAAATAAATTACGGACTAAAATAAAAAAAATACGCTAAACATATAGGGATTGAAAGGAAAATAACCCTAAAAATAAATATCATGCATAAAATGGGGAAATAACAAAAAACAGTCCCTACCTGTGACTAAAATGCAAAAACACATCTAAACTAGGGGACTAAATATAAAAATATCCCAAAAATTACAAAGTACAAACATAAATGGTTAAATTATGAAAACAGTCCCTACCAGTGACCATTTTGTGAAAACACAGGTGAGTTAGGGGGACCTAAGTGCAATTTCCCCTAACTCACTTTATAAATACAACTTTTTTCTTTTTTTTATAATTTCATTTTTTTTAAAAAGTTAGAGAGAGAGGCTCTCCCCTCTCTCTAGAAAATCGGCTGTCGCCAGACCCTCACCAACCGGCATCCCAACAGTCGTTGGCCACCAAATTTCATGGGCAGACTCATCTCGGGCTCCTTGTTATGGATCTAGGCTCGGTTTCGCACGAAACGGCCTCCATCGTCGTGAAAACGGCAAAGGTAAGCCCTATCTACCAACCTTTAATTTTTTTCTTTTACTGTAAAAATGGATGGATATTGTTGTGTTATTCGACTAAAAAAATGTTTTTATTTTATCGTTCAAAACACAAAAACCATATGCATGTCATTATCATTTAAAAAAACGAAGATGAATATTGATGTATTTCGAAAACTGAAAAAAGAAATGTTTTTTTATTTATTTATTGAGGTTCGAACTGGAGATCAAAACAATGAATGATATTCGATAAAATAAAAGAAAAAGGGAGTAACTTTAAAATACTGATGTTATTGCTTCAAAGAAAAATTACAGAGTTCCCAATATTTTTTTGAACTACCGAGAGACCTTTTTTACAGTGTTTGGTTTTGGGGTTTTATACCCATTGTTACATATAAAAGAAATGATACAATCTTGTTTTCTTCCTTGTTGTTTATTGCAGGAGTGTAGTTTGGTGTGGAGTGGGACTGTCGAGATTGGTGCAGGGAGAGGTGACCTTTGGTTGGGGTAGAAAATGGTGGTATTCAATTGGGGGAGAGGGGTGGCTAGTTAGAGGGTTAGGTTAGACCCGGGTTGGGCTAGTTGGGTTTCAGGTTTTTGGGTCGGGCTTGGTTTTCTGGGTTCAGTTTTAGTCTGGTTTTGGGCTTGAGGCCCGGTTGTAAAAATGGTGCTCACACTCATCAACTAAAAATAAAATGATCTCATTACCATGCAACATTGAAATTCAATCTTCTTTACAAAATGGTCTACAACTACTAATTTATCAAAATTCAACATAAGGTTACACATTATCCTCAAAGGTATAAATTTCGGTGGATTTGAGACTTGACTTAAAAGTTGAACAATTCTAAATCATTGTGCAAATTATTTTTTTATGTTTTCTTCGCTTCTACAAAAATTTTAAAGAGTCAATTTACCCTTTCATGATATTATTGAATTGATTATTTGCGTAAAAAAACTCATTTAATATTCTTTGTGTCTGTTGAATAATTCAACCTTGTATGTTCGCATTTTGATCGTCATGAAAACTATATGCAAAATCACACAATTACCCTACACACTTTGATGTGATTGAACTACAGAAAAAAAATTTATTTAATTTTTTAACTTCGATGTACAAATATAATGTCCCTTGTCTGTGTATGTCTATCGCACTGAATAAGGATGTTACATGAAAGCTTTTACTATTTAATTTAATACTCTAAACAGCTAATTAAGTTGGTAAGATAATGTATTAATACAATACATGTGCCAACAACTAAACAGCTAATACCCATTAAAAAAAGAAAAAAAACTGAAATCCACAAGAGAATAGCCTTTGCCTCTTTTAATTATTTTATAGAACTTTGTCTGCTCTAATTCAACCCTAAACAAGACGTCTATGGTACCACGTCTTGCCACTAAACCCCATATTACAATCGGACAAATGGAGATTGGGGGACCAAAATATAATATCGAATCCCAAAAAGTTTTAATTTAAAACATTTTTATTTGGGATACAACACAAACTTGTTGTCTCTTCTAATCCGTAATTAAAGAATGAAAAAATAAGGCTTTTTCATATCCAAAGTATGTACAACTAAAAAATATAAGGGTATAGTACACAAATGGTCCCTCCACTATAAGACATTGCTTTGTTGAATCTCCTAACTATTAAAAGTTATAAAATTGACCCCTCAACTATAGGTGATGCTTTGTTGAGTCCTCCGACTATATAAAAAGATATAAAATGGTCACCGACTATTCATATGTTTCAAACTGGTTCTTTTCAGTTAAAAATTTGATGGTCGTCTGAGCTAGATGTTAATTTGTTGACTAGGATAAAAATCTGATCCTAGAAATATTTGAGATGCATTTTGTGAATCGAATTTCTATTTACATTATGTTGTTGAGCTAATGCTTGAAACACTATATCAACAGCGGTGGTAGTAGACATCATTAAAATATAATTTTATCATATCTCAATCATCAGGTTAACGTACAACTCAGATGGTTGTCAAGTTTTTAACAGAAATGATGAGTTTTGAACATATGAATAGTCGAGTAACCATTTTGTAATTTTTAATAGTAACGAGACTCAACAAAACAATGCCCTATAGTTGGAAGACTATTTTGTAACTTTTAATAATTGAGAGACTCAATAAAACAACACCCTACAGTAGGGGATCGTCTGTATACTTTACCAAAAAAATAACAAGTGGTTGGAAATAATTATATTAATCAATTAATTAAGTTAAAAATTTTAAATTGAAATTAAAATTAAAATCAGGTTGTAATAATAATAATTTTAGAAATGAGGAAGGTCATACAGGAGGCAAAACAAAATTAGCTTGAAAAGGTTAAAGGTAGTTGGCATAGAGCAATGCACCTCCAAAGCAAAGATAGCTTCCCCACAAGTGGGAGAATATACAAATATTTCCAAATAATTTAGCTCTGGCAACTCAAAGTGCTTTCGGCAGTTTTAAAACTAGACAGTAGCAACTGTTTCTGTTTAGCCTCTTGCTTTGAGAAGCTAATACATAATCTTTATTCGACAAATCCAAATTTTTGCATAAAAATAAGAAAGATGACAAATGTTACGATTTGACGCAAAAATTAAAATAATAAAGAATTAGTAGGTATAGTATGACCTTAGTGGTTAAGGAATTATTATTATCCGTTAAGGTCTTTAGTTCGAGCATCATATATGTAGAGGTGTATAAATATTCATCATCAAATTATTGAGAGTGTTGAATCTTTGAGCAAATACTATCTTATATACATCCCAGATTAATAAGAGAAAAAAATAATAGGTATAACTTGCTTTTGTGAGATACATATCCTTTAATAACTAAGTAGTTTTATATCCCACATAACTTGTCATTAAGCAAATTCACCTACTTATCCATGTTATTTCACATTTCCTATGAAATTTATGGTAAAATTATGTATTAATAAATTATTTATTTTTATTAAAAATAATAAAAATTATTGATTAAATCATAAATTGAATGATACTAAATTTAATATCAAAATTTTAATTAAAATCACTCTTAAATTTAACCATTACTCAACTTCTCTTTATATATTTATTATAATGTATTAAAAATTCATGAGAGCATGTACATGTGCTTAGCCGTTATCTTACACCTAGAGATGACAGTGGGTCGAATTGATCTGAAAATCATACATTTTTTATTTAAATCTGACTTAATCCAAGAAATATAAATCCTTCTTCTAACTCAAGAAATATATTTTTTCCATTCCAATATGATATAACTTGAATTTTGGAGGTAAAAACTCATATTCAATCCGACCTTACCTAATATAAAAAGTATTTTTTTTTGTAAAATCAAGATTTAATTAAATTAGAAAAAAATTTATTCGGTAAAAGAAAGACTTAATTAAAAAACTATAGAGAGATAGAATATTATAGTAATCATCCCTAAATTTATATAAGAAAATTATATTGTTACCCCGTATTGGGTCAGATCATAGATTTTCCACCCTCAAGCATTCAATATTTTGAATTTAACCATCATTTAGGGATGATGATTTGACTCAAACATAATCTTATAAGGCGTGATAGAATTTGTGACATAAATTTCATATTAATTTTATCTAAAAATTTAATGATGCGGACCTACTTCATGAAAAATAAAATAAAATTTTCAATTATAAATTTATTCTCAATTAAAAGAATTAACTACATGATTAATGTTTGGATTAAGTACAATCTTCCTTTCAACATTATCAGATGTTAATGATGGCACTAACACTCCTTGCTGTGTTAGTCTACCTTGCTAATCAAATTGATTTTTGTCCCTTGTCTCACATTATCATACTATAAGAGGTGTTCATCTGCGGGTATTCCATGAAATTAAAAGGTTTCCACTAATGGATTAAGATTCCCCAAAGCATCTAGTTTCATATTCAGATGTGCGTGCTTGGTCAGAAAAAGCACAGCGAGAGTTCAGAGATAGTTTGCCACTGGATTTCGTATCAAAGCTGTTAGATAAGACTCATTTCAGTAGCAAGAAGAATGATTACAAGGGCTTAGAAATGTGTGGGATGGTTGCACTGTCGAGGCTAGGCAACATTTTTCAGTAGTTGTATGGTGACATCACCTACCCACTGTATGTAAAGGTGGATAAACTGATTCTTCATGCTATGGCTCACATCTGAAATCCAAGTTATCATTTTTTCACTTGCAATAAAATGATATGGTTCACACTGTAGAATAATATATGTCCTTACTAAACATCAAAGACGTTTGAGCTGATCAAATATACTACAAACTTGATAAGGCTCCATCATTCATAGCTAAATTAATGAAGACCTTTGAAGTAGGTAAGAAGTCTGTGAGTGATCGCATCAAGCAGAAAGGGAAAGAGAAGGGATTCCTTGGATTAACATTAAAGAAATTGTCAAAACGCACATAGACAAGAGGAAAAGAATTAAGGCTTTTGCTTTTAGCAATCTAAGGGCTTGTAATATTTTCAAGAATTCCGGGGCCCGTCAAAGTTTCCCTTATGGGCTTTACTAAGCAACTACCCAAGAAGATGAATCATGCACCAACTATCCTGGAAGAGACCTTAATAACACTGAACAACTATCGAACTATTGAATGTGGACGCTTTGTTGGATGCGCTAAACTGCTAAAAGTCTGGATCCACAATCAATTTTGGAAAACGGATCATGTACCCCCCTATTAGTTCACAAATGATTACTCGTCCTGAGGGAATTGTTAGAAAAGAAATGGCCAAAAGGCCTCCAAAAGATAGGTGGATCAGCATATTAAAAAATTTTCGAAATGAAAACATCGTCTGGCATGTACTATGGTTCGATCAGTATAAATTCATGTACAAATGTTGTAATGAACATTGGGTAAATTTGTTAGTACTCTGAAGAGGTATTGGATACGCTCCACTCTCTATGGTTAGATAATTCAAAAGAACACATCATGTTCCAGTGACACAGACTGAGTCAATCTGAGTTTTTATTTCAAAGAGATCATTATAAAATGAAAGTGCGCGAAAAGCTGACTCTTGGAAGATAACCTAATCTAAAATTGTCACCAGAATATACATATTCACTCTAGATTTTGTAGTCTAGAGATGCCGAAGGAAAAACAAAATAATTCCTGCACCTAATGATAAACCAGTTGCTTCAATTTAAGAGCAATCAAGACTGATCCCTTCACCCTTGAAGAATTAAAGGTTGGAATTTGAGGCCGAGAGAGCTAAATGGGCAATCCTAAAAGAAAAACTAGATCATGAGAATTTTATGATGACCATCGATGTGGCTTTAAATAGAAATACATGAAATGAAATGCAAAAGGAGGAGACAATTGAGTCTGAGTATGTCAAACTAAAGGTTGATTTTTAATAACTATGTAAGAGGATTGATGGCTTGATTAAGATGTCACAATAATTGGTCAATCAGTTGGAGGCCGAAAGAAATCAAGTTGTGAATCTGGGAATGGAGATTGAACGTCAAACTCAAGAGCTAGAAGCTGAGAGACGAAAATTGGAGGAACTACAAGCCAAAAGAAAATACATGATCAGAGACTTCAAAGCTAAGAAACGTAAATATGAAGAACTAAGGTTGAAAGAAGACACCTGAATAGACAACTGAGGTTAGTAAGGCATAAGGTCGGAGAACTAGTGGCTGAAAGGGATAATATACTGCAAGAGTTTCAACTAAGAAGGCAAAATATCAAAGAGCTCAAGATAAAACGAAGAGTAAAAATAAAGAACTGTGGTTAAAACGTGAAGGGAGGAATCATATGCTTGAGGGAAAACTTAATGAAATTGATGCTTGAACACAAAGATGCACTACAAAAGACTAACATGTGGAGAAACTTACTCGTAGCATTCAAGAAATGCATACAATGTATGGGGAAGAGTTAACCCAGACTCAAACCTAGAATATTGATCTTAGGGCTAGGGTTTGGAACTCGAGGACTCTTTTATGCAAGGAAAACTTTAGCGATGGCCGACAGATGCAAGAGTCGCATGTGAAGAGAATATAACATTACGAAATGGATTATAGAACTAGAAGAAGCCTTATATCAGGGTAGGGTGAAAATCTTTAACCTGGAGTAGAAGATAAAAAATATGAATTACAACTAGAAAGACACCACTCAACACTATGCATGACTTGTTTTGAACGAACACGTATCATGGAGGAAGCTACATCGTAAATGAGTGACATGGCAAGATATAGGAGGGTGTATATCGATTTTATCTCGGACTATGGAAGAAGAGTCACTTAGCTAATGAATGAGATTGTAGATTTAAATAGAAGGGCTAGGTCGTATTTGTAATTGAACTACTTGTGATATTTAGGATGTTTATTTTAAATGAAAGTTCTTTTATAATGAAATATTATTTGGATCAATGTCTTTTCTTGCATTACATACCACATTAATGACATAATACATTACATTAATTTTCTTTTTATATTTTGCACCATAATATGCATATATATCTAAAAGATAAGATAAATATTGGTCAGAATTGTTACACATCCTCATAACACTTATTTTAAAGAAAGATGAATGGAAGACAGACTCACTCCAATTAAGGAAAAACTTTCTAAGCTACAAAGAGAGTTGGAATACAGGTTAAGCCAAAATCACAATATCACCATGGACTCTATTGCTAAGAACCAAAATAATTTGGTCGACCAATTCATAGCAAGATTAACAGGGTTCAATCTTGCAAACATCCCAGTAGTGGTAGGTTCTAAAGAAGTTGTGGTGCAACCCTCACTACAACTGGTAATTACACTTGGAAATTTCCAGGGATACATAGGGGATTCTTCTTCCACAAGGGGGAAAAATTTGATAGCAAAACCTTAAAACAATCATGAGGAATATCACATCCTAGATCTAGACAAGGAAGACAAATCCAAGATGATGGAGGAAAAAATAAGACAGATCGAGGATCAAATGAGAGTTGTAAAAGGAAAGGATCATCACTATGGGGTTGATGCTTTGGAAATAAGTTTGGTTCCAGATTTAATCCTTCCCTAAATTTAAGATCTTGGACTTTGAAAAGTTTGGTGGGAATAATTTCTTTCCGATTGACATCACTATGTTCTGTAAAAACGATTAGGTATACGGTGAATTATCAACTCCTGATCCACAGTTTCCAGGAGAGCTTGATAGGATCAATAATTCGTTGGTATAATAAACTAAATAGGACCTAGTGGTGAAAAGACATGAGGCTTGATCAGGTAATGGTACAGAGTTTGGAAAAGAAATCTAATGAAAACTTCAGGCAATATGTGTAGTAATAGAAAGATGTAGTTGTGAGGTTGATCCTCTATTGGATGAAAAAAGAGAAAAAAAAATTCATGCACACTTTGAAGGCTCAATTCTTTGGTCATCTGGTTGCGATCACCTCCAAGAGCTTTGTTGACATAGTCATGGCTGGAGTACTAGTAGAGATGGCCGTCAAACAAGAGAAGATCGAGGTAAATAAATCCCTTAGGAGGCCATCTACAAAAAATAAAGATGGATGTCAATAATTTGAACACCTATGGTTCTGGAAAAGTCATCACTGTATCTTAATCGAAATCAACCACCGTGTCATACTCAAACCTCCCAAGGCAAGAATTGAGGGACCAAGGGGAGAAAAGGATAGGGACCAATTCGACCATATCCAAATGGCATACATGGATTTTTCCCAACAACTCTATGATACACATATGGTATCACCTTATCCAGTGGATCCCCTAAAACCACCATACCCTAACTAGTAAGATGAAGGTGCTTGATATGAATACCATACTGGTGTCATGGGGTAATACATTGAAAATTGTCTTGCTTTTGAGAGGATTGTCCAATGATTATAGGAAAAACACATTTTTTTCAGTGATTCAGAGTTGTTAACATTGTATAGAATCCTCTACCAATTCAGGGGAAGAAAATGTGAACACCATAATAAAGGATGGTGCTAAAGAGGTTGATAGATCTGATATCTATCCCTTACTACCGAGATTCTTGCTTAACAACTAGACTGTTGAAGAGCCACCTGTGATTTTCAAATATTTTTCAAAGTAATACTCGAACTCTGCCTAGTTGTTCAGGGCAATAGGTGATCTTTGGTCATGGTGATTAAATTACTTCTATTTAATTTCAAGAAAAGAGGCATTCCATATTTTTATTTGGCAATCATATTTTTTATTCATTTTCTTAATACTTTGTGTGTGTGTATATATATATATTATTTTTTCTTCTTATGTGAGATAGTTTCTCTCGCATGAATGTATATATATATATATATCTCACTTTTATTTAGGTCTTTAGATATCGGATGATAATGACTCTGACCCAAATATTGATTTCAAGTGACCAAAGACAACTCTCTCATGCCGCTGCAAAATACAAATGACATCAAACAATATGACAAGATGGGGAGAACGAGCTCAAATAAATAGGGCAAAAAAATCATCATGCATTGTTAAAAGATTAATTCTGAATGTCTACCCCCTGAGGAAACCTTTTTCACAAGAATTTTTATGTATGAAATAATGAACGACCTTGTTTCACTATTTCTTCATGAAAAAATAAATAAATCCATTGATGTCCACATTTAAGTATGAAATACTTTTTTCTTTATGTATAACCCTAACCATGGATGACTCCCACACAGGGACAAAGCGAATAAAAATTAGCTCAAATTAGTGAATATAATAACACAACAAAGCATCGCTAGGTTGACCATATACAATATGTTTGAATATGCAGATCAAATCAAGAGCGATAAGAGATGTTTCAAATAAGTTGTGCTTGAATCAAATTGAAATTTCGAATTCGACAAGTAGAAAGGACAAAAGGCACATGCAAAGATTCCCAGAAATGAAATGATATTGGTCAACTAAAGTTGGTTCAAAGATCTAGACTGTAAAAGGAAATAACCTCTATGGTGACAGCCACAAGTGTGCAGTCTAAGGGGATTCAAAGAAAAGATGAAGCAAATTTGAGCAAAATAAGAATGAATGCATTGATCCTTGGTTAAGTCACCATTAAACACATGTTTTGGCCTATTTATGTATTTCTTTCATAACCATGAACCATGACCTACGTTATGTACCTAAAAAGTCTTTTTATAATCATACATGAATTTTTTAAGTAGAAGAGACTATCTTTAGATTTCGTTTCACATATCAGGGTTAATATTTTATTTCCATTAAAAAACTTTAATGCATTATTTGGAAAAAAATATAAAGGAGAGTTCAAGATGAAAACCCATAAAGGGCATCTTGAAACCAAATTAGGTCTCAAGTTGAAAACCCGCAAAGGGCAGCTTAAGTAATGACTTAGGATTCGTACATAGAAAGGTCCTGAGTCTAGAAGAAATTATCAATAAAATCATCGGATTAAAGTTGAATACGATTGAGATTCAACCATGGCATCATATATCATAGGAGACTTGATGATTTGGGGCATAATTCTACTCTCTTCACCCATTTTCACAACCTTTAAGGTCTATTCCACAAAAGTTACGTTCTAGATGTTCTACGACCTATCAGTTTAAAGGAATCCATATCATTGATATATGAGCTTTGACCTTAGTTATTTTTCCTTCAAATGTCTGTCATTTGCTTGGCAAAAAAACCCCTTTCACACTTTTTTTTGAAAGCTCAATTTTCTTTGCATCTTGCATTGAAATTAGGTATGAGTAATTTAATCATTTTTGTAAATAGATCATTGTGTATTATTGTACAAAAGTTTCTTGAAAAGTTCATGTATTTCATTAGCCGATAGGGGTTTTGATACGAAACTCAGAGTAATGGCTTAAATACCATTCCCATGGAACCATTTGTTCACTTTGCGAAGAAAAAAAGTATAGATAAAAACACACTCATATAAATGGATTCCACTACTTGAAGATATTTTTTTCTTGATATTAGGGGTTAAAAAAATCATGGCTTCGTAAAATGCAGTGAACAAAGGCCATTATAAGACATAAGAAGTACTGAAAGTTAGAGAAGATCATAATTAGAGGAAGAAGATCAAGACTTCTCCAAGAATGACATATTTGTATTTTAGGCATACCTATGAACACAACATTCATAACATTAATATACATTTGCAATTTTACAATATTTTTGAGTCAATTTCAACTTCTCGACAAAGGATATTGAACTCAAAGGACACTCATGATTGACTTAAGTCACAATGGAGGAGTCATCCGCAACATATCTTAACTAAAAAATGAGGAGATATTTTCCAACCAAAGTTTTCAAATCAAATTTCTACTTTACGACGAATGATATTGGATTAGAAGAAGAGTTAAAACCATTTGCAATTTAGATTAACTCAATAATAAGGAGCTATATTCCAATCAAGATTTTCGATACCAATTTCAATTTCACAATGGAGAATATTGGATTCGAAAGCAATTCAAAATTGACTTAACATGAATTGGGGGAGTCATTTGTAATCTAGCTCAGCTCAACAACGAGGAGCTAGCTTCCAGTTAATTTTTTGAGACAAGTTTCATCTTCATGAAAAAGGATACTTGACTCGAAAACACATTCAAAATCGACTTAACTCATAATGGAGGAGTCGTCTGTGATCTAGCTCAACTCAACAACGAGGAGCTATTTTCCAATTAAAGTTTATGAAGAGCGATCTCAACTTCACAACGAAGGATATTGGATCCAAAAGCAATTCCAAAGTCAACTTAAATCATGGTGGAGGAGTTGTATACAATCTAGCTTAACTCAATAGTGAGGAGCTATTTTCCAGTAAAAAAATTTCGAACTAAATTTCAACTTCACGAGGAAGGATATTTGGATTCGAAAGAAAATTCAAGATCAAAGAAGTAATCTGCAATATAGCTTAACTCAATTGCAAGTTGTTATTTTCCAGTCAATATTCTTGAGTTAAATCTTAACTTCATGACAAAGGATGTTGGACTTAAAGAACATTCATAACTTAAATTTAGTTTTCAACTTCACAATGAAGGATATCAAGATTGAACAATATCAAACATTAATTCAACATGATGAAAAAGTGTTCACTTGACTTAGCCCACATATGGGAGTCACACAAAGTCTGATCTGATTCTTAAAGAAAAGCTAAATGCCTTGACATCACATGAGTAGTCTTGCCTTCGGAATCCAATTTTAAACACCGAAAAAAATTTGTGTCTTTTTATCTTTTTCCTATTTTCATTGCATGATAATGGACAAAGAGTGGCAACTGTAGGCACCCATATTCATCTGAGATATTTTGGGAATTTTTATATATCATCTTAGTGTGTGTTTATTTATATATATTTGTATTATAGTATATATACTATGTAATTATATATTTACATTATATGTATTATATAGTATTTATATTATATATAGTATAATATATACTCCCCCTATCCCATTAATTTTGTCGCTTTTGTGTTTTAAAATTGTCCCATTTGAAAAATAACAACTTTTACTATGCACATTTCATTTTCTACTCTTTTTAGTTTCCCAAAAATATAAAATTGAACTTTTTAATGATAAAATTATCATTTTATTTTTTTACAACACATCTCTTACATAAAACATTTTTTCCCCTAAAACTACATGAAAAGTCAATAATTGAAAAAATAAATGGGATGGAGGGAGTATTATATATATTATGTAAATTTATATTATTATTATTTTTGTTTTAGCTTCAAAATCATGTCATAGTCCAATTCCAAAGGTCCATGGTTCAGTCCAATTCAATTTTTCATTCAGCCAAGGTTTAGGTCAAGTTGAGACACAAAAAAAGCCCAAATGGAACAAGCTTGTCTAACCCAGCAAGCAAGCCCATCAATAAAGGCCCGCGTGTGCATCTGACTAGGATTTCATACTTAAGCATCAGAGTCGTATATATAAGATCCCTTGGATCAGGGCATGAATGGATGGTCGAGATTAATGTCACCTAATATTTGAAAACCCTAAGTTGAGTGTCACACATGTGCAATCGTTTTGTAGCCATTGGATCGAGCCTTTTCGATCCAACGGCCAAAAAAAAATCTAGAGTGCATCACAGGATATCAAGGGTCATCGTTGCAACGATTAGCGGTGCGTGAAGATCACGCACCATGAAAATATCACGCGCACTATTTTGATAAGAAGACATTTCCAAAAATCAATTCAATCGACAACAAATCACCCAAAGATGGAAACAGAATCAAATCGTGCCAAAAAAGAAGTATCAAATCACAACACATTCGAATACATAGCACAAAGCATGAAAAAGGGGAAATGAATCAAAATAAAAAAGGGATGTCTCATTTTGCCATTAGTTTTGGGATCACATGCATCTCTGATTGAAGGAAAGAAAACTCTCCCAAAGCCTATAAAACCCTACAAAAAAAGATGGGATGAGGGAGGTTTTTACAAGAACCAAAATACCCATATAGATAGTAAAAATAGAAAGAGAGAACATAGAATTTAGCTTTGACTCGTATGAAGGATGAAAATCACTTAGAAAAGTAAACAACCACTTGAAAATCGAAGGACACTATCGAGAAAAGTAAATCCGAGAGTTTTTTTTGTAGATCTAAGTTGTGGGTTTCCTAGTGTGGGAATTTGGCTTTCATATTCGAGTCGATGGTAAGGAGGGCTTTAAAAATGTGGATTTTAAGGATACCGACCAACGTGGGCGGTGGCCGACGCGGTTACTAGAGCTAGGTCACTGGTAAAAGGTAACGGAATTCTAGACTAAGAGTGAAAGGATTTGGGAGCATTAAGAAGATTAATAAAATAAAAAAAATCGATTGGGGCACTTATATTTGGGTGGTCTAAATGGACTGGCTCGGTCTAGGAGGGGACATGACCGTATTTTTTAGAATTTTGGGTAAATCATGTCTGCTATCCTCCTTAATTTCTCGAATATTGCCATTTAATCCTTAAATCATTAAATTAGGCTATTTGGCTTGCAATTCCCCCCTTGGATTTTTGTTTTAAATGCAATTTGATCACAATTTCTTTATGAGTTCTATAATTTCTTGTTAATTGTTTTTTTAAAATCTTTGTCAAATTAATTTATTTTGCAATATTTATTTTTTACATAATGTTTAATTCAAGAATGCCAAATTAAATAAATAATTTAATTATTTTATCATTATTTTAGTTATAATAATGTTTCAAAAAAAATATGTTTATTTGATTATGTGAAATACCATTTTAATTATTAAACATGATGGGCTCGTTAGCATCACTCAACTTATTACATAATTAATTGAGAAGGTATTATTT
This sequence comes from Hibiscus syriacus, assembly GCF_006381635.1. Classification (NCBI taxonomy): domain Eukaryota; kingdom Viridiplantae; phylum Streptophyta; class Magnoliopsida; order Malvales; family Malvaceae; genus Hibiscus; species Hibiscus syriacus. The sequence goes on along the minus strand of NW_024062846.1, from coordinate 2,133,323 downwards.
TGTTTATTTAAAATTATCGAAAAGGATTGTCTTAATCCACTTGGTAGTCCGATTTTGGTAATAAACATGAACAAATATCCTCCAGAAAAACCAACTAAAAAGTCAATACTCTAAAATAAATCAAGAGGATAGAAAGAAAAATGTTCTTATATTTAGATTTAACAAGGATAGGTCACTTGACCCTATTTAGTGGTCTAATCTCAATATTTATAAATATTTGAATTATAAATACAACATTTAACTATAAAATGATAATATTTCTTATTTCTTTCTGAGAATGGGAAGATCATCGTTGTACTTTATATTAGATGATATTTCTCCTTGGTTTGAAATGCCGAAGTATTGTCAATTAAAGCAAAAATTATTGAGAACAAATCTTGGTAATTTACCGCTTTTGTTGAAAAAGGGAGGGACACCGTCCTACTTTATATTAGGTGGTTAACTCTCTCCATTTAAATACAACAAATTGTTAACTTTTCTCGTTAGAGTTTTAATCAGTTAAATAACGTTGTACTTATTCAACTAAAAAAAGGTCATTAATTAAATTAAATTTAAATTTTCAAATTTTCATAAGACAATAATTAATCGACTAGGAACCAATTTCTGGGTATTGTGGGGGTGTTAATCATTTCTCACATGTAAGCGACTCTCGAACTCATTTTTTTTTTTTGAAAAACATGCCTAAAAGTTTCTTTAATAAATTTAAAATTAAATTTTATTAAAATGAAAAAATAGTTTTGAGTGATCCAATCACACCCTAAACAAAGATTGATGGTGGCTCATTCGAATCATATTTTTCATTTTTAAAAGACAATCCAAATTTAGTCAAAACAAACCTTAAAAATTAATTTTTCGAGACATTATGACAAATTCATGACACGACTCCGCTCTTCCTTTCTGGTTTATAAGGGAGTCGAGAATATATAGCTTCAAACGAATATTGTCCTTAAACCAGAGACATTATCAAGCAGATGTTGGTTCATTTGTCATTATTATATTTTTGGACCCGCCTAACTTTAGATGTGATTGTTAATTTTGCTTCCTAGAAATGCTATGTATTGGTTTTGAGTTATACATAAATATATTTATTATAGCGATATAAACTGGTCAAATAACAACTTTTTATTATGATTTTGTAGCATGAAACCTTTATTGATTTTGCCTTCATCAGAAGCGTGAATGGTGTGGAGTTCTTTTTATGAGTTCCTGAAACTTATGGACATTTTTGAAAAAATGCAAGAAATTGAGGGACCTTGCCTTGAATTTGACCATTATCTGTTATGGGTGAAAAATAAACCCGATTTACTCTGTAAGGTAAGAATCAAATTCCCAAATTTGTCAAAATCCCTAAAATATTCCCCCCACCTGATCGAAGCATCACGGGCCCCAATCCCTTGCCGTCCGACTACCATTCGGCCTCCCCTCTACCCCGTTCGAACCGCCGACAACCAGTGATTTTAGCCCAAGCAACCCTGCAACGTAAATCAGTGTCAAACGACGCCAATCAAAGCTGTAAAGCTCATCGAACATCCCCGTCGCCGCCGCTTCTCTTCCGGATTTCGACCGTTCCAGACACCGGTGAATCTCACTGCCTTTCCCATCATGTTCCCCGACCGATTTCATTCAAAACTCGACCTTTGGCTCGAAGCATTGCGGCATTCGTCGTTGACGGTGTAGGTAAGGGTTCAATTATTTGTTTTATTTTAATTCGATTGGATTGGGGCTGTTGTTTGAGTTAATTTTAGCTTGTAATGGTGTATTGTTACTTCAGGAGGAACCAACCGACCAACCGGACCTCCGTCGTGGCCACGCGCCGCCTCCTGCGCGTGGGCTTGTCTTGGCCTAGAGAAATTTCCAGAACCGGATCGACCCGACCCGCATGCCCGACCTGACCCGACCGCCTGGTTCGGTCTACTCACTAAGTCAACTCGGTCTTAGTCATCCCGTTTGAGTCAACTCGTCCGAGTCAACCCGTTGACTTTGACAAAAAAGTTAACTTTTTTGAAAGAGTCCCATTTTATTTTTTTGACATCCTTTGTCCGAATCCGAAGTCTATTTTCCCAAATTCACAGCCGATAAGTCATTTTTCGATGTTTTACCTTCAAAATTCATAGTCGATCGGTATGGCACAAAAATTGAGATAATACTCTACTACCTTTTATATGCTTTTCGGACTAATTGATGGATGGTAATTGCATGAATGGAATGGATTGAGACATTAGATGTATTTAATTATCAGTGGACTTAGACATAAAATTGGAATAAGGATAGAAAACGATATTAGACTCAGACGACTCGATAAAGAGAAATTGAAAGATTAATCGAAGATAATAATAAGTCTAGTGATCTAATAATAAATAAATCTGTTTCAAGATCCATGAAGTTTGATAAATTCTCTTAAAAGGTTAAATTCTGGGATTAACTGGATATGAAGTTATCGAAAATAGTAAAACGAGAAAAAATTACGAAAATGCCATTGTAATGGAAAAAGAACAAGACTTCTCCGGATGGCGAAGAATAACTCTGAAAAATATAAACTTGACTAATTATTATAAAACTTGCATATGATCAAATTGAAAGTAATTACTGAAATGTCCTCGAACTTCGTAATATTGGTAATAACCTGCAATGATCAAAGGAACAAAATACCATGAGCGCTAAAGGAACTAGAATTCATCCAAGCCTAAATTATCAAAAGTATGCCACTGACAGATTTAAATGAAATGAGAATGATACACTTAAGTGTTAAGCATAATGGGTGGCTAAGATAATGGAGACGACCTAAGAGCGCATATCTTGATTCACTTGAACTTTGGATTTATCGAAATAAAGTTCGGATCTATTGGAATGCCTCTGAAATGTAAAATGGCTAAAGGAACATCTAAGCCCTATAATAAGTAATATTTTAAACTCTGAAAAGAATAAATCAACCTCAATACTAAATGACCAATATAACCTCAATGACTTAAGACTAAGCGAGTGACTTGGATAAGTCTGAAACGCTGATGCGCTTACAGGATGTACTATCCTCATGAGTTATGAACCATGAATAAAGTATGTTGACTTTTTCCTGATACTGTTTGAATGTGAGAATGAATTAAAGACCATTGGAATATCTATTTGTCTCCTTAAGATATATCGATGATTCTGAAGGTGATCTATGGACAAGAATTTTTGGTATAAAAGAGTGAATACCCTGAAAGGGAAACGAATTGATCGATCAACATTCATTAGTTATGGGAGCTGTTCAGCTCGAGTTATTTTGATAATCCGATAGATCGGCACATATTGTAAATGCCCTGAATCTTTTTTTCTCCCTTATCAGCTCAAATCACTCCGATCATAACTGATCATACAAGTAACTCTGATGCAAGGATACTAAATACCCCATTTGGTTGTTTAGACCTAATTCAATATAAAATCATGAATATCCCATATTGTTGAGTATTGGAATCACTATCCGTGAATCTGAATCTATAATTTATTTAGTATAAAGGTTCCAGAACACCTCCCTAGTGCTCCTGAATCTTAACAAGGTTCTAAAATGTCAACTTTAAATGTCTGATTAGATCCATTAGTAACCGATCCCTTTCAATAGGACATCATTCCTATAATCGATCAAATTACATAAGTTTCATGTTTTCCATTCCTGATAAACTACCAAGTGCCTCTAATAAATACTTGGATCCTCTAGTATGTTCCACATGTACTACAAGATAGTTTTATATGATTTAAAATGAGTTTTATCGAAATTATTGATTTACTGGTTTATGAACCATGGCAACATGACATGCGTTCTCTGATTACGGTTTCCACCGAAACATATGAATCGTTCCTGATTTATGGAATCATGAAAATTACTGGTTTATGAACTATGGTTTTTTGTTTTCACTGGTTATAAATGAACTATTTTATTTGGACTTTATCTTGGTGGGTTGAAGGTTCAACTCTGATCAAGCTGGCAAATCCTTATGGACCTAAGGTGACCCATAGGTAGGCTCTGATGCCCCGAGAAATTTTATTGCGTAGGCTCTCAGCCCCAATGCACTCTTTTGGGTTAATCATGGGACTATATACGGTGTACAGGTGGAGGGCAATTATATGGTTTTTTCCAATGTCACCTTTACGAGATTTTACTAGATCACGATCCAAATATTACGGTTTATTGTTAAAACTGATTTCTATAGGATTTTATATGGGTATGATTCTGTAGTATGGAGGTTCAACCTTGATCCAGCTGATAAATCCTTACGGCCCTAAGGTGATCATTGGGTAGGCTCTAAGGCCCTGAGATCTTTCTTGGGTAGGCCCCTTGGCCTCGAGTAACTTTCTTGGGTAGGCTCTCGGGCCCCAAGGCATTCCCTTAGGGTGGCTCCCTCTGCTGTGTGCTTAGGGTAAGCCCTTATGGATGTAGTTTTGGGGAACTGCATAATGGTGTTCGGTTGGAGGGTTCCGCTATGGTTTTGAAAATATGTTTTAAATAATTATTGTTTTAAAAGATTTATATCTTTTTACTGGTTTTGGTTGGAACACACTAGACAAACTATTCTGATTCCCTGGATCTTTGAATGTTTCCTCTGAACTATAATCTTCATGCTTGTTACTTGAATAAATATCAGTGGGACCGTAGTTAATCCTGAAAACATGTATAAATCTGAGTCAATAAGGAAATTTTACGGCTTTTCATTGATATGCATGTCCTGTAGCATCAATTGGTAGTATTCTATTACTGAGCTTCCTAAAGGTCATTTTTTGACTCTCTATTTCAGGTTGAAATAATCAAACCAATATAGCTTTCAACATCAGTAAAGGACTTCCACAAACGTTGCTTGCAGAGTACGATGCAGGTGATTAGGGGGCATGTAGCTTGTATTTTGTTTTTATATCTGAGTCTGGAATCTACTTTAGTTTTGAATAATGTTAAATTTTACTGTTATGTTTATAAATTGTTTTATGATTTTACATGTTTTAACAAAAAAATTAATTTTTCGAGATTTTTACGGTGGGTTGCTCCGGTGTCCCTAATGTGACACCCTAGATCAGATTGGGTCACACGCATCAGTCTGAGGGGGTTAGATTTAGTGAAATCAGAGCCTAGGTTGAGTCAAAATTTTCTAGATAGATCGGTCGATCGAATGTCAAAAGATGGTTGGTTAGAACATGCCCCTAGACTATAATCGTACTTCTTTAAGCTGGAACTCCAAGGTCGAGTCCCTCTCTGTAATGAGCTAACCTAAGATTTCTATCAGTTATGGCTCTACCTTTATATAAAGGAATACCAGTAGCATTTTTTTAACTCTGTATAGTGCCTCATGAGTATTGTGAGAGTTTCTCATTCGAGAAATTCTGACCCGAATTCCAAAATGAAATTAGAATATGTTACCGCTCTATAAACCTAACCTCGTAACCAATGTTGAATTGATTCCACAAGGAAAATTCTATTATGATTCTTTTATTGGAATGAGGGAGAGTTCTGATGAGAATGTATACTCAACAGGTTAAGGATTAGCAGTGGACCTGTACCTCTGTAAAAGCTACTTGAAGATATGGAAGAACTGATGGAAGCCTCATTTTTGCATTTATGTGACTTGAGTGAATTTCGAGGAGAAAATTCTTTTAAGGAGAGGAGAATTGTAACACCCCAAATTAGAGGTCAAATTATGAGTTCTTGAAACTTATGGATAGTTTTGAAAAAATGCAAGAAATTGATGGACCTTGTATTGAATTTGACCATTATATGTTATGGGTGAAAAATAAACCCGTTTTTCCCCGTAAGGTAAGAATCAAATTCCCAAATTTGTCAAAATCCCTAAAATATTTTTCCCACCTAATCAAAGCTTCGTCGGGCCCCAATCTCTTACTGTCCAACCACCGTTCGGCATCCCCTCTATCCTGTTCGAACCGCCGACGACTCGTGATCTTAGCCCAAGCAACCCCGCAGCGTAAATCAAAACTAATCAAAGCCGTAAAGTTCATCGAACTTCCTCGTCGTCGTCGCTTATTTTCCCGATTCCAGCCGTTCCAGCCACTGGTGAATCTCACCGCCCTTCCCATCGTGTTTCCCGACCGATTCCGTTCAAAACTCAACCTTTGGGTCGAAGCATTTTCACCGTTCATCATTGGTAAGGGTTCAGTTATTTGTTTTATTTTAATTCGGTTGGATTGGGGATGATGTTTAGGTTGATTTTAGCTTTTAATGGTGTATTGTTGCTTCAGGAGGAATCGACCGACCAACCGGACCTCCGTCACCGCCGCACGCCCGCCTCTCACGCGTGGGCTTCTATTGGCCTGGAGAAATTTCCAGAACTAGATCGACCGGCCCGTATACCTGACCTGACCTGCCTGGTCTGGTCTAGTTACCAAGTTAACTTGGTATGAGTCAACTCATATGAGTTTACTCATCCGAGTCAACCAGTTGACTTTGACAGTTGACTTTGACCTCAAAGTTAACTTTTTTGAAAGGGTCCCATTTTATTTTTTCGACGTCCTGAGTCCGAATTCGAAGTCCGTGTTCCCAAATTCGTACCTAGTAAGGCATGTTTTGATGTTTTACCTTCAGAATTCACTATGGCTTCTCAATTGAGTTCAGTTTCTGACATTAATTTGGTTGCTATGTATTCGAGGAATTATTGGATGTTGGATTCAAGTTTGAGGACGATGAAATAGATTTTAAATGGTCGATCGGTATGTCATAGAAATCGAGGTAATACTCTACTACCTTTTGTATGCTTTTCAGACTCATTGATGGATGATAATTGCATGAATGGAATGGATTGATACATTAGATGTATTTAATTATCGGTGGACTCACACGTAAAATTGGAATAAGGACATAAAATGATACAAGACTTAGACGGCTCGATAAAGAGAAATTGGAAGATTAATAAAAAATAATAATAAGTTCAGTGATCCAATAATAAATAAATCGGTTTCAAGATGCATGAAGTTTGATAAATTCTCTTAAAAGGTTAAATACCAGGATTAACTAGATATGAAGTTATCGAAAAGAGCAAAATGGGATAAAATTATGAAAATACCATTTTAATGGAAAAAGAACAAGACTTCTCCGGATGGCTAAGAATAACTCTGAAAGTATAAATTTGACTAATTATCAGAAAAATTGCATATGATCGAATTGAAAGTAATTACTAAAATGTCCTCAAACTTCGTAATATTGGTAATAACCTGCAATGATCAAAGGAACAAAATACCGTGAGCGCTAAAGGAACTAGAATTTATCCAAGCCTAAATTATCGAAAGTATGCAACTGACAGTTTTGAATGAAATGAGGATGTTACACTTATGTGTTAAGCATAATGGATGGCTATGATAATGGATACGACCTAAGAACGCATATCTTAATTCACTTTAACTTTGGAATTATCGAAATAAAGTTCAGATCTGTTGTAATGCCTCTGAAATGTAAAATGACTAAAGGAATGTCTAAGCCCTATAATAAATAATATTTTCAATCCTAAAAAGAATAAATCAACCTCAATACTAAATGAACTATGCAACCTCAATGACTTAGGACTAAGTTAGTGACTTGGATAAGTCTGAAACACTGATGGGCTTACAGTATGTATTATCCTTATGGGTTGTGAACCACGAATCAAGTATGTTAACTTTTTCTTGTTAGTGTTGCAACGTAAGAATGAATTAAAGACCATTGGAATATATATTCGTCTCCTTAAGATATATTCAACGATGATTCTGAAGGTAATCTATGGACAAGAATTGTTGGTATAAAAGAATGAATACCTTGGAAGGGAAACGAATTGATCGATTGACATGCGTTAGTTCTGGGTGTTGTTCAGCTCCAGTTATTTCGATAATCCGATAGATCGACACATATTGTAAATGTCCTGAATCTTCGTTTCTCCCTTATCAGCTCAAATCACTCCGATCATAATTGATCACACAAGTAACTCTGATGCAAGGATACTAAATACCACATTTGGTTCTTTGGATTTAATTCAATATAAAATCATGGATATCCCAGATTGTTGAGTAATGGAATCACTCTCTGTAAATCTGAATCTAGAATTTATTTAGTATAAAGGTTTCTGAACACCTCCCTGGTGCTCCTGAATCTTAACGAGGTTCTAAAGTATCAACTTTAAATGTCTGATTAGATCTATTAGTAATCAATCCCTTTCAATATGACATTGTTCTTGAAATTCGATCAAATTACATAAGTTTAATGTTTTCCATTCTTGATAAACTACCAAGTGCCTCTGATAAATACTTAGATCCTCTAGTTTGTTCCACATGTACTACATAATAGTTTTATATGTTTTAAGATGAGTTTTATCGAAACTATTGTTTTACTAATTTATGAACCTTGACAACATGGCATGTGTTCTCCGATTACGGTTTCCACTGAAAATATTAATCATTCCTGATTTATGGAATCTTGGAAATTATTGGTTTATGAACTATGGTTTTTTGTTTTCACTGGTTATAAATGAACTATTTTATTAGGACTTTATCTGGGTAGGTTGAAGGTTCAACTCTAATCAAGCTAGTAAATCGTTACGAACCTAAGGTGACCCTTGGGTAGGCTCTGAGGCCCCGAGAAATATTCTTGGGTAGGCTCTCAAGCCCCAAGGAACTCTCTTGGGTTAGTCATGGGACTGTATATGGTGTACAAGTGGAGGGAAATTATATGGTTTATTCCAATGTCACGTTTACGGGACATTACTAGATCATGATCTAGATATTATGGTTTACTATTAAAACTGATTTCTACTGGATTTTATATGGGTATGATTCTGGAGTATTGAGGTTCAACCCTGATCCAGCTGGTAAATCCTTACGGCCCTAAGGTGATCCTTGGGTAGGCTCCGAGGCTCCGAGATCTTTCTTGGGTAGGCCCCGAGATCTTTCTTGGGTAGGCCCCGTAGCCTCGAGTAACTTTCTTGGGTAGTCTCTCGGGCCCCAAGGCATTCCCTTATGGTGGCTCCCTCTACTGTGTGCTTAGGGTAAGCCCTTATGGATGCAGTTATAGGGAACTGTATAACGGTGTTCAGTTGGAGGGTTCCGCTATGGTTTTGAAAATATATTTTAAACAATTATTGTTTTAAAAGATTTATATCTTTTCACTAGTTTTGGTTGGAACACACTAGACACACCATTGCGATTACCTGAACCTGGATCTTTAAATACTTCCTATGAACTATAATCATCATGCTTGTTACTCGAATAAATATCAGTGGTACCGCAATTCATCCCGAAAACCTGTATAAGTGTGAGTCAATAAGGAAATTTTACTGCTTTTCATTTATCTACATGTCTGTAGCATCAATTGGTAGTATTGTATTACTGATCTTCCCAAAGCTCATTCTTTGACTCTCTATTTCAGGTTGAAATAATTAAACCAGTGTAGCTTTCGACATCTGTAAAGGAGTTCCACAGGCGATACTTGCGGAGTACGGTGCAGGTGATTAGGGGGCATGTAGGTTGTATTTTGTTTTTATATCCGATTCTGGAATCTGCTTTATTTTTTAATAATGTTAAATTTTATTGTTATGTTTATAATTTTTTTTATAATTTTACATGTTTTAACAAAAATTTAATTTTTTCGAGATTTTTACGGTGGTTTGCTCCGGTGGCCCTAATGTGACACCCTGGATCAGATCGGGTCACCCACAACGGTCTGAGAGGGTTACAATCCATCTATTAGATGATGAATAAATCGGTGAAGAAGATTGTTCGGTGATGATTTTTGGAAAAAAACTTAAGTTTATTTATGATTTTGAAAAAAAATAGTTGGGTGTCCAAAACAAAACCACATGAATAATGGAGTGAGTAAATGTGAATTTATCATTGTATGTTTTTAATAGAGTTAACAATTTGGGACAACAGGGTAATGATTTAAACTTTATAGGACAAAAGGTCTCGAAAAATACTTTAAGGATCAAATCGGTACAAATAACATATTTTAGGGAAGTGAAACATTGAAGCCTTTAGTATTAAAGATATAATTTAAAATGTATTTTTTGGTTAAAAGAATACAACGGACTGATAATTTTTTAACTTTTATAGCCAACTCTTAACATAAACAAAAAGTGTTTAACGATACTAACAAGTTGTAACTAATTATTGTTAAGTCTCATTCTAATGATAGCAACAACTCAACAATGATTATCAATTTTCATGTTCAAATTATTATAAATTTACATAAAATTTTATACATTAATAATAGATTTCATATTAATTTTGATAACTTCATATTATTTTTCTTCTCAGGTCTTTTTCACTACTTTTTATTTGTCTAAACTCACTCCATATTTTATATGATTTGTGTAATTCAATTTAAATGAACTTTCATTTACTTAAAAATACATCATAACATTTATATGATAATAAATTCTTAATATAAAATATGTTGAGATTATTGAGGCTCTATGATCAACTGAAATAAGTTAAGAGGGGGATAAATTGGCCTTTAAACAAATTTGGTTTTGGAAGCAAAAAAGATAGAAAATTTGGCACAATGATTTTGAGTTGTTCAACTTCTCTAATCAAGTCTACATTAACCACCTTAGCTCCACACTAAGGATTTCTAACAAATTCACTAATTTGTTATTTCTTTTTCTAGGCTAAAGAATAACATTTACAAATCTCTATTTTTTTCAAAGGCTAAACTAGAATCACTCACCTTTTACAAAGGATACCTTGATGTAAACAAGAAAACATCTCAAGGTAAGTGTTCACAAGAAAGGATTACAAAGATTTGCAATGAGCTCAAATGCACTTATTTACAAGAGAAAATATAAAACAAAGAATGAAAGGGCTTTTTTCTTGATCTCTAAACTTGGATAGGTGTTGTGCCTTCTTCAAGTGTTCTTGACTTGTTTTTATATGTTGGAATGAGTTTGTGACCACTTCTAACCGCTAGAGGATGTTTCGAGTCATTAGGGTCTAATAATGCAATTTCCTAGAATAGAGAGTATCAGTACTATCTCTGGAGCATCATTACTTCCTTTGTAATATTTAAAATCTAAAAATTAAGTGACCATTGGGCTTGACTATTATAGATAACAGGGTTTGTAGTACTGATACTACTATGTAAAGTAGTATCGATACTCTTATAGTGGTGTAAGCAACCTTTTTGAAGGAAGTCGCTAGACTAGTTACAATGATGTGGTTTTTGAAATGATTTTATGAAATAGTGGTATTCTCCACCAATCATATTAAAGGTGAGATTGAAACACTTAAAATAGTTTAATTATTTTTAAATTCTTTTTGACTAAAATACCAATGTTTTTATATGCAAAATAAGAAAACAGGTTTGAGAGTCAATTATGCGTGTGGAAGGATTAACAGCCTCACAATTCCTAAAGTTGGTACCTAGTCATTACCCTATGTTCTTAAATTGAAAATTTTGAGTTTGAATTTTTATTTATTTAAAAACCCATTGTGTATGTAATACCCCAAAATTTTGGTTAGTGACCAAAACATTAATTTTGAAAGTTTAGTGCCTAAAGTATAAAGTTTGGAAACATTTAGGGATAAAAGTGTAATTTTAAAAAGTATGTATTTTTTATGAATAGTTCACCCCCAATAATTATGTTTTCGTGGGAATCAAATTTTTTTCTGGATTTTATATTAAAAGCTATAGTGTTAAAGTCTGGTAAAAATTTGGTTAATCGAATCGAATCAAAATTTGTGAAATTTTGAAGGATGATAAATTAAGGTTAGAAATATTATTTCCACATTTTAAAACGATGGAAAAATAATATGGTTCATTTGATTTGAGAATTTTTATTTTAAAACGATGGAAAAATAATATGGTTCATTTGATTTGAGAATTTTTGTCCATGTCAATTATGGACCTTTGGATGAAAATGGCTAGATTGGAATTTTTGGAAAAATGAATGGGTAAAGTTGTAAAGGACAAATTTATTTGTTCATCTTTAACTTTGGTAGATTATAATTAACATGTGACAAGGTATTATGGTAATTATCAAGTTTCATTAAGGGTAAAATTATAATTTTTCAGTTAATGAAATTTTAATTCATTTAAGCTTAATAAATGACAAATGTACATGAAATTAACTAGAAATTACATGACAACTTTCTTCAAAATAAGCCATGGACATGAGCTTCACAAGGTATGGAGGAAAAAATTATTTTTCATTTTCAAGCAAGTACACTAGATTTTTGGATTAAAACGTGAAATAGAAAATTATTCTATTCGAAATGCTCTATCATTTGGTGCCAATTATGCATGCAAAACATGCTTGAAATCACAAGTTCATGACTATGGTGATGAAGGGATATTAGGTTTTTTATGAATTGATGATAATTTTGACGTTGTTGATGTTGTAGAGTTGTTTCCAAGCTAGTATGATGATTAAAACTACTTGAAATTGGATGAATATCATTCTACCATAATTAGGATTTTGAGAAATTTTTGAATTGGTTAAATTATAAGGGTTTGATTGTAGAAACTTTGAAATGTTGTTTAGAGGTTTTATTCATGCTTGAATCAAAGTAAAAATAATGGATTTAGAAACCCTAAGAATTCGACCTACATGAAGATATTAGGTAAAATTATGAAAAATTTCCCTAAGCTTAGAAATGATAATTGAAAGGTTATACAAACTTTAGAATGTTGTTTGAATCAATTTGTAAATTTGCATAAGTTTAGGGACCTATTCATAATTTATGAAAAATTATGGGGTTATTGTGCAATTATTCAATAGTTATTGTACTATGATAGAATTTAATATTTTAATATTTAATTTGATGTTAGAAGGTGAAATTGAACTATTTTGGAAAGTTGGTAATGTTTAACGACCAAATTGCAAATATAGGGACGTTAGTGACGTAAGTGAAAATGGCATATTTGTTGGTGTATTAGGTTTGAATTAAATGATAGAATTTATTATTATCTCATTTGAAGCTTGAATTAAAGTTAAATGGCAGAGGACCATTTTGAATAAGTGGAAAAGTTTAGATGAATTCTAAAAGAATTCATAATTAGTGATTAAAATGTAAAGTTGAAAATGTTATGTGAAGTTTGGATGAATTTGGATAAAAACGTACTTGAATGGTCAACTTGAAGTGTTAAGGTCAACATTTATGTTGTGACATGGAATTAGTATCGAATGAGCATCGAAAGATTTTTACAAATTTATTTTATAATGTGTGCATGTGTTAGTAAGATTCTAACACATGGTTTGAATTGAATATGTTTTGTAAATGATGTTTAGTAGATTGTGTGCTTGAATTCAAAATAAAAAAATATTAAAGCTAAGGAGAAGCTAAAGGATGAAATGTGAATTTCTAAGGAAGATTTGCAAGTTAAGGAAACCAGGTGAGTGTATTTAATTTGAGTTTATGTTATCGAGCAAATATTAGCTTGCGATTAGCCATTGACGGAGTTAAAATGGTAAGAAGTAACTCCTAAAGGTTATGTGATTTTATGTTTTATGTATATATATATATATATATATATATATATATATATATATATATGTTTATTTGGTATGCTAATAGAATTAAGGAATAAACTAAAGATGCTAACTTGTGAAATCTGCCTAGAAATTTTGTTTTGAATAGTAATTTTAGAAACTTACCTTAAATTCTAAAAATATGATTAGTAAATAGTTTTTATACATTTGGATTTGTGTATTAGTATAGTTTTATATAGAACAAACAAATATTTATTTCAAGGATAAAATAAAAAGATATGAATTTTTAATTGAGTATATGTTAGAAAACAGAGTGGCAAATTCTGCTAAAAAAAGCTTCTATAAGTCAGATTAGAAAATTCACCATAAATTGTAAAAATTGAACTAGAAGAAGTGCGTTATATTGTCAGATATTTATTCAAGTCTAGTTTCCAGTGGTATAAACGGAATAATTTTTAAGTGTGTATATTAATTCAAAATAATATTTCTTTTAGGGTAGTGCAAACTGCTAGAATATGAAATTGTGGTAAATCATGCTTTTTTATGATGTTCTTATGTTATATGCTATCATAAATGTTCGAAATGAGTCAAATTCATGAATTTGGTATGAAAGTTTTGATATTTACTATATGATGAATTTGTTTTATATGTGTTAAAAAGAAAAGTGATTTATGATGTATGTGATATGTTCAAGATATGTGTAAAGGAAATGTTTAGGGTATGAATTGCACGTTGTGTTATGATATGAAACGTTGGATATATTGATATATGATATCTTGATATCTTTGATAATTGATTTACATATAATAATTAATGGAAAAGCCCATTGTATGTGCATTGAGAATTAATGGTACGATTGCCATGCCATGAGGTTCAATGATTCTATATTGACACTATTTGTGCGTTCGGGCTTTATTATGTGTTGACATTGTGAGTTTCCATATCTGATCTCTAATTTAATAAAGTGATGTTGTGTTCTACGACACCTATATTTATGTCTAACAGTTATGATTGCATGTTGTGCACACACTCGTTCTGACTCATGTACTTTATATTCTCATTTGATATACAACGGGCTATAAATTGAATATGTAAATATTATATATATATGGTTTATAGGAAAGCAAATGGTTCATTACATATTTTTATTTGGCATGATATGATTTGTATATGATAAAGTATTTATATATGTTATATGATTTAAAAGAAAGCTAAGGTTTTATTGAGTACTCAATTTGACTTGATAAGTCTTATACATGTGAAATGAAGATTTTACAAGTTACAATAAAAAACAAAAGTTTTGAAAGTAAATTTTATATGTTCATATATTTTTATATGACAATCATAGTACTTTAGCTATATATTTACTATTTTACATTTCAAAATGCTTTACTTTAAATTATATATATGTCTCACTAAGTGTATACTTAGTGTGTGATGGTTTTCACGCGTAGGTAAAGAAGAACAAGTGAAGTAAGCAGTTGAGTTTGGCATCAATCAAAAAAGAATAATCATAGGAATCATTAATGCCATCCTACTATTTTAAATTTTCTAGATGGCATGTATACAAATAAGAAATGTCTGAGATATGTTATTATGATTATAAATATGAATCTAAGTTTTAATTTTTAGATAAAAATTATATTTTATTGGAATAAAGATTTTTTTTTTGAATTAGGTAGTTTTTAAGCGATATAATTTAAGATATGTAATACTATTGAACTTCTATATTTCTACTTAAAATCAAGCTTGATTTGTATGATAATGTATTATATTTTGATTTTACATGATTAAGTGATTTTAGTAAAAAGTTTAAATTGAATCAATGTTAAAGAAACAAAAACTTGTACCAATTTTCAAATAAGAAATGTTTTACGAATATTGTGTGACATCTCTAACTCGTATTTAGGGTTGGATACATATAGGGTGTTATAGTGTATGCAAATTTAAAAATGGTATCAATATATTAAGACCAATAACAACTACATCTAAGCAGAAGCAAAAAGTTTCGTTGTTAATCCTAATAAATAAACATTACCTTGATAATTTAAAAGTCACGATGCACGATTTTTATAAGGATGTTTATCACTTCGAGAATCAGTAGTGGTCACCCTCAGGCAAAACCGGAAGATACACTATTAATATGCTAATAAATGAATATTGTCTTATTTTAAAACAAAATATGCAACCAAACAACCAATTATTGAAGCTAATTACTCTAGCTGAATTAGTTAGCGCTTTCATCTAACTATAATGTCAAATTATGAATTTTAAAGGACTTAAAAGATTAAACCTAAAATATAGGCTCTAATATTAACCAATTTTAGCAAATTATTGAGTCAAATAATTAAGATGGAAATTTGGGTATAAATTTGAGGATCAAATTAAAAATTCAACTAAATTAAAGGATTAAAGTGAAATTAAACTAAAATGGAGGCTCTAATTATTAATCATAACAAATTTTAACCATTTATTGGATTAAATAATTAATATGAAACCTTAAGCATAAAGCGAGGACCAAATTAAATTATCATAATTTTAAAGTTTATGGACTAAATATCAAAGACACCTATATTTAAAGACTAAATCTAACTACAAATTAAACAAAATTACAGACTAAATTGAAATAATTTCAAATACAGAGAAGAATGCATCAAATAAAGGGCTAAAATGGAAGAAAACATACAATAAGGTATAAATTAAAAATACAAAAAAATTAAATACTAAAAATTTAAAGGATTGAAATTTAAATGCTGGAAAATTAAATGATAAATTTAAAAGTAATGGAAATAAAGGGAATAAATGTAAAAACATAAATTAAAATCAAATAAAACTAAAGTCAGTTTTCATATTCTACTTGGTCCACAGATAACATGAGTCATACGTCGGGACAAGTCATCATGAGGTTGTAGAATTGTTTCGAATGTGAAATTAAAAAATTAATGATTAGCAAATTAGTATTTAATAGTTAAAATTAGAATTTTATCAAGATCATATAACACAAGTCGTACCCCGGAACGAGATACTGTGAGGTCATGTCGAATGATTATTGTAGTAAAATCAAAGAAAAATAATAAGAAGGAAAATTTTGAAATCACAACATCATGTTTAAATATAAGAAATAAAAAATAGGAAAGGTGACCATAATATAAAAAAATGCCTAAACTAGAAGGGCTTGAACATGATTAACCCCAAAATTATAAGTATACCAGTTATTTTTTAATTTCAACCATTTGAAACCATAATCCTAAAAAATCTACTCTACTTTTTTTAAAACACTCTGAAACTCTCTCATTGTAACACCCTTAACCCATGTAAGTACTCATATATGAGTCAAAGATGTCACATAACATTTACAAACATTCTATAGTTGAAAACCAATACAAATTTGAATCTTCAAAACTTATCTAATTTAATCCTTTCAGTAAATTAATATAATCATGTAAAATCATACTATAGTATTTAAACATCCAAATCAATATTAGTTTCAAGCAACAATTGGACAGTTCTATATTGATTTATATCATAAAGTAAATTGCCTAATAATTGTATAATTTATAATATTTCTATATTCTAAAAAAATATTTAAATTTTATATAAAATACGAAACTTAGATTTAAATTTATATTCATAATAACATATCCCAGACATTTCTTGTTCGTCTACATGCCATCTAGAGAATTTAAAATAGTAGGATGTCATTACTGTAACACCCTAATCTAATTCGACCAGATAGCCGATAGATTATGATGTCACACGGGACCACTCAAGTGACTAACCAATTTCTTAAAACATTTATCAAATGCGTAACAAAAAATATCTAAATACCATACACATACCAAATATAAATATATCGTTACGGTGGAGCTCTCGACAAAAGGTCTCCAAATAAGTTCAAATTAAACAAAGTACAGAGTTTAAAATCAAATACAAATAAGGGTTTATGATAGTACATGCCTACTAAAATACTCGAGACGTGCTATAAAAGTGATCAAGTCTGGAAAGCTTTGAATCGACGATATGCTCCTAGAACCAATACCTAAGGACCTGTGCACGGAAACACATTTCATTTACTGACTCACAAGCTCAGTTACACTTAAATAACCCTATAAAAAGTCTATATTTCGTTCCTTTTTTACTTAGGTTATTGGTTGTTTAAAATTTTATTTCATTGCATATAATTACATTTAAAACCATGTAGTTGCATTTGGTGGAGTTATTTTTGCTAAATCATTTTAATGATAAAACTATGCTGCTTAATGGGAAAGGTTTTGTTTTATTGATGATGTGCATGTAAGGAAAGTTAAAGGAAAAAATTTCCATAGTATTATGAAGCTGAAGAAGATAGAAAAATACCATAGCATTTTTTATAACATTCCTGGGCCCAGGAAAAGAAAAAAAAATCTAAATATATTTTATGGTGTTGTCCATCCCAAACGTGAATCCCACTTGTCAGCTTGTCCAACCAAAACATGTGAAGGGAATATTCCATTTTTAAGAGACAATGATATCCCATTATTAATGAAGAGTTACGAAATTTATGAAAATTGTAGAGCTTGGGAGTTGAAGAGTTTTTGGAATTTAAGATAAATAAATTTGGAGTTAGAGACTTTATTATGAAATTAAGAACCTCTTGGAAGTTGGAGAGCTTTTTTACTATAAATAAGAGAAGAGAGAAGAAGATAAGGGGAGGTAACAAAAGACAAGATAAAGAACTATATTATTCTCCATTTTCTTCATTTCATCATCCTTTCGAGGTGTCCTCCATAGCTGAGCATTAAAGGGGTAGCAACTAGGACCTTGAGAGAGGCTAACTTGCTAAGGTGGTTCAAGGTGATGGTTCTAAGTCACGACAACAACTCATGTTGGGATTCTTCTTCTTCCTTGTGTTTTTATCTTTTTTAGTGGGTTTGTACTTAAATGATGATGAATGTTCAACTTAGCCCTGCCATGAACTAACCTTATTTGGCGCGAGTTTGCTTTGAACACTTTTTATTTTATATTAATGAATGGTTGGATGTTTTTATGATTAAATGTTGTTTTGCTCATTTATTGTATTTTAATTGCTTTGACTTGTAAGAACTTTCAAGAGTTAGACATTTTCTATATATAGATGCTTAATATCGAGAGAGTTAGAATAGATCGATGTGAACAATGGAACTAAACCGGGATGGTGAGGTTTTAATCTGCCTTAAAGATAAGAGAGGGTTTTATTGACTAAAAGGGGTAAGGAGTAATTGATAGGATATTGTTGCAGTTCACGCTAAGAGGTATTACCGTAGCATTTTCTTTGTCAGGTTCCTTACTAGAGATAGCCTAGGAGCACTAGTAGAAAATCCCTTCGAGCAACATACTCTTAAAACACATAGATCATTCTAGACATAAAATATTAATTGCCATAGAAAACACATTCATTTGTCCATATAGTAGCTTGATTGTGTGAGGTTGTTAAGTCTGAGAAGTTTATTTTTCCTTTGTAACAACATTCTTTTACTGCTTACACATATTTTGTCACAACAATTCCATATTAACACCCCTTACACAATTCAATTTTTCCATAGCATTTACTTATCACTTGTATATACCAGTATAAATATTTACTCAGTGACAATCCTGTGCAATAACTTCACTCTAAATTCCACCAATCCTTGTGGGGACGATACTCACTCACCATTTTATTACTTTTTTGAATGTGTATACTTGCACATATTTACGTTTAATTTATAGCACTCACACATCACAACAAGTTTTTGGTGCCGTTATTAGGGATTGACAATTGTAGATTTAAAGTTTCATTATAGCATTAATTTTATTTTTTACTTTACTTTTTATAGATTTACTTGTTATTTCCTTTTGTTGTCTTATTCATGTTTTGTTGTTACATGACCCGAGTAAGACTTGATGGACCAATACTACCGAGTGAACCTGAGATCGAACAATTCTTTTGTCAAATGAGACATGCTCAACGTGATCATAGAGACATGTACGACGTTGAAAACCAAGAAGGTAACCAAGTAGAGGGTCATGTAGAACCAATTGCTATAGCAATTCAAAATGTTGGAGTTATAGCTCGACCACGTGCCATTAGATTACTTAGCTCCCATTTTGGATGATCTAAAACCTGGATTGTAGCTCCAGAGATTCAAGCAGTCCACATAGAGATAAAATCTGTTATGTTCAATATGTTGAACTCGATAACACAATTTGGTGGCATGCCTCATGAAGATGCAAGGCAACACATTCGTTCTTTCTTGGAAGTTTGTGACTCACTTAATCAAGAAGCAGTGAATGAAGATGTGTTGAAGCTTAAATTATTTCTATATTCTTTGCGTGATAGAGTGAGGGCTTGGTTGAGTGGAATTTCATCTTGCTCGATAGAATCTTGGAATGACCTGTGTAAAAGCTTCTTGATGTGGTATAATCCGCCCAATATGAAAACTTAACTAAAAAATAGCATAGCATCTTTTCATCAAGCTGATGACGAGTAAATGTTCGAGTGTTGGGACTGATACAAAGGACTACTACAAATGGAACTTTGTTTGACAAGTGACATGAAGAAGCCTTTGATATCATTGATAGGATAGAAAACAATGACTATCAATTCCCTTCTTCAAGACTAGAGATGAGGAGGAAAGCTGAAGGGACCTTTGAGTTGGATACCAAGGATTTTGTGTCAGCTTAATTGTTTGCCATCACAAACATGTTGAAAATTTTCAACTCACTAGTGAAATGAAGGAAGTAAAGATGGATAGTTATGCGTGTGTCTTATTCCATGGCAATCATGTAAGCGAATTCCCTGACAACCACAAGTCTATAAACTATGTGGGGGAATTTTAATAGGAACAATAACAATCCCTACTCAAACACCTATAACCCAGGTTGGCGTCAACATCCTAATTTTTCATGGGGAAATCAAGGAACCAAACATGAAAGTAGCTATACTCGGCAGTATAATATAAATGAACCCCCATGTTTCAGCAGAATATGCCATGGTAAAATACTAACAAAGGGGCTAGTTTCTTCATCAATTGCCAAGTCATTGGAAGCTTCTTTACAAGATTTCATGTTAACTACAAAAGCTTTTATGGTAACTCTAAAGACTTTGTTGCAAGATCATTCCAAAACTATCAAGAACCAAAGAGTGTTACTTCAAAGCTATAGCTCATCTCTGAGAGCATTGGAAGAACAAGTAGGACAAATTACCGCAACATTACATGTTCACCCATAATGCAGCCTCCCAAGTGATACTGAAGTAACTAAAGCTTATGGTAAGGAGCAATATAGTACACTCACTCTAAGGAGTGGCACCCAAGTTAACTAAGGAGATAAGTTTGGGGGACGGAAGGTAGTAGATCCAAACCCCATGATTGTGCAAGAAGAACCAAAGTTGTAAGAGGATGAACCGTTAGAGAAGGATGCAAATAAGGGTTTAACAAGTGGATCTGCTAAAGGAAGACAAAAAATATTGCTACAACAAAGATAAATCCTCACCAACAGATGAAGAAGAAATAAGACCCCTACCACCATTTCGTCAAAAGTTGAAGAATTAAAATGATGATATTTAATTCAAAAAGTTCATGGATATTCTAGACAAGTTGTACATCAATATCCTATTGCTGGAGGCCATTGATCAAATTCCCACATATTCTAAATTCTCTCAAGGATATTGTTTCCAAGAAAAGTAAGGTTGAGAGGTATTAAACAATTACTACAACAAATGAGTTTTTTCTTGTGCTAAGTAAGTCACCGGTAAAGCAAAATGATCATGACATCTATATTTTTCCTTGTTCTATATGTGATAATTACATAGGGAGATCCTTATGTGATCTTGGATCGAGTGTGAATTTGATACTGAAGTTAGTATTCTTGAAGCTTAAGATAGGAAAAGCTAGACCGACCACCGTTATCTTATAATTAGTCGATCGATCCCATGTTCGACCCGAAAGAAGAATTAAAGATGTCATGGTTAACGTGGAAAAATTTGTATTCTCAGTTGATTTTCTCATCCTTGACTGTGAAGCTGATAACAATGCGTCCATTATTTTGGGGTGACTTATCCTAAGCACTGACCAAATTTTGAATGATTGCGAGAAGGGTGAATTCACAATGTGGGTAACTAATCAAAGTGTGACCATCAACGTGTTTAATACACTCAAGGATGTGGAAGATTTTGAGGAATGACAATGCATTACAAACATGGATTCCATAGTAGAATAGGAAGCTGCAGAAATTTACTACAGTAATTTGTTACAGCTTGAGGACTATCTAAAGCTCGATGAGGATTGCAACGAAGAGCTTAAGTAATTTCTAATGGAGGTGAAACAATCTAGCTTACTCTTAGTTAGACCAGGTATGCTATTTGAACCTTTAAATTTGATGAATTTATTCCTCCAAAACCTTTGCTACAACATACACCTACACTAGAACTAAATCCTTTGCTATAACTTCTTAAGTATTCTTATTTGGGTAATAATGACACTTTACCAATAATTATCTCTTCTATCCTTACACCTGACCAAGAACGTAGCTTGATTAATGTTTTGTTGCAACATAAGAAAGATTTAGGTTGGACTATGGCTAACTTGAAGGGTATAAGCCCTACTATTTGCATGCACAAAATTTTGCTTGATGATTGTCAAAACAAATCTATTGAACCATAAAGAAGGCTGAATATAGTCATGAAGAAGATGGTTATGAAGAAGATCATCAAATGGCTCAATGCTAGAGTAATCTGGCCAATATCCAATAGTTTGTAGGTTAGCCTGATGCAATGTATGCCCAAGAAAGGAGGCGTAACCGCGGTGAGCAATGAGGACAATGAACTCCTATCTACAAGGAATATCACAGGATGAATGATCTGCATAGACTATCAAAAGCTAAACAAGGCAACCATAAAGGATAATTTCGCTCTCCCATTCATCAATCAAATGTTGGATCAATTGGTGGGCAAGACCTTTCATTGCTTCCTTGATGGATATTCTGGGTACAACCAGATAGCTGTAGCACTGAAAGATCAAGAAAAAATAACCTTTACATGCCCTTATGGTACTTACGCTTTTAGGAGGATACCTTTTGGACTTTGTAATGCTCCAATAACTTTTCGAAGGTGTATGGTGGCCATCTTCTAGAACATGGTGGAAGACTTTTTGGAGATCTTTATGGATGACTTCTCTGTCTCAGGTGATGATTTCAATAAATGCCTTGGCCATCTAGCAAAGGTACTAAAAAGATGTGAAGAATATGATCCAATGTTAAATTGGGAGAAGTGTCACTTTATGGTGACCGAAGGCATTGTGCAAGGGCATAAGATATCACATAAGGGGATAGAGGTGGACAAAGGTGGACAAAGCAAAGGTTGAAGTAATCGAGAAACTACCTCCACCTACCACATTGAAGGGTATGAGAAGCTTATTGGGACATGTTGCTTTCGATAAGAGATTCATAAAAGACTTCTCCAAAATTTCCAAGCCTTTGTGTGCTTTGCTACATCAAAATCAACCCTTCGAGTTTGACGAGAATTGCTACAGTACATTCAAGGAGCTAAAGAAGATACTTATATTAGCACCCATCGTTGTTCCATTAGACTATACAACCCCATTCAAGCTGATGTATGAAGCAAACGACTATAAAATGGGAGCAGTGCTAGGGTAGCATCGAGGTAACATTTCCCATGTCATTTATTATGCTAGCCACACTTTGAATGAAGCACAAGTAAACTACACAACTAATGAGAAAGAATTAATTATTGTAGAATTTGTATTTGACAAGTTTAGGACATACTTGATAGGCACTAAATTCATAGTTCATACCGATCACTTAACCATCAAGTACATAGTAAATAAAAAGGATGCTAAACCTAGACTTATTAGGTGGATACTTATCTTACAAGAATTTGAATTAGAGGTTAAGGATAGGAAGGGTACTGAAAACTTAGTTAATGTTTATCTCTTTAGGCTAGAAAAGAAAGCTACATGTGATGAACAATTAAAGATTAATGAGGAATTCCCTGGTGAGAAAATCTTATTTTCCATGACAATTTCGTGATATACTGACATTTTTAACTTTCTAGTTAGTGGTGTTTTGCCTCCTGATTTCAAAAGCCAGGGACAAAGGAAGTTCATACATGACGTGCAAAGGTCTGTGTGTCCTCGAAGGGGAGCAAAATATGATTCAATTCCATTTCCATATTGCCCTATGTGACAATCATTTTGGAGGGGTTATGACTGTTGCAATGGTCCTACAATATGGATTTTACTGGCCCATACTCTTTAAGGATGAATATGAGTTCTACAAGGTATTTGATCGATGAAAACGAATCGAAAACATCACTAGGAGACATGAAATTCTGCTTTAAAATATTCTAGTGGTGGAACTCCTCGATGTATGGGGAATAAACTTCATAAGACCCTTCCCATATTCTTTTTGTGATCTTTACATTCTATTAGCAATGTAATATGTATCTAAATGGGTTGAGGCCGTGGCTACACCAAGGAATGATTCCAAAATCATCCTCAAGTTTTATAATAATATTTTCATGAGATTTAGAGCACCTAGATCTATAATCAATGATGAAGGTACCCATTTCGACAACAAGTTAACTGCTAAGACATTACCGAGCTATGAGATACAACACAAGATTGCTACAGCATACCACCCATAAACTAAAGGGCAAGCTAAATTTTCCAATCGAGAGATAAATCAAATACTTGAGAAGGTGGTTAACCCAAAATAAAAGACTAGTTTCCAAATCTTGATGAAACATTATGGGTATACCGATCAGTATTCAAGACACCACTTTGGATGTCGCCTTTCAAGCTTATCAATGGCAAGGCATGTAATCTATTGGTGGAGCTAGAGCATAAAGCATATTGGACGATCAAGAAACTTAACTTCAATGCTCATGCCTATGCGAATGCTCGTCTATACAAGGAGAAAACCAAGAAATGGCATGAAAAAAATCTTTTGCCACAACATTTTCATGAAGGTCAACAAGTGCTCCTCTACGACTCTGGGCTTAATTTGTTCCCTAGAAAGCTCAAATAATGTTGGTCAGGCCCATTTGAGGTACACGAGGTTTACCCTCATAGAGCTATTGATATAAAGAACCACAATAATAGCATAATGTTCATGGTCAATGGCCAGCAACTGAAGGCATACACTGGAGCTCCCATCATTTATGATAAGTCTTCCCTACTCCTCTATGACGCATGAGAGTTCACACCCACTATTTTTTTCTCTAGCATTTTTATTTCGTGTGTTGTACATAAATAATTTTTTTTATCTTACCCATTTCTTTTTATCTTTTTAGCCTTTATTTTAATATCTCTTTTAGTTTTTTCTATTTGGTTATAAAATAAGACGAATACCAATAGGGAGAGAAGCACAAACTGTAGTGCCAAGTTGAGCCTAACCAATCTAAAGAGCATTAGAAGTTCGAGGAGCAAGACACTGCCACTGTGAAGTGCCACTCTTGCATTCTTATTTGTATTCATGTAGTTAGTTTAGTTTAGTTTTCATGTATTGAGGACAATGCTTTCTTCAAGTTTGGGGGAGGTAGTGTTCATAGTTAGGTATTTGCATTGATAGTTGTTAACATAATGTTGCTATGATATTTGTTAGGTTTTAAGATAGTTCTTGGAATAAATTGATTATGCCCAATGATGATGATTTTTTAAGGTTGTGATTGATTGAATGTATATGGCAATTGAGCTCGATATAACCAACTTTAGGACTTGATTCTTTGAGATTCATTTATACATGATTGTATGTTTTCTATGCTTAAGGATTTTAGAAAATTTTATGAAAGAACTCTTGAATGCCTTAGCATAAATTGATGATTAATGAACGTGAATGCTCAATGATAACAAGAAAGGCTTAATTTAAACTCCCATGTGCTTGTTAAATGTGTTGAATTGTGAATAAATGCTTCAGCATAACTGTAGAGGGACATTCCACTTTGCTATAACATTGCACTAAAACCCTCTTTAATAAATGGAAGCCATGGCATATGAGTGAATAAAAGTAGTCACGGGATGACACTGCCTGACTGGCTTAGGGATGGAGTGTTTGCTCCAGTTCATCTAGAGTGCGGGATGGTAATTATGATAGGCTGACTCCCCTTGTAGCAGTGAAATTTGTTTTTTAAATCTTATAGAAATGGGAGTAATTGTGTGCTTAAAGATTGAATAAATTCTACAGCATAATATAGAACTTGAATAGATTTTTTCGAACATTGCTAAGCATAGACTGGATATAATCACGCACACACATATGCAAAGGATTTTGTTCTAGGGAAAAGTTCTTGAATACTCAACACGTCTAACATGTTGAAGCTAATTTTTCTAAGGGCTAAAATTTTATGCCATATAACTGTCTTGATCTGAACTTTGCCATAGCATTATTTTGTTCTAATCACAATCATTTCTTGAGGATAACCAACAACTTAAGTTTAGGGGAGTGACATAAAAAGGCTATATTTCATGCCTTTTTTACTTAGGTCGTTGGTTGTTTAAAATTTCATTTCATTTCATATAGTTGCATTTAAAACCATATAGTTTCATTTGGTGTAGATGTTTTTGCTACAACATTTTAATGATAAAACTGGTAATGCTTAATGGGAAAGGTTGTGTTTCTTGATGATGTGCAGGTAATGTAAGCTAAAGGAAAAAATTTCCATTGCATTTTGAAGCTGACAAAGATAGAAAAATGTCATAGCATTTTGGATATCGTTCTTGGGTGCAGAAAAATAAAAAAAATCTAAAAATATTTTATTGTGTTGTCCAGCCTAAACGTAAATCCAACCTGTCAGTCAGTCCAACCAACACATGTGAAGGGAATAGTCCATTTTTAAGAGATAAGGATATCCTATTATTAAGGAGAATTTAGGGAATTATGAGAATTGAAGAGCTTGGGAGTTGAATAATTGGTACTGCTTAATGGGAAAGAGTGTGTTTTCTTGATAATGTGTAGGTAGCGAAAGTTAAAGAAAAAACATTTTTCGTACCATTCTGAAGCTGAAGAAGATAGAAAAATGCCATAGCATTTTGGATATCGTTCTTGGGTGCAGAAAAAGAAAAAAAATCTAAAGATATTTTATGGTGTTGTCCCGTCTAAACGTAAATCCCACTGTCAGCCCATCCAGCCAACACATGTGAAGGGAATAGTCCATTTTTAAGAAATAAGGACATGTCATTATTAAGGAGAAGTTATGGAATTTATGAGAATTGAAGAGCGAGGGAGTTAAAGATTTTTTTTTGAATTTAAGAGAAATAACTTGGTAGTTAGAGACATTATTGGTAGTTAGAGAGTTTTGTTTTTGACTATAAATAAAAGAAGAGAGAATAAGATAAGAGGAGGAAAGAAAAGGAAAAATAAAGCATTCAATTAATTTCCATTTTTATTCCTTTCATCTTCCTTTCGTGGTGTCCTCTATAGCCGAGCTTCAAAGGGGTAGCATCTAGGGCCTTGAGAGAGGCTAGCTTGCTAAGGCGGTTCAAGGTGGTGTTTCTAAGTCACTAAAATAGCTCATATTAGGAGTCTTCTTCTTTCGTGTGTTTCTATCTTTTTAGTGGGTTTGTACTTAAACGATGATGAAGGTTGAACTTATCCCCGCCATGGACTAATCTTATTTGGCATAGGTTTGCATTGAACAATTTTTATTTTATGTTAATGAATGGTTGGATTTTTTTATTTAAATATTGCTTTGCTAATTGTTTTTTTTATTTTAATTTCCGCAACATTTTCTTTGTCAGGTTCCTTACTAGAGATATCATAGAGCACCAGCAGAAAATCCTGTCGCGCAACATACTCATAAAACACATAAATCATTCTAGAAATAGAATATTAATTGCCATAGGAAACCCAATCATTACCCCAATAGAAGATTGATTGAGCAATAATTTCACTTTAAATTCCACCAATCCCTAAGAAGATGATACCCACTCAGTACTGTATTACTTGCATGACTGTGTATACTGGCACATCTTTGCGTTTAATTTATAACACTTACACATTGCAACAGATTCACATAGAATCAACACAACATCCAACTAGAATTAGAGTGCCTAATCACTTTTTTGGAATTTTCGGGACAATTCTTACACAATTTTGCTAGTATCGTTAATTAACTCTAGTGTCCTCTTCATTTCCCGAGCATCAAACAAATGCAAAAGTCTTATGGAACCTAACCTTATAAAGATCTTATGTTATCACATATTTAATTATGGTTAACACTTTAATTCTCATGGAAGAGTACACCACCTTGAAAGAACCAACTCACCTTTTTCACCCAGCTATAAAATTTTCCCATGTTTTAACGTGGGCATCGATACTCACCTGGGTATTGATACACATCCTCTTTGGTATCGATACTCCCCTGGGTATCGATATCATTTTTACATTTGGTGCTTCATAAAATATTCCAGTATCAATACCCCTATGTGGAGTATCGATACTACCCCTTGTATCGATACCCTCTAAGTATCGGTACCAAAATAGTACACTAAAATACAAAATGTTACCTCGAGTATCAATACTCATTACTGAGTATCAATACCATACGAACAATATTGATACTCCCTTAATGAGTATCGATACTCTTTCAATTTATTCAAATTTTAGCATCCCACGAAGAACAATATTGGTACTGTTCTTACAGTATCAATACTCTTGACGTAAAACCTCTATTTTCTCTCATAAAAACACTCCCAACCCACTCCTAAGGTATCCCTAACGTCTCCATTTGGTGTTTAAGACTTACATAACATGCAAGGAGCATAAAAGGTCATCACTTTGAGTATAAATAACAGTAAATCCTGATTTTATGCATTAAATCCCCACCCAAGTGCACACAAAGTCTCATCCATCAACATGCATCAAAGCTTAACATTTTGATCTATAAGCAGCATAGAAAGGTTAGAAATTTGTTACATTTCACCTATCAGTTGTAAAAAAACCTCAACCAAAGTTTATATTCTCCTTGTTCTTCACTTTTGAGCTTTCACCCACTTCTCTCATTAAACCAAAAGAAAAGAAAAGGATTACTAAATTACTCTAAGGCCTTAAGGAATTAAAAACATGATTTTAATCTATTTGGGATAGATTTGGAGTACCCAAGAGCCCTAGAACCTAAAACACCCACTAAATACTTCAATGGCCACCATGGCTAAACTTTAAGTTTGAACGTTCATTTTCAAGCTCTAAAGGAGATGATTCTGAAATATACCTTCTCAATTTTGGACCTAGGATGGAAACTAGTAGAGTTTCACCTTTGAAAAGAGTAAGAGAAGGAGAGAGAAGAGAAATTAGGTTGGGAAGAGGACAAAGGGTGAAGAAAATGAAAATGAAAATGAAAAAGTTACTTATGTATTTTTGTTTCCCTATCTGTCATGACTTCATCAACCATTAAGGGTTTTACTCGAAACTACTAACCCATAAATTAGGGTGTTACAACTCTTCACTCCTTAAAAGAAACGTCATCCTCTAAATTTACCTAAGTAGAACAGTTACAAAAATTATAGTTACATTTCTTCTTCGGTCTTCTACATAGCTTCTTCAACCCAATGATTCCTCCACAAAGCCTTCGCCAAGGGGATTTTCATGTTTCTCATTGACTTCATGTTCCTTTATCCTTATTGGTTCCTTTTCATTGGTCATATCTTGGCTTATTTTAATTTTATCCAATTGATAACATGGGACAGGTCCGAACGATACCTCCTAAGTATGACACGTGGAAAAAATTATTGATGAGCTTCATTTTCAGTGGTAAGGCCAACCGGTAGGCTACGAGTCTGACTCTCTAAAGAATCTCATAGGTTCCAACACGGAGGCAATTTCCCTTTCCGTCCAAACCGAAGCACTCCTTTCCAAGGTGACACCTTAAGGAAAACTTTGTCATGGATCTCAAACTCTATGTACTTGCATTTCAAATCTATATACGATCTTTGATGATCAATGGTTCTTTCAGTCGAACCTTCTCTTTCGTCTCACTGATCAAATCAGGTCCAACTAGTTTCCTTTCACTGAGTTTATCCAATACAAATGCGTCATACATTTCCTCCCATACAAGACTTCATAAGGATTCGTTTGAATGATTGACTGGTAGCTATTGTTTTAGGTAAACTCAACCAACGGAAGATGAAAGGCAGTGCTATAATGTAGTCGGGTACCCAAAGACTCATGAAGCACCTTTTAGAACCTCGAAGTAAAATACAGATCTCAGTCAGAGATGATCGATGATAGAACCCCATGTAGTCTTATTATCTCCTGAATATACAACCTAGTTAACCTCTCGAAGGTAAAGTCCATATAAACAGGTAGGAAGTGAGCAAACTTGGTCAGTCTATTGACCACCACTAAAATGGCATCGTTCTTCATTCACGTCATAGGTAACCTAGTCAAAAAATCCATGTTATCATATACCAATTCTACTGACGAATTTGAATGGGATGGAGTAACCCCGATAGAACCTGATATTTCGCTTTCACTTGATGACACACTACACATTTAGAAATGAATTCATATATTTCCTTTTTTATTCCAGTCACCAGTATAATTGACGAAGATCTTAGTACATCTTGTTTCCTCTCAGATGGATTAAAAACAAACTACAGTGCATCTCCCCAAGGATCTTATCACTTAACTCACTGTCTAATGTAACACACAATTGTCCTTGATATTACAACACATCGACATCCTTTAACTGAAAACCCGGTGCTTCACCTCGACGGATTTGTTCAACCTTGGTCATTAAACGGGTGTTGATCCTCTGAAGTTCCTTTTCTTCCTTAACTAACTTGAGCTCAACTTGTAACTTAGCTAATAGCCCCCCATTAGTAGTCAAACTCAAACATGAAAGTAAGTCTCGAAGATCAGACATTGTCTTCTAACTCAGATCATCATTTACTACATTAGCTTTACTCGTGTGAGAGTCGATCACATAGTCATAATCCTTGAGTAATTCTATCCAATGTCATTGCCTCAAATTAAATTCCTTTTGTGAGAGTAAGTATTTCAAAATCTTGTGGTCAATGAAGATGTATAACTTATCTATGAAGATATAGTGCCTCCAAATCTTCAAGGTGAAAACCATAAATGCTTACTCCAAATCATGAGTAGGGTAGTTACTCTCATGCAATTTGAGTTGTCAAGATGCATATACAACTACCTTACCCTCTTTCATTAACACTCAACCTAAACTGTTTAGTGAATTTTCACTAAACATGATGTAGTCCTTGCATGATTTTGGTTGTATCAACACTGGTGCTTGAGTCAAAATTTCCTTTAATATCTCAAAGCTCTGCTGACTCTTGTCGTCCCAAATTAATTGGAATCCTTTTTGTAACAACTTTTTCATCGGAACAACATTCCTGGAAAACCCCTTTACAAATTATCGATAGTAACCATCAACTCCTAGAAAATTATGCACCTCTGATACATTCTTTGACGGATCCCACTTGACTACAACTTAAATCTTTTGCGGATATACCTGAATACCCTTAGTGGCCACAACATGACCCAAGAATGACACCATTAAAAGCCAAAACTCACACTTTATGGACTTGGCATACAATTGAAGCCCTCTCATAATCTGCAAAATGATACAAAAGTGGTAATCGTGTTCTTCCTCGAAACGTGAGTACATAAAGACGTTGTCAATAAACACTACTACAAATTGGTTTAAGTACTGATAGAAGATCCAGTTCATCAAGTCCATGAACACTGTTGGGGTATTAGTGAGACCGAATGACATTACTAAGAAATTGTATTGACCATATCATGTTTTGCATGAAATATTTTCTATATCGACCTCCTAAAACATCAACTTATAATATCCCGACCTCAAATCAATTTTTGAGAACACTAGATCCCTTGAGCTGATCAAACAGATCGTCGATTCTCTGAAGAAAATATCAGTTCTTTACGGTTAGCTTATTCAACTGGCAATAGTGAATACACAATCTCATTGAGTCTTCTTTCTTCTTTACAAAAAACACTGATGCTCCCCATGGTGAGACACTGGGGTGGATGAATCCTCGCTCTATAAGTTCTTGAATTTTGGTTTTAAGTTCCTTCAACTCTGTTGGTGCTATGCGATAGGGGGCAATAGATACCATATCTTAATCTGACATAACGTCAATCCCAACTCAAGTTCTCTATTAGGTGGTAGGCCCGATAATTCTTCCAGGAAGAAATCTGAAAAGTCCCTCATTGTAAGATCACCTCTAGATTCATACAAGGAATACGAGTATAGATGACATGAGCTAATAATGCCTCACAACCTGTGCTTATTAACTTGTGAGCCTCTAAGGATTAAATCACCCTCGAGACGTAAATAATATCCTTGCTCACCATCAAGACTTTGGTACCATCAGGTTTATGCAGTTTGAGTTGCCTCACTCTATACCTCAAACTCTCTTTAGGTTTAATTAGCTAATTCATCCCAAGGATTAAGTCAAACTCTCAGAATGAAAACTCCATCAGGTCAGTGGGAGAGTTCTGATATTGGATCTCTATAGAACATCTATTTTTTTCATGAAAAAATTAATCCTGATTTCATGCTTTAAACTCCCACCCAAGTGAACACAAAGGCTCATACACAAAACATGCATCAAAAACATTTTGATCTACATGAAGTATAGAATGGTTAGAAATGTTTTACCTTTTACCTAAGAGTTGCAAAATGACCTCTAGCTTAACCAAAGTTCACTTTCTTCTTGTCCTTCACTTTTGAGCTTTTACCCATTTCTCTTACTAAACCAAAAGAAAATAAAAGAATACCTAACTTACTTTAAGTCCTTGAGGAAGTAAAAACGTGATTTGAAGCTCTTTGGGACAAATTTGGAGTATCCAAGAGCCCTCAAACCTAAAATCCCCACTAAACCACTTCCATGGCCACCATGGCCAAACTCTAAGGTCAAGAGCTCATTTTGAAGATATAGAGGAGATGATTCTAAAACTTGCCCTCTCAATTTCGGATCTAGGTTACACACCAATAAAGCTTTCACCTTTTAAGAGATGAAGAAAACAAGATAGAAGATAAATTGGATTGGGAAGAGGACAAAGGGTGAAGAAAAAGAGAATGAAAGAGCTATTTCCCTTTTTTTTCCCTCTCTACTGTGACTTTATCAACCATTAAGGGGGATCATCCTTTGAAACATTTCAATGGTAAATTGCACACTTAGTTCTCTTCATTTGATACACACTTTAAAAATACTACTTTAGGCCTTATTTGCATCAAGCCCAAACCAAAACAATTATACATTGACCCAAAACTCCTAAATGATATCCTTAGTCCAATTAAACACATTCGGGTTTTACCTGAAACTTCTAAACTAGAAATAGAGGCATTACAATTACTAATACCTGTAATTATTCTTTGTTGGTTGATACCAAACTCAACTCCTTCACTTACTCTTCTTTACCTACGCATGAAATTCATCACACTCTAAATATGCACTTAGTGAGGCATTAAAAACAAACAAAAATGATATATAATATAAACCAATTTAATAAAATCAAAACAATATATTTTTTATATAAAACATTTCAAAATTTACAAATAAACTTTAATCAGTAATTCCTAACCTTTAAATCCTATAAAAACCAATATCCCACATATCCATAAGAATCATGATAATAAAATGTCAAATCCATTTATTCAAGCCACTTTACCCTCATTCGAAAACCTGGAAATCATCATCTAATGATCTTGTCAAAACCATGATAGTCAATATCAAACATAACAACCATGTCACATTCTTTTTCATTCAAATACATTTTAGAAATTTCACATTTCATTTTCAACTTTTACTTCCATATTCATTTTCACATTTCATTTTCATAACAAATACTTTCACATTTCAGAATTCATTTTCAGATTTAGAACTTATTTCCATATTCATAATTTATTTTCAGATTTACAACTTAATTTCATATTCATAGCCCAATTTATATTTATGAAAATGAAAAGTACATGAGTCAAACAAAATGTGCGCACTAAGCACCAATAGTGCCATCATCATCATATGCATTCCAAGTGCATTGATAACATTTGCACCAATGGTGTCTTTCATCATTTGCACCAACGGTGCCTTTCATAATGTACTCGAATGTACAAACTTGACTGTACTTAATGGCATGCCAAGTGTACCTATTCTCTCAATGCAACATACAATGGGTTTCAAATCATATTATATTCAATTCAAAATCAACATTTCCAAATTAGAATCATTTTCTATTCATCGTCATAAAATTCATAACTTGGGTGGTTTATACCCTAAAATAATTCAGATGTCATTTCTAAAACCATGAAAGAAATATTACATCATTAAAACTTCAGATAATTCTTTTAAAATTAACTAGAAAATTCATTCTAATATCTATTCAAAAAATATTAAACAAAAAATTATATTCATCATATGATAAATATCACAACATTCACATCAATGTATTAAAGTTGACTCATTTCAAAGATTTATAATAATATATAACATAAGAGTAGCGTAAAAACACAATTTATAACAAATCTCCTATATTGGTAGTATGTGCTACCCTCAAAGAAATATTATTTTATTTTAATATACACACTTAAATTTTTTACGTTTATACCACTAGAAAATAGACTCGAATAAGAATCTAACCATATAAGGAACTCTTTCTAAACTTGTACAGTTTATAGTAAATTTTAAAATCTGATTTACATAATCTATTTTGAGCATAATCTGCTACCCTATTTTTTAACATATTCTAGATTAAAAATTGTATCTTTTTTCTTCTTTTCGAAATAAGTATCCTTTTTTTTCAACAAAACTAGATTGATATATAAATCCAACGTTATAAAAATAATTCTTTAATAATTTCTTCAGAATTTATGGTGATTTTCTAAACTTACTGTTTAAATCACAAGTATAGGCGAATTTCACTAGCTTGCATCCTTAGCTTATTCACTAATTCTATTAGCTTACCAAATGAACATATATGCATGAATTACACAATTACATAACATTTAGGAGTTACTTCTTACCATAGTAACTCTGTCACTGGCTCACCATAAGCCAATGTTTGTACGATAGCATAAATACGAATTAAATATGCACTCACTTGGTGTCCTTAGCTTGTAAACCTTACTTAGTAATTCACATTAATCCTTAAGCTTATCCTTATATTTAATATTGCTTGATATTGAATTAAATCATAATCTAAATGGACACCATTTACAAAGCATATACATTTCAAACCACATGTTAAAATCTTACTAACATAGGCATACAATAGAAAAATAAATTTCTAGAAATCTTCTGGTACTCATCCGATACTAATATCTTCTCACAACATAAATGTTGAACTCAAAGCTTTAAAATAATGATTCAAGTCCCTTTTTGTACATATTCATCACCAAGGCACATA
This sequence comes from Hibiscus syriacus, assembly GCF_006381635.1. Taxonomy (NCBI): domain Eukaryota; kingdom Viridiplantae; phylum Streptophyta; class Magnoliopsida; order Malvales; family Malvaceae; genus Hibiscus; species Hibiscus syriacus. The sequence continues at coordinate 2,098,494 of NW_024062846.1, read as the reverse complement.
ATATTTTCAAACTTCACATTTTAACCACTAATTATGAATTCTTTTTGAATTCATCTTAACTTTTCCATTTTGCTCAAAATGGTCCCTTGCCATTTAACTTAAATTAAGGCTTCAATTTACGTAATAAAAAATTCAAGCATTTAATTCTAACCCAATAACTCAATAATTACATCAAAATCTATCATCAAATCACAAAACCCTAACATCCCCTTCATTCACCAAATTTAGGAACTAAGTATTTCAAGGAAGATTAGCATTAGCATGCATAGTTGGTACCAAATGATAGAGCATTTCGAATAGAACAATTTTATATTTAACGCTTTAATCCAAAAACTTAAGGAAATTACTTAAAATGAAAATATTTTTTCTCCATACCTTAAAACTCACGTCCATGGCTTGATGAAGAACACAAATTCATGAAAATTATAGTTTAATTTTATGAACGTTTGTAATTTATTTAACTTAAAAGAATTACAAATTCATTTAATGAAAAATGAAAATTATACCGTTAATGAAACTTAATAATTAAAACCATACCTTGTCACATGTTAAGTATCATCTTCCAAAATCAAAGATGAAAAAATTAATTTACCTATTACAACTTTACCCATGCACTTTTCCAAAAATTCCAATCTTGCCATTTTCATCCAACGCTCCATATTGAACATAGAAAATAATTCTCAAATCCAATACTCCATTTTGTTTTCCTTCCTTTTAAATTATGGAAATAATATTTTCAACCTTAATTTATCACCCTTCAAAATTTCTCGAACTTTTGATTCGATCCGATTATCCGGACTTTTACTGGACTTTAATACTTTATAGTTTTTAACAAAAATTCTGGATCAAAAGTATGATTCCCATGAAAACATAATTCATGTGGGAACTATTCATTTACGGTGATAAAATACATAACTTTTAAAACTTACACTTTGGTCTTTGAACTTTTCCTAATTTTATACTTTGGTTACTAAACTTTTAAAATTTATGCTTTGGTCACTAACCAAATTTAGGGTATTATAATTCTCCTCCCCTTTAGAAAAACTTTTCCTCGAATTTTCAGTACTACTTGATATTGATAAATGAAAACATTGCTTTTTCATATCTAGTTTTTTTTTTAAAAAAAAATCTGAATATGACTTTTGTAAACTGATAAATATTTTGAGATTATATTGGACAATGTTTACCTATTACAAAGTCCATTGTAACTTGTTCCCCTTCCTACTAAGGGATGGAAATCAGTTACAATAATCCAAAAGGTACTTGATGCTCTGCTTTAACTTTTTGACATGACATGCATTTAAAAACAAACTCAATGATTGTTCTTTTCATGCCTGCACTAATATTGATTCTTCCCTCGCTTATTTAAGCATCCATCAGAATTAACTTCAAGATCTTTGATTTCACCTTTTCCACTTATTCTATCTTTGACAAGCACTTTTCATCTTTTATATGACAATCCTTTACTCAATCTAACAACATAGACTTTAACTTTAATCCCGCAATCAAAGCATCATCTTTCTTTAAAGGCAATCACGTATTCAAACTCTCATAACATAATTGACTTTCAACTTTATCGTGTCAATCATCACTTTGGCCTTTTCTGGTAGTAGTCGATAAGCACATCATCGTTCTTTAATAAATTTAATCAATTTCCTTTATTTTCATTCCTTTAAGTTAACACATACTTTTGAGATCAATATAGATATAACATCAACCACCATATAGATAGTGGCGTTATATCTATGAAATGAAAAATAACTCTTACTAACTCAAGATCATGAATAAGATAATTTCTTTCATGTTTCTTAGTAGCTATGAGGCAGAAGAAATAACTTCTTTTCTTGCAATAGTACACATCCCAAACCATTATGAAAAACATATCTATAAATCACATAATATTTTCTAAATAGGATTACATTGACTCTGGGGCTTCCGTCAGTATTCTCTTTAATGTCTCAAAATTTTCTTGTCACCTATCAGTCCAAATGAATGACATAACTTTTCTCAATAACTTGGTTAGAGGGGAGACAATCTTCTAAAAGTTCTTTATAAACCTTCAATAGTAACTAACAAATCCCAAGAAACCTTGATTATCAAAAACATTCTTTAGAATTTATCATTCAACTATGGCTTGTACAATTAAACCCCTAACCAATTCATAACTTCTTCAAAACCTTAGGTCATGGTCGAACATATTATAGCTTGATTTCAAATATTTTAATCATCATACAAGCTAAAAAATAACTCTACAACATAAACAAACATCAATACACCTTTTAACTGATCAAAATATCATCAATCATCAAAAGAGGATGCTTATTCTTCACTATTATTTTATTTTGACTGACGATAATTCATACGTAATTACATAGACATCTTTCCTTTTCACAATTAACACTGATACGTCCTAAATGACACACTTGGTCATGTAAATACCCAATCTTCACAATTCTAATAACTATGCCTTTATTTTTTTGGGCTCGGTCGGAGCCATTCAATACAAGGCTATAAAAATAAATGCAACACCTAGTAACAACTCTATTTTATATTTTGTACCTCAATCTAGAGGTAATCTAGGTAACTCTTCTTGAACCATATCTGGATACTCCCGAACAATTGGTATATCTTCCAACCTAACTTTGAAAATTTACATATCATTCACATTGATTACGAAGACTTAACAACCTTATATTAATAACTTCTTGGCAGTTACTGCTAAAATCATATCAGAACTTTTCGAGTTCTTTAAATTAATCGGTTTAACTGATAATTCATTAAGGCATGGAGGGTAGATAACCAATCTATACCAAAATTACCCCAAATTCTCTGATATTTAACTCTATCAAGTCCATCAAAACTCAACACTTTGAATCTATAACAGACAGTTGTTGTCTACTAATACGACTCACCATCGCACTATGTCTTAAAGGGATAATCGCAAACATATCTCTTAGGGTATATTCTATCATAATTTCCCTTTCTCTAATCAATGTAGTACTTATGTATGAATGAGGGTTTCTTTAATCTTTGCATTTTCTATCATACTAGTGCATTACTTTAACCATTTCGAATATGAGGATTATAATTAACTACGTTACAACCACTATTTGTTTATTCTCAAACCTTCTATTATGTCACTTACCTCAAACCCTCTGTTTCAAGCATCTAATACATACACTACACTTATTCACTTTCATTAGTAAGGAGTGGCATCAATTGAATTGTATAAACATCATATTAGTAAAAATGACATCCTAGTGGCATGTATACATTTTTTCAACACAAAACAGACTTAATTTATGCCTAGAATTGGCTAAATCTGTAGTTCTAATACCAATAAATGTAACATCCTTAACCGTATATGTACCCAAATACGATTCGAAGATGTCACATAACATTTACAAACATTCTATAGTTGAAAACCTGTACAAATTTGAACCTTTAAAACTCATGCAATTTAATCCTTTCAATAAATTAATATAATCACGCAAAATCATAATATAGTATTTAAACATCCAAATCAATATCAATTTCAGGCAATAACTAGACAGTTCTATACTGATTTATATCATAAAGCAAACTACCTAATAATTATCTAATTTATAATATTTATGTATTCTAATAAAATATAAATTTTATCTAAAACACGAAACTTAGATTCATATTTATATTCACAGTAGCATATCTCATACATTTCTTATTCATATACATGCCATTTAGAGAATTTAAAATAGTAGGATGTCATTACTGATACATGTAATTATTATTTGTTTATTAATACCAAACTCAACTTACATCACTTCCTCTTCTTTACCTACGCGTGCAAATCGTCACACGCTAAGTATGCACTTAGTGAGGCATTAAAAAGCAAATTTAGATTATATAAAATATAAAACAATTTAATAAAATCAAAATTGTATATTTCTTTGTATGAAACTTTATAAATTCACAAAACGACTTTAATTAGTCATTTCCTTATCTTTAAAACCTATTAAACCAATATCTCACATATTCATAAGAATCATGATAATAAAATGTCAAATCGATTTATTCAATCCTTTTTTCCCTCTTAGAAAACCTGAAAATCATAATCTCATGATTTTGTCAAAACCATGATCAATATCATACATAATAACCATGTCATCTTCTTTTTCATTCAGATACATTCTAGAACTTTTATTTTTCATTTTCATCTTTTACTTTCATATTCATTTTTATAATCATTTTCACATTTCATTCTCATAACTAGTACTTTCACATTTCAGAATTTATTTCCAGATTCATAATCTATTTTGATATTTACAACTTAATTTCATATTCGTCAGTCAGGCAGAATGTGCACACTAACCAACAACGGTGTCGTCATCATCATCATATGCACTCTAAGTGCATTCATAACATTTGCACCAACAGTGCATTTCATAATGCACACGAATTTACGAACTTTACTTTACTCAACTTAATGGCATGCCAAGTGTACCTATGACTCTCAATGCAACATACAATGGGCTTTCAAATCATATTATATTCAATTCAAGATTAGCATTTCCTACTTAGAATCATTTTCCATTCATAATCATAAAATACATAACTTGCGAAGTTCATACCCTAAAATAATTCATATGACATTTCTGACAACATTAAAGAAAAATCCATCATTAAAATTTCAAATCATTCTTTTAAAATAATTAGAAAATCCATTAGAATAACTTTTAAGAAAACATCATATAAAATTAAATTCATCATATAATAAATATCACAACTTTCACACCAATGTAATGGAGTTTACTCATTTCGAAGAATTATAATAGTATATTACATAAGAGTAGCATGAAAACACAATTTATGACAAATCTCTTATACTGGCACTCTGCGCTACTCTCAAAGAAATATTATCATGTATTAATCTACACACTTAAAAATTGTTTCGTTTATACCAGTAGAAACTAGAGTCGAATACGAATCTAACCATATAAAGTAATTTTTCTAGTTCAACTTTAAAATTTATAGTAAAATTTCAAATATGACTTACAAAAGCTGTTTTGAGTAGATTTTGTTGCCTTTTTTTACCTATTCTTGATTAAAAATTCTTATCTTTTTTCTACTTCCCAAAATTAGTAGCCGTTTGTTTTCAACAAAACTAGACTGATATAAAAATCCAATGGTATAAAAATCACCCTTTAATAATTTCTGTATAATTTATGGTATTTTTTAAACTTACTATTTAAATCACAAGTATATGCAAATTTCACTAGTTTGCACCCTTAACTTATTCACTAATTCTATTAGCTTACCAAATGAACATATATGCATGAATAACAAAATTACATAGAATTTAGGAGTCACTTCTTATCACAGTAACTCTTTCACTAACTCATTGCAAGCCAATGTTTGCACGATAACATAAATACGAATTAAATATGCACTCACCTGGTGTCCTTAGCTTGTAAACTTTCCTTAGTAATTAACATTCAACCTTAAGCTTTTCCTTAGCTTTAATATTGCTTGATCTTCATTTCAATCATAATCTAAATGGACACCATTTACAAAACATATGCATTTCAAACCACATGTTAGAATCTTACTAACATAGGCACGTAATAGTAAAATAAATTTCTAAAAATCTTTCTGTACTCATCCTATACTAATTTCTTGTCACAACATAAATGTTAATCTCAAAGCTTCAAATTGACCATTCAAGTCCTTTTTTAACCATATTCATCCTTAAGGCACACAACATTTTCAAACTTCACATTTTAACTACTAATTATGAATTTTTTTCAAATTCATCTCAACTTTTCCATTTTACTCAAAATGGTCCCTTTCCATTTAACTTAATGTCAGGCTTCAATTTACGTAATTAAAAATTCTAGCATTTAATTTCAACCCAATACCTCAACAATTACATCAAAATCTATCATCAAATCACAAAACCCTAACATCCCCTTCATTTAACAAATTTAGGAACTAAGCATTTCAAGAAAGATTAGCATGCATAATTGGTATAAAATGATAGAGCATTTCAAATAGAAAATTTTCTATTTCACGCTTTAATCCAAAAACCTAAGGAAATTTTTTGAAAATGAAAAATAATTTTTCTCCATTCTTTGAAACTGACAACCATGGCTTGATGAATGACACAAATTTATGAAATTTCTAGTTTAATTTCAGGAATATTTGTCATTTATTTAACTTAAATGCATTAAAATTCATTTGCTAAAAAATGATAATTATACCCTTAATAAAACTTTATAATTACAACCATACCTTTTCACATGTTAATTATCATCTTCCAAAGTCAAATATGAACAAATTAATTTCACCCTTTACAACTTTACCCATGCACTTTTCCAAAAAATTCCAATCTTGCCAATTTTTTCTAATGATCCATAATGAACATGGAAATAATTTTCAAATCCAATGCTCCATATAATTTACCATCATTTAAAAATGTGGAAATAATATTTCCAACCTTAATTTATCACCCTTCGAAATTTCTCAAAATTCTGATTCGATCTGATTATCTGACTTTTTACCTGACTTTAGTACTTTATAGCTTTTAACACAAAATTCTGGATAATTATTTTTGATTCCCATTAAAACTTCATTATTAGAGGTGAAATATTCAATTACGGGGCCAAAATACATAATTTTTAAAAGTTACATTTTGGTCCCTAAACTTTTCCAAACTTATACTTTGGTCGATAAACTTTTAAAATTTATGTTTTTGTGACTAACTAAAACTTTGGGTATTACCACCGTATACGATCGAAAAAACCATACAATGATCTACATGACCTAAAAACTCCATCCTTTCTTTTAAAATCCCTAAAGTGAAGCCACCTCGTTGAAATTTGATGAGATTTTTCCCCTCCGACCACTACCCATGATGGTCGGTAAAACACAAACTAGAACTCATTAAACCAAAAGCATATTCCCTTTTACCTAAATCAAGACCCAAGATCGGCATGCAAGCTCTTCAAACGGCCAAAGGACCCCAACCCTTCAAGTTTCGAACTCCAAAGATGATGACTCCTATGAGACCTCGATGAGAGGTCTGAACCTCAAAGTTAAAACCTACTCCTTCTTCCATCTTTTTTATGCTTTTGAAAATCAAAGACTAGTTGATAAAAAATGTAAAAAAAAAATGGATTCCTTTTGAAAGTTGTGACACCCCAATCTCATATCCCTCACCGAATATGAGTCAGAGATGTTACATAATACTTGTAAAACATTCCTTATTTGAAAATCAGTAAAATTTTATTTATTTTAAAAATTTATTCAATTTAACATTTATTCCTAAAATTATTTAATCACCTAAAATCAAAATATAATATTTTATCATTAAATTCAAGTTTGATTCCAGGAAGCAACATTGCAGTTATATACTCTTTCATATAATAAGTGAAACTTTATAAAAATTGCCTAAATAAAAAATCATATTTATGCTAGTAAAATTAATTTTACCCAGTATATAAAACTAAAATTCATATTCATAGCTATAAATTTCTTAGTAAAAATCCGTACATATAAATTATTACGACACATTTAAATATTATGGACATACCAGAGCTTATCTAACCCATATTAAAATATTACAAACATTTATTATACGTATACATGCCAACTAAAAACTCAAAATAACAATAGGATGCCATTACTACTACTAGTAAATAATCCTCGATAAATGATGCCAAGCTAAGCTCCTCACTCAACTCGATCTCCTATGATACATATCAATATATAAAAATATCACATAGATAATTGTACGAAAAACATTACACGATAACGTAGTATAAAACCTAGTACATATATCATATAATATAAAATTGGTTTTCAAAACCATTCATCACACTGTAACATTCACTTTTTCAATATCATTTAATTTATATGCCCAATGTATAACAAATGAGAATGTATGGTACGTGAGTTAGACTCGAGTGTGCATGCAATATGCAGTTTTACTGTCATGTAGATAAATTGCACTTTTAGTACCATATAGATCACTTGCACTATTGGGCCCACATAAATGTACAGGTTCTATAGAACACAACATCATTGTACTAATAATCAGGAATACATCGCACCATCATCATATACGTGCAGACATCAATATCACATACGTGCCATAAAATGTATCATGTGTCAAATAGAATGTACAAAATATGTACCAATACAATAATCACTCCACCTCATGGAATGTAAATTATACCAATCACTTTCAAAGAACATATAATGGGTATTTTCATCAAAATCATATATCGTTCTTCTATGAAAATTATCCATAGATACATAATGTTAAAATATCATATAATAGTGCATTGGGAAGTTCATACCCGAAATTATTCAAATACCATTTAACAAAACAATATGAAAATATATATAAAAATATCAACACCAATACTTATATCAAAATCATAATTAATTAATTTATCAAAAGTATCTATAAATACGTATATATCAAAATATCATAATACAATTCAAATCTTTTTATTACCAAATCATTCGAGGTTGACTCATCGCAAGTCTCTCTCATATTGTTGAAAACATTTTGATATTTCGATATAACAAATTAAGTTAAATGAATTTTAAGATTTTCCAAATAATTTTCTAAGTATATTCGATTTAACTATTCGAATATCAAAACATTACTCCAAATCTTTCAAAAATCATTTTTAATCCTTACTCAAGTGTAAAATTAAGTTTTAACCTAAAACAATTTCAAAATAATTTTACAAAGTATTTCGAACCATTTCAAAGCCAAAAATTCCAGATTGCTCATAGGGAACCGATTCCCCCCCAAGGGGGTACCGATTCCCCCTGAATGGTTTGGCTCCGAGAATTCTAGTATGCTAGGACGGAACTGATTCCCCCTAGGGGGTACCGATTCCCCCCTTGTATTACGATCGAAATATTTGAATTTTACACTTAGGGAACCGATTCCCCATAGGGGGTATCGATTCCCCCACGCTCCAAACTGTTTTATTAATTGTTTTCACACTAAAACGGCTATATGATCTTCACTAATCACACCCAACATTCAGAAGTGATTCAAGGTGTATTTAAACAAGTTCTGAAGCCTTTTATCAATTAGAAATCATAGAAAAACAAGAGTGAAAGCATCAAACACCAAGTTTGTGCAAATCAAGCCAATTTTCCTTTCAATATTCATTTTGCTTTCAAAGAACACCATTTGTGCTCATTTGTAATTATTTGTGAGTGTTCTTTTCTTGTTCTAGAATTGTGCAAACATCTTACCTTGTGAGGTTTTCCTTGTAAGTTTGCAAATTTGTAATCTTCTCTTTGGGAAAGAGTGTTCTCAATAATTGGGGTATATTCTTGATGGTATTGTAAGGTTATCGCTTTGGCCTCAAAAGAAAGAACAAATTAGTGAATTTATTGGGAAATCCTTAGTGTGGATAGCTAAGGTAGTGGACGTAGACTTTGATTGAGAAAGTCGAACCACTCTAAATCGCTGTGCAATTACTTTCAATTTTCTGCAAAAGCTTCCACCAAATTTTTAATTGCCAATTCACCCCCTCTTGGCCAATTCTGTTAATCGATTAACTCAACAATTGGCATCAAGCCTAACTCATTTGAAGGTTTAATTGCCTCTTGAGTCAATTCGGGAAGAGTTATATCAATAATCAAAGTCATCAATGGCCTCCGCTTCAAACTTCGACTCCGGTCTCGATTCGATGCCCGTCAACAAGCCTCATTTCTTCAATGGAGCTAACTATGCCTATTGGAAGAATAGAATGATGTACTTCATTCAAGCAAGTGACATGGGAGCATGGAATGTCATAGTAGAAGGATACATCAAGCCTCTCACTCATCCAAGATTGTGGAGTGAAGGAGAAACAAAAATGTTCCAGCTCATCTCCAAAGCCATCCATATCATTATTTGTGCTCTTGGACCAGATGAATACGGAAGAGTTTCATCGTGTACAACCGCCAAAGAAATATGGGACAAACTTCAAGTCACTCATGAAGGTACCGATGAGGTAAAGAAATCTAAAATTAGTATTGTAACGCATAGCTATGAAAATTTCAGGATGAAACCAAATGAAGATATCAAAGCTATAACGGATAGATTCTCAACGATTATCAGTGGTCTCAAGTCATATGGAGAGATCATTTCAAATGAAAAGCTTGTAAGGAAGTTAGTGTACTCCCTCCCAAAATCATGGCAATCAAAGAAGTCGGCAATCATCGAGTCTAAGGACTTAACGTCCTTAACTCTTGAAGAGCTAATTGGGTCACTCCTCACTCATGAAATGATGTTTGAAGATGAGGTGGACCTTGATAAGATTGAAGATACACCAAAGGAGAAGGAGAAGAAGAAAAACATTGGAGTTGCTCTCAAATCCACAAAAGATGAGAGTGATTCGGATGAAGATGACAATGACGAGGAAATGGCATTGTTTGCTAAACGGTTCAGAAAAATGATGAGACCTTACCGAGGAAGAAAATTCAAACGAAATGAAGGCCTCAAAAATGAACCAAAAGAGAAGGACCCAATCATTTGCTATGAATGCAAAAAATCGGGGCATGTCAAATATGATTGCCCACAATTGAAGAGAAAGGGTCAATCAAAGAATAAGCACAAGGCTCATGTGGTTACATGGAGCGACGAAGAAGGTTCCAACGAAGAGGAACAAGAAGTAGCAAACTTGTGCTTGATGGCATTCGGGAAAGATTCTAAGGTAACCTCTAACTCATATGATTTTGATGATTTATCCTATGATGAGTTATTAGAGGAATATAATGGGTTGACTTCGGATTATGAGAAATTGTTTTTAAAATATAAAAATGATGTTTCAAAATTGAAAAATGAAAATAAGCTCATATCCAAAACCAACAACGATCTTGAAAGTAAGATCAAAGATTTGCAAATCAAACTAGAAGAGTTTGAAAAGAAAAATTTAGATTTTCAAAATTTACTTTCAAAGGTCAATAATGATCATCAAAAGAAAATTGATGATCTTAAAGCTTCTTTTGATAAAGTTGGAACAAAACATTTTGAATGTGGAGAAAATTCTAAATCCAACTTTGTTAGAAAAAGTTTTTAAAACTAAAATCATAGAGGTCCCCAAAGAACCTCTAATGGAAAAATCGTTAGAAGTATATGGGTTCCTAATGAGCTCATTACTACTAAAGATAAGGATATCCTACACAAATGGATACCTAAGGGGACTAGAATTTTGTAAACTAATGAATATGGACCCAAAAGAATTTGGGTACAAAAAATTAGAAATTAATCTATGTTTGTAGGAAAAGGAGCATTGCTACAAGGCACGGGAAACAAATTCAAACTCATGATACCTTGATAGTGGATGCTCAAGACACATGACCGGAGACAAAAGCCGGTTCATTAAGCTTAACGCCAAAAATGGAGGAGAAGTGACTTTTGGTGATGATTCAAAAGGTCATATTGAAGGTATTTGTACTATTGGTAATACCTCTTCCATACAAATTAAGAATTTTTTATATGAGAATGGATTAAAGCATAATCTATTAAGTATTAGTCAATTTTGTGATAAGGGATTCAATGTCATGTTTGATATTAATGGTTGTAAAGTCATTGACATTGCATCTAATCAGATTATGCTTGTTGGTCATAGAATAGGAAACATACACATGGTGCATTTAGATTCTATTGATATGACTAATTCGTGCCTAGTTGCTAAGGATGAACATGATAGTTGGTTATGGCATAGGAGATTAGGACATGCTAGTATGAGTGTTTTGCAACGGCTAATTCAAGGTGATTTAGTTCGAGGGTTGCCTAAGCTTAAATTTGATAATGATAAAATATGTGATGTTTGTGCTAAAGGAAAACAAAAGCGAATTTCTTTTAAATCCATTAATGACGTATCAACTAGTAGAGTATTACAATTGATCCATATAGATCTTTTTGGACCAACTAGGACTACTAGCTTGGGTGGAAAACAATATGCATTTGTCTTGGTAGATGACTATTCTAGATATACTTGGGTTCTATTTTTAAGTACTAAAGATGAAGCATTAGAACAATTCATCACGTTTTCAAAAGTAATCCAAAATGAAAAAGGTTACTCTATAACTAGTGTTAGGAGTGATCATGGAACTGAATTTGAAAATCTTGGATTTACTGAATTTTGTAACTCTGACGGTATTAGCCATAATTTTTCAGCAGCTAGAACCCCTCAACAAAATAGAGTTGTTGAAAGGAAAAATCGAACTTTAGAAGAAACGGCTAGAACCATGCTTTGTGAAAATAATTTGCCAAAATATTTTTTGGCGGAAGCCACAAATACAGCTTGTTATGTTATAAATCGAGTAATGATTAGGTCAATTTTAAAGAAAACTCCATATGAAATTTTCAAAAATAAAAAGCCTAACATTAGCTATTTTCATCCTTTTGGATGTAAATGTTTTATTTTAAACAACGGTAAAGAGAACCTTGGCAAATTTGATGCTAAAAGTGATGAAGGAATTTTCCTGGGTTATTCTTTAAATTCTAAAGCTTATCGAGTATTTAATAAAAGAACTTTAGTCGTAGAAGAGTCTATACATGTTGTTTTCGATGATAATCCCCTTCCGAGGAAGGATTCTTGTGTGAATGATGATGTAGGTGTTATAAATACAAATGACGTTAGACATGACGTTGGAAAACCATCATCAAAGGAAGAAACAACAAATGAGGAAACTCATGATCCTTTTGAGAATCCAACCACTGAAGAAAGGGAAGTATCTTATCCAAGAGAGTACAACTATGTCAAGGATGGTGAAATTATAGGTGATCTATCCAAAGGGGTAACAACTCGATATTCTCTTAGAAATATTTGTAATTATGTTGCATTTATCTCATGCATAGAGCCTAAGAATATTAAAGAAGCATTAAATGATGAACATTGGATTATGGCTATGCAAGAAGAGTTAAATCAATTTGAGAGAAGTAAGGTATGGACATTAGTTGAAAGGCCTAGTAATAAATCTACTGTAGGTACTAGATGGGTATTTAGGAATAAGCTTGATGAGAGTTGTAATATAGTGAGAAACAAGGCTAGACTTGTTGCTCAAGGGTATACTCAAGAAGAGGGCATAGGCTATGATGAAACATACGCTCCCGTAGCTAGGATGGAAGCAATTAGGATGTTATTACCATTTGCATGTTTTCATGAATTTAAATTATATCAAATGGATGTTAAAAGTGCATTTTTAAATGGTTTTATAAAGGAAGAAGTGTATGTGGAACAACCTCCAGGTTTTGAAGATTTAAAATTTCCAGACCATGTTCTTAAATTGAGAAAAGCTCTTTATGGTTTAAAACAAGCTCCTAAAGCTTGGTATGAAAGATTGTCAAATTTTTTAATTGAAAAAGGGTTTTCAAAAGGGAAGGTTGACACTACATTGTTTTTAAAGCATAAAGGTAAAGATTTATTAGTAGTTCAAATTTATGTTGATGATATAATATTTGGTTCTACTAATGATGTTCTTTGCCAAAAATTTTCTAAGCTAATGCAAAGTGAGTTTGAGATAAGCACGATGGGGGAGCTCTCATTTTTCTTGGGACTCCAAATCAAGCAAAGAAAAGATGGCATCTTCATCAATCAAACTAAGTACGTCAAAGATATACTCAAGAAATTGGGACTGGAAAATGAGAAACCTCATGGCACTCCAATGAGCTCTTCAACAAAGCTTGACTTAGATGAAGGAGGTAAATGCGTAAATATTAAATTATATAGGTTAATGATTGGATCTCTACTTTATCTAACTGCAAGTAGACCGGATATTATGTTTAGTGTTTGCTTATGTGCTAGAATTCAATCATGCCCTAAGGAATCACATTTACTAGCTGTTAAGAGAATAGATACCTTAAAGACACTCCTAGTTTAGGACTTTGGTATCCTAGAGACTCTATCTTTAGCTTGCATGCTTTTTCTGATGCGGATTATGGAGGATGCAAATTAGATAGGAAAAGCACCTCCGGTACTTGCCAATTCATTGGAAATATGTTGATTTCTTGGTTTTCAAAGAAACAAAATTGTGTTGCATTATCTACTACTGAAGCCGAATACATTTCAGCTGGTAGTTGTTGTGCACAAGTTTTATGGATGAAACAACAACTTTTTGATTATAGAATTGAACTTGGTACCATTCCTATCAAGTGTGACAATACTAGTGCTATTTGTCTTACTAAAAATCCCATCCAACACTCTAGAACTAAGCACATTGAAATAATACATCATTTCATTAGAGACCATATCACTAAGGAAGATGTTGTTCTAGAATTTGTGGATACTTTGCACCAATTAGCGGATATCTTTACAAAACCTTTAGACAAGGAAAGATTTTGGACACTTAGAAGAGAATTAGGTTTGACCAACCTATCTTCACTTAGTGTTTAAAATAATTTTAGCACTTTTAATAATAAATGAAAAATGCTTATAATAGTAATTTTTGATTGCATTCATTGCTATTAGTTAGGGGGAGTTTATGATTCTTGATGAAAAATTAATTTTATGTTCAAATATCATTTAAAGATTAATTTAATTGTTTGAACATGATTAATTTTCAATATATGAGTTGCCAATACCACTATAGGAAATTAATTTAGTATTTTGGGTGTTTAAAATTGGATTTTAGCATTTTGGTGCAGAGGGAATCGATCCCCTCATGAGGGAACCGATTCCCCATTTGAAGGGGAACCGATTCCCCATTTGAAGGGGAACCGATTCCCCCCACAGGGGTATCGATACCCCCTGGGGTTCTGGATATACACGGGCATAACCCTTCAAACCCTCTTCTTTTCTCTTCCTTGCCGCCTATCACTCCTCTACTCTCTCAAATCTCCATTTTTTCCTCAAATCAACATTCTTAATCCGAATTCACTTTAAATATCATCTTCTAATCCTGTTGGAATCATCAAAAACGTGCAAACTTCATCTAATCTCACTCAAATCCGAAATCCTTCAAGGTATTTTTCCAAAACTTCTATTTCATCAATTTATGAACATAGAACTAGTTTTAATTAGTTCTAGGATGAACTTTAGATCGGGCATTGAGTGTTTAGTGATTACAAACTAGATATCACAACTAATTTCATCAAAAACACAAGAATTTTCCAAATTTTTTTAAATTTTCGAAATAAAATAAATGTTGATTTTCAAATTATTGTGTTTTGATTGAATTATGTTGTTGTTATGAAAACTATACATATATTGTTTCTCAAAACTGTATTTTCAAAATTTTTCAAAAACTTTGTCAATTAGGATTGATTTAGAGAACCTTGAAATATTGAGGACTCAATTGAGTTTTGGGATTGATTGAATTGCATACATGTGTTTTATAAATTGCAGGTTATCCATTCTATTCCGATTTCCTAAACCATGTCCAATACTAAACGTGCTAGGTCATCATCTAGTCGCTCACACCGTCAACCAAATCCACTTCCAAATCCTCAAAATCCAATTCCTAATCCTAATCCCATTGATCCTAATTTGACTATCCAAAATTCGTGCTTCAATCATTCTGGTCCTAGAAATCATCGTTTTTGGTATTATCAATATTTCGACTCTTACAAAATCCGGGAAGAACGTATTCCTTCTCGTCAAGCTATGTTAGATATGAATTTTAAATATCTTCCTCTTTTACAAGAGTGGAAATTTGACAAACTTTTTGATCTTGAACCCATTATCTACCATCAACTTGTTTGTATTTTCTATTCTAATGTCGTTTGTGTTAAAAACCAAACTGAAACCGAAACCATAAGAATTTGTTCCTACCTCCTAGGACAATTCCTATATATTGACTCGGCTTACATAGCCAATACATTCGGATTAGATAACGATGGCATTTCAAATGAAAAACAAATCTTAGGATCTCGTTATAAAAGAAGAGATAGTGCAAGTGTCTTAGACCTTCATGAACATTTTCTTCATCTAATGATTTCTTGGTGGTTTCGACCATCCGAAGGTCATTATTCTACTCTTAGAGCCTTAGATCTTTAGTGGTTACATTGTTTCGAAAACAATATTAAAATAAACCTACCTAAGATTATTTTTGCTGAAATTGTTGAAACCGTAAATCTTGTTCCTAACAAGAAGCTATGTTCATCTCTAGTTTACGGTTGCATTTCGAGTAATCTGTTTTCCAAAGCTGGGCTTAGAGTCAGTCTAGATGCCATTTTTCCCCTTAAGAAACAAATTAATCTTCTTTCCTTAATGAGAGCGGGATAGATAAATGATAAGGAAACCGGTGAATGGGTTCGATCTTCTGCAAATACTCCGGGAGCTAGTTCTTCACGAGCTCCACCAGAAGTTGATGATGATCTCGAGCTTGAGCAATTAATGCGAGACATCGATGAAGGCGAAGATGAGCCTGAGCAGCCCGAGGAGCAAGCACAACAAACACATCAAATACCTCCATATTTTCAATCCTTTATGGAGACATTCGATTTTCGATATGCTACCATGGATTCGCGCTTTACTTCTATAGAGTCTCTTTTATCAACAATGGGAGCTCAACAATTAGAAATTCTTCGGGAGATGCGTACAAACAACGAAGCAACCAACGCGCGTATTAATGAACTCACTCACGAAATAGCCGCTATACGAGCTCGTTTTCCTCCTCCTGATCCGGATATATGATTCTGTGCTTAGCTTTAAAACCTTGAACTAAACGATTATTGCTTCAACTGTTTGGATGTTTGAATTTGTGGATTGATTGATTTTGAATTTGTTTGGATTTATGGATGATGTGAACTTATATATTTGGTGTGACTTATTCATTATTGCATCATTTACATAATTTTAGCAATATGACCAATTTTGCCTTGTCACATTAATTATGAATATTGATTATGGAACTAATGGCTAACGTTTCTCTTGCTTGTGATCTTAGCAGCTTAAACTATATATAATCAATTGGCTAAATAATTTCAAAAACTTGTTTAAATTCTTTAAAATGTCTTTTTGATTTAACAAAAAGGGGGAGAAGTGTTAAATGTGTTTTAAATGATAAATGGGATAAGTGTTAAAGTAAGGGAGAGTAATTTCAAAACTTGATTTCAAAATCTTAAAATTACTAAAATGTTTTGTTATATCAAAAAGGGGGAGATTGTTGAAAACATTTTGATATTTAGATATAACAAATTAAGTTAAATGAATTTTAATATTTTCCAAATAATTTTCTAAGTATATTCGATATAACTATTCGAATATCAAAACATTACTCCAAATCTTTCAAAAATCATTTTTAATCCTTACTCAAGTGTAAAATTAAGTTTTAATCTTAAAACAATTTCAAAATAATTTTACAAAGTATTTCGAACCATTTCAAAGCCAAAAATTCCAGGTTGCTCATAGGGAACCGATTCCCCCTGAATGGTTTGGCTCCGAGAATTCCAATATGCTCGGAGGGAACAGATTCCCCCCCAGGGGGTACCTATTCCCCCCTTATATAATGGTCGAAATATTTGAATTTTACACTTAGGGAACCAATTCCCCATAGGGGGTACCGATTCCCCCCACGCTCCAAGCTGTTTTATTAATTGTTTTCACACTAAAACGGCTATATGATCTTCACTAATCATCCCCAATGTTCAGAAGTGATTCAAGGTGTATTTAAACAAGTTCTGAAGCCTTTGATCAAGTAGAAATCATAGAAAAACAAGAGTGAAAGCATCAAACACCAAGTTTGTGCAAATCAAGCCAATTTTCCTTTCAATATTCATTTTGCTTTCAAAGAACACCATTTGTGCTCATTTGTAATTATTTGTGAGTGTTCTTTTCTTGTTATAGAATTGTGCAAACATCTTACCTTGTGAGGTTTTCCTTGTAAGTTTGAAAATTTGTAATATTCTCTTTGGGAAAGAGTGTTCTCAAGAATTGGGGTATATTCTTGAGGGTGTTGTAAGATTATCTCTTTGGCCTCAAAAGAAAGAACAAATTAGTGAATTTGTTGGAAAATCCTTAGTGTGGATAGCTAAGGTAGTGGACGTAGACTTTGATTGAGAAAGTCGAACCACTCTAAATCGCTGTGCAATTACTTTCAATTTTCTGCAAAAGCTTCCACCAAATTTTTAATTGCCAATTCACCCCCCTCTTGGCCAATTCCGTCAATCGATTAACTCAACACATATCATACATATAATAATATGTATGAATGAAACCACATGGTATAATTAGCTTGCAAATCTTTCTTAACAATTCAAGTAACTTGCAAATATTTCTTAATAATTCAAGTTCCAATATTGAAGATTTTTCTTTAGCCGTAAGCTTACTTTGGTCTTGATTTCGATCACGATCTATACGAACATCGTTAATAGTGCACATAAAATTTAAAACACATGTTAGTATCTTTGTAATACCCCAAATTTTGGTTAGTGACCAAAATGTAAGTTTTGAACGTTTAGTGGCTAAAGTATAAAATTGGAAAAAGTTTAGGGATCTAAGTTGTAATTTTACTAAAAAATAATTTTTTCCATAATAAATAGTTTAGTTTTGAGAGTGGGGTTTTAGTGAAATCAAATTCTTGATCTGGAATTTAAGTTGAAAACTAGAATGGTTAAAGTCCGGTAAGAAATCGGTAAATCGAATCAAATAGAAATTTCGGAAAAAATTAAAGGATGATAAATTATGCTTAAAAATATTGTTTCCACATGTTAAAATGATGTAAAATAATATGGATCATTGGATTTGAAGATTTATTTCCATGTTTAATTTGGATTGTTGGATCAAATTGGCAAGATTGGAATTTTGGAAAGTTGCTTGGTAAAATTGGAAAAGGGTAAAATATTTTGTTCTTCTTTTACCTTGGAAATATGATAAGGTTATATGGTTTGGTATTATTGGAATATCAAGTTTCATTAATGGCAAAATGGACATTTTTCATTAAATGAATATTTTATTCATTTAAGTTTAAATCAAGGTTAAATTAACATGTAATTAAAGAAACAATTCATGAAGTGGGGTATTTTTCATCCACCATTTCCGTGACCTTCAAACCCTTGGTAAGGAAAATTTGTTTTTCATTTTTTGAGTAATTTCCTTTGGATTTTGGATCATGCCATGAAATATAAAATTATTCTATTTGAAAAAACGCAATCATTTGGTACCTTTATTGCTTGCTAAATTGGTTTGTGTTCAAACATCCCAATATTATAGGGTTTATGTTCATAATAGGGTTTATTGAATTTATGAATTTTTGAATGTTTTTGATGTTGTAGAATCATATACAAGCATGATTGATGATTAAAATCACTTGAACATGGATATGTTCATGATGAATTCATCTAAACTCTAGCTTTAGGAGAAATAAGTGTTTTGATGAAGTTTAATTAGGGCTTTGATTTTAGATGTCTTGAAACATCAAATCGAGGTTTATTTCTTGTTCAAATCTAGTGAAAATCTTTAAACCCTAAACTACATACCATTATCCCTTAGGAAAATAAGTTGAGAAGAATTGTAGAAAAATTCCCATGGTTTAGAAATGATATTTGGAAGTTTCTACAAGCCTTTGAAATTTTTTTGGGCCAATGTGTATTTTTTTTTCAAAAGTTAAGGGACTTAATATATAATTTTGAAAAGTTATAGGTTGAATGTGTAATTATTCAATAGATGATGTACATTATTGGAAATTACTGTTTGAAGACTGAAATTTAAGTTAGAATGTAAAATTTAGCTATTTTGGAAACTGGGAAAAAGTTTAAGTACAAAATGGAAAAAATTAGAAAAGTTGGTGACTTATGTAGTAAATATGGTATTGTCGAGATATTGGGATGGAAATTAAATGTTGTAAATTTATTGGGCTTATTTGGGCTTGAATTGATTTTTTTTTACAATGGCCCATTATTAATAAAAAGGAAAATTTAAGATGAATTTTAAAAAATAATGGTATTTTTAGTATTTTATTTTTGTAAAAATGTTAGTAAGGAAAATAACATAGTATTTTATATTTGTATATGCTTTGCATGGATGCTCATATAGGTCGTGATCAGACTCGTGTTATGAGCAAAACAAAAGGAAAGGAAAAAGTTCAAGAATAATCGAATTTCAATAGTAAGGCATAATAGTGAGGCATACCTGGTGAGTGCATTTATTATGTACTTATATGATATGAGGACGTCTTGTGGTGAGTCAACCTCGAATGTTTTTATAAAAGCATGTTTTACCGTATTCTGAAATATTTTCTTAAAGTTTATGAAAATGATTTTACGAATAATTTTAGGGTATGAATTCCCCTAAAATAGATGGATGAACTTTTATATTATTTTAACAGATATTGATGTTTCAGAATAAATGTTTAATATGCGAATTTGATTTAATGGCCTATTGTATGTGCATTGAGAGTCATAGGTGTATTTTGACATACTTGGAGTATGACGGTTATCGATCGATTTTGTTTAATGCATATATTGCATTTTCGTGTTAGTACCTTTGTGTACTTTGGCACTCTGTGTACATTTATGGTATTCATAATGAGCTTGTGAATTACCATTACGATATATTAGTATAGCGGCGTTGTTACTACTGTACCTCTACTTTCGTTTGGCACTTATGTACAACTCATGTACCTTGCATTCTCATTTGACATACGTTGGGCTATGAATGAGTACTTTTGAATATATCGAGTGATAGGTATGCTGGGCGTACTAAATATTATTTCGTATGTTATTTGACAAAAACTTGGCTTATCAATTCGGTTTTTATACATTTATCTATTTTATATGATAAATCGTATTTTGATCTTATAATGGTTTACTTATGTTTTTAAAATGCGTTATTTTTTTATTATGCCTCACTAAGTGAATACTTAGCGTGTAGTTTTTTATTCATAGGTTTCGTGTACGAATCAAAGTGAGGAGTGCAACTGGTATCATCTGTCAACAGTGCCTCTTTAGTAACAGTATGACATCTCTAGATGTTTATTTTGATATTACTAGTTGGCATGTACTTAAATATGTTGTGATGCTCTGATAAGATACTTGGTACTTGGTTGTAGTATTATATTACATTTGAACTTAAAATATTATTTGATGGATTTTTAGACGTTATTTTATATATTAGTAGTTGAAGAACGTTTTATAAACTATATTATTAAACTGATTATTTAAAGAACAAAATTCTATGAGTTTTCAAGTATGAAAATGTTTTAAAATTCATGTGACACATGTGACTCGTGACGTATATGGAAAATGGGTGTTAAACTTATTGGTATCAGAGCTACATGTTTAGTCGATTCTCGGCAAAAAATGAGTGTATTTTATGTAAAAAGTGTGTACATGCTAGTATGATGTCAAAGTTATTGATATGGCGTTAATATGATATGATTAGTGTCACTCCTCACTAACTTAAGTTGTTATTATGTGTGTTGTGTTAGATGTTGGAACTAAGGATACGCGTAAGAAAGTTGATAATGTTGAAAGGAAGGTTGAGGTTGAATTCGATCAAAAAATATGCGACATGACTTCAGTATGACGCCTTAGAAGAGTTGGAGCTGTAAGGGATTTTCCTCCATTTTTTGGAAGAAATACCCTAGTATTTAATGATAGTTACTGTATTAGATGAATCCATTAAAAAATTTAATTGGATTACAAGAGAAGTTGAATCGAATGAGGATCAAGAGGAGATTATCGAATCCACTTATGACTCTGAGGTTTCTACATGTAAGCTTAAATATTTGAGGAATATTTAAGTTAAACATTAAGTTGCTTAAAGAAATGTTTATTTGAGTTAGAGGAAATAAGTAAGTGGTAAGTGAGTTGTCTGCCAAAAGTTTAAAGAAAGTTGAGTTATTAGCAAATCATATGATAATTATGTTATCATTCTAAAGGTTTTAAAATAAGTTTAAATGAGAGTAGATGTTAAGTTTTATGGAGTTGATAGAGTTACATTGTGAAGGTAAGATTGTGGAATGGATTGTATACCCCTTCCATGCTACAATGAATTATCGCTTAGATTGCGGTTGATTTTTAGGGAAAAGTTTCAAGTTCCTAGTGGTAGGAAAAAGAGGAAATTTGTTTACTAGTGTGATTTTAGTAGTAACTGCTATGAAGATATTGCTACAAAGTTGTCAAGTCTTCTTATTCAATGACGTGGATATTTAGACCTTCATACTAAGATGGAAAATGTTTCAACATATCGATAATATTTTCAATGGATTTAGAAAAGTTATCCAGGTTATCTCAAGAATGAAATAATAACTTTTAAAATAGAGGTATTCTATTCGACTTAATATCAAGCGACATGATAATGGTAAACCCAATGGATCAGGGTGCAAGTGTGATTCATACATGTAGTAAATATCTGATAAATATTCAAGGGGCTATGTCCCTAGTGAATTTGATGGAATTATCATTTGAAGAGTTTAAGATCATTTTGGGCATGGATTGGTTGCCTCCACATTATGGTTGGGTTGATTGTCTCAAGAAGCGATTATTTCAGAAAGATGCGGAGGATTTGAAAATTATAGTGATTGGTGAAAAAGTAAAATCATCGCCAAATGTGATATCGACAATGATTGTGAAGAAAATGATGTCAGAAAGTTGTATGGCTTTTCTAGCTAATGTTATAGATACTCAAGTATCTGAAGTGAGATTGTATGATATTCCCACAGTTAAGGAATTTTTAGATGTCTTTTCAGATGAATTACCAATGTTACCTCCAGATCTGGAGGTGAAATTCAAGGTTGATGGTTTATCAGGGTATTGAGCTTGCTTCTATGGTTTGTATCGAATGGCTCCAACCGAGTTTCACCTTGGTGAGTACATTTGCTGTTGGTGAAAAGAAAGATAAATATATGTGGCTATGTATAGATTATCGACTGTTGAATAAAGTGACAATAAGAATAAGTATTCACTTATGAGGATAGATGGTATGTATCATCAATTGGAAGGTGCAATAGTGTTATCTAAGATTGATCTTCAGTCTAGATACCATCAATTGAAGATTAAAGAGGAGTATATTCCTAAGAAAACTTTTCTAACGCGGTATGGACACTGCGAGTTGGGGTGATGCCATTTTGTTTTACTAATGCTCTTGATATATTTATGGATTTCATTAATTAAGTGTTTTAGCTTTATCTTAATCAAAATTTGGTGACTCTTTGGGATAAATATTAGTATGCCAAGCTGTCGAAATGTGAATTCTGGTTGACAAAAGTTGTTTTTCTTGGCCATGTTATTTCGGTAGATGGCATAAGGCTAGACCCCAAGAAAATTCAAGCTATAGTGGATTGGAAACCCCTAAAAACATCTCAAAAGTAGAGTTTCTTTGTAATTGCTGGTTATTATCGAAGGTTCATGAAGAACATTTTGATTATAGTGTAATACCCCAAATATCTAGACGATGACCATAGTGAAAGGATTTAAAATTTGGTGGTTTAATTTGAATAAATTGAAAAGTACAAGGATTTATTTAAGAAACTGTGTTTAAGACCTATTAGTAAAAATGGACGAAATAGAGGGGCATTATGGTATTTTAGAAGAAAATGAATTTAATATTCATTTTATGAAGGGTTAAAGAAGGAAAAAAAGATAAGTATGGGAAATAATTCTCATTTGAGAACCTTAAGTGATATAGAGGCTTAAGGAAAGTTCAAGGAGGATTAAAACTAAGAGATGAAAGACTTATTTGAGATTTAATAAAATGGGTTTTTAAATGATTTGATTAAATATTATCAGTTATTTAAGTTTAAAGGTTTTTTGATTTGTCAAAGAAGTGAATAAGAGATTTGGAGCCAAAGATTTTAGATGTTATAAGAAGATTTATGGATGTAAACTAGTTGGATTAAGTAATGACGAGTTTAATGGTATAATTTGAGATAAAAGTAAGAGATTTAGGCAAAAAGTGGTAAAAAGCGAAGTGAAATATGTAAAATATGGGTAAAGGTATCGGTATTGGAAGAACAGTACCGATATTATAGGGTTAAATTTAAGGTAAAATGATGAACACAATGAATAGTATAGATACTGAAGTAATTAGTATCGGTACTGAAGTGGGGTATTAATACCAAGAGGAAGGTATCGATACTATTATTGAGAAATGGATTCTAGAATGCAAAAATACTATCTATAGAAGGGAATATCAATACCATAATATAAAAGTATAGATACTATAGGAGGGGTACCGATACTATTTAGCCTGAAATTTTAAGTTATGATGAACTTTAATAGAATTCAAGAATAATAGTACTTTTGAGTATTATTATTTTGTATCAATGTTAGAAAGTATACTAACATTTGTGATTAATGATGCTTGTGTAGATCTTAATCAAGCTCCTGAATCAATCAAGAAAAAGGGCAAGGATAAAGTTGTCGAATAGTAAGACATCAGTAAGGCATAATAGTGAGGCATACCAAGTGAGTGCATTTATTATATACTCATATGTTATGATAGTCTTAGATGCATTTTGTTTAATGTATATGTTACATTTATCGTATTGGCACCATGTGTGCAACCCACGTAATTTACAATGAGTTTGTGAATTACCGTATTGACATTATGTGTGCAATCTAAGTAATTCATAATGAGTTTGTTAATTACTGTATTGTCACTATGTGTGCAACCTAAGTAATTCATTATAAGTTTGTGAATTACCATATTGGCACTATGTGTGCAACCTATGTAATTCATAATAAGTTTGTGAATTTCCGTATTGGTACTATGTGTGCAACCTAAGTAATTCATAATTGTTAATTACCGTATTGGCACTATGTGTACAACTTAAGTAATTCATAATAAGTTTTTGAATTACAATATTGGCACTATGTGTGCAACCTAAGTAATTCATAATGAGTTTTTGAATTACCATATTGGCACTATGTGTGCAACCCACGTAATTCACAATGAGTTTGTGAATTACCGTACCGTCACTATGTCTGCAAAATCACAGAATTTAAAATGAGTTGTAATGTTCAATTTGGTATTTTGATAGTTATGATATGCATATGTTTTAAAAATTCACCTTATTATTATAATGCCTCACTAAGTGATTACTTAGCATTTGTTGATTTCACGCATATGTATCAGTTCGAACGGAGTAAGGAGTGTAGGTGACATAGCCAATCAAGGGTCGCCTCATTAGTAATTATAGCATAATTATGTCTACTTTTGATAATTAGATGGCATGTATTGGACTTATGAAAATGCTCTGGAACGTATTTGACTTATGACTTTTGTAATATGTTATAACTTTAAGATTATTTTAACTAGTGAAAGTTAAAGAACATTTTACTATTTGTATATTAAAATGTTTATTTTTAGAAATAATATTTGATGGGTATACAAATAATGATATGTTTTAAAAGTCATGTGACTTCTGTACGGAAACGTATACAAGAAATGGGTGTTACATTTATTGGTATCAGAACTATAGGTTTTGCTGATTCTTGGCCGAAACTTGGTGTATTTTACCTTAAAAAGGGTTTACATGCCACTAAGATGTCAAGGTTACTGATATGGTATAGTTAGAATATGGTTGATGTTACTCCTTAATAACTTGATGTTATTATTACATATGTTCTATTAGATGTCAGATTCTACGAATTCACGGAGAGCGACTGATCAAGAAGATAGAGAATGGTCGGGTAGCGAGAACTATGAAGCTAATAGTGAGCATCCGATCCCGTCTGAAATGCTAGTGCACTATCACATCAGGGTATGCCAGTGCCAGAGTTTGGAGCTTTTATACCGGCTCTCAATGCCATCTGGACTCGATTTCAACCTCCTACGCCTCCCTCTACTCCTCTAGCACCTCAGATGTTAATCCCAAAATAGCTAAAAAGTTTAGTAGCTCCTGAGTTTCGGGGAGAAGAGGATAAAGGTCCTATGGATGCTGATATATGGTTAAACGACGTTATGATGGTGCTGGGAAGTCTTCAATGCTCAGATTCTGAAAAGTTGGGTGGAGCGGTATCTTTACTTTGAGGATCAGCTCAAGTGTGGTGGACAAACACTACGATGTATTCACCATCTGAGCAAGTGACCTGGCAATTCTTTCATGATGAGTTTAAGAATGAGTATATTGAGGAGAAATTTTTGCGGGTGATGCTGTTGAAGTTTCTTAATTTGAAACAAAGTGATCAAACAGTACATGAGTACGAGGCTGAGTTTAACAAGCTGAGTCGTTTTGCTACTAAGGTAGTTCCAAATGACAAGGCTCGACATGTTTGGTTCATCGAGGGTTTGAGGCCAAAGTTGAAAGAGATGATGTTGGCTTTAAACTTTTCTAGCTTGCAAGAAGTATAAACCAAACTAACGCCATTGAAAGTGCTCAACAGGAGACTCTAATAGCGGAGTAGGGTTTGCAGACGAGAAAAAAGAGTTGGAATATCTTCAACTTCCCATTATGCTAAAAGAGGCAAGGGTTATAGTTCCTGATACAATAATAGAGATGGTTCTGCGGTAGCTCCGCAAAAGAATAATCAATCAAAGTCTTTTGCTGCTAGCTCGGGTAGAGTGTTTGGAGAATGAAATAATCCATGTGAGACGTGTGGCAAATCGCACCGTGGAGTATGCAGATTGCTCACTGGCGCTTGTTTCCATTGTGGTGAAACTGGTCACTATACTCAAAATTATCCTAAGAGATCTTGAGATAGATCAGTTCAAACAGAGAGATTAGTAACAACATCTAATAGACGCAGAGGAAGAGGAAGATTCGATGGACAATATGAGTCAACCCAGCGACAAGAGAGTGGGAGAGTGGCTCGAATTTATAATATTAAGACTAACGAGGATCGGGATGACTCGGAGATTTTAACAGGTACATTATATCTTTTTGATGAATATATGTTCGTTTTGGTTGACCCTGGTTCTACACACTATTATATTAGTACAAAGTTGATTATATCTAGAGAAATTCCTTTAGAACCAATCTTTAGTGAGATGATAGCGGTAAACCATATGGGTCATAGTGCAAGGGTATCTCGGGTATGTAAAAAGTTCCCGATAAAGATTCAAGGGGTTGTGTTCCCAGTAAACTTGATGGAACTGCTTTTTGACAAATTTAAAATTATTTTGGGTATAGATTGGTTGTCTCCAAATCATTGATGGGTTGATTGTCAGAAGAAGCGGTTATTCTTGAAGGATGCGGAAGGCTAAAAAATCATAGTAATTGGTGAAAATGTGAAATCACCATCCAATGCGATATCAGCAATGACTGCAAAGAAAATGATGTTGAAAGGGTGTATAGAATTTTTTGGCCAACGTGATAAACACTCGAATTTCAGAAGAGAGATCAAATGATATTCCAACAGTTAGGGAGTTTCCAGATGTTTTTCCGAAAGAATTATTGGCCTTACCTGTAGATCGTGAGGTGGAATTCCATATTGATATTTACCCAGGTATTGAACCTGTTTCTATGGCTCTAACGGAGTTAAGAAAAATTAAAAGCCCAATTGTAGGAGTTGCTCGATAAGGGATTTATTAGACCCAATGTTTCTTATTGGGGTGCACCTGTGCTTTTTGTGAAAAAGAAGGATGGGTCTATGCGATTATGCATAGATTATCGTCAGTTAAATAAGGTAACAATAAATAATAAGTATCCTCTTCCAAGGATTGATGATCTGTTCGATCAATTGAAAGGTACAACAGTGTTCTCTAAGATAGACCTTTGGTCAGGATACCACCAATTAAAGATTAAAGAGGATGATATTTCAAAGACAACTTTTCAGACTCGGTATGGACATTATGAATTTGTAGTGATGCCATTCAGATAATGCTCTTGCAACTTTTATGGATTTTATTAACCGAGTATTCCAACCCTACTTGTATCAATTTGTGATGGTATTTATCGATGATATTTTGGTGTATTCAAAGTCGAGGAAGATACTTGGGAAAGAGAGAAGGACGTGAGGAAGTAGTTTTCAAACCTCTTCGCATCAGTTACGTCTTAAAATTCCAAGATGAATTTTCTAAATGATGAGAATTGTAATACCCCAAATATCAGGTTGGTGACCATAGTGAAATTATTTAAAATTTGGTGGGTTAATTTGAATAAATTGAAAAGTACAATTATTTATTTAAGAAATTATGTTTAAGACCAATTAGTAAAAATGGAAGAAATGGAGGGGCATTATGGTCTTTTAGAAGAAAATGAATTTAATATTCATTTTATTAAGGGTTAAAGAAGGGAAAACAGAGGATAATTCTTGGAAATAGTTCTCTACTCTCCTTCTTCTTCCCTACGGCCCGTGCCCTCCACAGCTAAGTAGATTTCCTTCAAGTTGGTTTTTCTTTCATTTTTGGTTGGTTTTGAAACCTTAAGTGATATAAAGGCAAAAATGTAAGTAAAGATTAAGTAATGGAAGTGAAATATGTAAAATATGGTAAGAGATTGGAGATAAAAGTAGGAGATTTGGGCAAAAATGTGGTAAAAATTGAAGTGAGATATGTAAAATCTGGGTAAAGGTATCGGTACTGGAAGAACAGTATCGATACTATAGGGTTAAATTTAAGGAAAGTGGATGAAGACGATGAACAATATTGATACTTATGCATGTAGTATCGATTCTAAAGTGGGGTATCGATACCAAGGGGAATGTATCGATACTATTATTGAGAAATGGATTCTATATTGCAAAAATGGTATCAATACTCAAGGGAGTATCAGTACCATAGTATAGAAGTATCGATACCATATAAGGGGTACCGATACTATTCAACTAGAATTTTAAGTTAGGATGAACTTTAATAGAATTCGAGAATAATAGTACTTTTGAGTATTATTATTTGTATAAATGTTATAAAGTATACTAACATTTGAATTGTATGTGTGATTATGGATGCTTGTGTAGATCGTAATCAAGCTCCTGAATCAAGCAAGAATAAGGGCAAGGATAAAGTTGTGGAATAGTCGGACATCAGTAAGGTATAATAGTGAGGCATACCAAGTAAGTGCATTTATTATATACTTATATGTTATGATAGTCATAGATGTTTTTTTAATGTATATGTTGCATTTACCGTATTGGCACTATGTGTGCAACCCACGTAATTCACAATGAGTTTGTGAATTACTATATTGGCATTATGTGTGCAACCTAAGTAATTCATAATGAGTTTATAAATTACCATATTGGCACTATGTGTGCAACTAAGTAATTCATAATAAGTTTGTGAATTACCGTATTGGTATTATGTGTACAACCCAAGTAATTCGTAATACGTTTGTGAATTACTTTATTGGCACTCTCAAGACGTTTCTCTGCCCGGCGACATAGATTGGAAATAGTACACCTATGTGTAGTTAGTCTCGAAAAAGAAAGTGTTTATCTTCCTTGAATCAGATAAAACAATAAGTTGTAGAGTCGCCACCAATCTTTTAATGTGGTGAGATTGGTCACATAAATTCTATTTTAATAAGATTCTTGAGAATATTATTAAAATAACACAAAGAGGTATGCCTACCAGAAAATGAGTTCGGGAGTCGGTTACTTATGGGGAAAGATTAGCACCCCCACAACGCCAGAAAAATTGGTATCGGTGTTTATTAATTGATTTGTCTTTGCAATAAATTAACAAATTTGTATTTAATTTAAATTAAATTATACAAATGAAAATTCTACTTAATATATCATATTATAGATATAAATAATACTAATATAATATTTAAATAGCTTAAAATTTCATAATTTATAAATTAATAATACAAATTCAAAATATTATGAAATATAAGTACTAATATTATAATTAATCCTATATTTATTTAAAATATTATTATATTTTAGGGAAAATTATAACTTATCTAAATTAATGATCCTAATTTTGAAATGATATGAAATATAGGTATTAATAGTGTAATTTACCTATAAATATTAATACGGGATATAAATATAAATAATTAAAATATAAAGGACCAAATAGGTTTTTACACTAAAATACGTAAGGACTAAAATATACATAAAATAAAATGCAAAAACCATATTAAAATCAATAAAACCTTATTTCGGTGACTAACTTGCAAATCTTACAAAACCAGAGGGATTGCGGACGTAATTTGCCCCGCTATATTACAAAGAAGATCCTCCCCCAAAACAGCATAGTTTAGGAGAGGGTATTTATACTCAAATTCGGCCCATAGAGGGCCAAGCTTCCCTATTTTTCTTTCTTCCATTTCTCTCTAAACGAGACAATCCTCTTGGTTCTCTCTAATTCCCTCACTGGAGGAACATCGGTCACTGGCCAAAAGTCGTGTTCCGATGCCGATCGCCGCCGTAGGCCACCACCCATGACAGCCAGAAAATTCCAAACTATACCAAAATTTTCCTTATTCTCCAAACCTAGATCCGGCCCAAGTTTTTCCTAAAAAACCACCCAACGACATAGATCTAGCTGTTTAACTTCGGCGTTTTGTCTTCTTCGGTGACGCGTGGAGGCACGTAGATGCTCCGACGATGGTAAGACTTCTCTCTCTCTCTTCTCTCAATATTTTGCTAGATTTTGGGTGGCTGCCTTCTTACTTGTTGCCTGCTGTGTATTGTGTATCTCTCTCTATCTTTGGTTATCGTCCCTTGCTTGCTCCCTCCTTTTGTGTTGCTTGCAGGGTTACTTTTTATAGGCCTCAAAGATCGGATGTAATGATGATGAAATCCAGTGAGTCACCGGACCTATGGTGGTGACTCACCATAGACCAGTGTGTTGTACGGCATTGTTACACCTTCTGGATTTTTCGGGAGAGCTCTAGAGAGGCGGTGGCAGCATGGCTTCCTTCAGTTGGAGCAGCTGGAGGCGGTTGTCGGAATAGGCACTAGGGTGTAATGAAACCCTAAAGGTTATGCTAGATGGCTTTGAACCCTTGATCTGCATCTAAATTGGATAGCTGGGAGCTGTTGGCGGTTGGAGAAAAGTGTTGGAAACCGTTGCAATATTTGGGCCTTCTCGGGTCTATTTAAAATTGGGCCTGAATTGGGTTGTTGGACCTGAACCATTTGTAAAATGAGTATGTTCCTAGCTCAGGTTGGGTTGTAACTGGGCCTACAGTTGAGCTTGTAATTTGGGGCTTCGGGGTTTATAAATAATAATAATAATAGATACATCACTCGGACGAAAATGACTGTCGACAGCTGCCCTTCTTTGCTTATTTTTGTGTTAACAATAATAAAGCTAAGATAAAAAAGATAAGAATTTTTCATAGAGTGAACATCATATTTTGATAAAAAAATCGTTCCACTACTCTTTCGTGGAGATTGAATTTTGATATGCTCTTGCTTCACAACTCTTCTTTAAAAGGCTAATGATGATAAACTTTAGAAGAATTTGTTTCACTACTCTTCCGTGAAGATCAGATTCAAGGTTGGAATACTTCAATACTCTTCTGTGAAGGTTGAATTTGAATGACTTCACTACTCTTTCGTGAAATTTGAATTTGAATGATTTGAACATAATCTATTCCATTACTCTTCTGTGAAGATCAGTTTCAAGTTTGAATACTTCACTACTCTTTCGTGAAGGTTGAATTTGAATGATTTGAACATAATTTATTTCACTACTCTTCCGTGAAGATCAAATTCATGTTGGAATACTTCACTACTCTTCCATGGAGGTTTCTACGAATGGCCTTAAGGATTTTATCATCTAGCTCGAAAGAGTAACAAATGACCCGAAGGATTTACAATTACCAAAAGGTTTTACATCCTACCCTAAGGCTTTACAGATGACCCGAAGGTTTTACAAATTCGTGGAAAATAATTTACTAGGCAAGAAACTTCTTACTTTTAAAAAATTTCATTTTCTAAAGGGATTAAATGAGAAACTTTGAAAATCATTTTTCTCATTTTTTCGAAACAACTTGTTGGTTGGGCATGCCCCAAAATTAATACTTTCTTTACATATTGCATCCATCTATTCGTCAGATGCTTTGCTTTTCCTAACATGCTTCATGTACTTGAGATTTGAATTCTACCTTCCATTTATAAGGTATTTTGTCCCTGCGTCTTCATGTGAGAAATGTATTTATGCAAATGAAATATAATGCATGATCCTTTATGAAAATTATGTTCTTATGAATGCAAAATGTTGGTTCAATCTTCATTTGACTCCAAAGTTTGATCTTCTTCAACTTGATCATTCCTTTATGGGATTCACTTTAGTCATCAGTGTAGTAGCTTATGCTATCAAACTTGCAGTTCTGAAGAATCATCTGATCAACATGTATCTTTGTGCCTTCTTTACATAAAAGTCTCAGAAGAACCGTTTCATGGGACTCTTACCATATTCAGAATTATGATCTAATTATCCCCTATTTTATCCTTTGACAATACCGACTTTCTTTACCTGAACTTGTGTAAAAATCCAATAAAGATTTTTGTCTTTGAAAAGAGAATCTATCATCTTTACAGAATGTAGATATAACTTAGCAAAGATTTTTCA
Source organism: Hibiscus syriacus (assembly GCF_006381635.1). Taxonomy (NCBI): domain Eukaryota; kingdom Viridiplantae; phylum Streptophyta; class Magnoliopsida; order Malvales; family Malvaceae; genus Hibiscus; species Hibiscus syriacus. The sequence goes on along the minus strand of NW_024062846.1, from coordinate 2,066,137 downwards.
GGAGAGCAACGTTTGTTCTGATTTGACTCTTAAAACACATCATAAGAATGATTTATCCTAATTTCTTTCATGTCTCCACATCTAATCAGATATCAAACAAAACCATTCATATCATATCATGTCGAGATGTTTAACAACAATCCACCATTCAATCTTAGTTGGCTCCACTAGTTTCTTGTTGTTAAAATTTTAGTTTCCCTTCTTTAGAAATAAATCTTTATCATTTCTCATTTCCGAATCTTGAGATTTTGGAATACAATCCTCATCTTGAGTTGACAGATAATAATACCATATGATCAGAACATTGGTTTAGCACCATAATTATTGGTTCATGAAACATTTGACAACACATTCATCCTTTCCTATGGCTTCTATCCAGATTTCTCAACCAAGGAAACTCTTTGCATGGTGTTTAGATCTTTTGCATGATGTCATAATGATATTTCAATGAAAATACAAGCGAGATCATATCAGGGAACATTTGACAACACATTTATCCTTTCTTGTGGCTTTTGTCAGGATAATGTAATCGTATGGTAGACAAAATATTGATGTATAGTCAACTCTACTGTCATTGTTTCACCATTTTCATTCTTTATACCTTTTTTTTATTGGAAATATTTTCTCAAGTTAATGATCTTTCTCTGATAAGGGATTTCAACTTGCCCCACATGGATCTCTGATTGACATGTTCTTTTATCATGCCCCAATATTATTTCACACTGAAATGAACTTCAGAATGTCCCCACATACTAAGTTGTAAGGTTTTCTCTTGTAGTCTGTTTAATTTGGATCTCATGCTCCTCACGAGGTCCAACTTTTATAATGCCCCATTGTGGGTACTTATGGCTCTATTGATGCCAAATATCGTAATCTTGAATGCTCTTATTCCTTTAACAGAAATGTTTGATAGACATGAATCTTTCGAATGATGTAATCATCTATTCCTTGACTGGTCGTATTCTTACCTTTTTGCTATGCTCTGGAATATGTGCATTTATTTTGGATGAGGAAATCATCCTCTTCTTGATGAGTTGTCATAAAAGGAATGTTATAATTTTAATTCTTCAGATTTTTTGGTCGCTCGGGCCACTTGCTTTCAAAATGTGGAATGCTTCAGCATTCTGACCTTGCTCATCCTTTTTCTTCAATAGGGGTAAAATAAGTATCGACTTGCTTCAATAACCTTTCTCATTTTAGACTTTCATGTTTGGAAATGTTTTTACTCCTTTCTTTATTAAAGTATGAAAGAATTTTGTAAAATGTTGCCCCTTTACAGGTTCACAATAGAATCATATCATAAACATGAGTTCAAAGAATATCAAAAGAATTAATAGTTCTTCAATGTTTCAAAATTATAGTTCTTTGACAAGTATCAAGATTAAGACGTTAGTTTAAGGTTAACTTCCCTATTTTCTATGGTTTCATCTTATAGAAGATGTCACTCCTCTTTCACTCTTTGTGAACATTATCACATGCATCACTTTCTTGACTTGGTATTTTAATCGGATGCGTACAAAATGACACAATTAGCATAACCAATTACTAGACCTTCTAGGATACCTATATTTCAGTTCTCTGAAATCTTTGATTCTACCCAAAGTAGTGTGAAAATATCAGTCTAACAATGAAATTTTTGTGTGCACGTCTATAAAGTATACTATAACATATATTATTTCACTCTCATACGATAACTTCTTTTTTTGCCATTTTGGCTAGCTGAATTCAGCTTTATTGTAATTAACCTTCATTGGTCTAATTAAAACTTATCCATAAAGACAAGGCTATTAACCAATTGCTCTAGAGGGACATCTTTATTGCATAATATAACATGGGTATACATCTCTAATTTCTAAAGTTTGTTAAGAAGAATCTATTATAGTCTATGTGTTAAGGGGAAGTTGGAAAATCTCATTACTAGATTTCAATTTCCAAGCAACTGACTTAGACTAGTTTTGTAAAAGTTTCATCATCGAATATCATCAATAGAAAATTAATCTAGTCAGTTTTGCAATGTCATACAAAAGATGCCCCATGTTGTACACACCTATATATAAATACCAAGCCTTTTATCTAATTCCCTACACTGAAGAAGGCTCTCTCATATTTGTAATAGGGTATAGTGTTTGGGTATATTTCATCTGAGGTAAGGTCAAGGTCCTTTTTTCAGTTTTCTCTCTTGATACTTCATCAAAGATGTATAACTCTAACCATAAAGAGTTTTTAATCTAGTGATATTCAAAGAATTGCAAGATTGCAAAATTGATTCAATGCTCATATCCTTAAAATTAACACACATTTATTACAAAAGAGGCAGAGAAAAGAAAAAAACAGGTTCAAACAAGATGCTATAAGACGAAAGGTACAATAGTGGTAAACCAAAACTTCCACTTATTTATCTAACTGCCTCATTACTTCTTTGGATTTTAGACGCATAATTAGTCCAGGGTCTTTGTGTATATTTGCCCCCCATTCGTTGATCATTTCTTGGGTATCTTCTATGGATTATCCTTTAGATACACAAATATCTGCTTTCTCCTGAGAAGTTTCTTGGTCAAATTCCATCATCATCTTTTCTTTTCATGACTAAAAATAGGGCTCAAAGTTAATTTCAAAACAAATTTCTTTGGTGATGATAGCTCTGTCCTGTTTCTGGACGCTCTTTACAGTTGTGATTGGAGTAGTATTCACTAGACTCTTAAATTTCCCCTTGCTTCCCTTGATTTCAGAAAATCTGATATAGGTGTCTGAGGTGTTTTCAGGGTTCTATATGCCCTATTTCTTCTTAAACCTGTAGGCCAGTCTCGAACTACCTTTCCTTTCACTTTTTCATTTCTCATCTTTGTTTTATTCATCAAAGAAGTATCAAGAGTTAAATCGGACATACATACTTCATCTTCCTTGGCTTTGCCTTGTCCTCTATTCGTTTTGACACTATCAACTTTATTTTGGGGGTTGACTCCCAAATGTTTGATCAAAATAGATTGATTGTTAACATCCACTTCTATAATTCCATGAGTCAAAAGATCTTAAACTCGTCGTTTGAAGTTGCCACAATTTTTGATCGAATGTCCTCAGATTCCATCATTATACTCACAAAAGATATTTTCATTATAGTATATAGGGTAAGGAGGTATCAAAGGTTTAGCCAAACATGGGGCAATAAGTTGGGCTTTGTGTAACTCAAAATATAACATAAGATTTGAACATTCTTGTTTCTTTAAGCATTTCTCGTTGAATCTCTACAAGATGCTCTTTAATTCTCTTAATCTTTCCAACTCGAGCTAATATTCTATTCATTGCTTTCAATGTTTTAAAGACCTGCCCCGATTCTTGAATGTACTTTTAGAATTCATGATTTTGAAATCTTTCACTGATTATTCCCATGTTTTCATGATTGACACATGTTATTATGCTATGCAAAGTGTGAATGTAAATACAAAAATAAAAATGCAAATACATATGTATGTATGAAAAAGGTGTAATTCAAGAGTGATCATCTTAAAACAACTTTCATTAAACATAAAAGGATTTTAGTACATCCAAAATATCATTACATATGAGGGATAGCTTTCCCTCCTAATTTATCTATCTCCTTAAAAAGCCAATTTAATTTCCATTTATGCTCTAGTATCAAGTTGTCACTCTGCTTAAATTCCCTTGTAAAACTAGCTAAGTCCACCAGCGCTTGAGCCACAATGCTTGCTTGGGTAGTAGCTTTCTTCATGTTCTTATCTTTCTCTTGAATCTTACCTGCCATCTCCTAAAATTTTAGACAAAATTGCTCATTTCCCCTTCTGAGAGAGCCCTTGTGTTCAAGAAGTTCTTGTACAAGATCTCCATAATCATCTACCATCTTCATTAATGTGTTATTCTTGGCTCTAGTGGGTTTTAATTCAACATCAATTTCAAAGTGGCAAAACTGATATGAAGCCTTTAACATTTGGTTTTCAGCTTGACATTTTCCCAAATTGATGATGGTTGTATTGCACATTTCTTCTACAATCTGAAAGTCATAGGAGAATTTCTTTGCTCAATATTCATGTATCTTTTCATTCTTTTTCCAATGCTCATCATCATTTTTTTGTTTAATAATCTCTGTTACCCATTATTCTGGGGTATTCCTAAACCAGAATTTTCAAATGCTTGAATGATTTTTCAAAAATCATTAAGCATGGCTTCGACCTCTATGTTTAATTTATAGTTTTCATTTTTCCAAAAATAGCTTGAGTTTCATAGAAACTCTCTCCTTTCTGTTTTCTTTTGTTAATGCTCTTATCATAAAATGCTTTTGGTACCAATCTAACAGGATCTTGGAGTACATAGCTTTCAACTTTTTTTAGAGCTTCTTCAAGATACCAATCCTTGACATAATGAAAACATTTTATTTTGAAGATCACTCTTGAATCAACACTCTTGATTATGCCATGATTATGCAAATGCAAGCAGAAAAATTAACATGTGTAACTTTAGAATTGACAAACATAAGAAAACTGGTTATTACCAATTAACGAAAAGAAAAAAATTCTATCTATTGTATATACATCCTAACATCATGCTTTCTAGTTCCATGCTTTGTTTTGGAAAATAATCCTAACCACAAGATTTCTAATTCGCATGCATTGATTCAGAAAATAAAATAATACTAAATAAATTAAAAGACTCGACATGCTTTTCCTTGTGTGCTAATTCTTAAAATACTTAATCGGGTTAGGTTCTGCTTAGATTCAAGTTCTAGGTTTACTATATGTTGGGTTTTGACTCTAAGGTAAAAAGGGTCAATGAATTGTCCTTTGTTGGTATCCCCTTAGACTTCCAAGCCCTCAATCTTGGTCCATCATAGACTTTTGGATCAAGTTCAATTCAATGGAACACACTTCCTTATATCCATACGGAGATGAAAACCACACGAGGAACATAAGGTGTGAGCTCAAGGAATGATCCCCTATCCCATACGGAGCTGAAAACCACATGAGGGAGTAATTTCTCATTAGAACTAAATAGGATAAGAGCGGGGTTTTACCTCATGTCATGAATGCAATGCACAATGGGTAAAGAAAAACATAAAAAGAATAAATTAATGTACACCCTATTATTTTATTCTAAAGACCCAAAATTAAATATGTACACATAAAAAGCAAAAGTTAGTATAAGTAATAAAATAATTAAGGAAAAAATCTAAATTTAAAAGAAATTTATAATTTTTTTGCAAAGACAATTATTAATAAACTGATGGCTTGACTCTCTTTTAAGAATTCCCCAGTGGAGTCGCCAAGTTGTCGAGACGTTTCTCTACCTGGCGACGGAGAGTGCAAATAGTATACCTAAGTGTAGCTAGTCTCGAAAAAGTAAGTGGTTATCTTCCTTGAATCAGATAAACACTAAGTTGTAGAGTCACCACCGATCACCGAAAAATGCCAAACTATACCAAAATTTTTCTTCTTTTCTCCTAAACCTAGATCCGGCCCTAGTTTTTCCTAAACACCACCCAACGAAGTAGATATGGTTGTTTACCTTTGACATTTTATCTTCTCCGGTGACGTGTGGAGGCGCGTAGATGCTCCAATGACGGTAAGGTTTCTCTCTCTCTTATCTCAATATTTTACTGGATTTTGGGTGGTTGCCTTCGTGCTTATTGCTTGATATGTATAGTGTATCTCTCTTTATCTTTGGTTTTTATCCCTCGCTTGCTCCCTCCTTTTTTGTTGCTTGCAGGGTCGCTTTTTATAGGCCTTAAAGATTGGCTATAATGATGATGAAATCCAATGAGTCACAGGACCTATGGTGGTGACTTACCATAGACCAGTGTGTTGTGTGGCTCTGTTACACCTTTTGGATCCTTCGGGACAGCTCTAGAGAGCCGGTGGCAGCGTGGCTTCATTCGCTTGGAGCAGCTGGAGGCGGTGGCCAGAAAAAGGCCCTAGGGTGTAATGAAACCCTAGGGCTTCTGCTGGATGGCTGTGAACACTTGATCTCCATCTGAATCGGATGGCTGGGAGTTGCTGGGAACTGGAGGAAAGTACTGGAAACCCTAGCAATATTTGAGCCTTCTCGAGTCTGCTGGAATTGGGCTTGAACCGGGTTGTTGGACCCGAACCATTTGTAAACTAAGTTTATTCATAGTTCGGGTTGGGTTGTAATTGGGCCTGCAGTTGAGCTTGTAATTCGAGCCTTCGGGCTTTGTAAATAATAATAATAATAGATTAGTCACTCGGATGAAAATGACTGTCGACAGGCACTATGTATGCAACCTAAGTAATTCATAATAAGTTTGTGAATTACCGTATTGACACTATGTGTGCAACCTAAGAAATTCATAATGAGTTTTTGATTTACCGTATTTGCACTATGTGTGCAACCTAAGTAATTCATAATGAGTTTGTAAATTACCGTATTGGCACTATGTGTGCAACCCATGTAAATCACAATGAGTTTGTGAATTACCATACCGACACTATGTGTGCAAAATCACGGAATTTATAATGAGTTGTAATATTCAATTCATATTTTGATAGTTATGATATGCAAATGTTTTTAAAAATTTACGCCCTTATTATTATGCCTTACTAAGTGATTACTAAGTGTGTGTTGATTTCACATGTAGGTATTAGTTCGAATGGAGTAAGGATTGTAGCTGACGTCACCAATCAATGGTCGCCTCATCAGTTATGTAGGACAATTATGTCTACTTTTGATAATTATATAGCATGTATTGGACTTATGAAAATGCTCTAAATGTATTTGACTTATGATTTTTGTAATATGTTATAACTTTAAGATTATTTTAACTACTAAAAGTTAACGAACATTTTACTGTTATTATATTAAAATATTATTTTTAGAAACAAAATATTATGGGTATACAAATAATGAAATATTTTAAAAGTCATGTGACACCTATGACTCGTGTACGAAAATGTATACAGGAAATGGGTGTTACATATAGCGTCATCGCTAACCAAGCTTTTAAGAAAATATCTGCCTTTTTTGGATGAAGAAGTGCGAAGAAAGTTTTGAAACACTAAAGAAGATTTTAACAGAGACACCAATTCCTTTTTTTGGATTGAGATGTGTTCTTATGCAAGAAGGTAAAGTTGTAGCCTATGCCTCGAGGTAGTTAAAGACTCATGAGAGAAATTACCCAACGAATGATTTATAGTTGGCAGCGATATTTTCTGTAAAGATTTTGAGACATTTTCTATATGGTGAGTGGTGTTATATTTATACAGATCACAAAAGCATAAAGTAGTTGTTGACTCAAAAAGAGTTGAACCTGAGATAGAGAAGATGGATAGAGTTTTTAAAGGATTATGATGTCATCATTAACTATCATCCAGGAAAGGATAATATTGTGGCTGATGCACTTAACCAAAATACTTTTACAGCCTTGATAACTTTGATGCATTTTTGTCTTTAAACGAAGATGGGGCCTTGATTGTCGAGTTAAAGTTAAAGATGATGTTTTTATATCGAATAAGAGAATTACAAAGGAAAGACGAAAAGATCCTGGTAAGAATTGGGCAAGTAGAAAAGGGCGAGAATAACGACTTTGAGGTCAGGTCCCATGGATGTTTGTACTACCATGGGAGAATTTGTATTCTCGACGATGAATAACTAAAGAAAGATAATCTTTTTGGAGGTACACTATAGTACATTGGCTATGCATCCATGTGGAAATAAAATGTACCAGGATATAAGGAGTCGATATAGGTGGCCTAGTATGTAAAAAGCTATCATGGAATTTGTGGCAAAGTGTTTGTCATGTCAACAAGTGAAATATGAACATTAAGTGCCTTCCGGATTGCTACAACCGATATGCATTCCTGAAAGAAAGTGGGAACGAGTCACTATGGATTTTATTTCAAGGTTACCATTGACACCCAACAAGAAAAACTTCATTTGGGTGATTGTTCACAGATTAACCAAGATATCTCACATTATTCCAGTTCGGACAGATTACTTGGTGGATAAATATGCAAAGTTGTGCATAAAAGAGACAAATCAGATATATGGAGTACCTGTATTGATAGTATTCGACAGAGATCCAAGGTTTACATCGACATTTTGTAATTCCTTGCATGAGGATGGTCAGTCGGAGTAGACCATTCAGATATTGGAATATATGCTAAAGACGTGTGCAATTAAATTCAAGGGATCATTATAAAATTATTTGCCTTTAGAAAACTTTTCTTATAACATCATCTATCATTCGAGCTTCAAGATGGCTCCGTATAAAGCCCTTTATGGGAGAAAGTGCAGTACACCGTTAAATTGGTTTAAGCTTAAGGATCGAGAATTACTTTGCCCTAATTTGATGAAAGAAATGAAAGTTAAAGTGGGCATCATTCAAGATAATCTCAAGATAGCTTCTGAATGAAAAAAGTCTTATTAATACTTAAAGAGAAAAGATATTGAATATCAAGTGGGTGATAAAGTATTTCTCAAGGTATTGCCTTGAAGGGAAGTATTGCGATTTGGATGCAAAGAATTGAGAAAACAATTGAGATTTTGGATGCAAAGTATTTCGCATGTTATCATCTGGAGGAAATAGAGATTTAATCAAATTTGACCTATAAAGAGAAAACAATTGAGATTTTGGCTTGAGAAGTCAAAGAACTGCAGAACAAAACGATTCCTTTAGTCAAAGTTCTTTGGCGGAATCATAAAGTTGAGTAAGCTACCATGGAAATGGAAGACGACATGGAAAAACAGTATATGCATCTCTTCACATCAGGTACCTACTAAAATTAAAGGATGAATTTTTCTTAAGGGGAAGAGTTGTAATACCTCAAATTTTGGTTAGTGACAAAAATATATGTTTTGAAAGTTTAGTGGCCAAAGTATAAATTAGGAACAGTTTAGGGACCTAAATGGTAATTTTCCCAAAAAATTAATTCAGTAAATAGATAGTTTACTTTTGATAGTGGGGTTTTTTAGAAATTATATTCTTGATCCGAAATTTATGTTGAAATCTAGAAAGGGTTAAAGTCCGGTAAGAAATCAATAAATTAGATCCAATAGAAATTAGGCTTAAAAAATATTATTTCCAAATGTTAAAATGATGGAAAATAATATGGATAATTGGATTTGAATATTTAATTCTATATTTAATTTGGATCGTTGGATCAAAGTGGCAAGATTGTAATTTTTTGGAAAGTTGCTTTATAAAATTGGAAAAGGGTAAAATATTTTGTTCTTCTTTGACCTTGGAAATATGATAAGGTTATGTGGCTTGATATTATTGAAATATCAAGTTTCATTAATGGAAAAATGGACATTTCTCATTAAATGAATATTTTATTCATTTAAGTTTAAATCAAGGTTAAATTAACATGTAATTAAAGAAACAATTCATGAAGTGGGGTATTTTTCAGCCACCATCATATTGATCTTCAAACCCTTGTTAAGGAATTTTTTTTATTTTTTAGTAATTTCCTTTGGTTTTTGGATCATGTCGTGAGATAGAAAATTATTCTATTCGAAAAACACTATCGTTTGGTACATTTATCGCTTGTTAATTTGATTTGTGTTCAAATATCCAAAAATTATAAGGTTTATGTTCACATTAGGGTTTATGGAATTGATGAAGGATTTTGATGTTTTGAGGTTGTAGAATCATATACAAGCATGATTGATGATTAAAATCACTTGTACATGGCTATATAAGTTCATGATGAATTCGGCCAAACCCTAGGTTTGAGGGAAAGAAGTTTTTTGATGTATTTTGATTTGGGCTTTGATTTTAAAGGTCTTGAAACATCGAATCAAGGTTTATTTCATGTTCAAATCTAGTGAAACTATTAAAATCCTAAACTACATACCATTCAACCTTGAGGAAATATGTTGGGAAAAATTGTAGAAAAATTCCCATGGGTTAGAAATGATATTTGGAAGGTTCAACAAGCCTTAGAAAATTTTTTGGGCCAATGTGTAATTTTTCAAAAGTTGAGAGAATTATTCGATAATTTTGAAAAGTTATGGGTCAAATGTGTAATTACTTAGTATATTATGTACGTTGCTGGAAATTACTTTTTAAGAACTGAAATTGAAGTTAGAATGTAAAATTTAGCAATTTTGGAAAGTTGGAAAAAGTTTAAGTACAAAATGGCAAAAATTAGAAAAGTTGGTGACATATGTAGTAAATCTGGCATTGTTGAGTTATTGAGATTGAAATTAAATGTTGTAAATTTATTGGGCTTTTTTGGGCTTGAATTGAAGAAATTTTTACAATGGCCCATTATGAATAAAAAGTAAAAGTTAAGATGAATCTTAAAAGAATTTGAAAATAATGGCACTTTTGAGTATTATTATTTTGTAAAAATGTTAGTAACGATACTAACATTGTATTTTATATTTGTATCTACTTTGTATGGATGCTCGTATAGATTGTGATCAAACTCGTTTTATAAGCAAAGTGAAAGGCAAGGAAAAAGTTCAAGAATAATCATATTTCGATAGAATGGCATAATAGTGAGGCATACCAGGTGAATGCATTTATTATATACTTATATGATATGAGGATGACTTGCGATGAGTCAACCTTAATTGTTTTTATAAAAGCATGTTTTACAGTATTCTGAAATATTTTCTTAAAGTTTATGAAAATGATTTTAAGAATAGTTTTAGGGTATGAACTGCCATAAAATAGACAGATGAACTTTTATATTATTTTAACAGCTATATATGTTTCAGAATAAATGTTTAATCTACGAATTTGGTTTAAAGGCCTATTGTACATAGGTGCATTTTGACATACTTGGAGTATGATGGTTATAGATTGATTTTGTATAATGCATATGTTGCATTTTCGTATCAGTACCTTTGGTACTTTCGACATTATGTGTGCATTCATAATGAGTTTGTAAATTACGATTTCGATATATTAGTATAGTGTCGCTGTTACTACAGTACCTACACTTTCATTTGGCACTTATTTGCAACTCATGTACCATGCATTTTCATTTGACATACATTGGGCGATGAATGAGTACTTTTGAATATATCGATTGATAGGTATGTTGGGCGTACTAAATATTGTTTCGTATGTTATTTGACAAAAACTTTGTTTATCAAGTCAGTTTTTATGCATTCATGTATTTTATACTATAAATCATATTTTAATCTTATAATGGTTTAGTGATGTTTTTAAAATGCCTTATTTGTTTTCTTATGCCTCACTAAGTGAATATTTAGCGTGTGATGATTTTTACGCGTAGTTTAGTGTACGAATTGAAGTGAGGAGTGCAGTTGATATCATTTGTCAAGGGTGCCTCATCAGTAACAGCATGACATCTCTAGATGTTTATTTTGATATTACTAGTTGGCTTGTACTTAGATATTTTGTGATGCTTTGATAAGATACTTGGTATTTAGTTATAGTATTATATTACGTTTGAACTTAAACTATTGTTTGATGGATTTTTAAACGTCATTTTATATAGTAGTAGTTAAAAAACTTTTATAAACTATATTATTAAACTGTTTATTTAAAGAAACAAAATTTTACGGTTTTTCAAATACGAAAATGTTTTTAAAGTTATGCGACAGTTGTAACTCATGTACGGGGACGTATATGGGAAATGGGTGTTACAATCTTACTAACATAGGCACACATTAGAATAAAAAATTCCAAAACATTATTTCGATACTTACTCGATCACACTTCAAAATACAAGTTCAAGTCTCTCAATATTCATTTCAATGAATAATTCACATATTCATTTCCAATTTAACAATTTGATCATCAAAATGATTTTTTTAGAATTAATCCTAATTTTTCAAATTTATTCAAAATATTCTCTTACCATTTTAACTTCAAATTCAAGCTTCTAATATCACATTCCAACATTCCAACAACGTATATACGCAATATACATCAACTTCAAATCAATTTCCATTTTAAATCAATATTTTATATAATTTTCAATTCGGTCCCCTAAACTTTACAAACTTTCAAATTGGTCCAAATAACATTATAAATCTTTATAATCATTTATTCATCATTTATAACCCTCGTATAATTTTTCCATAATATTCCCTATTTTTCATACATAGGTTGAACCTAACATGCCTACTTAGGCATGATTTCCAACTTGATTCAAGCATGTATTTATCATATAAACATCAGTTCCAAGCAATTACAACCAATCTCATACTAGTTTCAATTCAAACATCCAAAATTATCATAGAACCCTAAGTGGTTGAATTCAATATAAACATTTCTAATGGTTTTACATTAACTTTCAAGCATGTAAATAAATCAACAACATCAACTTCAACATAAACCGACCATCGACCATGAAATCATAAACCAACCATAGAACATGAAAATCTAACATCTTCTTCATCCTCCCAATTCATTACCAAAAGGTTTCAAGCATGAAAAGCATGAACAAATGGTATAAAATGATAGAGAATTTCATGTAGAACAACTCTATATTTCATGATTTCATCTGAAATCTTAACAATTTAACATGACAATTGAAAAGAAAAAGGTTTCTCTTACCTTGTAAAACCCACGCCCATGAAGAAGAAATGGTGAAGAAATCTTGAAAATTCTAATTGAAAATATTTATGTGATTTGTATTTTAAATAATTAAAATAAATAAAAAAACATTTTCATTCCAAATGAATATTTTACCTTATAATCTCATGATAACTATCACGCCACATGTCAATTTTATTCATCCAAAAGTAAAAAATGAACCAACTAATTCATGGCTTCCAACTTTGTCCTTAAAAAACAACAATAATAATAATAAAACCCTATTCCCATGTGTAATGGGGTAAGGGGGAGGTAGGGTAGTAGGCTGCCCCCAACGCCAGGGTTGAGAGCAGCTTCCGTGAAAGACCTCCGGCATTCAGCAAATTAAAGATAAAGATAAAATGCAATGCATTTATAAATAAATAAATAAATGCATAGTTGAACAATCTTCATATGCAGTCCTCATATGCATGTCTGTAATGGGAAGTAATCCCTGTAAATAAATCCCTGCATTAAAATATCTCCATATAGACAGAAACGTAAGACCTGACTAAATTTAAAAAGAGGGAACCTGAAGAGAAGGATACACAATAGTCAACGGTAGCAAGCTACGAGAATGAATAAAGTCTAATGGGTTAAAAACCTAAACTAAGGCTACACTACTCCGCTATCCTGGTTCTAAGCCTTCATAAATTCTAATGAAAGAAACATATATAAAGTATAAGTCATGGAAATTATTACAAAGACATTAAAAAGAAGACAGAGATGTTACACCCTATGTCTGTAACCCGCACTACTCAACTACCCTGGTCTTAAGTCTCCATACTTTCCTATCAGAGGTCATGTCCTCGGTAATGGCTAAATCCTTCAAATCAGCTCTCAAACAGTCTTCCCACTTCCGCCTTGGTCTTTCTCTCCTTCTGGCACCATCGACTGTAATCGACTCTACCCTCTTGACCGCATCCGATGGTTGTCGCCTAAGGACATGCCCAAACCACTGTAGTCTTCCCTCTCTTAATTTTTCGGATACAGGCACCACCTCTAAGGATATCCTAATAGCAGAGTTTGGTGTCATGTCCCACAGAGTTCTACCATATGCCCATCGTAGCATTCTCATTTCTGAGGCCTCCATCATTCTTACATGATCCTTCTTGATTGCCCAACATTCTGATCCATCCAACAGCATTGGTCTTATTGCCATTCTATAAAATTTTCCCATAAGTTTTAGAGGCACCCTCTTGTCACACAAAACTCCACTAGCAGCCCTCCACTTTAGCCATCCCGCCTTTAAACGATGTGTAACATCATCATCTACACCCCCATCTTTATGTATCATAGACCCTAGGTACTTGAAACATTCTTTTGAGGGGATAACGTGTCCCTCTATGCATACTTCTATATCTTCATCGTTTTTATTTTCACTGAAGTTTGGACATAAATACTATGTCTTTTCAATATTGATCCTTAGACCTTTTACTTCCAAAGCAGTCTTCCAGGCAGCCAGTCTTCTATTCAGCTCAGTTTTTGTTTCGGCAACTAGGACAATGTTGTCAACGAAAAACATACACCATGGAACAACGTCTGGTGTCACACAATAGATGTCGTTTATAATCAAGGCGACGATGTAAGGGCTAAGAGCTGACCCCTAGTGTCACCAACTGTAGTCCTGACATAAGTAGTAGATCTACGGTACATATCACGAATCGCCCTGATATAAGCAGTTGGGATTCGTCTCGTTTCCAAGGTCTTCTAGGGCGTATCGCAGGGAACGCTATCATACGCCTTCTCAAGGTCAATGAACGCCATGTGAGGATCTATATTTTTTTCCCTATATTTCTCCATAAGCCGTCTAAGTAGATGAATTGCCTCCGTAGTAGACTTGCCTGGCATAAAGCCAAATTGGTTTTCTGAAACCCTAGTAACTTGTCTCAACCTAGCCTCTATCACCCTTTCCCATAGCTTCATGGTATGGCTGAGTAGTTTAACACCTCTGTAGTTGCCACAACGTTGGGGATCTCCTTTATTCTTTCACTCCTCTGATATTTTGGCAGTCTCTAAAATAATATTAAAGATCTTGGTCAACCAATTTACTCCCTTTTCTCCTAGGGCCAACCACACAGTGATAGGAATTTGATCTGGACCTACAGCTTTGTCCCCACCCATCTTTCTAATAGTCATTTTAACTTTCTCAAACCCAATCCTACTTGTAGGGCATCCATTGGCTGCAAGATGATGGTCGGCTGACCCATCAATGATACTATCTCTACAGGGAGATGCACCGTCATTAAATAAGCCAATGAAGTAACTACCCCAAACCCTCTTAATATTATGATCTTTCATTAAAAGAACATCATTGTTGTCCTTAATAAACCTAACGCTACCTAGATCCTTTTTCCTTCTTTCCTTGGATTTTGCAAGCCTGAAGATGTCGTTTTGTCCTTCCTTGGTGTCTAATCTCTTGTACATTTCCTTGTATACCTTATCCTTTGCTTTAGCCACTGTTTTCTTGGCTTCCCGCTTTGCCTCCCTGTATCTTTGTTTAGCTCTCGATCTTTCTTCGTTGTCATTGCATTGTAGAAACTCCTTGAAGCAAGTTTGCTTTGTCTTCACCTTAGATTGGACTTCGTCGTTCCACCACCACGATTCTTTATGTACCTTGACCTTCCCTGTCGACAACCCAAGGGTGTTTTTGCCCACCTCTCTGATGGAATTTGCCATATTTTTCCATAACATATCTGCATCATTTGAGTTTGTAGTTCCAAAACCTGTACTTGACAACACCTTACTCCTAAAGTAATCAGTTGTGGCTCATTGTAAGTTCTTCCAAACGATCCTAGGTTTACCAAGTTTAGCCCTCCTATGAGTGCTCCGCCCGTGGCATACGCGGAACAACAAAACTATCTAAAAAATATGATTCTATTCGATTATGCAAAAAAATTCTTGGACTTTATCGCTTTATGGCTTTTAGCACGAACTTTGAATCAAAAAATCTGAGTGAAACGAAAATATCATTTTTGGGAGTAAACTATTCATTTACGGGAAAAGTTTCTTTTTAGGAAATGTAACACCCTTAACCTGTAAGAGTATTTAATTACATGTTAAAGATGTCACACTAACTTGTAAACACTTACTAAACAAAATCTGGTAAAAATTGCTTTTTCATATAATTTATTAATCACATAACATAAAATTTAATATTTTAACACTAAAATCATATCCGATTTTAGGCAACAATTTAGCAGTTTGATACTGAATCATTTTTAAATCAAAACTGCTTAAAAACTATCAACATAAAAATCCATTACGATAGAATTATAATAATAATTTAATAATTCTATTCATGCAAAATACTAGTTATATCTAATAATATACATAATAGTTAGCCTAATTTATAAAACAAATTGAATTATAAAAAAAACTTATCAAATCAAAAAAACACGTATAATCTACATGCCAACTAGATAAGTCAACTAATAGTAAATATTGTATTGATTTTGGGAACAGGTGTGATATGCAAAAAGTGATGCTCGTTACGCTCCCTACTCCGATAATTTTTCCTTTTCTTGACCTATACGTGAAACAATCACATGCTAAGTAATCACTTAGTGAGACATTATCAAAAATAAATTAAACATATTGATGTAAAAGTGAATAAACAAAACTTTCTTATGGAAAATTTCTTATAATAATATAAGAACATGAACAGACTGGATAAAACATTTTGTTTCGTCAGAACCAGAAAATGTCATTCGTAATACAAAAACATGATCTCATATCAGAATATTCAAAGAAAGGTTTAATTTCAATGAATTAACAAGTCATTCATATTTCAGATTATTTAATAAAGATAGCCTAATGTATAACAAATGAGAATGCAAGGTATACGAGTCAGAACGAGTGTTTGCACAATATGCAGTCGTAACTTCCAGAACAGAACGCAATCGTAACTGCCAATCATACCACTAATTCTTAGTGCACATACAATGTGCTTTATAATCCAAATCAGATCTCAATTACAAGTTAAAAATTAATCACAGTATAAATTAGAGCGATTGGACAGTTCATACCCGAAATCATTCTTAAATTAGTTTAGAAAATATTATAAAACATATTATAATAAAATCATATTCGATTTATTTCAAAAGATCAAAATAAGTAAGAATGCACTCACCTTAAATGACTCGCTAAGAAACCTTTACTTCGATATTCTTTACTCATTTACTTTTTCCTTAGCCTTTGGTTCTCTTTGATCATATTCTTTTGTTGACTATCTAAACATAAATCACATTCAAAACACATACATTTCAAAGCATATGTTAGTATTATACTAACATAATCAAAACCCAACGACAAAATCCATAAATTATATTCGATACTTATTTGATATAAAAATCACTTCATTATTCCATAAGAACTTTAACATTTCCAAAATGACACTTCAATTCCATAAATATTCATACTTCTAACGAAGCCACTCAATTTCATAAACCATACAATTCAGTCACCATTTACGAATTCTTTTAGAATCCATATCGACTTTTTCAAAATGGTCCTTCACCATTTTACTCAATTTAAATCCAATACCAAAATTTCCAGCATTGTAATAATATATTCAATCAAGTACATTCACTTTTGAAAACTTGCAATTCAATCTTCAAAACTTCCAATATTTTTGGGCTAGTTACTAAACTTTACCAATTTTATAATTTGGTCCCAGATCAACATTCCAACATAAAAGTTTGCATCCAAATATTAATTTCCAGCATAATACACTCACAATTGAACACTTATACATCAATCCATTAAATTTCTAAAAACATGCAAAATGGTCCATTTGCTTTCACAATGCTCCAAACTAATCGAAATCAACTTTTAAAACTAGTAGAATCATCCTAATATCAAATATAGATCATATGAAATTTTTGAATATTTTCCCTTAAATCAATAGCCATGGTTGAACCCAACATAAGCTTTAAGGCATGGGTGTCATTTAATTTCAAGCATGATTTCAAGCTCATATGATTAAATTCATGCAATTTCAATCATCCTAAAATTAAATTAAATCAAAATTCATCGAATCTCCATAAACCCCAAGTGTGATCGAACTGACAATAACCATTTCTAGATTAATTTGATCATCATACATACTTGGAAATTAATCTACAACACCAATAACATAAAAATCATCATTTAATTCTTCCAATTTCAACATATTCTCCATGAACCCTAATCATGAACATCATCATCGAAGCATGTTTTCTGTGAACTATTTATACCAAATGATATAGAATTTCACGTAGATTAATTCTCTATCTAATAGCTTAATCAAAAAATTAATCTAATAAGATTAAAAATGAAATCCAAAATTTTTCTTCCCTAGCTATGGTGGTTCACATTGTAGATCTTGAAAAAGGCTGGAAATTTTCTTGATTTTTCTTCTTATTTGAAATAATACACTTGGATTAACTTAATATAATTGAATCTGAAATTGAATTAATGTTAAATTATCATTTTGTGAAATTATCATTTTACCCTGAATGAAACATGATAATTTCAGCTTTCCATTTCACTATCTTCCATTTTTAATATTCCAAAGTCAAATATGGATAAACAAAAATTGACTTTCCAACTCTATCGTTTGTAATTTTTGAAAATTACAATTTAGTCACCAAATTTCACACTTTTAGGTTAACTTGGAAAATCGACCTTAATTATATTGATCCATGTTAAATTTCACTAATATAAATTATGCAAATAATATTTCCAACATTTTTCTATCATCCTTCAATTTTTTTGTGAAATTCCAGTTTGATCTTATTATTTGATTTCTTATCATAATTTATTGGTTTATAAGATTTAATAAAAATGCCGAATCAAAATTTTATATCCATTAAATATTTAATTTTGAAATAAAATACTCATTTACGGTCCAAAATATATAACTTTTAAAAATTACATTTTAGTCCCTAAACTTTTACAAAGTTTATATTTTCGCCACTAAACTTTCAAAACTTACATTTTTTGTCACTAGTAAAAATTTGAGGCATAACAAGAAAATTTCCAAGTTTTCCTAAATTTATACTTTGGCCCCTAAACTTTCAATTTATTCATTTTGGTCACTTGCCAAAATTTTATGTATTACAAAAGTATTTTTCTTTTTGTATTTTTTCTTTCGAATGGGGAATAAGACCCTTTACATGAATTGTTTTTGGGTTTTAATAACACCCGTAATTACAAAAAATGTAAAAGAGAAAAACTTTTTATCATATATTTTTTTTACATTTCTTAATTTTGTTTGTTTGTTTGTGTGTTTGTGGATACTGATGAGGAATTCAGGGACCCTTTGTTGCTAGAAGCTACTGATGAGGAACAAAAGGGGACCATCGAAGCTTGCTAGCAGTTAGCAAGAAAGCAAGCTCGAGGATGTGTTTTGGGTTTGGGGATCACTATGGTGACTCATTGCTTACTGGTTTCGATATATAACATGTATGTTGCATGCTCACATGGGGGAGATAGAGAGACTAATGGGAGATGGGACCCTTAATGTGCTAGAAATGAGACCCCCGACACTCATGAGCGACTATTATAAAGATGAGGGGTCTTTGATGATGATATATGAAAGTTTTAGGGTTATGATTTACTAACCCTAACTCATTATTAGGCTACGTGATTTATGGGCTACTATTGTTGTTAGTAATGGGCGAGAACGTAGGCAGATGTGTTGTAATACTCCAAAATTTTGGTTAATTACTAAAACATAAATTTTGAAAGTTTAGTGACCAAAGTATAAAGCTTGAAAAAGTTTAAGAACCAATGTGTAATTTTAAAAAGTTGGTATTTTGGCACCTAAATGAATAGTTTAACCCCAAGAATGATGGTTTCATTGGAATTCTATTTTTTATTCGAATTTTGTATTAAAAACTATAAAGTGTTAAAGTATGGTAGAAATTTAGCAAATTAGATCGAATAGAAATTTTGAGAAATTTTGAAAGATGATAAATTAAGCTTAGAACTATTATTTCCATATTTTAAAATGATGGAAAACAATGTAGCTCATTTGATTTGAGAATTAATTTCCATGCTCATTATGGACCGTTCGATGAAAATGACAAGATAGAAATTTTTGGAAAAGTTCATGACTGAAGTTGTAAAGGGCAAAATAATGTGTTCATCTTCGACTTTGGAAGATGATAATTAACATATGGAAAGGTGTGGTAGTAATTATCAAGTTTCATTAAGGGTGCAATTATCATTTCCCATTAAATGAATTTAAAATTCATTTAAGCTTAATAAATGACAAAGTTGCATGAAACTAACAAAAACTTTTATGAAGATTTGTTCATCTTCAAGCTCCATGGGTGTGTACTCCATCCTAAGTTAAGAGAAATTTTATTTTTCATTTTCAACCAATTTCCTTAGGTTTTTTGGATTAAAGCGTGAAATAGGAAATTGATCGATTCAAAGAGCTATATCATTTGGTACCAATTTTGCATTCTAATCTTGCTTGAAATACTTAGTTCCTAAATTTGGTATATGGAGAAGATGTTAAGGTTTAATGAATTGATGATGGATTTTGACGTTATTGATGTTTTAGAATCATTTCCAAGCTTGTTTGATAATTAAAACCAGTTAGAAATACAACTATTACAATCGTCCTAAACCTAGGGTTTTAGGAAGTAATGTGATACGGACCAACCTACTTCTTCTCTTCTTAACGTCCTCACCATGGTGGCATGAGGGAGTCTCCTCAATCCATTTTATTTGTCTTTTCCTTAGTTTAAAATTCACAAAGCTACATCATATTACATATATATGTTAATCTATGCTATAGACATTATATTACATGATTTATATTCCATAATATATATAGCTTATCTTATAGTCATCATTAAATGAAGCATACTTAATATATATGTTATATGCATCACATCTTTACATTATATAATCACTTAAGTTATATTTTAATATAAGCTTTTAATTTCTTTTCTAGGAATCAATGTATAAAGTAACTTGGGAGCTAAATTTGAGCTTAACTAAGGACAATGAGCTAGGAAAACTTACATAGGATTACTCAGGAGATCATGGAGAACAAATGGTAAAAAGTTGTGAGCTACCCTCCGAGCTCATAACTGATTTGAGCTAGACTTTTGAGCTAGCTAGAGACCTCATTTTAGCTGGAGTGTTACACTATTATCACCACCACACAAAGTACTTCAAATATGGTCTAAGTTAATTTTTGTGGATTCGTACCTTTTCACGAAGAGTTTCCATTCCAAGAGGTGCCTTTTCACAAGGAGTTGTCTAAGACTCACCTACATGTCCTTCATCTATAGCCAGATCATCTTCATCTCATACACATGGGAAGTAGCTCAAATGATGAAAGGTTTTCTTACACAAATGTGACCTTTCATAATAAGTTGATGCCCCATTGATGCCATGTCACCTAGACGCAAGTTGGATGCCAAGTCATACCTAGTTTGTTGCTTATCTTCACGTCAAGGAGGAGCCACACCATAAGCACCCTATGCCACCCATGTGAGTTCCCTATGACCATCCACCCATGTGCCATGCATGTGGGATGAAATGGGTGCCAAAGTGAAAGGGTTCTCTCTATTCGGCCAAAGCATCATCTTGCTTCAAAGTTGGCGCCAAGATGAACTACAAGAAGACCATTCGGCCAAGGAGATTTCCCCTCATCCAAGAATCATATATTTTCATTTTATGACATGTATTTCCATTAAAAGTAATGTATCTAGCCAAATGTACACATAACTATTCGGCCAAACCTTTACAAGCCTATAAATAGGGCTTTGGCATATCATTTGTACACAACCCTTTGATAAATTAAAACGCTTGTGACATTATTCTCTCTTCAAGTTCTTTTTAGAACTATATCGATTAAGCAAGCTTAATTCTTACGTTTGTGGCATCATTTCTTCCCTTGATACTTTTGGTTCTTGTCTATTTATAGATAGAGGGTCAAAGTTCTGGTTACCATCCCTTATAATGACTTATAAGAAACGGGTATGTGCTCTTTATAGCATTGGTTCCTTCTTAGTCTTACAAGATACTATCTTTCCATCACCATAGTCCATCACCTTCACGCCAACTCTACCACCATTTCATTACCATATTCATCACCATTGAAGCATCATTCCTTCATCATTAAAGGCATACTTCCAGCAACATCATTTGGAGGCCGAATTCATCAACTCTTGAAGGATTCTTCTACAACACTTCCGCAGCCTACATTGATATTATTTCTTTCCATTTCCTTTCTTATCATTTCCTTTCTTCTTCTATTTCTTATTTCATATTTCCATTCTAATCATTTCTTTCTTTTAATTTTGCAGATTACTTATCAATTCAATGTGTAGCATTTGGTGTCTCTCATAGATCGGAAAAAAACAAGGCTGCCAACTTATCCATTATTTAAGAAGATTGAATAGCCTTATATCAAGCGGTAATCAGAGCTTAGTCAGATTGACAATCAAGTACTGCAACAAGAAGAAAAGGAAAGAAGAATAAAAAAGACTCCTACAATAAATTTGGAGTGCAAAAAAAAAAAGAAAAAGAATAATCAAAAGCAAAGAAAAATAGAAGAAAAGTTGCATAGTACACTCAAAGAGAAACACATTACAATCTGCCTAATAACAAAGTAGAAGGAGGTATCCTTGTTGTTTCTTGTGAAGGAAGATAGTAAGTGTTGCAACTTGAGTTGTAAGTTATCTTCATTTTCTTACTATTTCATTTCCTTATTCTTTCATCTTTTCTTATTTCATTTCCTTATCCTTTTTTAACCTTTTCTATCCTACCTCTACCATAACCATTTCTATACCCTAACCATTTCCTATAAGACAACGTACACACTAAGAAACATGCTCAATCTTGAGTTAGTTCTTTAAAAGGTCACACAAGAGAGAATCGAGTGGTAAAAGAAAAATGATAGAGTGAGATCAGAAGGGGGATTAGAAAAAGCCAATAATATATCCCGAGTATAAACACGAGTGTGAGTGGAGTGTAATCTGAATTTTATTTGGAGTGATCAAGTGAGGCTTTTGTGAGTGTGCTGGTAAGGTTTCAATTTATTTTATTTCACTAACCATGTCACAAGAGTTTGTTGATTGTCATACAACTTCAAGACAAGTGCTTGTCATTAAAAAGGCTTTAAGCATTCAAATTCAAGAAAATGACCAAAGAGAAAACATCTTTCATACTCGTTTTCATGTAAACAACAAAGTTTGTTTCATGATCATCGATGGAGAAAGTTGTACGAACGTTGGAAGTACCCTTATGGTAGAAAAACTTGGCTTGAAGACCTCTAAGCATCCGAATCCATACAATCTTCAATGGATAAATGATGGAGGAGAAATTAAAGTCACAAAGCAAGTTGTCATCCCATTTTCATTTGGAAAATACCAAGATGAAGTTCTTTATGATGTTGTACTAATGGATGCTGCACATATACATTTGGGAAGGTCGTGGAAATTCGACAGACTAGCCATCCATGATGGGTTTACAAATAGATATACTATCACCCATAATGGTACGAAAATCACTTGCTGCCACTTTCTCCTAGTCAAGTGAAAAAATACCAAACTCTTTTGAGAAAAAGCATTGAAGCAATGAAGGAGAAACTTGAAGAAGAACATTTGGAAGAAAGTTCAAATGAAGGAAATCATTTTGAAATCAAACAAAACATTGAAAATGATGAGAATCAAAGAGTGGATGAAGAAGACGTTGGAGTTGAAAATGAGAAAGTTGAGAAGGACGAATTTGGAGTTAAAGAGAAAAATGAATAACATATTTTAACTAACCTTACTCTTTCATCTATTCTTCCTATTATTATGTAGGATAATCCAAGAGATGTATCTTTTCGAGGAGATGATTCAAGAATCATGAATTATGGAGGACTAAAAGATGTAACCTTTGAAGAACCAATATGCATGACTTTTTGTGATTCACAAGACATGTCTCTTCATGTTTTGAAGGCTATACCATTGAAGTTCCAAATAAAGGTGTCACTTGAAGTGCCAAGAGTTTTGTTCGTTGACATTCCAAGTGCATTGTGAATCCTGAAAAGAATTCAGCAGCCAACTCCCATTAAACATTCACCTTGGTTTGATATTTCCATTCATTTTGTTTATACTTTTTTATATTCTAATTGTGATTTAATTTGCAGGAATTCAATTCATATATATGGTATTATCATACCAAACGTAGATGTCAAATGCCTTTTTCATTGTGAGATTCATTGGTGCATTGAGCTCAAGCATTTGAAGAGATTCAAAGGTTAAGACTCTTCACCAACCATCATGATGATTCAAGGAATGGAGATGAAGAAATATATAATTTTTTTAAAGAATATGTCATGTCGGTTCAAGAGGAAACAAGTTCCATCACTAAAAGACCCATTGTCAGTGCCTATTTAAACAAAGGCTTGATTTGAGAAGGCCTTTTGACAAGAAGAAAGATTGGAGGCGAATTTTCATTTCTTGTTTTGAAGGATACACCAAAGGACGTGATCTTGCAAAAGGATGAAATTGTTGAACCAAGAGATATGTTGATTCAAAACAATACAACTATTGATGTTCTTAGAGACATGAACAAAGAGAGTCTTTTCATTAAAGGAAACCAAGTAAGTGAAACATTCTCATATTTTCATGTTATATGAGAAATATCCAAAGGATATGTCTTTTGAGAAAGGTTCTTTAGGAAATGTACCTATTGGCATGCAATCATATCTATCCAATGAAAGACCTAGTACTAAAGAATTTTTTGAAAGAAACTCTCCAAAGGACTTACAAGAATATATCAACTCTTGGGAAGAAGTTCATGAGTTTTGAAGGCAAGAAGTGAAGAACAAGGACGGACTACTAGAAGACCCTTTCGATTTGAGGACAAATCGCTTCAAGGAAGGGGGATGATGTGATACAGACCAACCTACTTCTTCTCTTCTTAATGTCCTCACCATGGTGGCATGAGGTAGTCTTCTCAATCCCTTTTATTTGTCTTTTCCTTAGTTTACAATTCACAAAGCTACATCATATTACATATATATTAATATATGTATTTAAACATTATATTATATGATTTATATTTCATAATATATATACCTTATCTTATATTCATCATTAAATGAAGCATACTTAATATATAAGCACTTAAGTTATATTTTAATATAAGCTTTTTATTTCTTTTATAAGAATCAATGTATACAATAACTTGGGAGCTAAATTTGAGCTTAACTAAGGACAAGGAGCTAGGAAAGCTTACATAGGATTACTCGAGAGATCATGAAGAACAAATGGTGAAAAGTTGTCAGCTACCCTCCAAGATCATAGCTGATTTGAGCTAGACTTTTGAGCTAGCTAGAGACCTCATTTCAGCTGGAGAGTTACACTATCATCACCACCACATAGAGTACTTCAAATATGGTCTAGGTTAATTTTTGTGGATTCGTACCTTTTCGCGAAGAGTTGCCATTCCAAGAAGTGCCTTTTCACAAGGAGTTGTCCTAAGACTCACCTACATGCCCTTCATCTATGACCATCTCATCTTCAGCTCATACATATGGGAAGTAGCTCAAATGATAAAAGGTTGCCTTACACAAATGTGAGCTTCATAATAAGTTGTTGTCCCATTGATGCCATGTCACCTAGACGCAAGTTGGATGCCAAATCATACCTTGTTTGCTACCTATCATGACCAGCCACACATGTGGGATGAAATGGTTTCCAAAGTGAAAGGGTTCTCTCTATTCGGCCAAATCATCATCTTGCCATGATGAACAGTAAGGAGATCATTCAGCCAAAGACATTTCCCCTCATCCAAGCATCATCTATTTTCATTTTAGGACATGTATTTCCATTAAAATTCATGTATCTAGCCGAATGGACACATAACTATTCGGCCAAACCATTGTAAGCCTGTAAATGGGGCTTTGACATATCATTTGTACACAACCCTTTGATAAATTAAAACTCTTAGGAGATTATTCTCTCTTCAAGTTCTTTTTAGAACTATATCGATTAAGCAAGCTTAATTCTTACAATTATGGCATCATTCATTCCCTTGATACTTCTGGTTCCCATCTCTTTATAAATAGAGGGTCAAAGTCCTTGCTACCATCCCTTATAATGACTTATAAGAAATGGGACTTTGTTATTTATTGCATTGGTTCCTTCTTAGTCTTATAAGATACTATCTTTCCATAACCATAGTCCATCACCTTCACACTAACTCTACCACCATTCCATTACCATCTTCATCATCATTGAAGCACCCTTACTTCATCTTAAAGGAATACTTCCATAAACATCATTTGGAGGCCGAATTCATCAACTCTTGAAAGATTCTTCTACAACACTTCTGCAGCCTACTTTGATATCATTTCTTTCCATTTCCTTTATTATCATTTCCTTTCTTCTTCCATTTCGTATTTCATATTTCCATTTTAATCATTTCTTTTTTTTAATTTTTCATATTACTTATCAATTTAAAGTGTAGCATTTGGTGTCTCTCCTTGATCAGGAAACATTAAGGCTGATAACTTCTCCATTATTGAAGAAGCTTGAATAGCCTTACATCAGGAAGTTTGTGATTTGGTTAGATTATGTTAGGGATTTAATTGTAGAGACTTTCAAATGTTGATTAGAGGTTAATTTCGTGCTTGAATCAAGTTGGAAACCATTAAAACCCTACCTAAAGTCATTGTCCATGGTGTTAAAGAGTGAGAAAAATTATGGAAAATTTTTAAGTAGGGTTAGAAATGATTTAGGAATGATTCTACAAGCTCTAGAAAGTTATTGGGATAATTTTTTTATTTTGTGAAAATTGAGGACCTATTTTTAAATTATGAATAATTATGTGATTGATGTGTAATTGTTAAATAGATGATATAACTTGTTGGAATTTAATGTTATAATGTTGAATTTGATGTTATAAGGTGAAAATTGGATAATTTAGAAAGTTGGAAAAGTTTGAGGACACAATCACAGATATGGGAAAGCTAGTGACTTTAGTGACTAAAATTGGATAATTGTTGAGGTATTATTTTGGAATTTATTATATGTCTTTTAAAGCTTGAATTGAAGTTCAATGGGAAAGGACCATTTTGAATGAAATGGAAAGTTGAGATAAATTATAAAAGAATTCATAATTAGTGGTTAAAATGTAAAGTTTAAAATGTTTTGTGAAGTTTGGATGAATTTGAATAACAAGGGACTTGAATGGTTAACTTGAAGTGTTAAGGTAAACATTTAAGTGTGGCATGGAATTAGTATCGAATGAGCATCGAATGGTTTTTAGAAATTTATTTTCTAATGTGTGCCTATGTTAGTAAGATCCTAACATGTGGTTAAATTATATATGTTTTGTAAATGGTGTTCATTTAGATTATGTTTGAAATCAAGATCAAACAAATTGAAACTAAGGAGAAGCTTAAGGATAAAATATGAATATCTAAGGAAGGTTACAAGCTAAGGAGACCAGGTGAGTGCATATTTAATTTGTATTTATGTTTTCAATCTAACATTAGCTTGTGATGAGCTAATGACGGAGTTACTATGGTAATAAATTACTCCTAAATGTTATGTGACTTTTGATTCATGCATATGTTCATTTGGTAAGCTAATAAATTAGTGAATAAGCTAAAGGTGCAAAATAGAGAAATCTTCCTAGAATTTATGATTTGAATGATAAGTTTATAAAATCAACATAAATTATACATAAAGATTAGAAGATATTTTTAAATAATTAGAATTTTATAGCAGTATAGTTTTGTTTAAAACAAAAGGATATTGATTTCAATGAGTATACAAAAGCATATGAATTTTTAATCGAGGATAGGTCAGAAAATAGGGCAACAGATTCTACTCAAAAATAGTTTTTGTAAATCATATTTGAAAATTCACTATAAATTGTACAAATTGAACTATAAGAAGTGCCTTATATGGTTAGATTTTTATTTGAACCTAGTTTCCAGTGGAATAAATGGAATAATTTTTAAGTGTTTATATAAATAGTTAATAATATTTCTTTGAACATAGTGTAAACTGGCAGAAAATGAAATAGTGATAAATTTCGTGATCGACGCAAACCGAAAGCAAAGGATTAAGCATAAAGCTTAGTGAATCTTATATTTTGACTTGTATATAAAGTGTCATGGTGAGTGCAATGAATGCATAACATTACACATAGATGTTTTATACATCATTTGGAAGACTAGCAATGAGTCTACCTTATTTATATTGGCATGATATTTATGTCATTTAACAAATATTTGACATATTATAAATATGTCAAAAGTTAATACACAATGCATTGATCACTAGCTTATATATTTATGATGTTTAGTATGAATGTTAATTCAGGTATGAACTACCCAATATTGAATTATATAGATATACATTGTCATGAATGAAATCAATATAGACTATATGCCCAAGTATATCATTAAGGAACAATAGTATAGTTGTCATGCCATAGAGTCCAGTAGTAGGCTGCATATCTGGTTTAACACTATAGTGTATATATAGGACACCTAGTGTATACGGTGGGCATGGCCTTATGTATACTAATACTATAGTGTATATAAAGGACACTTAGTGCATATGGTGGGAATGATATTAGCACTTCGGTGCATATTTGACTCGTATACCCAGGGTTCTCACAGAGTTATATTTGGGTCATGGTTTACTGGTTAATAAATGATAAACAAGTGAATAAGCTTACAAGCTTTTAGAATAAATGAAAGGTATAAAAGTAATAAATTTTATAAGTGACTTATATCATGTTAGTATATGGTAACATTGTTGAAATACGGGTAAAGTTATCATAATGCATTGAGTAATATTATTTATTTATATTTATATGGTGTATAGAAGTAATTATTAGTAAGATTGTCTCACTAAGTGTATACTTAGCGTGTGATGATTTTCACGCGTAGGTAAAAGAAAGAGAGAGGAGTAACGAGATGAGCTTGGCATCAATCAAAAATAAATATTTACAGATAACATTAATGACATCCTACTATATTCTAAATTTTTTAGCTGGCATGTATACGAGTAAGAAATGTCTACAAAATAAAATTTATCTTATGAATAAATATTATTATATTAAATTATGTTTTATGTATAAAATAATTTGATTTTAAAAAAATAGATAGTTTTATTTATTATATGAAAAAGAAAAGAACTGCCTGAAACCATATTTCAATTAGAAGTCAAAATATTTAATTTTTTATTTTTTGTGATTAATTATTTTATAATAAATGTTAAAATGTGGAAATTTTTAAAAGAAACAAATTTTTTCCCTTTTTGGATTAGGAAATGTTTTGACTAATTAATGTTGCATCTTTAACTCGTAATACTATACATATACGAGTTAAGAGTTTTATATTTATTGGTATCAGAGCTGCAAGTTTAGCCGATTCTAAGACTAAGCCAAGCTTGTTTTGAGTCAAAAAAGCTTGTTTCCAAATGTGTATCCTCAAAAGTTATTTGAAGTATTTCTAGATTAAGATATAGAAAAAAATAAAATAATATAGAGGTGTTATCAGGTACTGTGTTTATTTCTATAACCTTGTATTAAATGGCTCTTATTGAGCCTAGAGGCTTAAAGACATAGTTATTAGAATTGTTAAGATCCACCATTTACAAGACCAAACATGTCATCTGGGACGCACCAATGTTATATGTGAAAAATAAATACAAGTCTATGCAATTATGCATGGATTATTGTCAGTCAAAATAAGATAAGAGTGAAGAATAAGTATCCTATTACGAGTATTGATGATCTTTTCATCCAATAAAAGCTACATTGATGTTCTCCAAGATTGATATCATATTTGGAAATTATTAGTTAAAGATAAAGAAGAAGATTTTTCTAAGACAATTTTTAGAATTCAGTATAGACACTACGAGTTTGCGATAATATCATTTGGTTTACCGAATGTTCCTGTGATATTTATGGATTGATAAACTGAGTGTTTCAGTTACACTTGGACTAATTGGTGGTAAAGTTCATTGATGATATATAGATGCGTTGTAAGACTAAGGAAGAAAATGATGCATATATTTATATAGCTCTTTAAACATTTCGAGAGAGAAATTGTATCTTAAGTTGTCAAAGTGTGAATTCTAGTTGTCTGAAGTTGCATTCCTATGCCATGCGATCTTAGTAGAAAGAATAAGAGTAAACTTCAAGAAATTACAAGCCATAGTCGAATGATAAATTCCAAAGAGTGTTTTTGAGATTTGAAGTTTCTTGGGACTTGCTCGTCACTATTGAAGGTTCGTAAAGAACTTTTCAATGATTATCTACCCTTTGACCAAGCCATTGAGAAATGACATGCTATTCATTTGAATTGTTAAGTGACAAGAAAATTTTAAAATGTTAAAGATAATTTTGATAGAAGCCATGTATCAGTGTAATCCAATCTGAAAAAAAAATGAGTGATTTATAATGATGTGTCCCATGATGGTTTGGGATGCATACTCATACAAGAGGAAATGTTATGGCTTATACTTCAAAGCAACTAAAGAATCATAAAAAATTTATCCGACTCATGATCTCAAGTTGGCAACAGTTGTGTTTACTTCATTGATATAACGCCACTATCTATATGGTGAATGATGTTATATCTATACATATCTAAAATTCAAAAGTATGTGTTAACTCGAAGGAGAGAAAATAAAGTAAATGAATTTAAATCATTAAAAAATGATGATGTGCTTATCAACTACAATCAGGAAAGGCTAATATGGTTGCTTATACGATAAAGTCAAAAGACATTTATGTTTTGAGAGTTTTGAATATGTGATTGTCTTTAAAGAAAGATTGTGATTTGATTGTAGAATTAAAGTTAAATCTTATGTTGTTAGATCGAGTAAAGGATCTTAAAGAAAATATTAAAACTATTATTGGAAAAGATAGAACAAGTGGAAAAGGTTGAAACCAAAGACCTTGAAGTTAAGTCTGATGAATGCTTGTATTATCGAGAAAAAAATTGATATAAGTGGTAAGCATGAAGTGCCTTATGGATTTCCATCCCTTAGTGGGAATGGGAACTAGTTACAATGGACTTTGTAAAAAGTAAAGATTATTTAAGATAATCTCAAGATCATTGTTGATCGACAAAAGTCTTATTCAGATTTGAAAAGAAATGAGATATTCTATTAAACTGGTGATAAGTTTTTCTTAAAGTATCGATCAGATGCACCTCATGTAATTGCACCGAAGAATATTAAGATCCAATCAAAATTTTACTTGTGAAATCAATATTTATAAAAGTTCATTAGAGAAATCAAAGGTTGAAAAGATATTTGAAAAAGATAATAAGACATGAAAAAACAATATTCTCATCTTTTTACATGAGGTACGTATTAAAAATTCTAGGATGAATTTTTCTTAAGTAGGGAAGAATTGTAACACCCCAAAATTTTGGTTAGTGGCCAAAACATAAATTTTGAAAGTTTAATGGCAAAGTATAAAGTTTGGAATAGTTTAAGGGCCAAAGTGTGATTTTCAAAAGTTAGGTATTTCGGCCCCCTAAATTAATAATTAAACCCCAAGAATTATGTTTTCATGGAAATCAAATTTTTTGTTCAGATTTTGTACTAAAAGCTATAAAGTGTTAAAGTCCTGTAAAAATTAGGTAAATCGGATCGAATAGAAATTTTAAAGGATGATGTAGGAAGGATTTTACAAGCTCTAGAGAGTTATTGGGACAATTTTTTAATTTTATCAAAGTTAAGGAACCTATTCATGCATTATTAATAACTATGTGATTGATGTGAAATTGCTAAATAGATGATGTAACTTGTTGGAATTTAATGTTAGAATGTAGAATTTGATGTTAGAAGGTGAAAATTGGATATTTCGGAAAGTTAGTAAAGTTTGAGGACCAAATCATAAATATGGGAAAGTTAGTGACTTAAGTGAAAATCGTGCAATTGTTGAGGTATTATGCTGGAATTTATTAGTATGTCCTTTATGGGTTGGATTGAAGTTAAATGGCAAAGCACCATTTTGAAATAAATGGAAAAGATGAGATAAATTTTAAAAGAATTCAAAATTAGTGGTTAAAATGAAAAGTTGATAATGTTATGTGAAGTTAAGATAAATTTGGATAAAAAGATATTTGAATGGTCAACTTGAAGTGTTAAGGTCAACATTTAAGTTGTGGCATGAAATTAGTATCGAATGAGCAATGAAAGATTTTTAGGAATTTATTTTATAATGTGTGACTATGTTCATAAGATTTTAACATTTGGTTAAATTGTATACATTTTGTAAATGGTGTTCATTTAGATTATGATTGAAATAAATATCAAACAATATTAAAGCTAAGGATAAGCTTAAGGATGAAATTTGAATCTCTAACAAGGTTGCAAGCTAAGGAGACCAGGTGAGTGCATATTTAATTTGTTTTTATCTTATCGAGCAAACATTGGCTTGTGATGAGCTAGTAACAGAGTTACTATGGTAAGAAGTGACTCCTAAATGTTATGTGATTTTTTATTCATGCATATATGTTCATTTCACATGCTAATAGAATTAGTGAATAAGCTAAGGGTGCAAAATAGAGAAATCCATCTAGAATTTACGATTTGAATGATAAGTTGAGAAAATCACCATAAATTCTATAGAATTATTAGAAAATGATTTTTATACCATTGAATTCTTATATCAGTCTAGTGTATTTTAAAAACCAGATATTGATTTCAAGGAGTATAAAAAAAGATGAATTTTTAATCGATGATAGGTTAGAAAACTGGACAATATGTTATGCTCAAAAATAGTTTCTATAAGTAATCTTTAAAAATTCACAATAAATTGTACAAATTGAACTAGAATAACTACCTAATATGGTTATATTTTTTATTTGAGTATAGTTTCCAATTGAATAAATGGAATAATTTTTAAGTCTGTAGATTAATAGCTAATAACCTTTCTTTGAAGGTAGTGCAAATTGCCAGAATATGAAATTATGATAAATTTCGTAATTGAATTGAACCGAAAGCAAAGGATCAAGCTTAAATCTTAGTGAGACTTATATTTTGGCTTGTATATAAAGTGTCATGGTGAGTGTAATGCATGCATAACATTACACGTGGATGTTTAGTACATCATTAGGAAGACTTACGATGAGTCTACCTTAGTTATATTGGCACGATATTTATGTCATTTATCAAATATTTGTCATATTCTAAATATGTCAAATGTTAATATACAATGCATTGGTCATTAGCTTATATATATATGATGTTTAGCATGAATGTTAATTATGGTATGAACTTCCAAATACTGAATTATATTGATATACATTGCCATGGATGAAATAACTATAGACTATATACCCAAATATGCCATTGAGGGACAGTGGTATAGTTGACATGCCATAGAGTCCAATAGCATGTTGCATATCTAGTTTAACACTATAGTGTATATAAAGGAAACTCAGTGTATATGGTGGGCACGACCTAATGTGTATTAGCATAATAGTGTATATAAAGGGCACTTAATGCATATGCTAGGCACGACCTTATGTGTACTATGGTGGGCATGACCTTATGCATATTAGCACTTCGGTGCATATTTGACTCGTATACCCAGGTTTCTTATCGGTTTATAATGATAAACAAGTGAATAAGCTTACAAGTTTTTAGAATGAATGGCAAGTAATATCATGTTAATGTATGATGTTTAGCATGAATATTAATTTGGGAATGAACTGCCCAATATTGAATTATATTGATATACATTGTCATGAATGAAATAAATATTTATTATATTCCCAAGTATGTCATTAAGGCACAATGGTATAGTTTGCATGCCATAGAGTCCAGCAGCAGCTACATATCTGGTATAACACTATAGTGTATATAAAGGACACTTAGTGTATATGGTGGGCACAACCTTATGTGTATTGGTACTATAGTGTATATAAAGGACACTTAGTGCATATGGTGGACATGACCTTATGTGTATTAGTACATCAGTGCATATTTGACTCCTATACCTAGGATTCTCATAGGCTTATATTTGGGATATTTTTACTGGTTAATAAATGATAAACAAGTGAATAAGCTTTCAAGCTTTTAGAATGAATGGCAATTATAATGGTAAGAAATTTTATATGTGGTTTATATCATGTTGATATATGGTAACATGGCTGAAATACAAGTAAAGTTATCATAATGCATTGAGTAATATTATTTATTGATATTTATGCGGTGTGTAACATTGATTATTACTAATATTGTCTTACTAAGTGTATACTTAGCGTGTGATAATTTTCACGCATTGGTAAAAGAAAGCGAGAGAAATAAGGAGCAGAGCTTGGCATAAATCACCAAGGAATATTTACAGGTAACAGTAATGACATCCTATTATGTTCTAAATTTTCTAGTTGGCATGTATACGAGTAAGAAATGTCTACAAAATAAAATTTATGATACGGATAAATATGATTATATTAAACTATTTTTATGTATTAATTAATTGGATTTAAAAAAAATAGTTTTATTTATTATATAAAACAGAGTAGAACTGCTTATTACTTCCAAAAAGCGGATTTGAATTAGAAGCCGAAATATTATATTTTGATTTTATGTGATTAATTATTTTATAATAAATGTTAAAATGTGGAATTTTTTAAAAGAAGCAAAAAAATTTCCCACTTTGGGTTAAGAAATGTTTTGATTAATTAATTTTACATCTTTATCTCGTAATACTCTACTTATTCGGGTTAAGGGTGTTATACTCTTTTAATATTTCAAAGTTATAAATCATTGACAAGTGTTATGATCAGATGGGTTGATTTTGGGTTAGCTTCCTAATTTTTCTATGGTTTC
Organism: Hibiscus syriacus; assembly: GCF_006381635.1. NCBI lineage: Eukaryota > Viridiplantae > Streptophyta > Magnoliopsida > Malvales > Malvaceae > Hibiscus > Hibiscus syriacus. Next base: position 2,031,793 of record NW_024062846.1, on the reverse strand, counting down.
ATTCTTTGAGTTATCCTTTTTTCAATCCTTGTCAACATTATGATATTTCCTTATTTCTCGGCTTGGCATTCTAATCAGATGCGATGAAAATGATGCAACTAGTATAATCAATTGGTAGACCTTTTAGAATATTTCTATTTTGGTTCTCTAAAATCTTCCATTTGTTCAAGCTTCATATACTCTTTTAGCATATGAAGTGCAGAAATATCAGTTTAGAAATGGAATTCCCGAGTGATTGTGTGTAGTTTACTATAATAGGTGTCTCTCAAATCAATTATCCAATTTTCATTGAAACCCTTATTAATTCAAACCTCGAACTTTGTCGTTTCCTTGAATTTTATTAACTTTAATTTCATTTTCCTTTAATTTGGCATATCTGAGGTGTTCATCTCATCGTAAAGTCTTTAACTTGACAAACACAGTGGAGTAAACACTGAATTTTCAAGTATTTCGGTCGATATCACATTTTGAATGTAGTCTATTAATAAAGCCAATACTCTTGAGTTATCTCTTTAACCAATTACTTTAGTGAAATAGTTGTAGCCTTATTGTACTTACCTTATGATGACACTTCATTAATTTCCCATGTGTCTAGATTTAAGATTTCTTAAGCTCATCAAAAAGAACCAATTATAATCTAGGTGTCTTTTAAAGTAAGAAAATTTCATCTTTAGAGTTCAATTCCTAAACAACTACCCTAAACTAAATTCATCTACTCAATAATTCCATTTGCGAAGATTATGATCATCATTGAACGTCCTCAATAGAAGCATAATATAATCATATTTGCAATATCATACACAAGAGATGCCCCATTTTGTGCACTACTATAGATACATGAATGCCAAGACCTTTTATAGTCTCTTTATGAGAAGAAAAGGCTATCTCGATCTCTGCATGAGAAGGGTATGATAATCACGTGTATCTTTTAGAGTTAGATCAAGGTTTATTATCTTATGAGGATTCAATTTTGTCACTTGTCAAATATTTATAGCCATGATTCTTTAAAGAGGTTTTAGTTCAATGGATATTTAAAAAATTTCAAGTTTAATTTTGTTTCATTGTTAATAACCTTAAAAGGTAATATTTTATTTAATATGTTTGAATATCAAACGACTTACAAACTTTTAAACATAAAAAAAGAAAGAAAAACAAATTCAAACAAGACAATATTCTTTTAATTTAAGAGCAACAAACATTCCTTGTGGGTGTAATAACTTCTTCTCGATTCGCATCAGAATGTCCCATTACCCATTAAAGTTTCATGCCCTAGAATCAATCAAATTTTGGACCTTGGACTTCAATGTCACACAATTCTCAGCAATAGAACTTGTTCTTCTTATGTGGTAGCTAAATCTGGCATTAACATCGTAGCCTTCAGGATACGATGGTTTCTTTTGGCTTGGATTGAAGTATAGTCATAAGGTTTTTCTCAACCAGTGTTGGGAGAAATTATTCAAATGTCATTGGAATTCGACCAATGTGGTTCTTTTCTTGAATCACTATATGAGGTTTGGTCCTATGATTAGCTGAATAAGACCCCACTCTATTGACCTCAACACTTTTCTCGGCTTCATTATTGCAACTGCCCATTATCTTACCATTCTTGATAGCTCTTTTGATCATTTCTCTACACAAGATGATGTTAGATAAAATCTTAATGGTAACCGCTATCATGTGATTAATATTGGGAGATTTTAAAATATCGATGAACAAAGTGGTGAACTCCCTTTCAGCTACTGTTGGATGCACTTAGGATGCAAAGTCCCTCCATCGTTGTACATACTGCCCAAAGATCTTGTTATGCTTCATCTTCATATTTTGCAAAATTGTTTGATTAGGGGCCACATCAATCATGTGCTTGTATTTAACCAAAAAAATGAGTTAAATCTTTCCAAGAATGAATTTCAATACAACTTAGCTTATTATAACATTTATAAGCAGGTCCAGATAAGATATCCTATAAACAATAAATTAACAACTTCTCATTGTCCATATGGCTAGCCATCCATTAATAAAACATGGTGATGTGGGACAAAGGACTGGTGGTCTCATCATACTTCTTGAAGTTAGGAACTTTGAATTTCATTGGGATGTCCAACTCGGGGGCTAGACATAGTTCTTTAGCATTGAATGTAAAAAGCGGCTCAATCATCTCTACATATTTTATATTTTCCTCTAAACCTTTTAGTTGTTGGGTGAGCTCATCGTTTGATCTCTCCCTTTTAGAGATCTAATTCAAATATGGAACCACATTATCAGTATGAAAGTCCCTTGGCATTACCCCATAATCAATAGGGTAGTTTATGTAGAAGGAAGTTCCAACCTAATGTTGTGGTGGGTTCTTAGCGATGAAGAAAGCTTGAGTATTAGATTCCTGATGCACCAAAGTATGCACTATAATGTGAACATGTGTATATCCTAGAGGATGTGTAATGTCTTTAGTAAGACTCTGTCCAGTAGTCTCATGCTTTATGAACATTTCTTTCATCTTCTTCAGAAGTTCAACTTGTGAGCTAGCGATATCTGCCTCGATTTTGGCCAACATGCCTCTCACTTCTTCTTGCAGATCCTTCTCAATATGAGCTAGTCTATCTTCGACTTCCTTAGTCATTTTCCTGGTATCTTACGGGTGTTAAGTGTTCTTGCTAGTAGTAAGGGACATGATCACTACGATCGGAAATCATATCTTATTATTAGGTTTTTTTATTAAATGACTGAACGTTTTAATGCACGATTTTAAAATGTATTACTATTAAAATAAAAATGAAATGCAAAAGTTATTGATCCAAAAATAATTGTGCATAAAAAAATTCTTGAAGTACTGACAATGTTTCGGTATATTGAGAAAGTGAAAATAAAAATTATAGATAAAATCTAGTATTTTCTCCTAGCTGTTCAATTTTTACAAGTAGATGGATGATGCTTTGTTCTTCTTCAGACTAGCACTATAAAGAATCCTCATAACTTTTACTTCTTTCCCAATAGCAAATACTTCTCAATTTAGTTTGTGGTCTAATTTTTGCCTTCAACATTGAATCTTCTTGAGTTTGGATGGTCTTTCGAACAAATAGATTGTCTCCTACTTCAAGTTGCTTTTACTTTGTCCAAGGACGAATCTCTCAAATTTTATTCGACCCATATAAAGGAATTATGATTTCAAGAAACTTCTAATAGGTGCAACTATTTCAAGGATCAATATCTTATATGATATGTCATGGTTATGCAAAAAATGAAACACAACAAAGCAAGCATCAACACAAAAGGAAATAAGTTTGTAAAATTAAAATGATAGTTAAAGGAAAATGAATCAACAAAATAAGAATTAATCATATATAACTTGTAAATAAAACTACAAAAAAATGATGTGAATAAAACACATAAAGGAATAAAAAACCTAACTGCATGCATTCTAATCTTTTAGGGTTTCCACATGGATCTGAAGGGGTAAGGTTACTCAGGTATATAAAACTTTGATCATGGCTCACTATAGACTTTTAGACCAAATTCTGTTCAAGGGGTCACATCATTAAATGCCTAACTATCAAGGAAGACAATATCCTTGAAGGTATAAAGAATGCTTTCCATAAGTACTATGCTAGAGCTACACAAAGGAAAATAATATTCTTCAGTGGTGTGGCATTTCCCTCTACTTACGTGAGACGGGATAAAGCTTGAGTTTATCTTATGATATGCAATAATCTTAAGTATCCTCAAACAGGGACACCTTGTAACCAAAGAGGAAAACCTTTTTTCAGGTTTTAAAATAATATAGCATATCGTAAATTAAAAAAATCAAACTAAAATTCCAAACTTTAAAATATAGGGTAATTGACTCATGGTTTTACATTTTAAAAAAAAAATAATTTCCCTAGCACAGTCGTCAAGCTGTCATAATCAATCTTTTTGTTAGGAACTCGAGTCTACTATTTATAACGATGATGATTTTTGAAAAGTTTTTTTTTTAAATTTAGGAGTCGCTACTAATCATTTTAAAGGTGCGATTGTAACACCTAAAATTGATTAATTTTAATAAAACTATTTATTCTACTAAAATACCAATTTTTTGTCTACGAAATCAAAAATCAGGTTCAAGAGTCAGTTACGCACGGGAAAGGATTAGCACTCATGGTGCCCAAATTGATACCTTTTTGTTTATCCTATGTTTTAAAATTGAAATTTTTGAGTTTGAAATTTTACTTAATTTAAAACCCATTATACCTGCATATTTAAAAAGGGTATCAATTTATTTGGACCAATAACGTATACCCCAAAGCAAAAGAGGAAGTTTCATTTTTAGTCCCAATAAATAAGCATTGCCTCGATAATTTAGAAATCATGATGCATAGTTTTGGAAAAGATGTTGATTTACTTAGGGAATCAATGGTGTCACCTCAGGCAAAAGCAGAAGATACACTATTAAACCCCTCATAAATGAGCATTACCTTATTTAGAAATCGAAATATGCAATCAAAGAATCGTTTATTGAACCTAATTACACTACGTGAATTAAAATGGAACCTGCGACATAAAGGACCTAAAATATTAACCTTATCAATTTTAAGCAAATTAACCTAAAGGATTAAACCTAAAATGTAAGTTCTAATATTAACCTTATCAATTTTAAGCAAATTATTGGGTCAAATAATTAAGATGGAACCTGCGACATAAATATGATGACAACATTTAAAATAGAGGCTAAAATAGAGGCTATAATTATTAATCCAAACAATTTTTAACCATTTATTAGCTCAAATAATTAATTAGAAACCTCTTACATAAAAGAGATGACCAAATTAAAATTTCTCATAATTTGAAAGTTTTGTACTAAATATAAAAAAACTAGATTTAAGGACGAAATGTAAATACTAATTAACCAATATTACAGCCTAAATTGAAACAATTTAAAATATAGAGTAGAATGCACCAAACAAAAGGGCTAAAATGAAGAAAAAAAAACATATAGTAAGGCAAAAACTAAAAAAGCGTAAAAATTAAATATTAAAATTTTAAAGGATTGAAAATTAAATGCCTGAAATTGAAATGATAAAATTAAAAATATTGGAAATTTAAAGGGTAGAAATGTAAAAACATAAACTAGAATCAAATAAAATTAAATTAAAGTTAGGATCGATTTTCAATATTTTATCTGGACCATAGATAACACGAGTCATACTCGGGACATGCCATCGCAAGGTCGTAGAATTTGTTTAAATGTGAAATTAAAAAAGAAGTTAGCAATTAGCAAATTAGTAATGAATAGTTAAAATTAGAATTTTACCCAGACTATATAATGCAAGTCATACACCAGGGTGTGTCACCGATGGATCGTATTGAATGATTATTGTAGTAAAATTAAACAAATAGTAATAAAAACGGAAAATTGCCAAATTAGGACAGTGTTTAAAAATAGGCTTAAATATAATATGGTGCCCAACATATACCTTTGGTTTCAGTTTAGTAACTAATGTTTATTTCGTTCTTGATTAATGCATAATGTTTCATTCTGTAACTCAGTTTGAGTCGGCCGTGAAGAACCGTTAATTTTAGTCGTTAAATGCCACCTGACATTTGTTTACTATTAAAAAAATGAATTTTGTAATTAAAATAGTAAGAAATTAATTAATGAAGGTTGAAAAAATTAAAAATTAAAAACCTTTTTAACTTTTTACCCTAAATCATTTTCCCTTTCTTCCCCTTCACTCTCTTCCACGTTACTCTCTTCCCATCCACTTCGAATTCTTCACTAACGAAAAAACGACGATCGTCACAGCATCAACAAAACCAATGGATTCACCCTCCTCCACTCCACCAAAGACTTCATCACCGACCAGAAAGTAGACATCATCAAGCCGACCCACTGCCCAATTAATCGATTTCCTCACTTAACAAAGCTTCCTAGGACCGGACCATCGATACCCAGATCGTCAATTCATTGATTTCTTTCATTTCATCGCCGTTTCTTTGTTCGAAGCTTCATATCTCCATCTACAAACTTCGTATGTGCCTTTCATTGAGGAAAGTGTGAAGGATGCCGATAGAGCTGTGGATTCTCATCTCCAACGATTGTCTGATTTGAAGCGCTTTTACAAGGTGATTTTGAAGAATCCCGATTTCAAAATCAGGTTGGGTCTTAGGTCTTACTCGAAATTTCAATTGTAGGATAATCAAAGCAAGTTGAGGACGTTGGCGATTGTTTCGAACCATTTGAAGGAAGGGATTGATGAAAAAGACACTTAAGTCTCGAGTTTGAGGAAGAAATTAGTTGAGATTCAATGGGATAACACCAAATTATCTAAGACATTATCCGGTAATCTGAATTCAACTTGTGATATTCTTTTTATAGTTAAAGTATTTTATCCTCTTTTGCATGATGCTTGTGGAGCAACTCATAAGTTCAGTAAGATTTTGATTGGTTTGATGAGAAAAGCTGGTTGGGATCATGGTTTGGTTGCTCAACTAATTTAGGGTTAAGGGTTTAAAAATTCAAAACTTTTTTAACTTCTTTTTTTTTTAAATTTTCATTAATTAATTTCTTATTATTTTAATTACAAAATTATTTTTTAATATTAAATAAATGTCATGTGGTATTTAACGACCTAAATTAACGGTCTATCACGGGCTGACCCAAACTGCTTTACGGAATGAAATATTAGGCACCAAACTAGAACGAAATAAACATTAGGCACTAAATTAGAACCAAAGGAATATGTTAGGCACCTTTTTTATATTTAAGCCTAACAAATAATAAATAACAAAAGGGAATGGTAACCATAATGTAAAAAGCACCTAAACTAGGAAGGCTTGAACATGATTAACCCCCAAAATTTTAAGTATAAGAGTCATTTTTTTCAAACATTTGAAACCTTAATTCTAAAAAAACTACTCTCTGTTTTTCTTAAAACACTTTCGAGCACTCTCCCTCTCTTCTTATTCATGAGCGTCATATACCAACCAAGCCTTTAACCACCTCACCCTAATTACCAACATAAACAGTCAAAAATAACAAAGAATGGACCACATGACTTAAAAACCCCATCATTCTGATAACTCCATAAAAGGACTCTATTTTTAGTCTTTTTACCTAAGTTATTGTTTTTCTAAACATTGTTGTCATAGTATATTAGTTGCATTTAGGTTATAACTGCATGTGGTGGATAAGTTTTGCCTAGGCAAGATTTATTTGGCTTAACTGATGTTGCTGAAGAGAAAGGGATTTTGTGGGTTGTGTGTGTAGTAATTGACTTAGGAGGAACATTTAAGCTGTGAATATATATTTTGCAAGGGCCAGTGGAACACAGAAGACAAAGATATTGAGGAACATTTTTTTTCTTGCCAAGGCAAGATTTATCTTGCAAGTCTGAAGTGCATCTGATGAATTATTGATGTCATCTGCCAGTTATACGATTGACCTCATTTGCAATCAAGACACTAATATTTTGACCATATCCAGCCGTATTTCCATCTATAGAATGGAAAAGTCAACACGGGTATTTAGGGAATATTTAATTATGCAAAACTCTAGGAAATTTCCCTTAATAAATACCCAATCACACCCGCTAAAAAAGGGATGAGGCAAGGAAGAAGAAAATTTATCTGAGGCATGGAGTAAGCAGCAGTAGTACCTTACCTTTCACTATTCTCCAAACCTACCGTCCTTAGTTCCCTCCATAACCAGGTTATGGCAGAGTGGCGGTCAGGCCTCAAGAGAGGATGGCCGCCAGAGCAAGCGTGGTGCTGGTCAGAGTTGTCACGGTAGAGCCCCTTGTTTTGGGAGTCATTATTCCTTTGTTCTTAATTTCTTTAATCTACTTTGGGGTTTGTATTAAATGATGATACTCTTGGATGTCACTTTGGAAACACCATGAATTGCTTTACTTTGTGTTGGTTTTTGTTTTGCTAAGACAATTATTTTATGGTTCATGAATGATGCATTATGATTTTGCTTACGTCTGTTTTGTTCATTGTTTTAATATTTTTCATTGTCATTGTAAGAGTTTTCAAGAAATGGCATGATGCCTAGGCGAAACACTTCTATACCTTGTAAGAGCTTTCGAGAGATTGTCGTTTTTCTTGAAATTGATTCTTAGATTCAAGAGAATTAATATAGATCTACGTGAACAATGGAATAGATCTGGCATGGTGATGTTCTAACCTGCCTACTTTAGAGATAAGGAGAGGGTTTTAATCGACTAAAAGGGATAGATGCTTGAGTAGGATAGACAATTACTATAGTTCACGCTAAGGGGTATTGCTACAACAACAGTCTGACAAACAAAGGGTTGTAGTTAACGCTGTACTATTGTCATAGCAACCATATTAGAATACTGAGTAATTCTGTCGGGCAACCTAATCATATCATAACAAATTCTTCTAGACTTAGAATAATCTCACTCTATAGCAAAAGACTAACCTGAGTGCTCTGTGAAAATTCTGAATATGTGAGGTTATTCTGAATATATTTAAGTTAACGTTTTTCTTTGTCTTGGTGATTTTTATTTATTACTTTTGCAAAATTTCTTTGCCTCGACCAAACTTTTCTACAACCATACATCACAATATTCTCTTGCTTTAGAAATTCTTTGACACCTATTCGTTTAATTTATCGCTAATTGTTTTTTTTTTGTTTTGACAATAATTCAAAACTAGCTCGTGACACCTAGTTCTAGTTGTGGTGAAACATCAAAACCCCTACCAATCCCTGAGGAGACGATAACTCACTTACCCTTTATTACTTGATTCGACTGTGTATACTTGCACATATTTACTTGTTCTTATCATACATGTTTACAAGCGATCAAGTTTTTGGTTCCGTTGTTAGGGATTGGAAACTGACAAAATTTTTGAAAATTTTTGCCATAACAAATTTTTATTTCTTGTCACGTTTTACTTTGTTAGTTTAACCTGTTTAATTTTTTTCTTTTTATTTTTCTTTTCTTTTGAAGGTTTTTATTGTTGCATGACACTGAGATCTGCTGGTAAACAACTAGAACCATTTGACCCTAAGATTCTACAGTCGTTCAGACAAAGGTGACGTAACCAACGAGCCAAAGAGTATATGAGTTAACTACAGTATCAAGGTGACAACATTATGGGAGATCAGGCAGATCCAAACATAGTGGCAAATAATCTTCCTAGAGAAGCTGCAAGACCACGAGTAGTACGAGACCACTTGAATCTGATTCTTGATGATCTCAATCCAAGCATTGTAGCACCTGAAATACAACCATCCCATTTTGAACATAAACCGATGATGTTTAACATGTTAAATTCCATCGGTCAAATTGGTGGCTCGCCTAATGAGGATGCTAGACAACATGTTCGTACCTTTCTCGAAGTGTGTGATTCATTTAGACAGCAAGGAGTATATAAAGATGTGTTGAAGTTTAAACTTTTCACTTATTCTCTACTTGACCGAGCTTGAGCTTGGCTCAGTGGAGTCCCTTCGGGCTCATTGGAATCTTGGGCATATTTATGTAAAAAAAATTACTTTGATAGAATAATCCCAGTATGAACCCACAACTACGCAATGATATTGAAAGTTTTCACCAAGGCGACAATTAATCCATGTATGAATGTTGGGACAGATATAAAAGTTTGCTTCGCAAGTGCGTGAACTACGAATTTCACGACTGGACTCAAGTTGTGATGTTTTATAATACAGTCAATGAACCTACTCGAATGATGTTGGATGCCTCAGCGAATGGAACTTTGCTTGATAAATCACATGAGGAAGCCTTTGATATCCTCAACAGGATAGTGAATAATGACTATCAATTTCTGACTACAAGGCTGGAAACCGATAGAAAAATTATCTAGAGCATACAAAATTGAGGGTAAGGATTCAGTCTCTGCTCAACTTTCTGCCATAACTAATATGTTGAAAATTTGTAGCGTCCTAATGAGGTAAGACAAGTCAAGGAAACTAGTGATCCATGCATTCTTTGTCATGCCAACCATCATGAAAGTGAATGTCTAGAAAATCAGAGTCCATCAATTTTGTGGGCAACTACAACTAAAGCTATAACAATCCCTATTCTAATACATACAATCATGGATGGCGACAACATCCAAAATTTTCATGGGGTAATCAAGGAACTAACAACAACAATCGTGCAGGCAATTATAATAGGCCACAGTAGAATAGTTTGGAACATAAAAAAATTTCAGCATCAGCACCAGCAGATGCCCTGGAAACATAATAAAGGTACAATTTCTTACTCTAAAACAAAATCTAATTCTAACTCCTTGGAAGTGTCATTACAGATATTTATGGCATCGATAAAAGATTTCATGGCTTCAAGAAAGACTTTGATTCATGAACACTCATCGACAATTAAGAACCAAGGTAAATTGTTACAAAGCCAAGTAGCTCTTTTGCAAAGCCATAGTTAATCCTTGAGAGCATTAGAGAACCAAGTGGGTCAAATTGTCATGACATTACATTATCGTCCACAAGGAAGTCTCCCTAGTGATATTGAGGTCATTAAACATCATGGAAAGGAGTAGTGCAGTGTACTTACACTGAGTGGTACCCAGATCAATCAGAATGACAAGTTTGGGGGGAAGCAAACAGAAAATTCTAGCCAAGGCACTACACAACCTGAGGATCAAGGTGAAATTGTTGAGCTAGAGGGATTGACTGAGGAGAAGGAAAAGAATGAATGTTCTGAAATTTATCAAGCAAATAGTGGGAATTTATTGTCAATGCAAAAGTCTCCTCACCACCTATAGCAAATGAAGTCAGACCTCCATTGCCCTTTCCTCAACGATTGAAGAAACACAATGACAAGATTCAGTTCAAAAAATTTGTTGACGTCCTAAACCAGTTGTATATTAATGTGCCCTTACTTGAAGCCATTGAGCAGATGCCTTTGTATTCTAAATTTCTAAAAGACATTGTCACAAAGAAGAGGAAGGTAGAAAAAATAGAAAATATTGTTGTTACAAAAGAATTCTTCTATGTATTAAGCAAACTTCTGCTAAAGCAAAAAGATCCTGGCGGCTTTGTGATACCATGTTCTATCGGTGACATCTTTGTGGGATGAACTCTGGTGGACTTAGGGTCAAGCTTAAATTTTATGCCAAAGTCCATACTTTTAAAACTAGAAATGTGTAACGCTTGCCCAACCACCATTATCTTACAGTTAGCTAACCGGTCTTATGTTTGTCTTGAGGGTAGAATTGAAGATGTCATTATGAAAGTGGACAAATTTGTGTTTCTAGTTGACTTCCTTATATTAGACTATGATGCCGATGAAAATGCACCCATCATTATTGGGTGGCCCTTTTTGGCCACTGGACGAAACTTAATAGATTGCGAGAAGGGATAATTCACGATGCGGATGGGAAACCAAAGTGTCACAATCAATGTCTTTAACTCCATGAAGTATGTTGATGATTTAGAAGAATGGCAATGCATTAGAAAAATGGAATTAATGGCGGAAGAGGAAACAAAAAATCTTGACAAAGGTAAATTTTTACATATAGATGAGTACGACACTTTATGCCAAGACAAAAATTTCTGACGCGGGAACACGAAATTTATGGCGCGGGCAAAAAATTGTTAAAAGAGGATTGTGACAAATTTTTGCCTCTGTAATAGTTTTTCGAATGAAAAAAATGATATATTTCCTTATAATGAAACCAAAGCAGTTTATAAAGCTAAATTAAAGAAAAACCTATCTTCCTTCAAGCTAGACAAGGTATAAAATTTGAACCCTTGGATTTTAATAAATTTATTCCCCAAAAATCATCATTACAACATGCACCCTTATTGAAACATAAAACTCTGCCTTCGAATTTGAAATATGCTTATATAGGTAGTAATAAGACTTTACCAGTGATAATTTTTGCTAGTCTAAGCTTTGAACAAGAGAACAATTTGTTAAATGTTTTGTCGCAACATAAAAAAGCTTTTGGGGGGCACCATTGCAGATTTGAAGGGAATCAGCCCTACAATATGCATGCACAATATCAACTTAGAAGATATACATAGCAATTATGTGGAACCACAAAGAAGACTAAACCCGATCATAAAGAAAGTGGTAATGAAGAAAATCACAAAATGGATGGATGTTGGAGTAATTTATCCAATATCCGATAATTCATGGGTTAGTCGGGTGTAGTGCGTTCCAAAGAAGGGTAGCGTGACCGTGGTTAATAATGAAAATGATAAGCTTTTAACTACTAGAACAGTCACGAGCTGGCGCATATGTATGGATTACATGAAGCTCAACAAAAAAACAAAGAAGGATCATTTTTCCCTCCCTTTCATTGATCAAATGCTCGATAGGTTAGCAAGAAAAGCATTTTATTACTTCATTGACTGATATTATGGATACAATCAGATAGCATTAGAACCATAGGCTCAAGAAAGACTACTTTCACATGCCCGTATGGTACCTATACATTTAGGAGAATGTCATTTTGACTATGTAATGCTCCAGCAACCTTTCAGAGGTGTATGATGGCAATTTTTTCAGATATGGTAGAAGATTGAATGGAAATATTTATGGACGACTTCTCCATCTCGAGTGATGACTTCAACCGATGCCTCGGTAACTTATATAAAGTGCTGAAGCGATGTGAAGAATCCAACCTGGTGCTAAATTAGGAAAAATGTCATTTTATGGTAACCGAAGGAATTGCGTTAGGACACAATATTTCTAGCCAAGGTATTGAAATAGATAGATCCAAGGTGGAAGTAACCGAGAATCTACCTCCACCTTCCAATGTAAAGGGCATATACAGTTTCCTTGGACATGTAGGATTTTATAGGCGGTTCATAAAGGATTTTTCTCAAATCTCAAAGCCTTTGTGTCTTTTTCTTCATCAAAATCAATCGTTTGTGTTTAATGATGAATGTTTAAGTGCTTTTATAGATTTGGAGAAAAACTTACCTCGGTGCCAATTGTTGTTCCACCAGAATGGGACGTACCTTTCTAGCTCATGTACGACGCTAGTGACTATACAGTTGGGGTGGTAATAGGACAAAGAAAAAGTAAACTCTTTCATGTTATCTACTACGCTGGTCGTACCCTTAACGATGCACAGATAAACTACACCACAGTTAAAAAAGAACTTCTTGCCGTAGTATTTGCATTCGATAAGTTTAGGCCATATCTCATAGGGACCAAGGTTATTATACATATTGATCACTCTTCCATTAAATATTTAGTTAATAAAAAAGATGCAAAGCCTAGGCTCATTAGATGGATATTATTACTACAAGAGCTCACTTTAGAGGTAATGGATAGAAAGGGTATTGGAAACCAAGTAGCAGATCACTTGTATAGGTTATAAAACAAAATCATTTGTGATGACATGAAGGACATTCAGGAGGATTTCCCTAACCATCAAATTTTATTTGTCACGGTTATGTCGTGGTATGCTGACATAGTTAACTTTCTTGTTAATGGTATTATGCCTCCAGATTTATCAAGCCAGGGTAGAAAAAATGCAGATATAATGTGAGACACTATTACTAGATAAACCATTCATATTCAAATAATTTGGCGACCAAATAAATATGAGATGTGTCCTAGAATAATAACACAAAGAAATTCTACTTTATTATCATTCATCCTCGTACGGAGGACATTTCAGTGGAATGGGGACTGCATCAAAAGTTCTTTAATCCGGTTTCTATTAGCCCACCTTGTTCAGAGATGCACAACAATTCTATAAGTCATGCGATAGATGCTAATGCAACGGGAAGATATCGAAGAGACATGAAATACCATGGCAAAACATTTCAGAGGTCAAACTCTTTGATGTGTGGGGTAATAACTTTATGAGACCATTTCCCTCATCTTTTGGTGACCTATACATTCTCTTGGCAGTGAATTACGTGTCGAAGTGGGTAGAATCCATCGTAACACCTAAAATTGACTCCAACACTGTGCTAAAATTCTTGCACAATAACATATTTACGCACTTTGGAACACCACGAGCTATTATCAGTGATGAAGGCACACACATTGATAATAAATTAATTGTGAATATGCTGAAAAGATATGGGTACTTCATCGAATTGCCATGTCATATCATCCCCAGACCATTGGGCAAGCCGAAATCTCTAGCCGGGAAATCAAACAGATCCTTGAGAAGGCGGTTAACCGAAACTGCAAGGACTGGTCGCCAAAGTTGGATGAAGCGCTATGGGCCTATCGCACAACATTCAAGACACCATTAGGAATGTCCCCATTCATTATAGTCTATGGTAAGTAGTGCCATTTGCCTATGAAACTTGAACATGAAGTATATTGGGCCATCAAGAAATTGAACATGGATGCCCAACTTGCTGGAGAAAGAAGAGTACTAGAACTGAACAAAATGGATGAGTTTAGAGCAATTTTATTTTGGACAACAAGTTTCGCTTTACAATTCACGACTCAAGTTGTTTCCAAGCAAGCTAAAATCTAGATGGTCATGATCATTCATCGTACACCAAGTCCATAGCAACGGAGCAATAGAAATCAAGACCTAGATGATGGATCCACCTTTAAGGTGAATGGTCAAAGACTAAATGAATACAAATGAGCACCATTCATGCGCGATAAACCTACATCGATGATTGACGATGCCCAAGAGTTTTTTTTCTTTCCTGAATAATTTTGGTTGCCTAGGCAACCAAAAATTTAAATTATGTACATAAATAAATTAAGTTATTTTATTATGCACGTTGTTTGAATTTTTAAAGATAATTTTATTTTTTAGGCATATAAGGTACACATGTCAATACAGGGTTGAAGCTCATGCATTGGACGAAAAGAAACAATAAGCTAATTGGTTTTGGAGGCAATTGGGAATAGGGAAAGATATTTTTCTTTACTTTACATAAAATCAACAAATCTTCTCATTAATATCACATCATTTCCCCTTTTCATATTTACCATTTTACCCCAAATAAACTACTCATTACTTTTCTCAAAAACCATTGATCCCTCATTCCCCTTCATCGTTTCTTTGTTTTATTTTTCTTCAACTTGTTCTCTTTATTCTTACCTCCAAACTATATCCACGATACACCTTATACTCGAAAAAAAACCATTGTCAGATCCAAGAAAAAGCCAGCCATGTCTTCAGGATTTGAGCATTTCCAAACTACTGAAGCCGGAAACAAGGTTCAAAAACCTACAAAAAGGAAAGTTTATTCTGAGGACCACTTTGTTTTTCAGCAGAGGGTGACGAACCCTTCAGACATGAAGTAATGGATGTAGTAAGGAAGCATAAGTGGGAGAAGTTTGCTCGGCATCCTAAGGTCGTGGCACCGGTGATGGTCCGTGAATTTTATGCCCAATTGGGAGACCCATCTCAACATAATGTCTATGTGAGAGGAAAATCTATATGGTTCTCTCCATCATCCCTCAACTATTATTTTAAGCTCAGTAAGGTAGAGGGTCAAGACAAGAAATTCTTGGCTGAAGCTGATCAAGAAACATATGATGGAATTCTAGAAGGCCTATGCTTCGGAAATGCGCCCACGAGTAAGTGAGTAGATCGTCGAGCCCTGAAGTCGGTTGTAAAGTTGTGGAATCAATTCTTAAAGGGCAAGCTGATATCGACCTCCCACAACACAACCATATTAGTGAGGAGATTGATGTCGATCCACTCGATTATTTATGGGTAAGTAATCGATGTTGGGGAGATCATATTCGAGCAAATTCATGAATGTGCAAAGAGGAACCAAGGTAACCTTCTTTTTCCTAACTTGATAACTCCTCTATGCAGGAAGAAGAAAGTCCCTGAGGAACCGTTCGAGGACTTTATCAAGCAAAGGAGGGGATAACCAAAAAGAAGGTGCCAGAACTCATAAGTTTCGATGATAATGCTCCACATGAGGGCCTGGAGAGAGGAGCGAAATCAGTTGTTACGGTAAGAATGGAAGTCATGGTCGCATCTACGAGGGAGAAACGCAAGAGAATCGAGCGCCTGAAAAGTCACATGCAGACTTTCTTCGGCTATGTCAAGGTGAGGGATGCACAACTAAATGTTTTCTTCAATGAGCTGCTCCCAATTACCAATGAGGACCTACCTCCCTTTCCTAATAAAATTCTGAAAGACACAGCAAACGACAGTATATTTCACGCCTCAACATAAAATGTTCCCCCTTAGTTCTCCACAAATGTCCCTCCACTAGCCACACATATCTCGCCTCTAAACGAAGAAGGCCATTGCGAGACAGATGAATATCTGAGCTCCTCCTTCTCTTCGTCCGAAAACACACAGAAAATCCCTCCCGAATTTTTTGAAGACAATGATTTCATTCCGGTCCCCAATCAGCCCACAATTAAACAAGAATCTGAACAATCCCCGGATCACCACACTACACCAGTTCCCAAGCCTGGCCAAAGCCAGTCTCAAGAAACACCTGCAGAGCCCACCCACACTAAGGAAAGGCAACACCAGTAAGTGCCCCGAGAACAAGGCATCGCATTAAACGAACAACATGTTGTGTCCTTCAACCATCTCCCTCTTCAATTCCATCGGAAAGACACTGGATTCGAAAGCCCCCTTCTCCAAAGCGACGCATAACACGTGCGTCCAGTCAAGCCTCTCCACCATAGTAAGGTAACATTTTACCCTTTGCATTTTCATTTGTATTTAGATTAATGTAGTTTTTTTTATTTTTCATGCATTGATGACAATGCATCCCTCAAGTTTTGGGGAGATGTTTTGTCTCACGCTTAGTCAACAACAATTGATGATAATTGGTTGAAAAATTTTGGTTAGCATAGAATGAGTATGTTGATACTATTGTATTGAATAAATTAAGGATGCCCGATGATGAAAGCATAATTTTATTACCTGGGCCAGAATTATTTTACAAGACTGTCGAATGATAGAACAGACTTTAGGCTTGATTCTTTGTAAACTTATTAACATGATTGTATGGTTTCTCTGCTTAAGGTGCTTAGTAAATTTTTAGGAAATAACTTTGTGGATGTTGTGACTTTGAAGAATTGTAAAGCTTCAGTTGAACTTCTTAGTGTTTAAATTTTGTGAAATAAAAGGGATACTTCTCTCTGTAATGGCATGACCGAAAAACTCCATAAAAATAAATGGTTGCCTAGGCTTATTAATGAATGAAAGTAGTCACAGGAACTCTACTTGACTAGCTCGGGGGTGGAAGGTATGCTCCCTTCCACTTAGAGTGTGAAGGGTAGGTGTGATGAGCTTACTCCCCTCGAAATTATAAAAAAATGAATAAATAGAAGTACAAATTGTGCTTGACGAATATTTTGATGCCTTGAAAAAATTGAAGTACTTACTTGAAGTTTTCTAAATACGTTAATGCATAGACTGAGTACAATCACACATACACTAGCAACGAATCCTAGGTACTCGAATTATATGACAATCTATCATGTTGAGGCTAAACGTTTTGCTGATGACTGAAATTTTAAGCCACATGATTGTCTTAATATCACTTTCCTATGACAATTTTAATTTTTCTTCTAATTATTATCCATTGCTTGAGGATAAGCAATAGCTTAAGTTTAGGGGTGTGATAACTCCGTAAAAAGATTTTATTTTTAGTCTTTTTACTTATGTTATTGATTATCTAAACATAGTTTTCATAGTATATTAGTTGCATTTAGGTTATAATTGCATGTGCTGGATAAGTTTTTCCTAGGCAAGATTTATTTGGCTTAACTGATGCTGCTCAGGAGAAAGGGCTTTTGTGGGTTGTGTGTGTGCATGAATTGACTTAGGAGGAACATTTCAGTCGTGACTATATATTTCGAAATGGCCAGTGGAACAAAGAAGAAAAGATAGTGAGAAACATATTTTTCTTGCCAAGGCAAGATTTATCTTGCAAGTTTGAAGCGGATCTGACGAATTACTGATGTCACCTGCCAGTTGTACGACTGACCTCACGTGTAATCAAGCCCCTAAGAATTTGATCATATCCAACCCTCTTTCTATCTATAACATGGACAAGTTAACACGAGTATTTAGGGAATATTTAATTATGCAAAACCCTAGGAAAATTCCCTTAATAAATACCCAATCACGGCCTCCAAAAAAAAGGAGGAGGCAAGGAAGAAGAAAATTTACCTGAGGCGTGGAGTAAACAGCTGCAGTACTTTAACTTCCACTATTCTCCAACCCGACCCTCCCTAGTGCCCTCCATAGCAAGGCTATAGTAGAGCGACGGTCAGGCCTCAAGAGAGGCTGGCCGTTAGAGCAGGCACAGTGCTCGTCAAAGTTGTCATAGCAGAGACCCCTGTTTTGGGAGTCGTTCTTCCTTTATTCTTAATTTCTTTAATCTATTTTGGAATTTGTATTAAACGTTGATACTCTTGGATGAATCTTTGGCAACCCCATGAATTGCTTTACTTGGTGTAGGTTTTTGTTTTACTGAGACAATTATTTTATGGTGCATGAATGATGCATTATGATTTTGCTTATGTTTGTTTTGTTCATTGTTTTTATATTTTACCTTGTCATTGTAAGAGCTTTCAAGAGATGTCTTGATGCCTAGGTGAAACACTTCTAGACCTTGTAAGAGCTTTTGAGAGATTATCATTTATCTAGGAATTGATTATTAGATTCGAGAGAACTAAGATAGATCTACGTGAACAATGGAATAGATTCGGGATGGTGATGTTCTACCATGCCTACCTTAGAGAAAAAAAGAGGACTTTAATCGAATAAAAGGGATAGACACTTGAGTAGGATAGATAATGACTATAATTCATGTTGAGGGGTATTGCTACAACAAAAGTCTGACAAACCAAGGGTTTTAGTTAACGCTGAGTAGTATTGCCATAGCAACTGTCTTAGAATACTCAGAATTCTTGTCGGGCAGCCTAAGCATATCATAACAAATCCTTCCAAACTTAGAATAATTTCTCGCCATAGAAAAAGACTAACCTGAGTGCTTTGTGAAAAGTCTGAATATGTCTGGTTAATCTGAATATATTCAAGTCAACATTTTTCTTTGTCTTGGTGATTTTTATTTGTTACTTTTGCATATTTTATTTGCCTCGACAAAACTCTTCTATAACCATACTTCACAATATTTTCTTACTTTAGCAACGCTTTAACACCTGTTCGTATAACCCATTGCAAATTGTTTTTCTATTTTAACAAGAATTCAGGAACTAGCTTGTGACACCTAGTTCTAGTCCGGTGAAACATCAAAACCCCTACCAATCCCTGAGGAGACGATAACTCACTTACCTTTTATTACTTGATTCGACTGTGTATACTTTCACAGATTTGCTTTACTTATCGTATATATTTACAATCGATCACATTCCTTTTAAATCCCTCAAATGAAGCCACCTCATTAGAAATCAATGAGATTTTTCTCCTCAGACCACCACCTACAATGTTCAGGTAAACCCAAACTTCAACCCATTGAACCAAAAGCCTATTCCCTTTTAATATAAACCTAAATCGAGACCCAATATTGACATGCAAGCTCTTTAGACGGCCAAAGGTCCTCGACCCTTCAACTTTTGAGCTCCAACAACGTCGTCTCAACAAGAGGTTCGAACCTCTTAAGGTAAAACCTACTCCTTTTGTAATTTTTTTACTTTCTAAAATCCCAGGTTAGCTGCTAAAATGTAAAAAAACATATACCTTTTTAATGTATTTTCTTTTTTTCTTTTTTATTTCGAATGTAGGAAGAAGTCCCTTTACATGAAATATTTTGGGGGGTTTTATAACACCCTTAGTTATAAAAAAATGGAAAAGAGAAAATCCTTTTATAACATTTTACATTTCATTTTTTTCTGTATGTGTGGATGTTGATGATGCATTCGGGGACCTTTTGTTGCTAAAACCTACTGACGAGGAGGAAAAGGGGGGGGACCATCGGTCCTTGTTGGAAGTTGACAAGGAATAATGCACAAGGATGTTTTCTGGGTTTGGTTACTACTGTGGTAACTCTTTACTTGATGGTGATAAGATATGACCAGTCCATTGAATGCTTAAGTGGGGAGCTGGAAAGACTGCTGGGAGAGGGGACCTCTGCTATACTAGAAACAGGACCCCAAACACTCACGAATGGCTAATTTAAAGATGGGGATCATTGACTATGACAAATAAAATGTTTATGGTAATGGTTTACCAACCCTAACCCACTATTGGGTTGTATAGTTTGTCGGCTACTGTTGGGTTTTGTAATGGTTAGAGCCTGTAGGTAGAGGGTTTTTTCCCATTACGGCTAATGGGTTAATTATTTAGCCTAATAGGGCACATTGATTTTTATTTTGGGAAATACTACAATTGTTACAGTGCACAAGGAACTCGTTACCTCGACGCTACGAGTTCACTCGAATATTATTTTTAAATGGTCCTTTAATAATGGGCCCCACGTAGGCCATTATTTTATTATCATTAATTTGATTTGTCACGTTCGGTGTTGAGTTTATTATAAAATTATTTTTTAAATTACCAAATAAAATCAATTTTTTAATATTCAGGAAAAAAATTAGATGGAACTCGTCACCTCGATGTGACGAGTTCCTTCAAATTAAAAAATAAATTAGTCATTTTGTAGCCGTTGGTCAACGAGCATGTGGGAAATGGTCACTTGGAACTAGTCACCTCGAGGTGACGAGTTCGGCCATGAAACATTTAAAAAATAAAATTAAAAGAAAAAATAAATTATTTATATTTTAGAAAATACAAAGTAAACATATAATTGCAAAAACTAAATTTTTACATGAAAATTACAAAGAAAAATTATTTATATTTTCTAAGTTCTTGGCGGTGTCGATGAGTGGTCGAATGATAATATCCTGGGGCTCGTCAAGTATGCCAGGGTTGTAGTCCTTGATTGTCGTCGTCATCCTCATCTTGCCGATGAGGTGTACACTCTCTATGATCCACCTTCAAAATAGAATGATGGGTTTATGATATTTGATGCCATCATTGTCGTAACTGATTCAACTTGGTTGCTACTTTGTTGACCATATAGGATATGATCTCATTCACCTACAACCGCATGCTCTATCGAAGATGTTTAAGTGAATTACAGTGCATCCTATGAACCTCTAACCCAAGATGGTTGAGTCTCAGCCGAAGTATGATATGGAGGATAGAAACTGAAACTAGCCTGAGATTCATAATAGTATTCTTCAGGTGCAACTGTTGATACTTTCTTCTTGAACTTGGCGCATGTGGCCTGATGATGTTCTCATTCTCGCCTCTCTTCGAGTGTCGTGAGATATGGTTTCTAATTTGCTTCGTAATTTTGGAGATTGGGAGAATTGTCAAAATCTAGCTCCAGCGGTGTAATGTTGTAACGCATGGGACCGATAGTTCACTCTGATTCCATAACTAGAAAGTGGTAAGCGTATTTCATTGGCCAATTTTCGTTGTGTTTCCCACATGTATAAATTCTATATATTGTTTCCATATCAATGATTTGTGTAGGAATCTACTGATGCGACGCAAACTGTTGCATCACTCTATCAGTGGCATGCCACTCAACAAGAGCATAATGTAATAACGACATCACGAAACATCATAAGTGGGACCCCTTTAAAAATACACTGGCAATAATTGGTTGATCTCTTCGTCAACATACGAAAGCCAAGAATACTGGAAATACTAAATATTATAGTTAGTATACATAAAGTTAAAAAATTCAAAATAATAATAAAATAAATGTATGTCATACAACGATGCCAATCCTCATTTATATATCTCATGAAGTGTCACCCGCTAACGTATTCTCTGATATTTTATGACTTCATCTGAAATATTTAAAAATAAAAATAATTATAGATAAATAAAAATAATTAAATTTATGAAATTCAAGAAAAGGTTAAATAAATGAAGTGAAACAATTACCTTGCATCCAGTGGAAACTTGACCGGGGTTGTTGTAAGTGGCTTCAAAAATGGGAATCGATACCAAGCCTACGAATTTAGTAGTATCAGACGGCCTGCTACATTGACTTTTCAACATGGTTGGACAATTATAACCTTCAAATGGTCCCGGTACATAAAGGTTAAAATTGTCGAGCCCCACTGGTATTAAAACACATAACAAAGTCTTCCAAAAATCGTAGATACTGAGTGTACGACAAATTACTATATCTATCTGGTAATAATACCCCTACGGTCAGTTGTAGAAGATATGTTCGAGACGCAAAAATAACCTCATTCTCTGTATAGTCAGCCGCCACTTGGAATTCAGTCACCAACCATGTTATCCGTACCTGGTAACCCTCAATGACATTGAATGGTGGCATCTTTCGAAAAACTTGGTAAACCAATGTTGCAAGGTCGTAAATGTTATGCCTCACCACTTGGGCTCTATTCACAGGAACAACGAGTTGGCAACCGACGTCTTCCAAAGTAATTTTTTCTTTACTGGGACTTGAAACGAGTATGTCTTGGACCACCAATGTTCGATCAAAGCCTCAATCAATGTTGGATACAACTTGAAGCCACGTACATATATGGCCGTAAATAAACTAGACCGTTGCATATATATCAAAATTCGTTGATGCGGCTCTATGTATATCATCCCACGCTTACAAATATTCTATTCATCTTCCTGACGGTATTGGATCGACGAAACATGGACGTTATCCATGCGCAACAGAATTCTTCTTGGGTTGTCATTTTTTTAGACTTTCACACAACGTATGATTTTTTTCAATTTTTTGAATCAGGGTTTAGTGAAAAAACAAAAACCCTGACCCCATTTATATCCTTACCCTTAATGGCTATAAACATCTAGTTTTTTTTAAAATTCTGATTGAACTCGTCACCTCGAGGTGACAGAGTTCCAAGTGAACGTTGCCTTGCCCGTTGACCAACAACTAGAAAACGTCTAGTTTTTTTTTAATTTGAAGGAACTCATCACCTCGAGGTGACGAGTTCCATCTTTTTTTTAATTTAAAATTTTATTTTATTTTATAATTTCAAAAATTATTTTTTAATAGACTCATCACCTCGAAGTGACAAGTCATATTAATGATAATAAAATAATGGCCCAAATAGGGCCCACTACTCGGGGACCATTTAAAAATAATAATTGAGGAAACTTGTCACCTCGAAGTGACGAATTCCATGTGCACTGTAACAATTGTCATATTTCCAAAAATAAAAATCAACGTGCCTTATTGGGCTAAATAAGTAAATTGTTAGTTGTAATAGGCAAAAAAATGGTAGCAAATGTGTTGGGTTAATAATTGTATTAAGTTTAATTGATTTTTAAATTGACTTCATTAAAGTGGCTGTTAATTGGATCTGCTTGGACAATGGGTTTTAGGATTCTTTTTGATTTATTGTCTGCACATATGACTTGAAATTTTGTTTTTATAATACATTCAATTATAGCAATTTGGGTAGTTGTTGGAGTTCATAGAGTCGTTAGGGGTGAAGTTTCCCGTAATAAATGTTGCCTAAATGCTTTTATTATTACTACTCGAGCTTTGAGTATTGGTACTATCTCATTAATTACAAAAAATATCCGTTGAGAAATGGAGGTATCAGTACTACTCAAAGGAAGTATCAGTACTAATATTATAAGTATTATCAATACCAGATGAGTATTAGTACCAAAAATGCTTACTCGATTTATCTTTTTCAAAAAAATAAGAAAGTATCGATACTACCATATAGAGTATAGATACTGCTGTCAAGAGTAATATCAAGATTGGAATAGTGTAATATCCCAAAATTTTGGCAAGTGACGAAAATGAAAATTTTGAAAGTTTTGTCACCAAAGTAGAAACTTGGGAAAGTTTATGGACCAAAGTAGTAATTTTCCCAAAAGAATTATTGCATAAATAAATAGCTCATCCTTAATAATGGACTCTCTATGAAATTCAAATTTTGATCCAGAGGTTGTGCAAAAAGTTATAAAGTGATAAAGTATAGTAAAATATTCGGATAACTGGATCGAATCAAAAGTTTAAAAAATTTTAAAGGATGATAACATGAGGTTAGTAATATTGTTTTGATAATTTTAATCATTGGAATTTTAAATGGATCAGGGGAATTAAGTGGATTTTCATGTTAAAGTGAGATAGTTGAATTAACGTGACTAAATTGAGATTTTTAAAAAGTATAAGGGCAAATATGGAAATCAATAAATATAATTTTTATGTTAATATGAAGATGTAATAAAGGTGATGAAAGTATGACAAATTGGTAGATGTCAAGTTTCATTAAGGGTATAAAGGACTTTTGGGATTAAAATGAAATTTATATTTTGATAAAATTTTCAAGAAAATGGATCTTATTCTTACTCATAGTAGTGTACTCTATATCTAGGTAAGCCAAGCTTTTTTTTCATTTTTGAGCCAAATTATTTGGATTTTGGACTAAGTTGTGAAATATAAAAAATATTCTACAATAAATTCTTTTTCATTCGGTATAACAATTTCATTGTTTCTTTGCTTGAAATGTTGAATTGGTGATTATGGTGGATGAAGGGGAAGTTATAATTTACTGAAATAAGGTTGGACGATGATGTTGGGAGTGTTATGGAATCATATACAAGCATTAAAATTGATTGGAAACCATTAGAATGGTTTATATGAGAATTTGACCACTATCGAATTTCATGAGAATTTGTTGAATTTGATTTGTTTTGATATGGAAATGATTAAGAATAGAAGGAAATGATGTGTAGATGATGAATTCATGCTTGAATCAAATTAGAGATCATGGGAAACAAGTCCCCTAATATTCGGCCATGGTGAAATATTATTGGAAAAAATTTTACCAAAAAAAAATCTAATGGCTTATAATGGAGATAAGAATGATCCTGGATGCTTGAAATTGTGTTTTGGACTAAATTGAAATTTTTTTAATCTTTACAAACTTTTTCGTATGGTTTGAGAAATTGTAGTGTTAATATGCAAATGTTGGAAAGTTAAAGCACTATGTTGAAATTTATTGTTAGAATAATGAAATGTTGAATTGGGTTGATTTGGAAAGTTGTATAATTTTTAGTGACCAATTCGTAAGTCTTGGTAAAGTGGGGGTGAAATGACAAAAGTGTAATGTTGTGGTACTAGCTTGAAAGTATTGTGAGAATGGTTGAATATGGTGATGAATATGGAAGTGAATAGCAAAGTTTCATTTTGGAATAGTTTGAAACATTGAGATATATTGTAAAGAAATGGTTATTGGTGGCCATATGTAGAAATTTGAAAAGTTAAATGAATTATAATAATAAATGATTATTAAAGGGACTTGAAAAGATAAATTGGAAAAGTTAAATTGATGTTGACTAAGAGAAAGAAAATTAGTATCCAATATGTTTTATCATAATTTTAGAATTTTTATACGAATACTTTCCTATTATGTTAGTTAAAGTACTGACATAAGTTTGAAATTTTATATGTTGACTAAACGATTTTTGGATTTATTGTGATCAAAATCGAGACCAAAGTGAGAAAAAAAGAAATGACAAGTTCGAGACTGAAAGCGATAGTATCAGTAAAGCACATTATGAGGCATCATGTGAGTGCATCTGACCTATTTTATATACGATATGAGGACGACTTGCAATGAGCCAACCTTGAATGTTTCCTAAAGAAAGTGATTTCAATTATTTTATTATATATTTTTATATAATTATTTATTAAATAGTTTTTAAATGATTTTGGGTATGAAGTACGCAATATTTTTATATTATATTTATTACATAGTTTTTGGATGATTGCGGATATGAACTGCCCAGTGCATATATTTTATAAGGTTTTGATAATATTTTTATATGGATTCTTTTACATGCGAAATTGCATATTATTTTAAATAAAAGCCAAGTGTAAGTGACTTGAGAGCTAGTGGTACAATTGGCATAGCTTGAGGTGGAGTGTTATTTATCAATCATATAGAGGTACATTCGTGTATAGTATAGTTACTAGATACATTTATGTATTGGGGATTATAGGTCTAGTGTTGTTGTTATGTAGTATATGTATATTTACAGGGTACCTATAGTGCAATTACTTGGCACTAAATGTGCATATAGTTACAAGTAGTTATACTGCATACAATATAGAATACTCGATTATAGACTCGTGTGCCATGTATTCTCATGATTATACATTGGTCTATAAAATGAATTAAAAAAGAAAAGTAAAGGAAAATTAATAGTACATGAATAAAGAACAATACAAGTTTGATTATTATATTTTACAGTAAAGTTATATTTGCAAAGTTTGGTTTAACACAGAATGGTTTATAGACGAAAAATTAAATTACATGTTACTTGTATATGATAATGATAAAGATAAATCTTATTTATTTTATAAATGATTTTATACGATATTTTATATGATGTTTTTAAAATAAAATACATGTTTAATATATCATCATAGAAAAATTTTATTAGGATCTCTGAACCCCTCACTAAATGAAAATTTAGGGTATGATTGTTTTACACGTAGGTACGAACAAACGAAAGTAGAGAACATTCTAGCATCATTTTTGAGGAATCAAATCAGCCCCCAGAATCAATAAAGACATCATGCTTTGCTATTCTCATAGATATGGGTATGTCTATTAAAGAGTTTTTAGCTGCTCTGATATGTTAGTTACAAAATGGTTTTGTAACATAAAAATTAGTATTGTTTTAGTACAAATATTGTTCAGTGTTAATGCTAGTATAAGTGAATAGTATGTTACTAAATTATTTTTAAAATATTAAATGGTTGACTTTAAAATTAGGCAATTTTATTTCTGATATGGAATAGTATTAAACTGCCTAGTTACTGACTAAAATCATATTTGAATTGACACTAAAATATTAAATTATGATTTTTATGCAATTAACTAATTTTAAAATAAAGGTTAAATTTCAGAACTTTTTAAGAAATAAAATTTTACCGGTTTTCGAATAATACATGTATTATAAGATGTATGTGACATTTATGACTTGTATTCAAGAGCGTATACGGGAAAGGGGTTTTACATTTATTGGTATCAAAGTTGCAGGTTTAGCCAATTATCGGCATAAAGAGAAGTTAAAATGTGTTAAAAAGTTTGTACATGCCACTAGGATATCTGTCACTAATCTGGTAGGGTTATGTGATTTAATAAATGATGCTAACATAAAATAATATGTGTTTAAGTTAGATGTCTGAAGTAGAAGGATCGTTTCGAATGATCGATTTTCAGCTTCTTGATGAAGCTAATAGTGGGGTTAATGAAGTAGATATCAACCCTCTTGCACAGTTTGGTTATGATTATACACTGGCACTGTAAGGAGTGTTAGTGCCAGCATTATCATCTAATCATGTTGAAAGAAAGATTATATTAGGACCCATTGTGATTAATACGATTCTGAGGAAATGCCATTCGGGTTTAACAATGCTTCTGTAGCATTTGCATATTTGACGAATTGAGTTTTTCGACTATACCTGCATCAGTTAGAGTGATATTTCTTAATGACATATGGAGCTATATAATGATTAAGGAAACTATGATATACATCTTCATATAATGTTTCAGACTCTTCTAGAGGAAATAAAAGTAGTTCACTAAAAAGTACAAGTTATTATTGAATAGAAACCTTAGGGAATGCTTCTGGAGTTTGAAAAAAAATTTAGAACTCGTTGGTTATTATTGAAGGTTCGTGAAGAAATTCCTGAAAATTCCTTCTCCACTTACTAAGTTATGAGGAAAAGATATGTCATTTGTTTGGCCTGATAAGTGTCAAATAAGTTAAAGATGCAGAATAGTAAAATTAACCAGGATTCTGTGATCTGGAATGAAACTTTGAAAAATCTTCATAAATTCAATAGAAGGTATTAGTAAGTGATTATTATACCGTTGGATTGATAAGTCAATCTAGTTGTTGACGAAAACGGGTAAAGGAAACGAAAGAACACGAGAATTTTACGAGGTTCGGCAATGTGCTTACGTCCTCGGTGCCTAGGCGGCGCTAGAATTTTATTCAATGATATTTTAGGTCTAGGTTACATCTCTATTTATAATAGAAAACCCTGGTACATAATTACAAAATCAACCCTGTACCGTACCGCGGGGGCTACGCCCCCGCACCCCCAACCCACATCATTTGTAACCCCACAACGAGACTTTCTTTGTAAGGACAGTTGATGTTCGCTCACTCCGCTCATCTCCTGTCCTCTTTACTGGTATATTTATGAGCCATACCTAACAAATCTCTACCTTGGCGAATATCCTACCCCTTGGAAACTTCAATGTGGGTTGGGTTACCTTGCTTCTTTAACAACTCGAAACATTCAACAAGTCCAAGAAATGCTTGAACTTGTCTGTCATAACTGGCTTGGTGAACATATCAACGGCATTCTCATCAGTATGTACCTTCTGAAACAAAACCTCTCCAGATGCAACCAACTCTCTGATCTTGTGGAACCTTACATCAATATGTTTAGTTCTAGCACGATACACCTGATTCTTAGCCAAGTGAATAGCACTTTGATTATCACAAAGCAACTGAACTCCACCTTGTTGAACACCCAACTCCTTCACTAAACCAGTAAGCCATAAAGCTTCTTTTGCAGCTTCAGCCGCTGCCATGTATTCAGCTTCAGTTGTAGATAGTGCCACGACAGATTGAACAGTAGACTTCCAGCAAATAGGCCCTCCACCAAGAGTAAACACATACCCTGTCGTAGATCTTCTATTATCCAAGTCACCTGCATAATCTGAATCCACATATCCTACAACCAAAGGATTATCCCGCTGACTCCCAAAAACAATTCCATGTCCCACAGTACCCTTTAAGTACCGAAAGATCCACTTGACTGCATCCCAATGTTGCTTACCAGGTTTAGACATGTACTTACAAACTTGAGTAACAGCATGAGCTAAATCAGGACGAGTACATACCATCGCATACATCAAGCAGCCAACAGCATTAGAATACAGAACCTTTGTCATATTTTCAGCTTCCTTATCTGTCTTAGGGCACTGTTCTGATGAGAGCTTAAAGTGATTCGCCAATGGAGTGCTAACTGGTTTCGCGCTGCTCATCGCAAACCTTTCTAGCATTTTCTCAACATAACCCCGTTGAGATAGCCGCAGTTTCCTTGAGTCTCTGTCCCTGCAAATTTCCATTCCAAGAATTTTCTTTGCAGCACCTAAATCTTTCATATCAAATTCTTGACTCAATAAAGTTTTCAAACCGATAACATCATCCATGTTCTTCGCAGCAATCAACATATCATCAACATACAGTAATAGAAAACTAAAAGAACCATCATCAAGGCTCTTAACATAGACACAACAATCATACTCACATCGGTTGTAGCCAATCTTGATCATATAGGAGTCAAACCGTTTATACCACTGTCTCGGAGACTGTTTTAACCCGTACAAAGATTTCTTCAATCTGCAAACTAAATGCTCGTTTCCAGGTTGAGTGAAACCTTCAGGTTGCCGCATGTAGATCTGCTCCTCTAAATCACCATGCAAAAAAGCAGTTTTAACATCCATCTGCTCTAAATGCAAATCCCAACTAGCCACCAATGCAAGTACTGCTCGGATTAAAGTGTGCCTGACCACAGGAGAAAAGATTTCATCATAATCAACTCCTTTCTGCTGTGAAAAACCCTTCGCTACCAAACGAGCCTTGAACTTCTCCCCCTCTTTTTCTGTTACTGCTGGTTTCATCTTATACACCCATTTGCAACCAATCGGCTTCTTACCCTCAGGAAGGGGAACTAACTCCCATGTGCGATTGTGATTCAAAGACTCCATCTCCTCAACCATGGCTGCCATCCACTTGTCGTTTTCCTGACTAGTAACGGCATCATGAAAAGTAACTGGATCATCACTGCTAACAGTAAGTGCAAAAGATACCAAGTCTTCAAAACCCAATCTGTTCGGAGGCTTTATATTCGTCCGTCTCACCCTGTCTCTGGCGAGACTATAATCCTGCAAATCATCCGTAGTGGAACCACCAGAAGTCGGTTGAGAAGTTTCTGGTTTCTCAACTGGAAACTGCTCGAAATCTACCACTGTCGTGTCTTGCTTCTGCTGCAACATAGACTGTTCATCAAAAACGACATCTCTACTAATCACAACTTTCTTCGCAACTGGATTCCAGAACTTGAATCCTTTGACACCTTTCTTGTAACCCAGAAAAATGCACTCCTTCGATTTTGCATCAAGTTTGGATCTCTCATCAGCAGGTACATGCACATAAGCAGGACAACCAAAAATCCGTAAGTTATCAAAACTAACATCATGACCAGTCCATACCTCTTCTGCAACTTTCCCAGCCAACGATGCCCTTGGCGATCTGTTGATAAGGTAACACGCCATGTTAACAGCCTCAGCCCAGAAGTGTTTGGGAAGCCCCGCATTCAACCGCAAACATCTGGCTCTTTCATTCAACGACCTGTTCATTCGTTCTACAACACCATTCTGTTGTGGTGTCTTGCGCACTGTAAAATGCCTCTGAATCCCATGCTCCTTACAGAATTGTAGGAACTGTGAATCTGTGTACTCCGTACCATTGTCAGACCGCAAACACTTGATTTTTCGTCTTGTTTGGTTTTCTACCTCAGCTTTCCACAGCTTGAACTTCTCAAAAACTTCAGATTTCTGTTTCAAAAAATACACCCAAACTTTCCGTGAAAAATCATCAATAAAAGTAACATAGTACCTAGATCCACCCAAAGACGATGTCGTGGAAGGCCCCCATACATCAGAATGCACATAATCAAGAATCCCTTGAGTTGTGTGCTTCGCAGTCTTGAAACGGACTTTAGTCTGTTTACCAAGAACACAATACTTGCAAAAATCGAGCTTACAGCTTTTGACACCATGCAACAAGTTTCTCTTGTGTAATTCTGCCATACCACGTTCACTAAGATGAGCAAGGCGCATATGCCACAATTTTGTCGTATCATCACAGGACTCAACAGAGTGAACTCCACCTACAACGGTACTCCCTAACAATCTGTAGATATTCCCTGCAGTCATCTTGCCTTTCATCACAGTCAATGCTCCTTTAACAATCCGAATGGTTTCCCTATCCTCGTCAGCCTTAGGGATAAAACCATTCTTGTGCAAAGTGCCCAAGGAAATCAAATTCTT
This sequence comes from Hibiscus syriacus, assembly GCF_006381635.1. NCBI lineage: Eukaryota > Viridiplantae > Streptophyta > Magnoliopsida > Malvales > Malvaceae > Hibiscus > Hibiscus syriacus. Next base: position 2,000,765 of record NW_024062846.1, on the reverse strand, counting down.
CTTCAAGTCTGGGATATGTCGAACACCACTCAACGTCCGAACGGAGCCATCGTGCATCTTAATTCTGACATCACCAATACCAACAATATTGCAACATCGATCATCACCCAAATAAACCGAACCAGAATTAACCGGCTTGTATGTCGAAAACCATTCCCTATTTGGCGTGATGTGATAAGAACATCCAGAATCAAGAATCCAAGCATCCATCAATTGTGTCGTTGAAATAGAAAGCATATCACCCTCACTGCAATCAGAAGTATCATCCTCGACCACGTTCACCGACTTGGATGAGCCATCACGCTTCTCATCAGTCTACTTTTTCAACTTCGGACAGTCTCGCTTCATATGTCCTGCCTCCTTGCACTTGTAACAGTGAATCGTCTTCTTATCCCTGGATTTGGATCTGGAATTCCGTTTCCCGGACCCTGCCTTCTCTGGCTTCCGTCCACGATCTCGATTACCCTTGACATATAAGCTATCGGCTTGAGAGCTTTCCCCTGCATTCTGCTTCCGCTGGTTGTGAGCCAACAAGGCTGCAGTAATCTCCTCAACGTTGATAGTCTCTTTCCCATATGTAAGAGTAGTCACCATGTGTTCGTAAGAGGAAGGCAACGAACACAACAGAATCATCGCTCTGTCTTCATCCTCAATTTTCACATCAAGTCGAGCCAGATCAGAAACGATTTGATTGAAGACATTCACGTGTTGCACCAAATCGTGATCGTCCTGCATCTTCAGCCCATACAGCCGCTGCTTCAGATACAGTCTTGTCGTTAAGGATTTGGACATAAACTGACTTTCCAACTTCCTCCAAATTTCGTCTGGAGACGATAGATGCATGACGTGATACATGACCTCGTCCGCCAAGCATAATCGTATGGTTCCTGCTGCTCACTGCTGCAATTCTTCCCAATCTTCCTCATCCATCGACGCCGGCTTTATAGGTCGCAAAGCCTTCAAGATCCCTTGCTGCGCCAATAGATCCTTCACCCTCGTTTGCCATAATCCGAAGTTACCCTGACCATCGAATTTCGCGACTTCGAATTTTGCTCCTGACATCTGATACCAATTGTTGACGAAAACGGGTAAAGGAAACGAAAGAACACAAGAATTTTACGAGGTTCGGCAATGTGCTTACGTCCTCGGTGCCTAGGCGGCGCTAGAATTTTATTCAATGATATTTTAGGTCTAGGTTACATCTCTATTTATAATAGAAAACCCTGGTACATAATTACAAAATCAACCCTGTACCGTACCGCGGGGCTACGCCCCCGCACCCCCAACCCACATCATTTGTAACCCCACAACGAGACTTTCTTTGTAAGGACAGTTGATGTTCGCTTCGCTCACTCCGCTCCATCTCCTGTCCTCTTTACTGGTATATTTATGAGCCATACCTAACACTAGTTTAATTTAAAATAAACAAAAACTAATTCTGAATTGTATGATAGAATATATGAATTTTTAATTGATGATAGGTCAGAAATCGGGACAACAAATTCTGCTTAAAGCAGATTTTGTAGGTTGGATTAGAAAATTTGTCATAAATTGTACAAGTTGAATTAGAAATTGAAATTTATATGGTTAGATTTTTATTCAAGCCTAGTTTCTAATGGAATAAGCAGAATAATTTTTAAGTTCATATATTAATATAGAATATTATTTCTTTATGAATAGCGCAAACTGCCAAAGTAAGGAAATTGTTATAAATCCTGCGAACTATAAGGATTATATGTATTCTGGTGACGTATTTCATATTGTTTTGAGAAGTTTACTAAAGAAAGAAGGAAAAGAGGTGGCATATGTTTCAAGTAGTTTAAGGCTCATAAAAAATAATATGATTTATAATCGAGAGTTAACAGTTATTGCGCTTGTTTGAAGATTTAGAGGTGTAGCGGAAGCATTGTGAACGACGATATTACTATATTGTTCATAAAAGAAATGAAGTTTAAAGTATTGATTGAATAAAAAGAAGTTGAACTTGAGACAAAGAAGATGGATGGAACTTCTTAAATATTATAAGTTAGTCATCAACAATCGTCTGGGAAAGGCTAACGTGGAAGCTGATGTGTTACATCAAAAATCATTTTTTGCAATGGAAGTTTTGTGAATTTTCGATTATCAATGAAAGAAGATGGTGTATTGAGTGTAGAATTAAGGTTAAAACCTATTCAGTTAGATTAAATAAAGGATATCCAAAGTAAGGTAAGAAGTGCATAGTAAGGATGCATCAAGGGGACAAAAGTGAAACTAAAGATTTTAAAGTTATGTCAAAAGAATGTTTATATTATAAAGGTAACGATATACGAAATAACAAGGAATTGAAGGAAGAACTTCTTTCCAAGGTGTATTGTAATCTTCCGACTATGTGTTCTAAAGAAACTAAAATGTACATGGATCGAAAGATTCGGTATAGGTGGTCAAGCAGAATAAAAGTTATACTTGTGTTTGGTTTTATAAGCCTGATATTACAACAGGTTAAAATGAAGTATTAAGTATCATTGGGATTATGGTAACTGATTTCCATTTCTTAGTGGAAATGGAAGAAAATTATGATGAGCATTTTCACAAGATTTCCTTAGGTACCTAACAAGAAAGATTCAACTTAAATTATGGTGGTTAAATTAAGGAAGTTTATGTACTTCATCTCAATCTGAATTGATTACTCTATGTATAATTATGATAAATGATATAGTAAGTTATTCAATTATACAAAGTGCTTATCTAGATAGTATCTGATATGGTCCAAGGTTTATTTAGAAACTTTTTGGAGGTCTTTGTATTATATCTTGAGAATTTAACTTAATTTCATCATTGTTTTTCATCCTTAGATAGATAAACAGATTGAGGGAACTAGTCATATTTTAAAAGATATATATAAAGGTATGAGAAGTTGGATTCAAATTATGAAGTCAAAAGTTTTTTCCATTCGTAAAGTTTGTCTATAATAATAGTTATTAGACGAATATCAAGAGGACTCCCTATGAAGTTTCATATGGAAAGAAATGAAGAATGTTTTGAATTTCTGTAAACTCAGAGAACAAAATATAAAGGTTTTGAAATAGAAAGGAAGTTGAGAATAAGATAGAGATTGTCCTGAAAACTCTCAAGGTACCTATCAATCGACAAAAGTTGATCAAACATGAAAGGAAAAAGAGATTAAATATCAAGTTAAGGATAAAATATTTCTCAAAGTGAGATTGAGGGGAAAGGTACTATGATTTATACAACAAGGGAAGTTAAGCCGAGAAATTATTAGTGAGTATGATGTTATTAAAAGAATTTGTTCAATAGCTTATTGACCAGCTTTGTCTCCGGAAAGGAACACGATTCATCATGTATTTTATGTATTGATACTTTGAAGATATGGTTTGGATCCTCCATGTGTTGTGATATTAAAGAACATTGAGATTCAAACAAATTTGACTGCGAATAAAAATTTATAAGTATATTAGAGTAAGAAGTTAAAGTATTCATAAATCAATTTATGCTATATGTTAAAGTTCAGTGAAGGAGGTATATGGTTAATAAAGTTACATAGGAATGTGAAGGTTAAATGAAAAAGTGGTATCTTCATCTTTGAATCAAGTGTGTGTTGAAAATTCGAGAATGAATTTTCTTAAAGGAGGAGAATTGTAATACCCCAAAATTTTGGTAAGAGACCATAAATTTTATTCCAAAGTGGTACTTTTCCCCAAAAAGAAATTTTATTCCATAAATGAATAGTTCATCCTTAAGAATGGATTCTCTATGGAATTCAGCTTTTGATCCTGACGTTGTTTAAAAAATTATTAAGAGATAAATTTTTGATAAATGAATTGAATCATAAGTTTACAAAAATTTGAAGAATGATAGCATGAGGTTTGTAATATTATTATGATAATTTTAATTACTAGAATTTAACATGGATCAGTTGAATTAAGTGGATTTTCCATGTTAAAGTGGGATATTTGAATTAAAGTGTCTAAATTGAGATTTTGAAAAAGTATAAGGGCAAAGATGGAAATCAATAAATTTGATTTTTAAATTAATATGAAGTTGTAATAAAGGTGATGAAAGTATGGAAAAATGGTAGATATCAAGATCCATTAAGGGTAGAAAGGACTTTTGGGACTAAAATGAATTTTAAATACATTTTAATTAGATTAAATATAAGTGTCTTAGATATTTTGATAGAATTTTCAAGAAAATTAAACTTGTTCTTCCCCATAGCCCTGTAATCCATGTCTAAGGTAAGCCAAGCATTATTGTTTTTATTTTTGAGCTAAATTTTTAGGATTTTGGACTAAGTTGTGGAATAGAAAAAATATTTTACATTAAATTCTCTTTCATTTGGTATAACAATTTCATATTTTCTTTGCTTGAAATGTTTAATTGGTGATTATGATGGATGAAGGGGAAGTTAGAATTTATTGAAACAAGGTTGTATTATGATGTTGGGAGTGTCATGGAATCATATACAAGAATTAAAATTGATTGGAAACCATTAGAATGGTTTATATGAGAATTCGACCATGTTTACTTCCAAAAAAGGAAAAGGCCTTTTTCACTTAAGTTATTGTTTGTTTAAAAGATCATTTTAGGCATTTTAGGATCATATAGTTGCATATAGTTGCATTTGTGGTGGTAGTGCTATTTTATTTCTTAATGATGATGCTTGAAGGAAAGGTGCAGTTTGTCTGTGGTAGGCAGGGAATAGCAAGCAAAAAAGGAGTAGATGGGAAGTAATGCCGCGGCATCGCACGTTGCTGAAGCAGATTGAAATGCCTTGGTATTTCTGGCGCAGAAAACGACAAAAAGACACAGTTGTACGAGGGCAGTTGGCTCTGCACATGAAATGATTATTGTAACCGCCTGCCAGAGCTGCTATGGGACCACTGCCACCTGGAGGATAAGATTCACGCACTACATGTTATTCTAGGGGTATGATGGGTATTTTTCACCCTACAACCTCATCATTACCCTTAGATATTTTTATTATATATTACACCTCAAGGGAGACAATACAAAAACACGTGAAGAGGCACACGCATAGAGCAGAAAAATTCCATTTTTATTCCTTTTCCCTTCTTCTTCCTTGGGTTTTCCTCCATTGATTAAGCTCCAAGGAGTGACGAGCTAGGTGCCGAGAGGAGCTAGCGAGCTAAGGTGGTTCATGGTGGCCGAGGAGACCTCCGATGACGCATAGAAGGCTACTTCTCACTTCCCTTTTTACTACTATTTTTCTATTTATTTATGGGTTCTTGGAACGAATATTTACAAGACTCTGTGTTTGGATATTTCAAACCCCACCATGAACTAACTTATTTAGTGGTGGTTGGTTTAATGGATATTTAGACTTTATTTTAATGGTATATTTAAGTTTATCTTGGTTCTTTCTTTGCTTTTCTTATGAATGCTTCACCATCTAGGGTTGTAAGAGGCATGTAAATGTCCATTTCTTATATGAAGTTTAGGTATTCGAGAGAAACCTAAGCTAAAAATACTTGAAAGTATTCGAGAGAACCGCAAGACAAGATCCTCAAAAGCAATGGGTTATAGTATTTTCAAGGGGATTTGAACCGGCCTAGGAATATTATAATCTAATCCCTTAGATCTCGAGAGAGACTAGGATAGGATTTCAACGACTAAAAAGGGTGTCTTTATCAATAGGGTAGGCTGGCCAACATCGTTGAGTGAGAGCAGATGCCTTGTCATCCTATTCTGTTACGTTCCTTTGAGAACATTTTAGGAAAGCCCTGTCGAGCAAGTAAAGATTAGATAGCTTATATATGCCTAAGAGATAAGTTTAGCATCCTTAAATCAATCCCTATCATTCATTCCATTGGAAGCTTGTCACGTGAGGATTATCTTCTTTTCATTTTATTTGTTGTTTATTTACTGTTTACTTACCATCTTATATTGCCTCGACATTACACCATTTTCAACACTAAGCATCTTATCTTGCCACTACATTTCCATCTGCTACACCATCAGACCATTCATCTGCATCCATCAACATACAAATTTTCATTTGCCGTGACATTTGTATATATAAAGACTAACTATACATAGATAGATTAATACTTAGCTTTGGTTAGACTTTTGTAATTTCGCCCAATCCTTGTGGAGATGACACTCACTCATAATTATATTACTTGAACGATTGTGTATACTTGCACATTATCTAAGTATATTTTATAGTACTCACACATGCGGACATGTTTTTGGCGCCGTTGCCGGGGATTGGCAGCCTGAAGTTATTTAGTTTTGCCAGAGCATTTTATTTTGTTTTGCATTTTTATTTTTGTAAAGTTTACTTTATATTTTTGTTTTATTTTTCAGGTTTATTTAGTGTATGCCTAGAAGAAATTCTGAAGAGCCTTTGGAACTGATAGAACCTAGATTGAAAGATTCTTTAGACAAAAGAGATGTACTCAATGCGCTAGAGGAAACATGTATCAGATTGGAAACCAAGGCATTGATCAGGATGACGAAAATCAAAATATCGCGGCATTAGATAATGTTAATCCTATTGTTAGGCCACACGTTATTTTTGATCACTTAAACTCGATGTTGGATGATTTGAATCCTGGAATCGTGGCACCCGATATTCAAGCTGCACATTTCGAGCTGAAACCAGTCATGTTCAACATGTTGAATTCTATTGGGCAGTTTGGGGGTATGCCAAATGAAGATGCCAGGCAGCACATTCAAAATTTTCTGGAAGTTTGTGATTCTTTTCACTAATAGGGAGTACATGAGGATTTTTTGAAGTTAAAGTTGTTCCTATATTCATTGCATGACCGAGCAAGGGCTTGGTTGAGTGGTGTATCAGCCTGTTCGATGGAATCATGGGCCGATCTTTGTAAGAGTTTCTTATTGAGGTACAACCCACTGAACATGAATACGCAACTAAGGAATGAAATATCATCTTTTCGCCAGGGCGACGACGAATCCATGTATGAGTGTTGGGATCCTTATAAGAGTTTGCTTCAAAAGTGTTCAAATCATGGTTTTCGCGATTGGACTCAAGTAGTCATGTTCTATAATGGAGTCAATGCACCCACGAGGATGTTACTGGATGCCTCGGTAAATGGGACATTGCTAGATAAATCACCTACTGAGGCATTTGCTATCATGGACAGAATTGCTAACAATGATTATCAGTTTCCTTCCTTATGACTTGGGAGTGGAGGATAGCACCTGGAGAATTTGAGTTAGATACTAAATATTAGGTGTCCGCTAACTCTCAACTATCACCAATATGCTGAAAAACTTACAACGCTCTACTGAGGTGAAGGAAGTAAAAGCAACTAGCTTGTCATGTCTGTTATGCCAAGGTAATCATCATGAGAGTGAATGCCCGAGCAATCACGAGTCCATCAACTTTGTAGGCAATTACAATCGAGGCAGCAACAATCCTTACTCTAACACTTATAATGCTGGATGGCTTCAGCACCCCAATTTATCATGGGGAAATCAAGGAGCCCACAATGCTAATCACTCTACTCGGCAGTAGAATCATAACAATGAGCCTCAAGGTTACCAGAAAGCTATGCCATGGCATAATACTAACAAACGAGGTTCAACTTCAGCAAGCATGAGTTCCTTGGAAGCTACGATTCAAGAGTTCATATCTACTACGAAGACAATACTGCAAGACCATTCTACTTCAATTAAGAATCAATGAGCTTTACTTCATAGTCAAGGCGCCTTACTTCAAAGCCATAGCTCGTCTTTGAGAGCTTTGGAAGGTCAAGTTGGTCAGATTGCTACAGCATTGCAAGAGCATCAGCAAGGACATTTTCCAAGTGATACTGAAGTCACTAAAGGGCATGGAAAAGAGCATTGCAATGTGTTAACTCTTAGGAGTGGAACACAAATAAATCAACAAGTTAAAGCTAGTGGGGCACAACATGATTAATCTACTCCCACTACTGAAAGTGGTGAAGCTGAATTACATGATGACAGCATTTTTGAGAAGAACAAGGAGGAGGATTCTACTAAGGAACCATATTCTGATGCCAAGGCAAAAGCAATTCCTACTACTGTAGTCAAGGAAGATAGACCTCCACCACCCTTCCTGCCAAGATTGAAGAGGCATAATGATGAAGTTCAGTTCAAAAAGTTCGTGGACATTCTTGATCAGCTTCATATCAATGTACCTCTCTTGGAAGCTATTGAACAGATGACAATGTATGCCAAATTTCTGAATGAAATCTGTACCAAGAAGAGGAAAGTAGAGACTGTTGCCACGGCAACAGAATTTTGTTCTTCTTTGAGTAAGTTACCGCCAAAGAAAAATGATCCAGGCAGTTTTATTATTCCTTGTTCGATTGGAGCTAATTTCGTTGTAAAGACACTATGTGATCTTGGCTCAAGTGTCAACTTAATGCCGAAATCTATATTCTTGAATCATGGCATAGGAGATGCAATACCAACCTCGGTTATTTTACAACTTGCCGACAGATCTCATGTTAAACCTGAAGGGAGAGTCGAGGATGTCATAGTGAGGGTGGATAAGTTTGTGTTTCCAGTCGACTTCTTAATTCTGGATTGCGAAGTTGATGCCAAGGCATCGATTATTCTGGGGAGACCTTTCCTAGCCACTGGACGTATATTGATAGACTGTGAAAAAGTTGAACTCACCATGAGAGTGGCTGATCAGTGTGTAACTGTCAATGTGTTTCGAAAGGTTAAATATGTTGATGATAATGAAGAATACCAAGGCATTTCTAAATTAAACTCAGTGATTGAAGAAGAAACTGAACATCTTTTCCAGAACAATTTCATTCAGCTAGCAGAAAAGGAATATTTGGTTGATGATGAAAGCTTAGTGGAGTCTGACGACTTTCCAATTTTGGAGGAGCAATCTAGCTTACTACAAGCTAGATCAAGTATGAATTTTGGTGAATTTATTCCTTCTAAGACTTCATTATTGCATGCACCTACTTTAGAGCTTAAGATTTTGCCATGACATCTTAAATATATTTACTTAGGTAGCGATGAGACTTTATCGGTGATTATTTCTACTAACATTACTGCTTATCAAGAGCAAAGTTTGTTAAGTGTTTTGATGCAGCATAAGAAAGCAATTGGTTGGACTATGGCTGACTTGAAAGGCATTAGTCCCACGATCTGCATGCACAAGATTCTGCTTGAAGATTGCCACATTAATTTAATCGAACCACAAAGAAGACTCAACCATTATAAAGCAAGTGGTGATGAAAGAAATTCTGAAATGGCTTGATGTTGGAGTGATTTACCCTATCTCCAATAGCTCATGGGTGAGCCTGTCTAGTGTGTTCCGAAGAAAGGAGGCACGACTGTGGTTACTAATGAGGATAATGAGTTATTACTCACTCGTACTATTACCGGATGGAGGATATGCATGGACTATAGAAAGCTTAACAAAGCTACGAAGAATGACCATTTTCCTTTACCTTTCATCGACCAAATGTTGGATCGATTGGTCGGCAAATCATTCTATTACTTTTTGGATGGGTACTCGGGGTATAATCAAAATGCCATCGCACCAGAGGACCAAGAAAAGACTACATTCACTTGTCCCTATGGCACTTTTTCCTTTAGGAGGATGCCTTTTGGACTCTGCAATGCCCCAGTAATATTTCAGCGCTGTATGCAAGCCATATTTTCAGACATGGTTGAGGATTTTCTGGAGATCTTCATGGATGACTTTTTTGTTTGTGGAGACGATTTTTTATGTTGCCTCGGCAATTTAGCAAAAATTCTCAAAAGATGCGAAGAGGCTGAGTTGGTCTTAAATTGGGAAAAATGTCACTTCATGGTGACTGAAGGCATTGTATTAGGCCACAAAATTTCACACAAGGATATCGAGGTGGACAAGGCGAAGATTAAAGTGATTGAAAAGTTGCCACCACCAACTTCGGTCAAGGGGATAAGAAGTTTTCTTGGACATACTGGATTCTATAGAAGGTTTATCAAAGACTTCTCCAAGATTTCTAAGCCCTTATGCACATTGCTTCAGCAAAATCAACCCTTTATGTTTGATGAGTTATGCCTCGGCGTATTTACTGAGCTGAAAAGATAACTGATCTCGACACCCATTGTAGTTCCTCCCGATTGGACATCACCATTTGAGTTGATGTGTGATGCAAGCGATTATGCCGTAGGAGCTGTTTTGGGGCAACGCGGAGGTAAATATTTTCATGTTATTTATTACTCTAGCCGCACTTTAAATGAAGCACAATTGAACTACACCACCACTAAGAAAGAATTACTTGTCGTGGTATTTGCTTTTGATAAATTTAGACCTTACCTAATAGGCACAAGAGTTATTGTTCACATTGATCATTCGGCTATAAAATACTTAGTGAACAAAAAGGATGCCAAGCCTAGACTTATTATGTGGATCTTACTTTTGCAAGAATTTGACTTAGAGGTGGTAGATAGAAAAGGAACTGAAAATAAAGTTCCTGATCACATATCTAGGCTAGATAACAATTTTGAATGCCATGACACTGCAGATATCCAATAGGAATTTCCTGATGAGAAACTTTTATATGTCGCGGCAATTCTATGGTACACTGACCTTGTTAATTTTCTTGTTAGTGGAATTCTACCTTTTGATTTAGATAGTCATGCTAAAAAGAAGTTCAAGCATGATGCAAGGCACTATTTTTGGGATGAGCCATATCTATTTCAGCATTGTGCCTATCAGCTCATTAGACGATGTGCACTTGAAGAGGAGCAACGTGATATTTTGTACCATTGTCATTCGGCCCCATGTGGAGGCCATTTTGTTGGAGCAAGGACTGCTGCTAAGGTTCTTCAATCAGGATTTTACTGGCCAACTCTTTTTAAAGATGCCCAAGCATTTTACAAGGCTTGTGATCGACGCCAATGGACTGGAAACATCTCCAGACGACATGAAATGCCGCTGCAAAATATCTTGGTGATAGAGCTGTTTGATGTATGGGGAATCGATTTCATGGGACCATTCTCATCTTCTGAAGGAAAATTATATATCTTGCTTGCTGTGTATTATGTGTCAAAGTTGGTGGAAGCAATAGAGACATCAAGGAAAGACTCCAAGACTGTACTCAAGTTTTTACATAAGTATATTTTCACTCGGTTTGGAATACCTCGTGTTATTATTAGTGATAAAGGAACTCACTTTGACAATAAGTTGATTGCCAAGGCATTGAAGAGATATGGAGTTCGACACAAGATTGCCATGGCATATCATCCGTAGACAAATAGCCAAGCAGAGATATCCAATCGAGAGATCAAGAAGATTTGAGAGAATGTGGTGAGCCCAAGGCGTAAGGATTGGTCGCCAAAGTTGGATGAAGCACTTTGGGCGTACAGAACAGCGTTCAAAACTCCCTTGGGAATGTCACCATTCAAGCTAGTGTATGGTAAAGCTTGTCATCTCCTGGTTGAACTTGAACATAAGGCGTATTGGGCCATCAAGCGATTAAAATTTGATGCTCAACTAGCTGGGGTGCAAAGATTACTGGAACTTAATGAAATGAAAGAGTTTAGAGCACAAGAATATGAGAATGCTCGGATATACAATGAGAAAACCAAGAAGTGGCATGACTAGAAACTGATGCCACGCATTTTCATGTTGGGCAACAAGTCTTACTCTATAACTCCAGACTTAAAATCTTTCCTGGGAGGCTCAAATCTCGATGGTTAGGGCCATTTGAGGTGCATTATGTTTACCCCCATGGAGTTGTTGACGTCAAGAGAATAGACAATGGGACGATCTTCAAGGTCAATGGCCAGCGTCTGAAAGCCTATAATAGAGTTCCACCACCACACAACAAGGAAGTGTTATGTCTGCACGATGCTGAAGCGTGCTAAGAGGAGAACCAAAATTCGATGCCACGACATTGAATTTGTGTCTGTGCATAAATAAAATTTAAAATTTAAGCTTTTCTTTCATTTTATTTTATTTTATTTTGTAATTAATTTTTGATATGATTTATAGGGACCACATTGCTGCAAACCGTGCAGGGAGCAGTCACCCAAATGGAGGAAATGACAACATATTAATGGGAGAGATATTCTTTGATTTTGTTTCTTTTTAATTTATTTTATTTCTGACATTTCTTTTCTCTCTTCAACATTTTTGTCCCATCATCATCATTTCTTTTGGCAGTTTTTCCTTCCCCGTACACGCATAACCCCTCCCAACCCACTAATTTCTCTCTTAACCGTCCTATCACCCCCTTTCCATCCTAAACTTTTAACTTTTTCTTTTCTCTTTCTTCCTTAACTTTTCTATTTCATTTTTAACTTTTACTTTTTATCTCTCATATTCTTCATCTTCTTCACTCTTCTCTCCATAGCCGAAATTTCACAAAGCTTTTGAAAGCTACTTCCTTTTCTATTTTTTGCCCAATCCCTGTGGAGACGATACTCACTCATCATTATATTACTTGAACGATTGTGTATACTTGCACATTATCTGCGTATATTTTATAGTACTCACACACGTGGACAGACCACTATCGAATTTCGTGAGAATTTGTTGAATTTGATTTGTTTTGATATGGAAATGATTAAGAATAGAAGGAAATGATGTGTAGATGATGAATTAATGCTTGAATCAAATTAGAGATCATAGCAAATAAGTCCCCTAATATTCATCCATGGTGAAATTCTACTGGAAAAATTTTACAAAAAAATTTCTAATGGCTTATAATGGATATAAGAATGATCTTAGATACTTGGAATTGAAGTAAATTCGAACTTTGTTAAGATTTAAGGAGCTTTTTTGCATGGTTTGAGAAATTGTAGGATTAATATGCAAATGTTAGAAAGTTAAAGTACTATGCTGAAATCCATTGTTAGAACAATGGAATGTTGAATTAGGTTAATTTGGAATGTTGTATAATTTTTAGGGACCAATTCGTAACTCTTGGTAAATTTAGGGGTGAAATGACAAAAGTGTAATGTTTTGGTACTAGTTTGAAAGTTTTGTGAAAATGGTTGAATATGGTGATCGATTTGGAAGTAAAGTGAATAGAAAAAAAATATCATTTTGGAATAATTTGAAACATTGGGATAGATTGTAAAGAAATGATTATTGGTGGCCAAATGTCAAAGTTTGAAAAGTTAAGTGAATTATAATGATAAATGATTTCTAAAGTGACTTGAAAGGTTCAATTGAAAAAGTTAAGTTGATGTTGATTAAGGGAAAGAAAATTAGTATCGAATATGTATTATTATACTTTTTAGAATTTTTGTATGAATACATGTTGATTATTTTAGTTAAAGTACTAACATAAGTTTAAAATTTTATATTTCGGGCAAATGATTTTTCGGATAGATTGTGATCAAAATCGAGACCAAAGTGAGCAAAAAGGAAATGACAAAGTTCGAGAGTGAAAATGATAGTTTTAGTAAAGTTCACTAGTGAGGCATCATGTGAGTGTATCTTAGCTATTTTCTAAACAATATGAGGATGACTTGTGATGAACCAACCTCGAATGTTTCCTAAAGAAAATTATTTGAATCATTTTATGATATATTTTTAATATACTGATTTATTAAATAGTTTTTAAATGATTTTGGGTATGAATTACCCAATATATTTTAATATGATATTTATAACATGGTTTTATATGATTGCGGGTATGTACTACCTAATGCATATATTTTATAATGTTTTGATAATTTTTCTATATGAATGCTTTTACATGTGAAATGGCATATGATTATAAATAAAAGCCCAATGTATATGACTTGAGTGTTAGTTGTACAATTGGCATGCCTTGAGGTGGAGTGTTATTGATTAATCATAAAGAGGTACATTCGTGTACATTATAGTTACCGAATACATTTATGTATTGGGGATTATAGGTACACTGTTGTTGAGTTCTACATTACTTTTACATTTATAGGGCACCTATGTGCAATTACAAGGCACTAAATGTGCTTATAGTTACATTAAGTTATACAATATACATTATAGAGATTACAGACTCGCATACAATGTATTCTCTTTATTATACATTGGGATATAAAATGAACTAAAAAGGTAGTAAAGGAAAAGGAACAATAGAGAAAAAGAAACAATACAGGAATAAAGAACAATAAAGTTTGATTATTATATTTTAGAGTAAAGATCAATTTGCAAAGTTTGATTTAACACATAATGATTTATTGACAAAAAGTTAAATTACAAGTTACTCATATATGAAAATGACTTAGATAAATCATATTTATTTTATAAATGATTTTATATGGTATTTTATACGATGTTTTTATACTAAAATACATGTTTTATATATCATCATAGAAATATTTTATAATAAAATACATATTTTAATAGGCAGTTTGTGCAGTTTTAATTATGATATGAAACAGTATTGAACTGTCTATTTGCTGCCTAAAATCGGATTTGATTTTTCACTAAAATATTAAATTGTGACTTTTACTCTATTAACTTATTTTACGATAAAGGTTAAATTTATGAATTTTTGAAGAAACGAAATTTTACTGGTTTTCAAACAATACATGTTTTATAAGATGTATGTGATATCTTTGACTCATATAGGGGAGCATATACGGGAAAGAGGTGTTACAAATAGTATCGGTACCAAAATGGCTTATTAGAATTTGCAAAAAAGAAGTATCAGTACTATTATGTTTTTTAAACTTTCTGTATTGGTACTATATCGATACCACATCAATAGTATCAATATTGTTGTGTTTAAAATTAATTTTTACTCGATTAAAGTTCAAAACCTTATAAAAAATTGTTTCAAAATTATTTTTGATATATGACTCAATTTTTCAAGAAAATAGGTAGTAAAATAGAGTTTTTAAGTCATTGAAAAAATTCTAATGTTTGAATATCTTAATCGAAAATAATCTTAATTTTTTTTAAATTAATTATTCATGGTATATCAAAATATCAAAGTATGTTTTAGCACTTCTATTACCTTTCGTATCAATATTACAAGCACAATATTGATACTTTCATGTAGTATCGATATTGTATGAACAATATCGGTACTATTTACCCAGAAAATCATTTTGTGTTCAAATTCTTGTTTTATGGAAAATTATTTTTGAAATCTTTAAACAAATTCAATTAAGTCCAAAAACATTTCGCTCTTATTTCTTATATCAAAATATATGTTCATTAATCTCTGCTTTTTTATATAACAAAGCCTTTGAAAACCGGTTTTTGGCAAAAGCTTCCCCTTAGTGAAACATTTCTTGTAAGAGAGAAAATATTTGAAAATATTTTATGCTCCACTTTTTCTTTGATAACTTGAAAATTTTCAAACCTATATGTTCCCCTTAAGTTATATAAAAAATAATTCAAATGTTATTGGTTCAAAATAACAATGGAGAATAAGTTAAAACAAAAAACAATAGCAAAAAAATTATTTGAAAACAAAGCTCCCCCTTAATAAAAGCTTTGCTTGAAAAAATTTGGCACGAAAACAACTTAACACTTAAAAGATATTGAATTTCAACAAGGATGAATAAACATGTTTGTAACACATGAAATTCAATAAATCCAAGATTTTCATACTTTATGCAATTATTAGAAATGAAGCGTTAAAACTCATATGGATAAACCACTACATAATGTCATGCATTCAATATGGATATTAATTGTTAGAGATATGCAATTTACTAGTAAGAATCTATCAATGAACATTTAGCCATTTTTGCATTTGCATACTAAGAACGTAATGTAAGCATAAGTATATAAATAGACAATGACAAAGGAATTAATTTCATCAAAATATTAAAATATAAAACTTTAAATCCAATTGATGAAAATTACATTGAGGTCAAGATATTTTAAGAATAAAAATATGGACACATAAAAATCATAACTTGACCAAAAATTATGTTGAACAAAAAAAATTTTAAAAAATAATTTTAAAACGTGTTTATCATAACATAATTTCAACATACATTAGATAACAAACAACATACAATCATTCATACTCAATACTCAAGCATGCATAAATGCAAATAGACAATCATAAACATAAACAAAATGCTTTAAGATTAGTTGTTACCCATCATTTCCTTTTGCGAGGCTAGAGCATTCAAATGTCTTGTCATTTCACTTCATTGCTTCAACACATCTACAAGAGACATTCATTTGGATTTTGATACCTAAATTGCTTTGGGTCCTGGAGAGTTAGCACCAATGTCTCTAGTTCCTTTAGGAACCAATAATTGTCTCATTTTAAAAGATTTTATATTTTTAGTAGGACAAGTATATAAACCATGACCATGATAATGGTAATGTGTGCATTTTTCCATTATTGAGCAAGATGAATTGTTTTAAATGATTTATTTTCCTTATATTAAGATTTCAAGCTTAACTTTTAAATCCAGATTTATTTTCTAAAAATCTTGAATCTTGAATTTTGATTTTTGAAAACTCTAAGCCTTTTCACAAAAATTTTTATTTTGTATTTCAAAATTCACTTTTGTTTTTAAAATAAAATCTTTTTTCATTTTTAAACTTTGAAATCAATTTATTATATTTGGAATTCATGGTCTCAAATTCCAAATATAGTTCAACATAAGTATCTTATAACTCATTAATAAAATATGGATTTAATTTATTAGAGTTAGAAGATACCTTTGAATCTTCTTGAATGATCATAAGGCAAAGATTGACTACTTTATCTTCATCATCGGTGTTATCCTTATCACTCCAAGCAACCATAAATGCCTTATTGCTAGATCCCTTCTTCTTTAGGAGGTAATACTCATAATTGACATGATCATGTCTTTGGTGTTCAAAGAGAATCGGGGAACCCCTTTTAGATTCATGCTTCACTTCTTTTCCTTTGGATGTCATGAATCCTTTAAATATTTTGAAGAGCTTGGACATGTCTTCTACTTCATCATCCTCTTATCTTGAGTCTTCATTACTTTTATTGGTGGACTTGAAGGCAATATCTACTTCCTGCATCTTCTTTTCTTTCTTTCCATCATCATCTTCTTCTTTTCTTTAGAGTCTCATCTCATGACTGGTAATGATTTGTTGAGTTCATCAAGAGTGAGCATCTCCAAATATTTGGCTTCTTCAATGGAGGTTTTCTTTCCTTCCTGTGATATTGGTAAGGAAGAGAGCATCTTTCTCACAACTTCTTTATTGGGATATACCTTCCCAAAACTCTTGAACCCATTGATGATGGATGGAAATCGATTGGACATTGTATTTATGTCTTCATCGTGCTTCATTTTGAGGTTCTTATAGTTGAGAGTAAGAATGCCAACTATAGAATTTTCACTTGACTTGTCGTTCATGAGTCACCTCCAATTTTTCCCAAATCTCCTCCGCATTAGACCACGAAGATACTCTACTATACTCGTTGAGGCCAAGTGCACAAAAGATGATGTGCATGGCATTGACATTGAGTTGGACTAGCTTCTTATATTCACTTTTAAATCCAGATTTATTTTCTAAAAATCTTGAATCTTGAATTTTGATTTTTGAAAACTCTAAGCCTTTTCACAAAATTTTTATTTTGTATTTCAAAATTCACTTTTGTTTTTAAAATAAAATCTTTTTTCATTTTTAAACTTTGAAATCAATTTATTATATTTGGAATTCATGGTCTCAAATTCCAAATATAGTTCAACATAAGTATCTTATAACTCATTAATAAAATATGGATTTAATTTATTAGAGTTAGAAGATACCTTTGAATCTTCTTGAATGATTATAAGGCAAAGATTGACTACTTTATCTTCATCATCGGTGTTATCCTTATCACTCCAAGCAACCATAAATGCCTTATTGCTAGATCCCTTCTTCTTTAGGAGGTAATACTCATAATTGACATGATCATGTCTTTGGTGTTCAAAGAGAATCGGGGAACCCCTTTTAGATTCATGCTTCACTTCTTTTCCTTTGGATGTCATGAATCCTTTAAATATTTTGAAGAGCTTGGACATGTCTTCTACTTCATCATCCTCTTATCTTGAGTCTTCATTACTTTTATTGGTGGACTTGAAGGCAATATCTACTTCCTGCATCTTCTTTTCTTTCTTTCCATCATCATCTTCTTCTTTTCTTTAGAGTCTCATCTCATGACTGGTAATGATTTGTTGAGTTCATCAAGAGTGAGCATCTCCAAATATTTGGCTTCTTCAATGGAGGTTTTCTTTCCTTCCTGTGATATTGGTAACGAAGAGAGCATGTTTCTCACAACTTCTTTATTGGGATATACCTTCCCAAAACTCTTGAACCCATTGATGATGGATGGAAATCGATTGGACATTGTATTTATGTCTTCATCGTGCTTCATTTTGAGGTTCTTATAGTTGAGAGTAAGAATGCCAACTATAGAATTTTCACTTGACTTGTCGTTCATGAGTCACCTCCAATTTTTCCCAAATCTCCTCCGCATTAGACCACGAAGATACTCTACTATACTCGTTGAGGCCAAGTGCACAAAAGATGATGTGCATGGCATTGACATTGAGTTGGACTAGCTTCTTATATTCACTTTTCCATTCTGACATATTCCTTGGAGGGGTGAGATAATTATCAGTGATGACATCCCAAACTAAAAGGTTGATACCTTGAACAAACAACATCATCATATTCTTTCAACAAGAGTACTTGACACCATTGAAGTTTTAAGGCCTTGTGGTTGAGTGGAAATCCTCAAGGTAGTACGAGATGAATTGAAATCATCTTCTTGGTTGAATTTGAAATTGATAAAGCACTTTTAGGAGCTTCACAATGTTGTTAAATCATCGATTATGACCCGTTTTGATACTAATTATTTGAATTATTAGGGATTTATGATCAACCGAAATAAGCTAAGAATAGGGTGAATTGCCTTTAAAAAATTTTGGTGTGAAAGTAATAAAGATAGAGAATTTGAAACAAGGATTTCGAATGGTTTTTAATGCCCCAAAATTTTTGTTAGTGACCCAACTAAACAAATTGAAAGTTTGTTAATCAAAGTATAAACTTAGGAAAGTTTAGGGACCTAAATGGTAATTTTAAAAAAATTAGTCCTTTATATGAATAGTTTACCCTATAAAATTGTAATTTATTATTTCAAAACAAATTCGATTTTAGGCCGCAATTAGGCAGTTCAATGTTGTTCATAAACTATATAAAACTACCTAAGCACTACTTAATTTAAAAAAACATTTAAAACATTATATTATTCATAATTAGTCATTCATACTTTCGTATATATCTAAGGCTAGCCAAAATAGAATAGTCCTAATTTACTATTACAGACCATTCCAAAATAAATCCGATAAAGCAAACAAACAAATATAATATACATGCCACTAATAAGTCAAAGATAAAATATCTTACTGATACTGATATTAGGTATGGTTTCCTTAAAAGAGGCTCAAGAGGCTTCTTACTTTATGTCCTTATCTTTATCTGAACCTACACATAAAAATCATCATGCGCTAAGTAAATATTTGTGAGGTAGTAACACAGTTAAGATAAGATAAAACATAAAATATCATAAATACTTTAAAACTTAAAAATGAAATTTAAATAAAATCATTGAACTTTCAAACGAGTTGTTCAAACCATTTTTCCTCTTTAGAAACATGAAAATCATCTTCTCATGATTTTATCAAAATCATGTTAATCAATATCATATATAAAAATCATTTCATATTTCTTTTTTCATTCAGACTCATATCAAAACATTCACATTTATTTTAATATTCTTTTCTTTCAGAAGCTTTTCATACTTTCATATTATTTTCATAGCCCAATCTATATGTAAGAGAATGCAAGGTACGTGAGTGAGACAGAATGTACGTACTAAGCACTTCATGATGCTATCATCATAATCAGAATATGCACTCCAAGTGCAATCATATTATTTGCACCAACGGGGCAATGCATAATGTATACGAATGTACTAGATCAAAATCGAGAGCAAACTTTACTCAACTTCATGGCATGCCAAGTGTACCCACAACTCTCAATGCGATATACAATGGGCTTTCAGATTATATCATATTCATTTAAAGATCAACATTTCCAAATAAGAATTATTTTCCATTCATCATCATAAAAATCATAACTTAGGCAACTCATACCCCAAAATCATTTAGATAACATTTATGAAGTCATTAAAGAAATATTCCATCATTAAAATTTCAAATAATTCTTAAAATTATTTTAGAAAATTTACTTGAATATCTTTTCAGATGATATCATATAAAAACATATTGGGTAATTTCATACCTAAAATAATCATAAATCCTTTATATGACATTATGGAAATATGCAAATGAATAAAATAAAAATTCATACTTTAAAAATAATATGAGGTTGACTTATCGCAAGTCTTCATCGATCAGAAAATTTAAATAAATAAAATTCACTCACATTTGTCTCACTATCGAACCTTTTCTATGATATTCTTTCCAATCCAATATTTTTCCTTCCCTTTTGAATCACTTGGATCTCTAGTATTTTCACGGTATGAATATTATCATAAAATAATAAAATATCCAATACATATGTTAGTATTGCACTAACATAATCTAATTCTTATAAAATAAATTTTGTAAAACAATTGATACTAAATCGATTCAAAACTAAATCACAATTTCATCATAACTTCAAACTTTACAAAATAGCTATTTGATTTCATAATTGTTCATTTCTATCATAAATCCTTCAACTTTCACAACCTTTGCATTAAAATCACTATTTATGAATTCTTTTTAGAATTCATATCAACTTTTCCATTTAATTCATAATGGTCCTTCAACACTTCACTTACTTATAATCAAACCATAAAATTTCCAACATTTATCTAATATGTTCATTCAAATATTTAAACAATTGAAAACTTGCATTTTCATCCTAAATTTTCCTTGTCTTTTTTTAATTCAATCATTAACTTTAACAAACTTACAATTTGATCCCAAACATAAACTTAAACTTGAAAATTAGAACTTAAATAATAAATTCCAGCATTGTAGTATCATACTCAAATGGTACCTTCACATTTAACAAACTTGAAACTAAGTCAATAAAGTTCATGACCTTTCGAATTCGACCTTGTAACTTTTTCAAATTTTTACTTTGGTCCAAAATAAACATTCTAACTTAAAAATTCAACATTCCATAATTAAATTCTAGCCTTGAATACCCAAATTTACACATTTAGTCATCAATGTCTCACAATTCTCATAACTTACGAACTAGTCTTTTCAATATCTCAAAGTTTCAAACTGATCCAATTCAATCTCCAAATTACATAGAATTCATCTGATATCCATTCTAAACCATAGGAAATTTTTCAACATTTTCCCCCTAATTTTCTTCCCATGGCCAAATGTCATTAATGCATTAGGGTAAACTTTTCATTCAAATTTCAAGCATGAATTCAACCTCCTAATCTCAAATTCATGCTATTCTAATCTTCATAACGTTAAATTACATAAAAAATTCAACAAACTCCACAAACCCTAGCCTTGGTCGAATACTATATATGTCTCCACACTTTATTTTAATCATCACTCATGCTTTAGAATTAATGAACAACATCAATAACATAAAAATCAAGCCTTAAATCATCAAAATCAAACATGTTCTTTATAAACCCTAATCACCAATATCATCATCCAAGCATGATTTCCATGAACCAATTATACCAAATGATGGAGAATTTGATGTAGATTAATTCTCTAGTTCACAACTTAGTCCAAAAATCAATCATGTAAGCTTAAAAATGAAACATACAAAATTTATTCCTTACCTACTATGGAGGTCACATCTTGGAGGGGGAGATGAGCTCAAAATTATCTTGAATTTTCTTCATTAATCTCATTAATACACTTGACTTTAGATAATTAAATGAATTAGAAATTCATTTATTAAGAAATTACCATGTTACCATTACTAAAACATGATAATTTCAACTTTACAATTAACATCGAATCATCCATGATCTCATCTTGCTTACATAATCTTCCTTACATCATCCATGAGCTCGTATAATTCACTTTTCAACTTTAATCTTAAATTTTTAAAAAAATCACAAAATAATCACCATATTTCAGAATTTCGGCTTAACAAGCAAAAATCAACTTTAATCCCACTAATATGTGCCAAATTCTACCATTCTAAATCATGTAAATAATATTTCCAATATTTTTATATCATCCTTAAAATTTTTGTGAAATCTTGGTTCTAACCGATTATCCAATTTCTTATTGGACTTTACTACTTCATAGCTTTTAGTACAAATTCCGAATCAAAATTCTAATTCCCAAAAAAATATTTGTTTTGGGACAAACTATTCATTTACATACCAAATTATATAACTTTTAAGAATTACATTTTTGGTCTAAACTTTTCAAAATTTATACTTTGGCAACTAAACTTTCAAAACATACATTTTGGTCACTACCCAAAATTTGGGGTATTATAGGGATATTAGGATCTGATGTTCTAAGGCTTGATTGTGATGTAGTAGAAATTGTTGAATCATTTCCACGCTTTAAAGATAATGAATGCCATTGAAAATGGTACATGAAGAATTTGGATAATTAGGGTTTTCATGAAATTGGTTGTTGTTATTGAAACGATTTATAATGCTTAAATATGATGTTTGGAAGAAGAATTCATTATTGAATCAAGTTGGAGATCATATCTAAGGTATTATGTGATATTCAACCATCATGAGTAAATTAGGGGAAAACTATTCAATGTTGTTTTAAGGCTTAACATGATGAATTGATGAATATACAAGATTTAGAATGTTGTTTGGATCAATTTGGATGTATGAAAAGGTTAAGGGACTAATTTGGCATGTGTAGAAATGATAGGTCTGATGAGGAAATTGATTAGAAGTTGATGTAGAACTCTTAAATGAGTTGATGGAAGCTTGAACCTAAGGTTAAATTGAAATGGACCGTTTGGAAATTACAAAAATATTAGGATGAATTTTGAAAGCTTTTTGAAAGAATTATTTCTTGTTATACGCCTATGTATGGTAAGGTACTAGCATGTTCTTTGAAATGTATGTGTTTTATAAATGATGTAAGTGTAGATCCTGATCAAAACCGAGATCAAAGTAAGCTTAAAGCTAAGGAGAAAGCTAAAGAGTAAATATTATAGCTAATTAAGGTTTGTTAGTAAGACATATCAGGTGAGTGCATTCACATCTTATATTATTATATGGGGAAAGCTTACAATGACCCAACCTTAAATGTTTTGGAAAGGAAAATGATTTGATATATATTAAGATATTTTTATAATATTTTGTTAAATGAAATTTAAATGATATCGGGAATGAACTGTCCACTGCAGTATTATATGATATTTTGATATATCTATATTTATGGATATGTTTAATAAACTAATGATTTGTGATTTTGATGAAAATGCCCATTGTATATACATTGAGAGTCTTTGATATAGTTGGCATGCCATAGAGGTGGAGTATTAACAACTGCATTATGTACATATTATGATGTGATTTTAGTGATATTGTAAACAATTGCATTGAGTACATAATCGATGTGATTTTGGACTATTGTGCTCTTGAGAATACAATACATAATACGATATTTTTTTATTGTGGTAGTCATGATTATTGTTACATTGATATTGTATTTATGGTATTTGTACATATGTCTAGCACTAAAAATGCAATTTGTACATACTCTTCTGACTTTCATACCTTACATTCTCATTAATTTACATCGAGCTATGATTTAAATGAAATTAAAAACTACAGGGGTGATCAATCTGATTGAAAGTAAATCTTTCGTCGAATACTTTGAAATAGAATACAATGCTTTATATATGAATTGTTAATTTTTAGTTCTATGTTATATAATTTATTTCATTTATTGATATGCTTTACTTTTAGTTATAGAAATTGCCTCATCAGGTGTATACATAGCGTGTGATTTTCACGTGTAGGTAAAGGAATTTGAGTGGAATAAGGAATATTTTGGCATATTCTAGCAAGGACTGCATCTATAGTATTAGCAATGACATTTTACTGATGTGTTTTGATTTTCAACTTGGTATGTATGTGTGTGTGTTAATGATATTTTTTATGATTATGTTTTGAACTGGTTTGTAATGATTTTTTATATTAGTTATAAAAATGGATTGCATGTTAATATTTTGGTCAAGTTAGTTTAAACTGAAATTAAGATGATTTTTAGTTTAAGCAATTTTACTTATTTATGTTATAGTTATGAACTGCTAGGTTGCTGCTTCAAAATTGATTTGATTTTAATGTTAGGGAAATTTATTTTGGTTTTATGCGATTAATTGTTTAAAGTTTATTGTTTTTAAAATAAGTGATTTTAAAGAAATAAAATTTTAATGACTTTTGTTAAGAAATATTTTTATAAGTTTTATGAGACATCTCTGACTCATTTTCGGTGTTGGATACGGGAATGGAATGTTTCATTTATTTGTATCAAAGCTACATGTTTACCAATTTTAGGCTTAAACCAAGTCTGTTTTGAATTTAAAAAATATATATACATGCCACTAGGATGTCATTATTACTAAAATGGTGTTTGTATGATTGGTACTGCTCTTTACTAATGTAAGTTGATGTTGTGTACGTATTAGATGTTTGAGAATGAAGGTTCTCGTAGAGGACAGAGCAGGAGGTTCAAGAAGAGACAAGTAGTGGAAGTAACGAAGTTAATAACAATCCTCTTATTCAGTCTGACTATGGTGGTGCACCGGTACATCAAGGAGTGTCAATGCAAGTTCAAAGAACCTTCTTTCAAACTTTATATGCGACCCTTACGAGATTTTAGTCTCCTACTGCTCCAGTTCCTCGTTTATTGAGAGCTAAAGAACTAAAAAGTTTAGGAGCTTCTTAATTTAAATGAGATTCTGATGAGAGTCCAGTCGCTGCTAATCTTTGGATCAATGATGTTAAGATTATGTTGGATGGATTCCATTGTAGCGATGCTAAGAAATTGGATAGAGTTGTGTCATTTTTCAAAGGATAGGCTCGAGTATAGTAGACTAATGCCATTATGCATGTTCCTTCTGAGAATATTACTTGGTAGTTCTTCCAAGAATAGTTAAAGAATAAGTATATAGGTGATCAATTTTTCCGAGAAATGAAACAGGATTTCCTCAATCTAAAGCAAGGTACTCAAATTGTGTATGAGTACAAGTACGAATTCAACAAACTAAGTCGATTTGTAGCATAATTGATTTCGAATGAGAAGGCTCGCTGTGAATGGTTTATCGAAGGACTTCGACCAAGGTCGAAGGAAATGATGTTGGCTTTAAATTTGTATTCTTTTCAATAAGTTGTGAATATAGCAAAAGCAATAGAAAGGGTACAGTCTGAAAGAATAGTAAAGAAAAACAGGTAATCATCCAAGAGATATGGGACATCTGCAGCCTTATCTCAGTTTAAGCGTTGCAGAGGTTCTCGTGATCAGAATATATCAAAATCTATTGTGTATGCCCGTAAAGGAGCGAATGTTGGAAAATTTAAGCAATCTCATATAATTGTTTCTAATACGGGTAGATCATCTCAAAGTCAGCTTCGAACTTGTGATGTATATAGCAAAAATCATCCAGGGCAAATTGATGATAGAGGAGCTTGTTTCCGATGTGTATGCCCGTAAAGGAGCTTGTTTCCGATGTGTAGATACTAATCATTTCATTCGAGATTATCCATTGATGATAGAGGAAAGACCACTGCAAATGAGAAATCCACTGTTGTGTCCCAAAAAGACCAAGGCAAAGCCAAATTGAAAAGAATATCGAAAACTTCTTCTCAACACGAGTTTCAAACTCGGGCAAAAGGTATACAACATTTGAGCTAACACAGATCGTGATAATCCAAAGATCATTACAAGTACATGCGATCTTTTTGATAAACTTGTATTTTTGTTGCGTGATCCTTATTTTACTCATTCATATATAAGCACTAAGTTAATAAGAGAAAGGAATTTCATTAGACCAATCTAGAAAGAGATAGTAACGACTAATCCTTTAGGCCAGAGTACGATAGTAAGTCGAATTTATAGAAATTGTCTGTTAAAGATTCAAGGGGTTGCGTTTCAAGCAAACTTAGTGAAATTAACTTTTGAAGAATTTTTAATTATTTTTTATATTTTTAAATGTTCAAATTGTAATCTTAGTTTTGCTAATTATGTTTTGTAGATTTAAAATATCCGGCGAATAGGAAATGTTACATCTTGATATTGTTTATATTTCCTCGCTTGAACTCCGTTCGGTAGGCATTGTAGTTGTTAATGACCATTTGAGATTTTGAAATTCAAATATTTATAACATATATTATAAAACAATTATTAATTTTTTGCTTCACAATCTTTTTAGACATTTGAAACATAGTAGTCATTAATGATCATTTGAGATTTTTGAAATATTCAAATATTTAAAGGACCTCGTCACATGGAGGTGATGAGTTCCAACAGACATAACTTTAAAATGGTTTATATTTTTTTATAAATATGTAAGAATTTATATTTATGTACTTGAGAATATTAATATATGATTTATATTTTTCTTATGTATTTAAAACATTATATTTATTTAAGTAAGAATTAATTAATTGAAATTCATAAAGTTTTAAAAATGTGTTTATTATAAATATTTGAGATGTTATGTATCAGTCATATAAGCATGACTACATATAGGCATAATGAGTATGAATTCGTAATAACCAAATGACAAGTTACATAAAAATTATTTATGATAAATCTTAAAGAAGTCATCAAAGTAGATTTAAGTTCGCAATAATTTCTTATAAAAATTAAGAAAATTTAACAGTTACACTATATTACTTTTCAAGCATTAACTCTTACGACTAGCAAATTCAATTATAATATTGTTTTCATTTTTCAAAAAACTAATAAAAACAACCCTAAACATTTTCACTACATGTGCATATGTGTCTCTCATTCTTAACGATGGTTGCAACTAAGAGAATTTTTGCTATCATTGTCATAGTGACCTTTTGACAATATTCAAATTGTCCTTGGTTGTGCATATCATGCATTGGAGGTAGATTCTCTAACACTTTATATATTTCTCGAAATCCCCATCTAAATGCAACAATCGTATTCTAAATGCATACATTGTCTCAATTTTACCTATCGTAGATGATTCTTTCAAAATGTTACAGTCAATATCAACATTGACATAATATTTTGGAAAGCAGTCTAATATACCTTCTCTATATAGTGTTTCATGATTTTTCAAAATAAAAGTTTTCGTAAAAACAAGATTTTAAATTTTTCCAAAGGTTTTATTGGGACGAATACAAGTTAGATTTTGAAAATACTAACCTCAAATTTGAAGCCAAACAAAAATCCCAACAAATTAACCGAAGATTTAAGAAATCTTCAACATTATTCTCGATAGCACGTCGTAAAATCCAAATAAGATTTCATTTGATAGATCAGTTAAGCAAATATTAGATGGCATATTAATAGTATGTATGGTAAAAGATGAGTGAAAGAGACTGATGCTAAGTTTGGAGGTTATGACCAAAAACACAATGATATATATAGCAACTCTTGTGGCCCTTAATGAAGTTTTTATATTAGGTGATGTATCACTCAAAAATAAAGACTTGAATAGGTAATATTCTATATCAATTAAAATTATTATTATACCAGATTTAAAATTTTAAACTGGAAAAAATTATTTAATTTTTCAAATCAGACATTTCAATTCAAATATTTTAGAGGTGTGTAGTGAATATTCTTTGTCATTTAAACTGATATAAATTCACTAATATGAGGTAATATTTCACTAAAAAGAAAATGATGTAACTAGTTAAGATTTTCCGTCATTTAAACTCTCTAACTCACTCAAAAACCTAAAGATTTTTTTAAATTTAAGTTACTAAAAACCTAACTTGAAAAAGTTATGATTTGAGGAATTGTTCCACTAAAAAGAAAAGAACGTAGAAAATGAAGATTCTCTGTTATTTGAAATTATTATTGTCCATGATATATTTTTCTTTCACTATAAAGAAAGTTTTTATATGAAGTGATGTTTCACTAAAAAGAAAATGACATGGATAATTAAGATTCTTTTTCCTAAATTTGAAATATTTTAGGGTTACAAATTACAAAATTGTCTTATAAATTCGCTTATGTTCCCTAAAAAACAACTTGAACTTTTACTTTTGTACATCTTCATTCAATGTAAAAAAATTCTTTGAAATAATGAGCAAAATATTCTTCACAATTGTCCATTACAATGGTGAAGTTCTACAAGCTGATGTTGGTGTTGTGTTTAAGTCACACAAACTCGTAAACACGATGTTCCCTCTAGATGCATCTTATTGAAAAATAAAGATCAAAATTCAAAGAAGCCTTAGAGCAACTGTTTCATCATTGATTTATCGGCACTTGATCTCATCATATCCACTCATATATAGAATAGTACACCTTGACAATGATGATGTTTCTGTTATGCTTGGATTACTCTAATATTCTAATAATGCTATGAACAAGATCTATATTGAAATGGTAACTTTTTTCTGATGTTCCAATCTTATCAGCAGTTGTACCCACAACATAAGAATAAAAAATTACTCTACTGGATGCAAGTGGTGCAGATGATAACCTTGTTGGGTGATTCGTTGAAAGCCTTGTTGAGTTTAGCGATGATGATGAAATTGTTGTTTCATTAATGGGAGAAGATATCAAGCCAATCGTTGATGATTCTGATATATTTGAGGCTAGTTTAGAGGGAGAATGTTGGATATTAAGGTTGATGAGACAACTATTTCACAAGATCATGGATTGAAGAAGGCTTTAAATGTCTGGAGTAATGCACCAACACAACCTCAATCCTAAATGCCTCAAAATGATTTGCCTTCGTATCTTCATCTAGTTACCATGCAAGAAATTAATTACGATGATATGAGGAATCCAGAATCCTTGATATGCCAAAGATTTTTGTTGCCCTCTAGGATTATTCAGATGAATGATAAATTAAGTTAGCGATTGGGTCCCAATTTGAAACTAAAAAAGATGCACAACTGGCAATCAAGAAATATTATATCAAAGCCCATCTCTAATTCTATGTCACATAGTTTAATAAAAAAAATATTGTATGGTGTATATACCATGATTACGGGTGTAAATGATGGATATGAGTTGTATACTTACAACGGAAGATATTGTGGGAAGTCATAAAGTTCAACGGACAACACATATGTACAATGAGCTTGTTGACACAAGACCACAAACATTTAGACTTGGATGTCATATTCTCATATGCAAAGCTTTTGGTTGAACAAATTTATGGATACTTGTTTCAATGTTAGTGGCATTGGTCCATAATAAATATGGTTATTTTGTCTCACTACAAGTCGTGGATGGATAAAAACAAACAAATAAGATTATTGTATGTTGATTGGGACTAGTTATATAATGAGCTACCACATCTGCTGCGAGCAATGGAATTTTTCATCCCTATAACCATTACAAGATAATATACTCATCCTACGACCATGCTTCACAGACAAGTTATCCCTGGAAAAAGAGTTTTTGGTGGCATGTTCTAGGATTTCAAGTTATCCCTAGAAAAAGAGTTTATGGTGACTTGTCTAGATTCTTCAAGTCGATGGGATATTTCTATATGGGGTATACAAACACATCCTGATGATAGTTGTACCACAAGATAGTGATAGAAACATTTTTCTCATCGCCTTTTCCATTATTGAAATGAATCAAAATAATGTTGGAATCTTTTTCTCTCTCATTTGTATTCTCATGTTTTCACTAAAGGTGGGGTTTTCATGATATCAGATAGAGCAGCTAGGTTGTTAAAGAAAATTGATAGATCAGGAAATAAATGAATACCTCCATGCACATATCTGACATATTATATATATCATATTACCTCTAATTCTATGAGGAGAGTTGGGAACAATAAGTTCAAAAAAGAGATTATCAACATGGATAACTAATATGTTATTTTTCATTAATTATTTAAGCTACATTTATGTTATTCATTTTGTATTCTTAAATCCATTTTTAGGGTATGATTTAATATAGCCAAAGTTTCATGCAATACTAGAAATTTTGAGAATAATACAGAATAAGTTTATAACTTCACAATTGAGATCCCTGGGGTAAGATGGTCATAAACTTGTGAGGATCAAGGTTGACGATATAATATATGATAACCAACCTTGTTGAATGTATAAAATAAGTGCATAAAGGGACTTAAAATCTCTCGATAACAAGTATTGTTAGGGAGACATACTTCTGGTTAAGTAAAGTTTTGGCAAACAAAGGTGCATAAATAGATGCCACGATAAATGAAGGGAGACATTGGGTTCTAGATGTGGAGAAGGAAATGCAAAAAAAAAAAAATCAAACACATGCAACATCGATCTTTGATCACAGTTTTAGTAGATTTGATGTTGATTACGTTGTCCAAGTACTTGTTCGACCACATGAGAAAGGCAATTTTATCATATACACTAGTAATCTAAATAGAATATGGTATAATTTTAATCAATTTGATGCTTTTAGATTCTCATGTGCTATCATTGTTGTTGCATATATGCACGTTAATGTTGACCCATACTATTATACTGATGATTGTTATAGCCTACATATTATGTGTAACATATGCAATTGTGAGTTTAAATATCTCCCAAATGATGTTTA
This sequence comes from Hibiscus syriacus, assembly GCF_006381635.1. Taxonomy (NCBI): domain Eukaryota; kingdom Viridiplantae; phylum Streptophyta; class Magnoliopsida; order Malvales; family Malvaceae; genus Hibiscus; species Hibiscus syriacus. Next base: position 1,970,120 of record NW_024062846.1, on the reverse strand, counting down.
TTGGTCTCTAACACCTATTTCTAAAGAATTATTACAAAATCTAGAGTTGCATAGAAAGTTTAGGAGTTGACCTAAATCTAGCTTAGTTCATACTAATATGGTGTTCAGATCATCTGTGCACCCCATTGCGCATCGAAAACAAAACGCGATGGTCTCACCAGCAATCCAAGTACATTTATTCAAAACTGGGAGGAAGGGATTCGATTACTTAAATTGGGTTGCTTGAAAAATAGCAAAGATAGTAGCGGCTAATGGTGATCACAAACAGTTCGAATCGTAAGCCTCTATGAAAACGTCTCGGCTTCTACTCAGTTTACCCATTTGAGAGCAAAATTTTAACTTTTCCCAAAAAATATTTTGAGAAAATATGCTAAAGATCAAACTAGCTTCTAGACCTTACTTATCTTTATATACCCAAGTTACCCTAACCTTTAGGGTTTAGTTATTTCGATTTAATTAAATTCTTAATCAATTAAATCAAATTAAAAATCCATTAAAAGAGTTATAATCTAAATTACATTCTTTTAATGTTTATGTTACCTTATTTAATTATTCTTAATTAAATGTCCATTAAAAGAGTTGTAGTATGAATTACGTTCGTTTAATGTTTACTTACTATATATGGGATAATTAAAATCATATGTATATCAAATATTCATATATTAACTCTAGATATATATTTTAATAACGTACAAAAAACTGTACATATTTGCTCGTTTCAACCTTAGGGTGTGAACCTGTAGGTTCTTGTAACATTAGTAGTGATTATTAAGACCATTCTAATATTACAAACAATGAGTGACATCTAGCATTTATCATTGTCACCTAAGTTACAAGAAATCATGATTCGACATATCATCTTCGTGATTAACTCTTTTATGTATTACATCCTTTTGTCATTTATATCTAGAGCGGTCATAAGTCTTGGAATAGTCACACTTGTATATCCCATCTATTTTTTCTTGATATCTAGAGTAGGCTATAATTAACGAATAATTTGTGATATCTAGTCCCACTCAATCAAGTGGCCAATGATATATTTCCTATTATGTATAAGGAAAATCATATCTTAATCATTCACATCCCACTAAGTATATCGAGGTATATTCAATAACGGTCTTTGTAGTGCAACTAGTAACAGAGCATGCTTAATTGTATCAAAGCATACAACAATATATGTTGAGATAGTAATGATCTCAAGTCTAAGGATCATACATATAGTTGTCACAATGAGCAATGTCGTGACCATCACAAAATAATCCAAGACATATGCTCATGGTGGGTCAATCCAATATATTGTTCCCTAACAATATATTCATGTATCAATTCTGACATCTCTATGTCAATCACAACTCACTGTCATCAATCAATAACATTTTAGTCTTAAGCGTATTATTAATGTACATGCCCATAATAATACTTGACCAAGGATCTTTCAATAATAAACATATTATTATATAGACATTATTATCTTTTAGCTTATTTAAAGAACAAAAATATAATAAAAGAAAATAACGGTAATTCCTTTAATCAATAAATATGATCAATAATATATGATAATACAATCATCATATGATTGGTCTTTGGGCAAACTCTAACAATCTCCCACTAGCACTAAGACCAATCACTCACATATCTAATATCAAGTGACTTGGTGTGACGATCATGCTTCTGTTGTGCCAGAGGCTTCGTTAGGGGATCAGTAATGTTATCATCTGTGCATACTCTAAATATCTCTACATCTCCTCGATCTACGATCTCTCGAATGAGATAAAAGCAACTAAGAATATGTTTGGATTGTTGATGAGATTCTGGTTCCTTTGCTTGTGTAATGGCTCCATTTTTATCACAATAGAGTTCTACATAATCTTATATGATGGGCACAACCCCTAGTTCAAATATAAACTTCTTAATCCAAACAACCACTTTTGTTGCTTCACTAGCTGTAATATTCTCAGCCTCTATTGTAGAATCAACTATTGTGTCTTACTTTGAACTTTTCCATCTCACATCACCTCCGTTAAGATAAAACCCAATTACCATCATAGGTCATCCTTGTCAATTTGGAAGCTGGCATCAGTATAACCTTTTACACTAAGCTCTTTTTCGTCCCCATAGACAAAAAATGTATCTTTAGTTCTTCTTTACCTCCATACTGAACCCTTTTAGCACTTTGTTTATATATGTACTTTGACTCAGACCTAGAATTCGTCTTGATATATTTATATAGATCTTAACTCCTAATATATATACTGCCTTACCCAATCTTTCATAGAAAAATAACTACCTAACCAAATCTTAAGAGACTGTAAAGTAGGTATATCATTTCCTATGATGAGTATGTCATTTACATACAAGATTAGGAAAGAAACAATGCTCCCACTAGCCTTCTTATAAACAAAAGGTTCGTCTACATTTCTGATAAAACCAAATTCTTTGATTGCATCAATCAAATAAAGATTCCAGCTTGGAGAAGATTGCTTTAGCCCATAAATAGACCTCTGTAACTTACAAACCTTTCCAGTAATTCCTGGAGCAACAAAATCTTCTAGTTATTTCATATACACATCTTCTTCAATTTTTCCATTAAGAAAAGTGGTTTTGACGTCCCTTTTCCATATTTCATATTCATGCACTTAAACATAGCAATAGGGGATAAAGTTTTGTTATAGTCTACACCATGAACTTGTGGTGAACCTTTAGCGACTAATTGCCCCTTGTATGTTTTTACATTACCATCCATGTCATTTTTATACTTGGGAACCCATTTACACCCTATAGGTCTTCAGGTGGTTCAACCAAAGTCCACACTTGGTTTAATGACATGAAATCCATTTTAGATCTCATGGCTTCAAGCCATTTACACCCCTTCAGGTGGTTTACTGCCTCTTGATAAGTTCTAGACTCATCTTGATCCATAATAAGAATGTATCAATGTGTGGTAACGAGAAATCCAAATCTCTTAGGTACATGGCGTTCTCTTGTGGATCGACGCAGTGGTTGTGTTTCTAAATCTGTTGATTTCTCCTCAAAAACTTGTAAAACATGTTCAACTTTAAGTTCATTGATCTTTTGTTCTTGAACTTCTCAAAGTATAATATTTATATTATTCCATTTCTTTAACAGAAATTCTCTTTCAAGAAAGACTCATGTTCGAGCAACAAACACTTTGTTCTCGTTACGGTTGAAGAAATAATATCCTTTAGTTTCTTGAGGATATCCAAAAAATATACAGTATGAGATTTAGGTTCAAGCTTTGTAGACATCTGATGTTTGACATAAGCTTAACAACCCTAAATCTTAATAAAGACATTTTAGGATGTTTTCCAGTCCATATCTCATATGGTGTGTTTTGAAGTGATTTAGATGGAACATGATTTAGTGTGAAAGTTGTTGTTTCAAGTGCATTCCCCAAAAATAGTCAAATGATCACTATGACTCATCATAGATCGAACCATGTGTAACAGTGTTCAATTCCATCTTTCAAAAACTTCATTCCACTGTGGTGTACTTGGTGGCGTAAGCTGTGAGACAATCCCACATTCTTTCAGGAGTTCTCGAACTATATGCTTAAGTATTCTCCACCTCGATCTGATCAAAGTGCTTTAATACTCTTGCCTAGTTAATTTTTTACTTCATTTTTAAATTCTTTAAACTTTTCAAGGGCTTCATATTTATTGAGCATGAGATAAATATACACATACCGACTAAAGTCATCTGTGAAACTAATGAGGTAATCGAATCCACCTCTGGCTTGTGTATTCAGCACTCCACATACATCACTATGTATTAACCCCAATAAATCACTTACTCGCTCACCTTTACTATTAAAATAAGCCTTAGTAATTTTTCCCAACAAGCAAGATTCGTGTAATACCCCAAAATCTGGTTAGTGACAAAAATTTGAAAGTTTGATGACTAAAGTAGAAAATTACAAAATATTTAAGGACTTAAGTGGTAATTTTCCCAACAAAAATGTATTCCATAAATGGATTTGGTTAGTGACCAAATTGTAAATTTCGAAAGTTAAGTGGAAGAAGTATAAACTTTGGAAAAGTTTAGAGACTAAAGTGTAATTTTAAAACTTTATGTAATACGACCCTGTAAATGAATAGTTTACCCCCAAGAATGATGTTTCTGTGGGAATCAAATTTTTTGTATGGATTTTGCATTGAAAGTTATAAAGTGATAAAGTCCAATAAAAAATCGGTAAATCGGATAGAATAGAAATTTTGGGAAAATTTGAAGGATGATAAATTAGGCTTAAAAATATTATTTCCACATTTTAAAATGATGGAAAATAATATAAACCATTGGATTTGAGGATTTAATTCAATGTTAAATTTGGACCGTTAGATAAAAGTGCCAAGACTGTAATTTTTGGGAAATTGCAAGGGTAAAACGGTAATGTGAGAAATATTTTGTTCATCTTTGACTTTTGAAGATGATAAGGGTTATAAGGCTTGGTATTAAGGTAAATATCAAGTTTCATTAAGGGTAAATTAGTAAATATATTTTATTTTAAGGGTAAATTGGTAATTTAGCATTTAATGAATTTTTAATTCATTATTTTATAAACAAAGATGAAAAATCTTCAAGGGAATTTCTTTATATTCACCAGCATTGTCGTGAACCCCTCCAAAGGTAAAAAAAATTTGTTTTCAATTTTTGAGCAATTCTTTTTGGATTTCGGGTTATGCCGTGAAATATAAATTTGTTCTTCACGAGAAACGCTATCTTTTGGTACCATTTATGCTTGTTAATCTTACTTTATTTTAATGATACCAAATTTTAGGGTTTGAGTTCACACTAGGGTTCATGAAATTGATAATGAATCTTGATGTTTTTTAGGTTGTAGATTTGTTGAACTATATTTTGATATAACAATTAAGGCAAAATGTTTTTGGACTTGAATTGAATTTATCCAAAGTTTTTCAAAATTTTCAAAAATAATTCAAAGTCCTTAAAAGTGGAATTGAGCATAAAAAGTTTTTCTGTACAAGCAGTACCGATATTGTTATTACAGTATCGATACCTAATGAATAGTATCGATATTTTCATATGGCACCGATACCAAAGGTAAGGGAAGTGTCGATACTCACTAGGTAGTACAGATAATACCAACATTGTTCAAATTCCTGAAAGCAAAAATGGTACCGATACCCAAATGGGTAATGATACTACTTTGTATAGTAATATCGATACCATTAGGCCCCAACGGCTAGTTGATTTAAATATAAAAAAAGGTAGTACAGATACTCTCTTTAGGAGTATAGATACCCTCTGTTTTGGGCAGTTTTATTTTGCACAAAAAATTATCTCCAACGGCTCCAAAACACTCTCAACGGCTAGAAACGGCCAAAACAACATTCCGACATAATAATACAAGTTGAGGACACTTGAAGAAAGGTTATAACACATATCCAAACATTCATACAAAAGAAAATAGTTTTTCATTCTTATTTTTGTTTCTCTTGTAAATTTGTGTTTGTGTGAGCTTAATTCTTTGTAAACACCTACCTTTGAGATGTTTATTTGTTTGCTTCTTTTAATACTTTGTAAAGGGTTTTGGTTTTATCTTATCCAATTCAAAAGATAGGGAGTTGTAAAGGTTACTCTTGATCCTTGAAAAAGAAAGAACAAATTAGTGGATTTGTTAGAAAATCCTAAGTGAATATCTTAGGTAGTGGATGTAGACTTGGTTGAGAAGTCGAACCACTATAAATCTTTGTATTCATTGTCTTATCTTTTACTCTCCTTACTCCCTAAACACATTTTTTATAAAGTCATCCCCTTAAAACTCTTTCGGTTGTCATTTCGAGCTTCTGCAAATCCTAACAGTTAGTATCAGAACTTGACTCGTTAGAAGGTTTAACAACCTTGAGATGATCCTTGAAGAAGCTCTACTAATTCCCAAAGCAACCGAGAAGATGGCTTCCACCTTCGGCTAGTTCCACATGGAAGACTCTCAACTGATCAATAAGCATCCATACTTTAATGGAGCCAACTACCATCATTGGAAGAAATTAATGAATATATTTATCCAATCCAAAGACCTTGATGCATGGGAGATGATTGAGAACGGCTACTCTTCTCCAAAGAAGAAGAATGAGGAATGGAGTACCCCAAGAACGGAAAAAAGTTCAACTTAATGCCAAGGCCATGCACATGTTGTTTTGTGAATTTGGTCCCAAAGTAAATGGAGTTTCCTCTTGTTCAAGTTCCAAGGAGCTTTAGAATAAGCTCCAAAAGCTTCATGGAAACAAGAAAGAAAAACCAACAAAGGTGGTGTCCTTAATAGCTCGTAAAGGGCCTGAGGTATCTTCTGACTCAAATGATTTAAATTTACATTCTTTTGATGAGTTACAAGATGCTTATAATGATTTTTATTTGGAATTTGAGACCATGAATTACAAATATAAGAATTAATTTCAAAACTCATAGTTGAAAATGATTTTGTTTTGAAAGCAAAATTTGATTTTGAAAATCAAAATGAAATTTTGAAAAATGATTTAGTGTTTTCAAAAGTCAAAATCAATGATTTAGAAAAAGAAAATTTTGATTTGAAAGTTAAGCTTGAGAGCTTAACAAAAGAAAAAGAATTAATTTCTTAAAACAACTCATTATGTTTAAAAATGGTAAAATGCTCGCATTGTCATTTTTATGGTCATTTGGAACATACGTGTCCCATAAAGAAACGAAAATCTTTTAAAATTAGACAAGTATGGGTTCCTAAAGGAACAAAGGGCATAGAAACTAACGTCCAAGGATCCAAAGCAATTTGGATACCAAAAATCAAATAAATGTCTCTTGTAGGTGTGTGGGAGCAATGGTGATGAAAAAGTAGATATTCAAATGCTTTAGCCACACATGGAAAGGAATGGGTAACCTCTAAGCTTAATGCTTTTGATTTTGATTACTTGGTTGCTCATTTAGTTTTAAGCATGCATGAATTTTGATCTTAAATGGCTATGTTTTGTTTTTCATCTCGTGTAGGTTGAAAAAGTTTTATTATGAAAATTTTAAATTTTTCATGATTTTTAGTTCATCAAAATGAATTTTGGTCAAAATTACTTTTAAATGCAAATGATATCTATCTAACAATTGATATCAAACTTTTTAAATGTTTTGATTTTATAAATTTTAATTTTTGACCTAAATTGTAAATGATTATGCATGTATTTTAAAATGCAAATAATATCTCTCTAACAATTGATATCAAATTTTTTAAATACATAACATTTTTGGAAAGTTTTATGCATATGCACTTAATTTCAATTTGGTATTGCATAGAGTATTTTAGACTTGGATATATTGAATTTCATGTGTTACTAATATGTCTGTTATTCATTGTTGAAATTCAATTTTTTTTAAGCGTCAATCTTTTAAAGTCAAATTTTTGTTTGGAATGCACATTTTGAGGAGTAGCTTTGATTTTCCAAATGCTTTTAATATCAAATTTATCACTTACTCTCCAAAGTTATTTTTTGAACTTTAAAGTTGATTCTTTTTTATCTAAGAAAAAGGGGAGAAGTATGGTTTTTAAAATTCAATTTCTTAATGAAAAAAGGGGGAGCTGAACATTTTCACATATTTTCCAACAATTGGTATATTTTTCGTTAAACATTTTATTAAAGGGGAGTTTTGCCAAAAACAATATTTCAAATGTTTTGTTATATCAAAAAGGGAAGATTGTTGAACTATATTTTGATATAACAATCAAGGTAAAATGTTTTTGGACTTGAATTGAATTTATTCAATGTTTTCAAAAATAATTCAAAGTCTTTAAAAGTGGAATTGAGAAAAAATGTGTTTCTAGACAAGGAGTACCGATATTATTCTTACAGTATCGATACCCAATGAACAGTACCGATAATGTTCATATGGTACCGATACAAAAGCTAATGGCAGTATCGATACTCACTAGGTAGTACCGATACTACCAGCATTGCTCAAATTTCAGAATGCAAAAATGGTATCGATACCAAAAGGGTATCGATACTACTCTGTATAGTAGTATCGATACCATAGCTCCAACAGCTAGTTGAATTAAATATAAACAAAGGTAGTACTGATACTCTCTTTAGAAGCACCGATACCCTCTGTTCTGGGTAGTTTTATTTTGCAAGAAAATTTATCCCCAGCAGCTCCAAATCACTCTCAACATCTAGAAAGGGCCACAAAAACATTCCAACATATAAATACAAGTTGAGGACACTTGAAGAAGGGTTATAACACCTATCCAAGCATTCAAACACATGAGAAGAGTTTTTATTCTTATTTTCATTTCTCTTATAAATATTATGTTTGTGTGAGCTTAATTCTTTGTAAACACCTACCTTTGAGAGGTTTATTTGTTTACTTCTTTTAATACTTTTGTAAAGGGTTTTGGTTCTATCTTAGCTAATTCAAAAGATAGGAGTTGTAAAGGTTACTCTTGATCCTTGAAAAAGAAAGAACAAATTAGTGGATTTGTTAGAAAATCCTAAGTGAGGTGCTTAGGTAGTGGATGTAGACTTGGTTGAGAAGTCAAACCACTATAAATCTTTGTGTTCATTATCTTAGCTTTTACTCTCCTTACTCCCTAAACACATTTTTATCAATTCACCCCCTTGTAACTCTTTCGGTTGACATTTCAAGCTTCTGCAAATCCTAACAATTGGTATCATAACTTGACTCATTAGAAGGTTTAAGAACCTTGAGATGATTCTTAAAGATCTCTACCGATTCCCAAAGCAACCTAGAAGATGGCTTCCACCTCCGGCTCGTTCCACATGAAAGACTCTCAACCAATCAAGAAGCCTCCATAGTTCAATGGAGACAACTACCATCATCGGAAGAAATTAATGAAGCTATTTATCCAAACCAACGACCTTGATGCATGGGATATGATCGAGAACGGCTACTATTCTCCAAAGAAAAAGAAGAATGAATAGAGTGCTAAGAATGGAAGAAAGCTCCACTTAATGCCAAGCCATGCACATGTTGTTTTGTGAATTTGGTTCCGAAGTAAATGAAGGTGTTTCCTCTTGTTCAAGTTTCGAGGAGCTTTGGAATAAGCTCGAAAATCTTCATGGAAACAAGAAAGAAGAACCAACAAAGGTGGTGTCCTTAATAGCTCGTGAAGAGCCCGAGGTATCTTCTAACTCAAATGATTTAAATTCACATTCTTTTGATGAGTTACAAGATGCTTATAATGAGTTCTATTTGGAATTTGAGACCATGAATTCAAAATATAATAAATTAATTTCAAAACTCAAAGTTGAAAATGATTTGGTTTTAAAAGCAAAATTTGATTTTGAGAATCAAAATGAAATTTTTGACAAATGATTTAGAGTTTTTAAAAGTCATAATCAATTATTTAGAAAAACAAATTTTTGATTTGAAAGTTAAGCTTGAGAGCTTAACAAAAGAAAAAGAATTAATTTCTCAAAACAACTCATTATGTTTAAAAATTGCAAAATGCTTTCATTGTTATTTTTATGGTCATTTGGAACATACTTGTCCCATAAAGAAAAGAAAATCTTTTAAAATTAGACAGTATGGGTTCCTATAGAAACAAGGGGCATTGAAACTAACGTCCAAGGATCCAAAGCAATTTGGATACCAAAATTCAAAAAAAATATCTCTTGTAGGTGTGTGAGAGCAATTGTAATGAAAGTGAAGATATTCAAATGCTCTAGCCACACTTGAATATGAATGGGTAACCTCTAAGCTTAATGCTTTTGATTTTGATTACTTGGTTGCTCATTTAGTTTTAAGCATACATGAATTTTGATCTTAAATGGCTACGTTTTGTTTTTCATCTCATGTATGTTGAAGAAGTTTTATGATGAACATTTTAAATTTTTAATGATTTTCCATGACTTTTAGTTCATCATAATGAATTTTGGTTAAAATTAGTTTTAAATGCAAATGATATCTCTCTAACAATTGATATCAAATTTTTCAAATGCTTTGATTTTATAAATTTTAATTTTTGACCTAAATTGTAAATGATTATGCATGTAGTTTAAAATGCAAATGACATCTCTCTAACAATTGATATCAAATATTTTAAATGCATAAAATTTTTTGAAAGCTTTATGCATATGCATTGAATTTCAATTTGGTATTGCATAGAGTATTTTAGACTTGGATATATTGAATTTCATGTGTTACTAATATGTTTGCTATTCTTTGTTGAAAATCAATTTTGTTTAAATGTCAAGCTTTTAAAGTCAAATTTTTGTTTGGAATGCACTTTATGCCGTGAAATATAAATTTATTCTACGCGAGAAACGCTATCTTTTGGTTCCATTTATGCTTGCTAATCTTACTTGATTTCAATGGTACCAAATTTTAGGGTTTGAGTTTACACTAGGGTTCATGAAATTGATAATGAATCTTGACTTTTTTAGGTTATAGATTTGTTGAACTATATTTTGATATAACAATTATGGCAAAATGTTTTTGGACTTGAATTGAATTTATCCAAAGTTTTCAAAAATAATTCAAAGTCCTTAAAAGTAGAATTGAGCACTAAAAGTTTTTCTGTACAAGCAGTACCGATATTGTTCTTACAGTATCGATACATAATGAACAGTACCGAAATTGTTCATATGGCACCAATACCAAAGGTAAGGGAAGTATAAATACTCACTAGGTAGTACAGATAATACCAGTATTGCTCAAATTCCTGAAAGCAAAAATGGTACTGATACCCAAAGGGGTAACGATACTACTTTGTATAGTAATATCGATAATATTAGGCCCCAATGGCTAGTTGATTTAAATATAAACAAAGGTAGTACCGATACTCTCTTTAGGAGTATAGATACCCTCTGTTCTGGGCAGTTTTATTTTGCACAAAAATTTATCTCCAACGGCTCCAAAACACTCTCAACGGCTAGAAACGGCCAAAACAACATTCCAACATATTAATACAAGTTGAGGACACTTGAATAAAGGTTATAACACCTATCCAAACATTCAGATACAAGAAAATAATTTTTCTTTCTTATTTTTATTTCTCTTATAAATTTGTGTTTGTGTGAGCTTAATTCTTTGTAAACACCTACCTTTGAGAGGTTTATTTGTTTACTTCTTTTAATACTTTTGTAAAGGGTTTTGGCTCTATCTTATCCAATTCAAAAGATAGGGAGTTGTAAAGGTTACTCTTGATACTTGAAAAAGAAATAACAAATTAGTGGATTTGTTAGAAAATCCTAAGTGAATATCTTAGGTAGTGTATGTAGACTTGGTTGAGAAGTCGAACCACTATAAATCTTTGTATTCATTGTCTTATCTTTTACTCTCCTTACTCCTTAAACACATTTTTATAAATTCACCCCCTTAAAACTCTTTCGGTTGTCATTTCGAGCTTCTACAAATCCTAACAGTTAGTATTAGAACTTGACTCGTTAGAAGGTTTAACAACCTTGAGATGATCCTCGAAGAAGCTCTACTAATTCCCAAAGCAACCGAGAAGATGGCTTCCACCTTCGGCTAGTTCCACATGGAAGACTCACAACCGATCAACAAGCCTCCATACTTCAATGGAGCCAACTACCATCATTGGAAGAAATTAATGAAGATATTTATCCAATCCAAAGACCTTGATGCATGGGAGATGATTGAGAACGGCTACTCTTCTCCAAAGAAGAAGAAGGAGGAATGGAGTGCCCAAAAAATGGAAAAAAAACTCAACTTAATGCCAAGGCTATGCACATGTTGTTTTGTGAATTTGGTCCCAAAGTAATTGAAGGAGTTTCCTCTTGTTCAAGTCCCAAGGAGATTTGGAATAAGCTCGAAAAGCTTCATGGAAACAAGAAATAAGAACTAACAAATGTGGTGTCCTTAATAGCTCGTGAAGAGCCCGAGGAATCTTCTGACTCAAATGATTTAAATTCACATTCTTTTGATGAGTTACAAGATGCTCATAATGATTTTTATTTGGAATTTGAGACCATGAATTACAAATATAAGAAATTAATTTCAAAACTCATAGTCGAAAATGATTTGGTTTTGAAAGAAAATTTTGATTTTGAAAATCAAAATGAAATTTTGAAAAATGATTTAGTGTTTTCAAAAGTCAAAATCAAAGATTTAGAAAAAGAAAATTTTGATTTGAAAGTTAAGCTTGAGAGCTTAACAAAAGAAAAAAAATTAATTTCTTAAAACAACTCATTATGTTTAAAAATGGCAAAATGCTCACATTGTCATTTTTATGGTCATTTGGAACATACTTGTCCCATAAAGAAAATAAAATCTTCTAAAATTAGACAAGTATGGGTTCCTAAAGGAACAAAGGGCATTGAAACTAACGTCCAAGGATCCAAAGCAATTTGGATACCAAAAATCAAATAAATGTCTCTTGTAGGTGTGTGGGAGCAATAGTGATGAAAGTGAAGATATTCAAATGCTCTAGCCACACTTGGAAAGGAATGGGTAACCTCTAAGCTTAATGCTTTTGCCTTTGATTACTTGGTTGCTCAATTAGTTTTAAGTATGCATGAATTTTGATCTTAAATGGCTATGTTTTGTTTTTCATCTCATGTATGTTGAAAAAGTTTTATTATGAAAATTTTGAATTTTTCATGATTTTTAGTTCATCAAAATGAATTTTGGTCAAAATTACTTTTAAATGCAAATTATATCTATCTAACAATTGATATCAAAATTTTCAAATGTTTTGATTTTATAAATTTTAATTTTTGACCTAAATTGTAAATGATTATGCATGTATTTTAAAATGCAAATAATATCTCTCTAACAATTGATTCCAAAATTTTTAAATACATAACATTTTTGGAATGTTTTATGCATATGCACTTAATTTCAATTTGGTATTGCATAGAGTATTTTAGACTTGGATATATTGAATTTCATGTGTTACTAATATGTCTGTTATTCATTGTTGAAATTCAATTTTGTTTAAGCGTCAATCTTTTAAAGTCAAATTTTTGTTTGGAATGCACATTTTGAGGAGGAGCTTTGATTTTCCAAATGCTTTTAATATCAAATTTATCACTTACTCTCCAAAGTTATTTTTTAAACTTTAAAGTTGAATTCTTTTTTAACTAAGAAAAAGGGGAGAAGTATGGTTTTTAAAATTCAATTTCTTAATGAAAAAAGGGGGAGTTGAACATTTTCATATATTTTCCAACAATTGGTATATTTTTCATTAAACATTTTATTAAAGGGGAGTTTTGCCGAAAACAATATTTCAAATGTTTTGTTATATCAAAAAGGGGAGATTGTCGAACTATATTTTGATATAACAATCAAGGTAAAATGTTTTTGGACTTGAATTGAATTTATTCAAAGTTTTCAAAAATAATTCAAAGTCTTTAAAAGTGGAATTGAGCACAAAATGTGTTTCTAGAAAAGGAGTACCGATACTGTTCTTACAGTATCGATACCCAATGAATATTACCGATAATGTGCATATGGTACCGATACAAAAGGTAATGGCAGCATCGATACTCACTAGGTAGTACCGATACTACCAGTATTGCTCAAATTCCAGAATGCAAAAATGGTATCGATACCAAAAAGGGTACCGATACTTCTGTGTATAGTAGTATCGATACCATTAGCCCCAACGGCTAGTTGAACTAAATATAAACAAATGTAGTACTGATACTCTCTTTAGAAGCACCGATACCCTCTGTTCTGGGTAGTTTTATTTTGCACGAAAATTTATCCCCAGCGGCTCCAAATCACTCTCAACATCTAGAAAGGGCCATAAAAACATTCCAACATATAAATACAAGTTGAGGACACTTGAAGAAGGGTTATAACACATATCCAAGCATTCAAACACAAGAGAAGAGTTTTTATTCTTATTTTCATTTCTCTTGTAAATATTATGTTTGTGTGAGCTTAATTCTTTGTAAACACCTACCTTTGAGAGGTTTATTTGTTTACTTCTTTTAATCCTTTTGTAAAGGGTTTTGGTTCTATCTTAGCTAATTCAAAAGATAGGAGTTGTAAAGGTTACTCTTGATCCTTGAAAAAGAAAGAACAAATTAGTGGATTTGTTAGAAAATCCTAAGTGAGGATCTTAGGTAGTGGATGTAGACTTGGTTGAGAAGTCGAACCACTATAAATCTTTGTATTCATTATCTTATGTTTTACTCTCCTTACTCCCTAAACACATATTTATCAATTCACCCCCTTGTATCTCTTTCAGTTGACATTTCGAGCTTCTGCAAATCCTAACAATTGGTATCATAACTTGACTTAAATGAAGAAGAAGAATGAATGAATGGAGTGCTAAGAACGGCTACTATTCTCCAAAGAAGAAGAAGAATGAATGGAGTGCTATGAACGGAAGAAAACTCCACTTAATGCCAGGCCATGCACATGTTGTTTTGTGAATTTGGTTCCGAAGTAAATGAAGGTGTTTCCTCTTGTTCAAGTTTCGAGGAGCTTTGGAATAAGCTCGAAAATCTTCATGGAAACAAGAAAGAAGAACCAACAAAGGTGGTGTCCTTAATAGCTCGTGAAGAGCCCGAGGTATCTTCTAACTCAAATGATTTAAATTCACATTCTTTTGATGAGTAACAAGATGCTTATAATGATTTGTATTTGGAATTTGAGACCATGAATTCAAAATATAATAAATTAATTTCAAAACTCAAAGTTGAAAATGATTTGGTTTTATAAGCAAAATTTGATTTTGAGAATAAAAATGAAATTTTTGACAAATGATTTAGAGTTTTTAAAAGTCATAATCAATTATTTAGAAAAACAAAATTTTGATTTGAAAGTTAAGCTTGAGAGCTTAACAAAAGAAAAAGAATTAATTTCTCAAATCAACTCATTATGTTTAAAAATTGTAAAATGCTTTCATTGTTATTTTTATGGTCATTTGGAACATACTTGTCCCATAAAGAAAAGAAAATCTTTTAAAATTAGACAGTATGGGTTCCTATAGAAACAAGGGCCATTGAAACTAATGTCCAATGATCCAAAGCAATTTGGATACCAAAATTCAAAAACAATGTCTCTTGTAGGTGTGTGGGAGCAATGGTAATGAAAGTGAAGATATTTAAATGTTCTAGCCACACTTGAATATGAATGGGTAACCTCTAAGCTTAATTCTTTGGATTTTGATTACTTGGTTGCTCATTTAGTTTTAAGCATACATGAATTTTGATCTTAAATGGCTACGTTTTGTTTTTCATCTCATGTATGTTGAAAAAGTTTTATGATGAACATTTTAAATTTTTAATGATTTTTCATGACTTTTAGCTCATCATAATGAATTTTGGTCAAAATTAGTTTTAAATGCAAATGATATCTCTCTAACAATTGATATCAAATTTTTCAAATGCTTTGATTTTATAAATTTTAATTTTTGACGTAAATTGTAAATGATTATGCATGTAGTTTAAAATGCAAATAATATCTCTCTAACAATTGATATCAAATTTTTTAAATGCATAACATTTTTTAAAAGCTTTATGCATATGCACATAATTTCAATTTGGTATTGCATAGAGTATTTTAGACTTGGATATATTGAATTTCATGTGTTACTAATATGTTTGCTATTCTTTGTTGAAAATCAATTTTGTTTAAATGTCAAGCTTTTAAAGTCAAATTTTTGTTTGGAATGCACTTTATGCCGTGAAATATAAATTTGTTCTACGCGAGAAACGTTATCTTTTGGTTCCATTTATGCTTGCTAATCTTACTTGATTTCAATGATACCAAATTTTAAGGTTTGAGTTTACACTAGGGTTCATGAAATTGATAATGAATCTTGATTTTTTTAGGTTGTAGATTTGTTGAACTATATTTTGATATAACAATTAAGGCAAAATGTTTTTGGACTTGAATTGAATTTATCCAAAGTTTTCAAAAATAATTCAAAGCCCTTAAAAGTGGAATTGAGCACAAAAAGTTTTTCTGTACAAGCAGTACCGATATTGTTCTTACAGTATCGATACATAATGAACAGTACCGATATAGTTCATATGGCACAAATACCAAAGGTAAGAGAAGTATCGATACTCACTAGATAGTACAGATAATACCAGTATTGCTCAAATTCTTGAAAGCAAAAATGGTACTGATACCCAAAGGGGTAACGATACTACTTTGTATAGTAATATCGATACCATTAGGCCCCAACGGCTAGTTGATTTAAATATAAACAAAGGTAGTACCGATACTCTCTTTAGGAGTATAGATACCCTCTGTTCTAGGCAGTTTTATTTTGCACAACAAATTATCTCCAACGGCTCAAAAACACTCTCAACGGCTAGAAACGGCCAAAACAACATTCCAACATATTAATACAAGTTGAGGACACTTGAAGAAAGGTTATAACACATATCCAAACATTTAGACACAAGAAAATAGTTTTTCATTCTTATTTTTCTTTCTCTTGTAAATTTGTGTTTGTGTGAGCTTAATTCTTTGTAAACACCTACCTTTGAGAGGTTTACTTGTTTACTTCTTTTAATACTTTTGTAAAGGGTTTTAGTTCTATCTTATCCAATTCAAAAGATAGGGAGTAGTAAAGGTTACTCTTGATCCATGAAAAAGAAAGAACAAATTAGTGGATTTGTTAGAAAATCCTAAGTGAATATCTTAGGTAGTGGATGTAGACTTGGTTGAGAAGTCTAACCACTATAAATATTTGTATTCATTGTCTTATCTTTTACCCTCCTTACTCCCTAAACACATTTTTATAAATTCACCCCCTTAAAACTCTTTCGGTTGTCATTTCGAGCTTCTGCAAATCCTAACAGTTAGTATAAGAACTTGACTCGTTAGAAGGTTTAAAAACCTTAAGATGATCCTCGAAGAAGCTCTACTAATTCCCAAAGCAACTGAGAAGATGGCTTCCACCTTTGGCTAGTTCCACATGGAAGACTCTCAACCGATCAACAAGCCTCCATACTTCAATGGAGCCAACTACCATCATTGGAAGAAATTAACGAAGATATTTATCCAATCCAAAGACCTTGATGCATGGGAGTTGATTGAGAACGGCTACTCTTATCCAAAGAAGAAGAATGAGGAATGGAGTGCCCCAAAAACGAAAAAAAGCTCAACTTAATGCCAAGGCCAGGCACATGTTGTTTTGTGAATTTGGTCCCAAAGTAAATGAATTAGTTTCCTCTTGTTCAAATTCCAAGGAGCTTTAGAATAAGCTCCAAAAGCTTCATGGAAACAAGAAAGAAAAACGAACAAAGGTGGTGTCCTTAATAGCTCGTAAAGAGCCTGAGGTATCTTCTGACTAAAATGATTTAATTTCATATTCTTTTGATGAGTTACAAGATTCTTATAATGATTTTTATTTGGAATTTAAGACCATGAATTACAAATATAAGAAATTAATTTCAAAACTCATAGTTGAAAATGATTTGGTTTTGAAAGCAAAATTTGATTTTGAAAATCAAAACGAAATTTTGAAAAATGATTTAGTGTTTTCAAAAGTCAAAATCAAGGATTTAGAAAGAGAAAATTTTTATTTGAAAGTTAAGCTTGAGAGCTTAACAAAAGAAAAAGAATTAATTTCTTAAAACAACTCATTATGTTTAAAAATGGCAAAATGCTCGCATTGTCATTTTTATGGTCATTTGGAACATACTTGTCCCATAAAGAAAAGAAAATCTTTTAAAATTAGACAAGTATGAGTTCCTAAAGGAACAAAGGGCATTGAAACTAACGTCCAAGGATCCAAAGCAATTTGGATACCAAATATAAATTTTAAGGGTAAATTGGTATTTTAGCATTTAATGAATTTTTAATTCACTATTTTATAAAGAATGATGAAGAATCTTTTAGGGAATTTCTTCATATTCACCAGCATTGTCGTGAACCCCTCCAAAGGTAAAAATATTGTTTTCAATTTTTGAGCAATTTTTTTTGGATTTCGGGTTATGCCGTGAAATATAAATTTATTCTACACGAGAAACGCTATCTTTTGGTACCATTTATGCTTGCTAATCTTACTTTATTTTAATGATACCAAATTTTAGGGTTTGAGTTCACACTAGGGTTCATGAAATTGATAATGAATCTTGATGTTTTTTAGGTTGTAGATTTTTTGAACTATATTTTGATATGACAATTAAGGCAAAATGTTTTTGGACTTGAATTGAATTTATCCAAAGTTTTTCAAAATTTTCAAAAATAATTCAAAGTCTTTAAAAGTGGAATTGACCATAAAAAGTTTTTCTGAACAAGCAGTACCGATATTGTTCTTACAGTATCGATACCTAATGAACAGTATCAATATTGTTCATATGGCATAGATATCAAAGGAAAGGGAAGTATCGATAATCACTAGGTAGTACAGATAATACCAGCATTGTTCAAATTCCTGAAAGCAAAAATGGTACTGATACCCAAAGGGGTAACGATACTACTTTGTATAGTAATATCGATACCATTAGGCCCCAACGGCTAGTTGATTTAAATATAAACAAAGGTAGTACAGATACTCTCTTTAGGAGTATAGATACCCTTTGTTCTGGGCAATTTTAATTTTCACAAAAAATTATCTCCAACAGCTCAAAAACACTCTCAACGGCAAGAAACGGCCAAAACAACATTCCAACATATAAATACAAGTTGAGGACACTTGAAGAAAGGTTAGAACACCTATCCAAGCATTTAGACACAAGAAAATAGTTTTTCATTCTTATTTTCATTTCTCTTGTAAATTTGTGTTTGTGTGAGCTTAATTCTTTGTAAACACCTACCTTTGAGAGGTTTATTTGTTTACTTCTTTTAATACTTTTGTAAAGGGTTTTGGTTTTATCTTATCCAATTCAAAAGATAGGGAGTTGTAAAGGTTACTCTTGATCCTTGAAAAAGAAAGAACAAATTAGTGGATTTGTTAGAAAATCCTAAGTGAAGATCTTAGGTAGTGGATGTAGACTTGGTTGAGAAGTCGAACCACTCTAAATCTTTGTATTCATTGTCTTATCTTTTACTCTCCTTACTCCCTAAACATATTTTTATAAATTCACCCCATAAAACTCTTTCGGTTGTCATTTCGAGCTTCTACAAATCCTAACAGTTAGTATCAGAACGTGACTCGTTAGAAGGTTTAACAACCTTGAGATGATCTTCAAAGAAGCTCTACTAATTCTCAAAGAAACCGAGAAGATGGCTTCCACCTTCGGCTAGTTCCACATGGAAGACTCTCAACCGATCAACAAGCCTCCATACTTCAATGGAGCCAACTACCATCATTGGAAGAAATTAATGAAGATATTTACCCAATCCAAATACCTTGATGCATGGGAGATGATTGAGAACGGCTACTCTTCTCCAAAGAAGAAGAATGAGGAATGGAGTGCCCCAAAAATGGAAAAAAACTCAACTTAATGCCAAGGTCATGCACATGTTGTTTTGTGAATTTGGTCCCAAAGTAAATGAAGGAGTTTCCTCTTGTTCAAGTCCCAAGGAGCTTTGGAAGAAGCTCCAAAAGCTTCATGGAAACAAGAAAGAAAAACCAACAAAGGTGGTGTCCTTAATAGCTCGTGAAGAGCACGAGGTATCTTCTGACTCAAATGATTTAATTTCATATTCTTTTGATGAGTTACAAGATTCTTATAATGATTTTTATTTGGAATTTGAGACCATGAATTACAAATATAAGAAATTAATTTTAAAACACATAGTTGAAAATGATTTGGTTTTGAAAGCAAAATTTGATTTTCAAAATCAAAACGAAATTTAAAAAATGATTTAGTGTTTTCAAAAGTCAAAATCAAGGATTTAGAAAGAGAAAATTTTTATTTGAAAGTTAAGCTTGAGAGCTTAACAAAAGAAAAAGAATTAATTTCTTAAAACAACTCATTATGTTTAAAAATGGCAAACTGCTCGCATTGTCATTTTTATGGTCATTTGGAACATACTTGTCCCATAAAGAAAAGAAAATCTTTTAAAATTAGACAAGTATGGGTTCCTAAAGGAACAAAGGGCATTGAAACTAACGTTCAAGGATCCAAAGCAATTTGAATACCAAAAATCAAATAAATGTCACTTGTAGGTGTGTGGGAGCAATGGTAATGAAAGTGAAGATATTCAAATGCTCTAGCCACACTTGGAAATGAATGGGTAACCTCTAAGCTTATTTCTTTTGATTTTGATTACTTGGTTGCTCATTTAGTTTTAAGCATGCATGAAGTTTGATCTTAAATGGCTATGTTTTGTTTTTCATCTCATGTATGTTGAAAAAGTTTTATTATGAAAATTTTGAATTTTTCATGATTTTTAGTTCATCAAAATGAATTTTGGTCAAAATTACTTTTAAATGCAAATGATATCTATCTAACAATTGATATCAAAATTTTCAAATGTTTTGATTTTATAAATTTTAATTTTTGACCTAAATTGTAAATGATTATGCATGTATTTTAAAATACAAATAATATCTCTCTAACAATTGATATCAAATTTTTTAAATACATAATATTTTTGGAAAGTTTTATGCATATGCACTTAATTTCAATTTGGTATTGCATATAGTATTTTAGACTTGGATATATTGAATTTCATGTGTTACTAATATGTTTGTTATTCATTGTTGAAATTCAATTTTGTTTAAGCGTCAATCTTTTAAAGTCAAATTTTTGTTTGGAATGCACATTTCGAGGAGGATCTTTGATTTTCCAAATGCTTTTAATATCAAATTTATCACTTACTCTCCAAAGTTATTTTTTGAACTTTAAAGTTGAATTCTTTTTTATCTATGAAAAAGGGGAGAAGTATGGTTTTTAAAATTCAATTTCTTAATGAAAAAAGTGGGAGCTGAACATTTTCACATATTTTCCAACAATTGGTATCTTTTTCATTAAACATTTTATTAAAGGGGAGTTTTACCAAAAACAATATTTTAAATGTTTTGTTATATCAAAAAGGGGAGATTGTTGAACTATATTTTGATATAACAATCAAGGTAAAATGTTTTTGGACTTGAATTGAATTTATTCAAAGTTTTCAAAAATAATTAAAAGTCCTTAAAAGTGGAATCGAGCACAAAATGTTTTTCTAGACAAGGAGTATCGATATTGTTCTTATAGTATCAATACCCAATGAACAGTACCGATAATGTGCATATGGTACCGATACAAAAGGTAATAGCAGCATCGATACTCACTAGGTTGTACCGATACTACCAGCATTGCTCAAATTCCAGAATACAAAAATGGTATCGATACCAAAAGGGTACTAATACTACTGTGTATAGTAGTATCGATACCATTAGCCCCAACGGCTAGTTGAATTAAATATAAAAAAAGGTAGTACTGATACTCTCTTTAGAAGTATTGATACCCTCTGTTCTGGGTAGTTTATTTTGCACAAAAAATTATCCAGTGGCTCCAAATCACTCTCAACAGCTAGATAGGGCCACAAAAACATTCCAATATATAAATACAAGTTGAGGACACTTGAAGAATGGTTTTAACATCTATCCAAGCATTCAAACAAAAGAGAAGTGTTATTATTATTATTTTCATTTCTCTTGTAAATATTATGTTTGTGTGAGCTTAATTCTTTGTAAACACCTACCTTTGACAGGTTTATTTGTTTACTTCTTTTAATCCTTTTGTAAAGGGTTTTGGTTCTATCTTAGCTAATTCAAAAGATAGGAGTTGTAAAGGTTACTCTTGATCCTTGAAAAAAAAAGAACAAATTAGTGGATTTGTTAGAAAATCCTAAGTGAGGAGCTTAGGTAGTGGATGTAGACTTGGTTGAGAAGTCGAACCACTATAAATCTTTGTGTTCATTATCTTATATTTTACTCTCCTTACTCCCTAAACACATTTTTATCAATTCACCCCCTTGTAACTCTTTCGGTTGATATTTCGAGCTTCTACAAATACTAACAATTGGTATCATAACTTGACTCATTAGAAGGTTTAACAACCTTGAGATGATTCTTGAAGATCTCTACCGATTCCCAAAGCAACCTAGAAGATGGCTTCCACCTCCGGCTCGTTCCACATGAAAGACTCTCAACAGATCAACAAGCCTCCATAGTTCAATGGAGCCAACTACCATCATTGGAAGAAATTAATGAAGCTATTTATCCAATTCAATGACCTTGATGCATGGGAGATGATCGAGAACGGCTACTCTTCTCCAAAGAAAAAGAAGAATGAATGGAGTGCTAAGAACGGAAGAAAGCTCCACTTAATGCCAAGCCATGCACATGTTGTTTTGTGAATTTGGTTCCGAAGTAAATGAAGGTGTTTCCTCTTGTTCAAGTTTCGAGGAGCTTTGGAAAAAGCTCGAAAATCTTCATGGAAACAAGAAAGAAGAACCAACAAAGGTGGTGTCCTTAATAGCTCGTGAAGAGACCGAGGTATCTTCTCACTCAAATGATTTAAATTCACATTCTTTTGATGAGTTACAATATGCTTATAATGAGTTGTATTTGGAATTTGAGACCATGAATTCAAAATATAATAAATTAATTTCAAAACTCAAAGTTGAAAATGATTTGGTTTTAAAAGCAAAATTTGATTTTGAGAATCAAAATGAAATTTTTGACAAATGATTTAGAGTTTTTAAAAGTCATAATCAATTATTTAGAAAAACAAATTTTTGATTTGAAAGTTAAGCGTGAGAGCTTAACAAAAGAAAAAGAATTAATTTCTCAAAACAACTCATTATGTTTAAAAATTGCAAAATGCTTTCATTGTTATTTTTATGGTCATTTGGAACATACCTGTCCCATAAAGAAAAGAAAATCTTTTAAAATTAGACAATATGGGTTCCTATAGAAATAAGGGGCATTGAAACTAACGTCCAAGGATCCAAAGCAATTTGGATACCAAAATTCAAAAAAAAAGTCTCTTGTAGGTGTGTGGGAGCAATGGTAATGAAAGTGAAGATATTCAAATGCTCTAGACACACTTGAATATGAATGGGTAACCTCTAAGCTTAATGCTTTTGATTTTGATTACTTGGTTGCTCATTTAGTTTTAAGAAAACATGAATTTTGATCTAAATGGCTACATTTTGTTTTTCATCTCATGTATGTTGAAGAAGTTTTATGATGAACATTTTAAATTTTTAATGATTTTCCATGACTTTTAGTTCATCATAATGAATTTTGGTCAAAATTAGTTTTAAATTCAAATGATATCTCTCTAACAATTGATATCAAATTTTTCAAATGTTTTGATTTTATAAATTTTAATTTTTGACCTAAATTGTAAATGATTATGCATGTAGTTTAAAATGCAAATGATATCTCTCTAACAATTGATATCAACTTTTTAAAATGCATAACATTTTTTAAAAGCTTTATGCATATGCACTTAATTTCAATTTGGTAGTGCATAGAGTATTTTAGACTTGAATATATTGAATTTTATGTGTTACTAATATGTTTGCTATTCTTTGTTGAAAATCAATTTTGTTTAAATGTCAAGCTTTTAAAGTCAAATTTTTATTTGGAATTCACTTTATGCCGTGAAACATAAATTTGTTATACGCGAGAAAGGCTATCTTTTGGTTCCATTTATGCTTGCTAATCTTACTTGATTTCAATGATACCAAATTTTAGGGTTTGAGTTCACACTAGGGTTCATGAAATTGATAATGAATCTTGATTTTTTTAGGTTGTAGATTTGTTGAACTATATTTTGATATAACAATTAAGGCAACATGTTTTTGGACTTGAATTGAATTTATCTAAAGTTTTCAAAAATAATTCAAAGTCCTTAAAAGTGGAATTGAGCACAAAAAGTTTTTCTGTACAAGCAGTACCGATATTGTTCTTACAGTATCGATACCTAATGAACAGTACCGATATTGTTCATATGGCATCGATACCAAAGGTAAGGGAAGTATCGATACTCACTAGGTAGTACAGATAATATCAGCATTGCTCAAATTCCTGAAAACAAAAATGGTACTGATACCCAAAGGGGTAACGATACTACTTTGTATAGTAATATCGATACCATATATAAACAAAGGTAGTACTGATACTCTCTTTAGGAGTATCGATACCCTCTGTTCTGGGCAGTTTTAATTTGCACAAAAAATTATCTCCAATGGATCCAAAACACTCTCAACGGCTAGAAACAGCCAAAACAATATTCCAACATATAAATACAAGTTGAGGATACTTGAAGAAAGGTTATAACACCAATCCAAGCATTCAGACACAAGAAAATAGTTTTTCATTCTTATTTTTATTTCTCTTGTAAATTTGTGTTTGTGTGAGCTTAATTCTTTGTAAACACCTACCTTTGAGATGTTTATTTGTTTACTTCTTTTAATACTTTTGTAAAGGGTTTTGGTTCTATCTTAGCCAATTCAAAAGATAGGGAGTTGTAAAGGTTACTCTTGATCCTTGGAAAAGAAAGAATAAATTAGTGGATTTCTTAGAAAATACTAAGTGAAGATGTTAGGTAGTGGATGTAGACTTGGTTAAGAAGTCGAACCACTATAAATCTTTGTGTTCACTGTCTTATATTTTACTCTCCTGACTCTCTAAACACATTTTTAGAAATTTACCCCCTTGAAACTCTTTCGGTTGTCATTTCGAGCTTCTGAAAATCCTAACAGTTAGTATCAGAACTTAACTCATTAGAAGGCTTAACAACCTTTAGATGATCCTCGAAGAAGCTCTACTAATTCCCAAAGAAATCGAGAAGATGGCTTCCACCTTCGGCTAGTTCCACATGGAAGACTCTCAACCGATCAACAAGCATCCATACTTCAATGGAGCTAACTACCATCATTTGAAGAAATTAATGAAGATATTTATCCAATCCAAAGACCTTGATGCATGGGAGATGATCAAGAACGTCTACTCTTCTCCAAAGAAGAAGAAGAAGGGATGGAGTTCCCATGAACGGAAAAAAGCTCCACTTAATGCCAAGGTCTTGGTCCCAAAGTAAATGAAGGAGTTTCCTCTTGTTCAAGTTCTAAGGAGCTTTGTAATAAGCTCGAAAAGCTTCATGGAAACAAGAAAGAATAACCAACAAAGGTGGTGTCCTTAATAGCTCGTGAAGAGCCTGAGGTATCTTCTAACTCAAATGATTTAAATTCACATTCTTTTGATGAGTTACAAGATGCTTATAATGAGTTGTATTTGGAATTTGAGACCATGAATTCCAAATATAAGAAATTAATTTCAAAACTCATAGTTAAAAATGATTTCGTTTTGAAAGTAAAATTTGATTTTGAAAATCAAAATGAAATTTTGAAAAATGATTTAGTGTTTTCAAAAGTCAAAATCAATGATTTAGAAAAAGAAAATTTTGATTTGAAAGTTAAGCTTTAGAGCTTAACAAAAGAAAAATAATTAATTTCTCAAAACAACTTATTATGTTTAAAAATGGCAAAATGTTCGCATTGTCTTTTTTATGGTCATTTGGAACATACTTGTCCCAGAAAGAAAAGAAAATCTTTTAAAATTAGACAAGTATGGGTTCCTAAAGGAACAAAGGGCATTGAAACTAACGTCCAAGGATCCAAAGATATTTGGATACCAAAAATAAAATAAATGTCTCTTGTATGTGTCTGGGAGCAATGGTAATGAAATTGAAGATATTCAAATGCTCTAGCCACAATTGGAAAGGAATGGGTAACCTCTAAGCTTAATGCTTTTGATTTTGATTACTTGGTTGCTCATTTAGTTTTAAGCATGCATGAAGTTTGATCTTAAATGGCTATGTTTTGTTTTTCATCTCATGCATGTTGAAAAAGTTTTATTATGAACATTTTAAATTTTTAATGATTTTTCATGATTTTTAGTTCATCATAATGAATTTTGGTCAAAATTAATTTTAAATGCAATTGATATCTATCTAACAATTGATATCAAAATTTTCAAATGCTTTGATTTTATAAATTTTAATTTTTGACCTAAATTGTATGCATGTATTTTAAAATGCAAATAATATCTCTCTAACAATTAATATCAATTTTTTTTAATGCATAACATTTTTGGAAAGTTTTATGCATAAGCACTTAATTTCAATTTGGTATTGCATAGAGTATTTTAGACTTGGATATATTGAATTTCATGTGTTACTAATATGTTTGTTATTCTTTGTTGAAATTCAATTTTGTTTAAGCATCAAGCTTTTAAAGTCAAATTTTTGTTTGGAATGCACAATTTTAGGGGGAGCTTTGATTTTCCAAATACTTTTAATATCAAATTTATCACTTACTCTCCAAAGTTATTTTTTGAACTTTAAAGTTAAATTCTTTTTTATCTAAGAAAAAGGGGAGAAGTATGGTTTTTAAAATTCAATTTTTTAATGAAAAAAGGGGGAGCTGAACATTTTCACATATTTTCCAACAATTGGTATCTTTTTCATTAAACTTTTAATTAAAAGGGAGTTTTGTCAAAAACAATATTTAAAATGTTTTGTTATATCAAAAAGGGGAGATTTTTGAACTATATTTTGATATAACAATTAAGGTAAAATGTTTTTGGACATGAATTGAATTTATTCAAAGTTTTCAAAAATAATTCAAATTCCTTGAAAGTGGAATTGAGCAAAAAATGTGTTTCTGGACAAGGAGTATCGATATTGTTCTTACAGTATCGATACCCAATGAACAGTACCGATAATGTTCATATGGTACCGATAGAAAAGGTAAGGGGAGTATCGATACTCACTAGGTAGTACCGATACTACCAGTATTGCTCAAATTCCATAATGAAAAAATGGTATCGATACCAAAAGGGTATCGATACTACTGTGTATAGTAGTATCGATACCATTAGCCCCAACGGCTAGTTGATTTAAATATAAACAAAGGTAGTACCGATACTCCCTTTAGGATTACTGATACCCACTGTTCTGGGTAGTTTTATTTTGCACAAAAATTTATCCCCAACGGCTCCAAATCACTCTCAACGGCTAGAGAGGGCCACAAAAACATTCCAATATATAAATACAAGTTGAGGACACTTGAAGATGGGTTAGAACACCTATCCAAGCATTCAAACACAAGAGAATAGTTTTTATTCTTCTTTTCATTTCTCTTGTAAATATTATGTTTGTGTGAGCTTAATTCTTTGTAAACACCTTCCTTTGAGAGCTTTATTTGTTTACTTATTTTAATCATTTTGTAAAGGGTTTTGGTTCTATCTTAGCTAATTCAAAAGATAGGGAGTTGTAAAGGTTACTCTTGATCCTTGAAAAAAAAAGAACAAATTAGTGGATTTGTTAGAAAATCCTAAGTGAGGAGCTTAGGTAGTGAATGTAGACTTGGTTGAGAAGTCGAACCACTATAAATCTTTGTGTTCATTATCTTATCTTTTACTCTCCTTACTCCCTAAACACATTTTTATCAATTCACCCCCTTGCAACTCTTTCGGTTAACATTTCGAGCTTCTGTAAATCCTAATAATTGGTAACATAACTTGACTCATTAGAAAGTTTAACAACCTTGAGACAATCCTTGAAGATCTCTACTGATTCCCAAAGCAACCTAGAAGATGGCTTCCAACTCTGGCTCGTTCCACATGAAAGACTCTGAACTGATCAACAAGCCTCCATAGTTCAATGGAGCCAACTACCATCATTAAAAGAAATTAATGAATCTATTTATCCAATCCAATGACCTTGATGAGTGGGAGAAGATCGAGAACGGCTACTCTTTTCCAAAGAATAAGATTAAGGAATGGAGTGCTAAGAACGGAAGATAGCTCAACTTAATGCCAAACCATGCACATGTTGTTTTGTGAATTTGGTTCCGAAGTAAATGAAGGTGTTTCCTCTTGTTCAAGTTTCGAGGAGCTTTGGAATAAGCTTGAAAATCTTCATGGAAACAAGAAAGAATAACCAACAAAGGTGGTGTCCTTAATAGCTCGTGAAGAGCCTGAGGTATCTTCTAACTCAAATGATTTAAATTCACATTCTTTTGATGAGTTACAGGATGCTTATAATGGGTTGTATTTGGAATTTGAGACGATGAATTAAAAATATAATAAATTAATTTCAAAACTCAAAGTTGAAAATGATTTGGTTTTAAAAGCAAAAATTGATTTTGAAAATCAAAATGAAAATTTTGACAAATGATTTAGAGTTTTTAAAAGTCATAATCAATTATTTAGAAAAAGAAATTTTTAATTTGAAAGTTAAGCTTGAGATCTTAACAAAAGAAAAAGAATTAATTTCTCAAAACAACTCATTATGTTTAAAAATTGCAAAATGCTTTCATTGTTATTTTTATGGTCATTTGGAACATACTTGTCCCATAAAGAAAAGAAAATCTTTTAAAATTATATAGTATGGGTTCCTATAGGAACAAGGGGCATTGAAACTAACATCCAAGGATCCAAAGCAATTTGGATACCAAAATTCAAAAAAAAATGTCTTTTGTAGGTGTGTGGGAGCAATGGTAATGAAAGTGAAGAATTCAAATGCTCTAGTCACACTTGAATAGGAATGAGTAACCTCTAAGCTTAATGCTTTTTGATTTTGATTACTTGGTTGCTCATTTAGTTTTAAGAATACATGAATTTTGATCTTAAATGGCTATGTTTTGTTTTTCATCTCATGTATGTTGAAAACGTTTTATGATGAACATTTTAAATTTTTCATGACTTTTAGTTCATCATAATGAATTTTGGTCAAAATTAGTTTTAAATGCAAATGATATCTCTTTAATAATTTATATCAAAATTTTCAAATACTTTGATTTTATAAATTTTAATTTTTGACCTAAATTGTAAATGATTATGCATGTAGTTTAAAATGCAAATGATATTTCTCTAACAATTGATATCAATTTTTTTAAATGCATAGCATTTTTTGAAAGCTTTATGCATATGCACTTAATTTCAATTTGGTATTACATAGAGTATTTTAGACT
Source organism: Hibiscus syriacus (assembly GCF_006381635.1). Classification (NCBI taxonomy): domain Eukaryota; kingdom Viridiplantae; phylum Streptophyta; class Magnoliopsida; order Malvales; family Malvaceae; genus Hibiscus; species Hibiscus syriacus. The sequence goes on along the minus strand of NW_024062846.1, from coordinate 1,941,302 downwards.
TGGATATATTGAATTTCATGTGTTACTAATATGTTTGCTATTCTTTGTTGAAATTCAATTTTGTTTAAGTGTCAAGCTTTTAAAGTCAATTTTTTGTTTGGAATGCACTTTTTGAGGGGGAGCTTTGATTTTTCAAATGCTTTTAATGTCAAATTTATCACTTACTCTCCAAAGTTATTTTTTGAACTTTAAAGTTGAATTCTTTTTTATCTAACAAAAAGTGGGAGAAGTATGGCTTTAAAAATTCAATTTTTTAATGAAAAAAAGGGGAGCTACACATTTTCACATATTTTCCAACAATTGATATATTTTTAATTAAACATTTTATTAAGGGAAGTTTTGTCAAAAACAATTTTTCAAATGTTTTGTTATATCACAAAGGGGGAGATTGTTTAATTATATTTTGATATAACAATTAAGGAAAAATGTTTTTGTACTTGAATTGAATTTATTCAAAGTTTTTTCAAAATTTTCAAAAATAATTCAAAGTCCTTATAAGTGGAATTGAGCACAAAATGTGTTTATGGACAAGCAGTAACGATATTGTTCTTACAGTATCGATACCTAATTAACAGTATAGTTATTGTTCATATAGTATCGATTCCAAAGGTAAGAGAAGTATCGATACTCACTAGGTAGTACTGATACTACATAATTGTTCAAATTCCAGAAAGTAAAAATTGTACCGATACCAAATGGGGTACCGATACAACTTTGTATAGTATTATCGATACCATAGGCATAGTATCGATACCATTAGGCCCCAACGACTAGTAACAGCTAGTTGATTTAAATATAAACAAAGGTGGGAGTATCGATACCCTCTGTTCTGGGCAGTTTTATTTTGCACAAAAATTGATGCCCTAACAGCTCCAAAACACTCCCAACGGCTAGAAGCGACCACAAAAATATTCCAACGTATAAATACAAGTTGTGGACACTTGAAGAAGGGTTAGAACACCAATCCAAGCATTCAAACACGAGATAAGAGTTTTTCATTCTTATTTTCATTTCTCTTGTAAATATTGTGTTTGTGTGAGCTTAATTCATTGTAAACACCTACCTTTAAGAGGTTTATTTGTTTACTTCTTCTTATCATTTTGAAAAGGGTTTTGGTTATATCTTAGCCAATTCAAAAGATAAGGAGTTTTAAAGGTTACTCTTGATCCTTGTAAAAGAAAGAACAAATTAGAGGATTTGTTAGAAAATCCTAAGTGAGGAGCTTAGGTAGTGGATGTAGACTTGGTTAAGAAGTCGAACCACTATAAATATTTTTGTTCATTGTCTTATGTTTTACTCTCCTTACTCCTTAAACACATTTTTATCAATTCACCCCCTTGGAACTCTTTCGGTTATTATTTCGAACTTTTGTAAATCCTAACAAGAATCATTTTCAAGCTTGTTTGATGATTAAAACAAGTTCAATTTTCCTAGAAATATTTCTTTAAAATTTGACCAAATTATTAAGTTATGGAACTTTTGTTTTGATGAAATTTTCTTAGGGCTTTGATTGTAGAGATGATGTAAGTTTGGATGGAAGTTGATTTCATGCTTAAATCGAAACAAAATCGAGCGAAATCATGAAAAACCTAGTTTTAGATCATTGAACCATTCGGACTTGGTCTTAAAGGATGAGGAAAATTCTGAAAAATAATATGAAAGGGATGAAAATGATGCAGGAAGTATTCTACAAACCTTATAATAATTTGGGGACTATTCTATAATTTTTGAAAAGTTAGGGGATCTAATTCAAAATTTTGGAAAAGTTGTGGATTGTTGTGTAATTGTTCAATATATGATTTTCTATGCTGGAAATTAATGTTTGAGTGTTTAAATTGAATTTAGGATGTGAAATTGGATTATTTTGGAAAGCTTATAAAAGTTAAGGTTTAAAGCACGAATATGGAAAGTTTGGGAGCTCAAGAGAAATGTCACATGAATTTGGATTAAATGGAAATTGAATGGTCAATTGGAAGTGTTAAGCTTAACATTAATGTTGTGACATGGAAATTGTATCGAATAAGCATAAGAAAATTTAGTAGGAATTTATTTTCCAAACTATGCTTATGTTAGTAAGATTCTAACATTTGGTTTGAATTTGTATATGTTTGGTAATGATGTTAATATAGAGATTTAGTGCTTGAATCAAGATTAAATATTATTAAAGCTAAGGAGAAGCTTAAGGATGAAATGGGAAATTCTAAGGAATGTTGCAAGTTAAGGATTCCATGTGACTGCAAATTTAATTTGTACTTATGTTATTGAACAAACATTTGCTTACGATGAGCCAGTAACAGAGTTACCATGGTAAGGAGTGACTCCTAAAACGTTATGTTATTTGTGATGCATGCATATATGTGCATTTGGTGAGATAGTAGAATTAGTGAACAAGTTAAAAATGCAAATTAGTGAAATTTGCTTAGAATTTGTGTTCTGGACAGTAAGTTTAGAAAATCACCATAAGTTCTAAAAAGTGATTAGAGGATAAATTTTATATCGTTGGATATCAGTTTAGTTTTTTTTGGAACAAATGGAAACTGGTTTCAAGGTGTATACAAAAATATATGAATTTTTAACCGATGTTATGTCAGAAAGCGGGGCAGTAGATTCTGCTCAAAAGAGATTATGTCGGTAAACTTTTAAAATTCACCATAAATTGTACAAATTGAACTAGAATGAGTTATTTATATGGATAGATTCATATTTGAGTGTAGTTTTCATTGGTGTAAACGGAATAATTTTTATATGTGTATATTAATATATAATAATGTTTATTAAAAGGTAGTGTAAACTGTCAGGATATGAAATAATGACAAATTTATGGATTTAACCGAATTAGAAGTAAATGATCAAGTTAAAGCTTACTGAGGCTTATATTTTAACTTTTGTATAATGTAAAAGTGAGTGTAATGCATACATAACATTATACATGGATGTTTTATACATCCTTGAGTAGGACTTGCAATAAGCCTACCTAGTTTATGTTGACATGATATTTATGTCATTTATCATATATTTTACATATTCTAAATATGTCAAATGTTGAATGTAAAATGCATTGATCATTGGTTATTATATATGATGTTTATTGCGAATGTTATTTCAGGTATGAACTGTCCAATGTTAAATTATGATAATATACTTTTTCGTGGATAAAAAATGGACTATATGCCCAAGTAAGTCATTGAGGGACAGGGTATAGTTGGCATGTCATAAAGTATAACAGCTGTAGGTTTATATTAGCACTAGTGTGTAAGGACACTAAGTGTAGGTGGTGGGCATGACCTTCTATGTCATATATGGATTAGCACTAGAGTGTAAACCTAGTGTAGGTCATGGGCACGACCCTACATATCATATTCGGATTAGCACTAGAGCGTAAGCTTAGTGCAGGTTTAGCACTAATGTGCATATAATTGACTTGTGTACCCAGGGTCCTCAGGTTTAAATTGGGCTAAGGTTTATTGGTTAATATATGATAAACTAGTAAATAAGCTTACAGGCTTATAGGATAAATGGAAAGTATATTGGTAAGAAACTTTATACCCGATTATATCATGTTAATTTATGGTAGCATGAATGGTATACAGGTAAAGTGATCATATTGCATTGAATATTGTAATTCCTTTAAATTACGTGTTTCATTGCTTTAAATATTCATATGATTGCCTCAGTAAGTGTATACTTAGCGAGTGATGATTTTCACGAGTAAGCAAATGGCAGAAAATGAGTAAGGAGTTGAGCTTGGGATCAATCACCAAGGAAATATTTACGGGTAACAATGATGACATTTTACTGTGTTCTAAAAGTCTTAGTTGGCATGTATACGAGAATGAAATGTCTGCAATTTCTTAATATAGTTAGTATTAAATATAATTAATAGTCTGAATAAGTATTATGATTTTCCTCTGAATAATTATTTTATAAAAATTGTTCAAGTTATGAAAATAGAGATTTTGAATGAAACAAAATTTTACTCAGTTTCAATAAAGAAATGTTTTGAATTTATTATGTGGCATCTGTAACTGGTATTGGTTCACGTATACGAGTTATGGGTGTTATATTTACTGGTATCAGAGCTACAGGTTTAGCCGATTGTAGGAGTAAATCGAGCTTCGTGTTAAAAAGTGTATACATGCTACTAGGATGGCATTGTTACTGATTTGGTGATTATAAGGTTCAATTGATGCCACTCCTTAATTATAGAGGTGAATAAATATAGTGTATGAAAAAGATGTTTATACGAGGGTTTGAAGAATGTGATCGAGAAAAATATCCAAAAGTAAGCTAATAGTGATAGTAATGATGTTAACCATCATCCTCCTTTTTAGTCTAAATAAGTTTATGCTTTGGGACAATAGGAAGTGTTAATGTTGGATTAAGGAAAACCCTCGTTTATGTAAAAGTATAATATTGATGAAAGAATAAAACATTCTGCTACAATTGATCCTAAGTGATATGCGTGTGATTAACCTTTTTGGTTAGTGTGCGAGGGTGAATCGTATTTGTAGACAATAATTACCTGGTAAGGATTCAATGTGTTGATTTCTAATAGACTAGATAGAATTACCTTTCGAAGGTAAATTTTTTTAAAGGATTGATTACACCCTACCATGTTTCAATGAATTATCTCTTAGAGCGATTGATTTTAAAGAATTCAAAATGTTTCGAGATATTATTTGTAGGGAAATAGAGTAAACTTATTCCCTACTGGGATTTGGCAATAACTATTATGAGTTATTGATATAAGGTTGTTAAGTCTTCTTAGTGGATGAGGTGGATACTCAAACTTTCATAGTTAAATTTGAAGATATTCCAACTATTTAAGAGTATCCAATTGTATATCTGCAGTAGTTACATGAATTATCTCTAGATTGATATATAGAAAGTAAAATATAGATGCTTCTTGGTATTGTGTTTATTTCTATAGCCGATTTAAATGGCTCTGACTGAGCTCAAAATAAATTATAGGCATAGTTAGTAGAATTGTTAAGTCATGGGATTTACAAGACTAAGCATGTAATTTAGGACGCACTAGTGTTATTATGAAAAACAAATATGAGTCTATGAAATTATGTATAGATTATCGTCTGTTAAATAAGGTAACAAATAAGAACAAGTATCATCTTCCGAGGATTGATAATCTTTTCATCAGTTAAAAAGGGTGAATTGGTGTCTCCCAAGTCAGATCTTCATGAGACAGTTTTCAGAATTTGATATGAACACTATGAGTTTACAATAATGTCATTTAGGTTAACAAATGTTCCTGCAACACTTATAGATTGGATAAACCGAGTATTTTAGTTATACTTGGATTAATGGTGCTAGTGTTCATTGATGTTATTGATTTTGTAAGACCTATGTTGACCAAGTGTAAATGTTGGTTGTCTAAGGTTGTATTCCTTGGTCATTTGGACTCAACTAAGTTAATAAGAATAAATATCAAGAAAGCACAAGATATAGTCAAATGATAAATTCTAAAGAATGTTTTCAAATTTCAAAGTTTCTTGGGATTTGTTGGTTACTATCGAAGATTCATAAAGAAATTTTCGACTATTCGGGAGAAAAATAGCATGCTATGTTGACCAAGTGTAAATGTTGGTTGTCTAAGGTTGTATTCCTTGGTCATTTGGACTCAATTAAGTTAATAAGAATAAATATCAAGAAAGCACAAGATATAGTCAAATGATAAATTCTAAAGAATGTTTTCAAATTTCAAAGTTTCTTGGGATTTGTTGGTTACTATCGAAGATTCATAAAGAAATTTTCGATGATTATATTCAATCTGACCAAGCTATTGAGGAAAGACATGTTATTCATTTAGACTGTTAAGTGCCAAGAAAACTTTAAGATTTTAAAAATGAATATTGACACAAGCTCCAAGGTCAGTATAATTAGAATCTAGAAAAGAATATGTGAATTATAGTAAAGCGTCTCATAATGTTTTGGGATGTGTGTTCGTTCAAGAGGAAAAGTTTTGGTTTATGCTTCAAAGCTATAGAATCATGAAAGAAATTATCTAACTCGTGATCTCGAGTTGACAACAGTTGTGTTTACTTTGTTGAAATAACACTACTATCTACATGATGAGTGACTTTATATCTATACGGATCTCAAAATTCAAAAGTATGTGTTAGCTCGAAAGAGTGAAAAGAAAGGAAATAGATTGAATTCCTTAAAGAATGATGATGTATTTATCAACTACAAATAGGAAAGGTTAATGTGGTGGATGATAAAGCCGAAAGACATTTCTATTCTGAGAGTTTTAAATACATGATTATCTTTAAATAAAGATGGTGTTTTGATTGTATGATTAAATTTAAAGCCTATGTTGTTGGATCGAATAAAGGATCTTAAGAGAAAAGATGAAAATTTTGTGCTTGTCAAAGAAAGACCAAGCATGAAAATGATAAACTAAAGACTTTAAGGTTAAGTTTGATGAGTGTTTATATTATCGAGGAAAGAGTTTCAAAACATGTATGAAAAGAGTTATCTTCGAGCTTGTTTCTAAATGGCTGACATGTCTGTGAGTTAAAGTAAAGTATCAAGTGCCTTTTGAATTATTGTAACCGATTTTTATCCCTTAGTGGGAGTAGGTACGAGTTATAATGGACCTTGTAATGGGAAAAGATCATTTAAGATAATCTCAAAATAGTTATTGATCGAAAAAAGTCTTGCGCATACTTGAAAAGAAAAAAGATTGAATACCATGAAGGTGATAAAAAAGTATTTCTTAAATTATCACCTAGAATTTGCCTCCAGAAATAGACAAGATCCATAATGTTTTTCATGAGTCGATGCTCAGGAAGTATTAATCAAATCCTTCGCATATTATCACCCAGAGAAAATACAGATTCGGCCAGATTTGACTTATGAAAAAGAATTAGTATTTATTAAAGTTCTACAAAGAAATCAAAGAGTGAAAATCAGCATCCTTGTCTATTTACATTAGGTACATATTGAAAATTCAAGGACGAATTTTCTTAAGGGCGAAAAATTGTAATACCCCAAAATTTTGGTTAGTAACCAAAATGTAAATTTTGAAAGTTTGATTGAAAAAGTAGAAAATTGGGAAAAGTTTAAAGACCTGAGTGGTAATTTTCCCAAAAAGAATTTTTATTCCAAAAATAGATTTATTTAGTGACCAAATTTTAAATTTTGAAAGTTAAGTAGCTAAAGTATAAAGTTTGGAAAAGTTTAGGGACTAAAGTGTAATTTTAAAAAGTTATATGATCCAACCCTGTAAATGAATAGTTTACCCCCAAGAATTATGTTTGTACGAGAATCAAATTTTTCGTATGGATTTGGTATTAAAAGCTATAAAGTGATTAAATCCGATAAAAATTTGGTAAATCGGATCGAATTAAAACTTTGGGAAATTTTGAAGGATAATAAATTAGTCTTAGGAATATTATTTTGGATTTGAGGATTTAATTCCATGTTAAATTTGGATTGTTGGATTAAAAGGGCAAGATTGTAATTTTTGGGAAATTACAAGGGCAAAACGGTAAAGTTGGAAATATTTCTTCATCTTTTACTTTGGAAGATGATAAGGTTTATAAGGCTTGGTATTAAGGTAAATATCAAGTTTCATTACGGGTAAATTAGTAAAGATATTTTAATTTTAAGGGTAAATTGATAATTTAGTATTTAATGAATTTTAATTCATTATTTTATAAAGAAATATGAAGAATTTTCAAGGGAATTTCTTCATATTCACCAGCATTGTTGTGAACCCCTCCAAATGTAAGAAAAAATTTTGTTTTAAATTTTTTAACAATTTCATTTGGATTTCAGGTTATATCGTGAAATAGAAAATTGTTCTACGTGAGAAACGCTATCTTTTGGCACCATTTATGCTTGCTAATCGTACTTGATTTCAAAGATACCAAATTTTAGGGTTTGTGTTCACACTATGGTTCATGAAATTGATGTTGAATCTTGATGTTTTTGAGGTTGTAGATCCATTTTCAAGCTTATTTGATGATTAAAACATGTTCAATTTTCCTATAAATTGTTCTTTAAAATTCAGCCAAATTATTAAGTTATGGAACTTTGTGTTT